>NC_137836.1:59198549-59842299 GCF_948465745.1 Chenopodium album | reverse complement strand
GTGTTGGTATGAAATTAATTTATTTGAATAGTATTTTTTTGTAGTCCAACTTTAAACAAGTGGTATTTATTGTTATTATTACTGAAATTGGATTTTGTACTTATTTTATGTAGATTGAAGGTTCTAGTGCTCGAGTGCTCGACATGCAATATCACGACGTTTGAATGCATCTGTTAGGAGACTATTATCTCGTTTAGCACTGTTTTAGCCCGAGCAGCAATACGAGTCTACTAGTGGTTGGTCAGGAGACCAGCAGTCAGGAAGTAGTCGGCCCATGTATTCCCTAGGTGAGTACCTACATCTGACGAGGAGGACGAAGTCTCGGCTAGTCATATTGGTGACCGAGATGAAGAATCGGGCCCTCAGGGTTATCATATGGTATATAGTGGTCAGTATGGGAGATTTGTTGGTAGTGGATCGAGTCAGCCTACTACCAGCTCTGCAGAGGCATGGTTAGTGCAGGAGCCGATGCCAGGTGGTCCTGAGGATGGGACTGTTATCCCTAGTTTTGGTAGTCACGTGGCACGATATTTATGGATCGAGCAGGAGCGAAGTGTTTTGCGGTGTTTGAATAGGTCAAAGCTGTGTTCTGACTTGGTTACGTGGCGAGGTCGTCAATCAGTGGAGAACCTCCAGTTGATTGATTGTAGTTAGTTGTCTCACTTGCCCGGGCTGATGTTTAAAAAACTTGATTGGCCGTTGATTTTTGCTTTGGTTGAGAGATGGTAGCCAGATACAAACACTTTTCATATGCCATTTGGGGAGATCACGATCATGTTGCACGATTTGTACAACATTCTTGGGCTACATGTACATGGAAATATGGTCACCACTACACCTAGCACGGACTACTTACGAGACGCGTTCTCGGTTCCTATGGATATGACTCCGGATGATTTGTCTGAGATTTGCTGCACAAAGACGATTTTGCAGGGTAGTGGGGTGTTAACTGATACAAATTTTGAGTCGACATTGGAGGTTGAGAGACTGTTTAGTGCTCAGTATACTGCGTACTTGTGGTTAGTGCTTGAAGGTTCACGGTTTATAGACAAGAGTGGTAATCGTACGCATCCTTCCTTCCTCCACGAGCTATGTTATATGGATGTCCCTATAAACGAGTATGCTTCGGGCACAACTGCACTAGCTTACTTGTATAGGCAATTGGGCATGGCATCAAGGAAAGGTGCTGATTTGATTACTGGTTGTCTCACGCTTTTATAACCGTGGATTTACGAGTGCTTTCCTTGCTTTCGGCCTCAGTAGGGTACCTGGACGAGGGACCTTAATATCCCTCGTGCGTCTGCTTGGGATGTTGATAGGGTGAGACGGGGCATCGTGCCCGGGAGGACGCGGCATCACGGCTCCGGCTGTGATGGTTTAGGCGATTTGTACAGGATGTACATCGCCAGGGATCTTGAGACGAGGCTCCTATGGGAGTCTTGCGGACTAGCTACTCTGTTCGAGACCTCTGAGGCTATGGTTGCCTCCAGCGGGGGACACCACGTAGTGCGCGCTTTGGTGGAGTTCTTCTGGGATACCACCAACACCTTCCATTTCCCCTGGGGCAAGATGATGGTCACCCCTACGGACTTCAGTCTCATCACAGGACTGGAGTTTACTTCTGTGCCACTGCCGTTTGACAGTGGAATCGACGTCTTCTCTTCGGAGGTCGAGGAGCTGTTGGGGCCGATTGCTATTCGGGCCCGAGCTGAGGTCGAGACGACTCAGTTTAGCGCTAGGGGAATTCGCCGCTCGACGCTGGCAGCGGCTCTTGATGACAATGCGACCACCCGAGAGCAGCGGGTGTGCATCTTTGCGCTGATGTTGTTGTTAGGGACATTCTCCCCTGACAAAGGTAGTAGGGCGTTGCTTTACTATCTTCCTGCTGTCCGTGATCTTCACCGGATCGGGACTTATGACTGGGCCAGCGTCGCCTTTGCTGACTTTGTTCGTGCGCTGAGGGACTCGTGTCGACACCGGTCCTTTGGGACGATCGTCGCTTTATCTGCCTTTTGGAAGGTCGTAGAGGTAAACATTATTCCCTATAAGGTTTAGCTCTACATATTAGTTAGCATTTACTCACACTTTTAAACCATTGTAGATCTGGTTCTACGAGTACTTTCCTTCTGCTGCGCCGGCGAGACCATCGCCGCGGGGATTTCCAATGAGCGCCTCTTGGGGCGGTCATCATGTGGATATGTCTACTGCACGTGTCCGGAACTGGATCATCTCGGTACGACTTTTATTGTTTATTTTGCTTTTCCGCGGTGCTTTAGACATACTCTTGCCTGATTGATGCTCTTTATAGGGACCTGAGGTGGTATACCGGCCGTGGGGTGATTGGACAGTCCCTGGGTTAGCCGCACAGTATTCTGCTGAGCGTCGCTATTTTCTGGGGACTTATAGAGAGATCGCGTACTTGGGAGAGAGGGTCGCTAGACAGCATTCTTCTGATTTCTTCGCCGTTCCTGCTGCTCCACCACGTCATATGTTCGACGAGGCGCGGTTGTCGAGCATGTCTGAGGGAGCTAGTACCCCTTGGCGGTCCCATGTGATCCTCGGGCGGGGTTATGCTAAGGAACTACTACCTTTATTAGCTCCAGCCCCCGTACCGGCTGAGGATGTGAGGGTAAGATTTTTTTCAGCTTTACTTTCCACTAAGTAGCCCCCAAGTAATGCTTTACTGATTTTTTCTGTTTTGTCAGGACGGTGCTGCTGAGTTCGTGCCACCCCGTATGTCCATCCACTACCAGGGGATGTACGGGCTGATCGAGGAGATGATTCCTCCGGCTCCCGAGGGCGAGCGCTTCGTAGAGCGGTCGATTCCTCGCCACCAGACTTGAGTAAGCCTAGTTTTTTCAGAATTTTTGTGTTCATATATCATGCATTTTTACTGACTTATTTTCCTGACAGTTTTCACGCGAGGTGGTTTCGGCGATGGCACGATGTATAGATGCCTTCCGGAGCCAGCTCGTCCGGATGAGGAATGCGGCCACTTGTCGTCAGGATGACGTCATCCGAGAGGTAGCCTTTCTTTACTCATTATTTTTGCATTGATGTTTCAATTTTACCTTGTTTCTGATTTAATTCTTTTTGCAGGGCCAGCCTATTGCTTCTCACACCCGCACGAGACCTGAGGGGCGGAGGGATCCAGCGAGGTCTAGCTCGAGACGTCGCCGCACTTCGTCAGGGGGTAGAGGCGGTCGCTCTGAGGCTGCTCGAGCTGACGTTGCAGAGGGATCGGGATCTTCTTCTGAGGGTGCTCACGCTGCACCGGTAGGAGAGGCTACCTCGGCTTTCAGAGGTGGTGGGATGTACGAGATAGGCTCGTCATCGCAGCAGCCTCCGCGGCCTCAGCCTCAGGTTGATCCTTGCTGGAGTGGTCCTATATTGAGTCCTTCTCCCCCTACGAAGACTGGAGCTGGTGCTGGAGCTGGAGCTGGTGGAGAGGTGACTCCTCTTACGGCGCATTTTTATGATATGATGGGCCTACGTCCTTCGGCGCCGTAGTTTGTTCTTGTGTATATTTTGTTTTGACTAGAACTTTGCCTTAGACTCATTATTTATCGAAACATTTTGTATATTTATGTTATTAAGAGTTTATTTGATTGTTATTATTATGTGTATGTTAGTGTGTGCAAGAAAAGTGTGACAAACAATTTTGCACAAAAATTCCGTCATTTTTATTATTGATGGAGGGTATCCGACTCTCTCCCCCAAAAAGAAAAAATAAAAAAGGAAAAAATCGAATAAAATGTCGGGTGTTTGGAATTTTATTACAGGTAGAAAAATAATATTTTTAATTACAGAAATCAAAAAATATATTTTTGTATTGTAATAATAATTTATTTGCATTGCAATATTTTACAGATGTGGCTAATAGAAAGTCTAGGATTAATTAGCCCTCCGGATGATATTGAGAAGTATACGCCCAATTGCTTTGTGAGAAGGAAGAAACGATTCCCTAAGATTGGGCGCCATGGGTGGAGAAAAGTCTTCGAATCACGTGATTTTGCTATCAAGTGGGTCGTTTCATGGTGGAAAATAGAAAGGATGGTTGGTGTTAACAAGCAACCTTTCTGCCGTCTTCCAAGCTTGTCTCGTGTGACTTATTATTATCCCTACAGGGTAAAAAGACAATACGGCTTGCTTCAGAATATTCCTTCCGGGGATCTTCGTCCTCCCTTTGAGTACCCTATTTCTCAAGAAGTAGACAGATTTGATGCTTACTGGGGTGCTAGACCTTTATGGGAAGTGATTACCCAAAAGGTTCCTCCTTCCTTGCCCAATGATGTGAAGAAGTGGTTGTTGAAGAAACCTTTGAAGGATAAAAATCAGGGTAAATCTGATGTGAAAAGTCGTCTGGGTGACAGGGTGATTCCTGCCAAGGAACGCCTAGGTGCAAGAATTGAATTTAAAACACCTACAATGCCTAGGAAGAAAAATGCTACCAAAGATAAAGGGAAAAGGAAAGCTAACACCACAGATAAAAAGGCTTGGGTGGAAAAGAAGCATGGAGTGTTAGCTAAAGGGGAGACCATCTACTCTAAAATTGAATGTAGGTCCTCTAAAGGGTGCCTACTAGCTAAGGTTATGGATGAAGAGGAGGAAGTAGACAAAAAATGGAAAAGGGCTAGAAAGGAAAAGAAAGATTAGGAGCATTGCTTATCCTTCAATTTATTAGACTTTTTGTTACTTTTTTTATTTAGAGTTAATTTATTTCAGCTTTATTTAAATTCCATCAATAATGTAATTTTATTTTATTAATGAAATTTCAGCTTTTAATTAAATTGTTTACTTTAAATTTATTTTATTAAAGCAATGAAAACCGAAAAAAATTAATTTTCCAGAAATTCTTCGAGCATGGAAGTAGAAAATTTTCCGAAAAACACCGAAATTCGCCAAGAATTTATTTCCGAATTGGCGCCAGTTATTGGCGTTTGGCGCCTGTCATTTGAGTCTGGCGCCAGGCGCCAATTCCATCGGCTGGCGCTGATGACTTCTGGCTGGCGCCAAGCTCTTCTTTGAGACGCCGATTATTCGCCGATTTTCTGTTGAATTTTTAATTAATTCTGGAACGCGGAGATGTCGAAAAATAAAGTGGCCGCACCCGTAAAGGGTTGCCTACGTATCCTTTCTTAAGGAATCAGGCCGAACGTAGCTCTCTTGAGTATCCTACTCAAGTTCTTATGGGTAGTATTTCTTAAGTTGGTCAAGATTTGTCATGTTTGAGAATTCATTACCGTCCATATCAGTTAGTTTTGCTGCACCTCCTGACAGGATTGTTTTGACAATGTAGGGTCCAGACCAATTAGGTCTAAATTTTCCCCTTGGGTCTAAAACATTTTTCCTTAGTGCTTTTAATACCAAATCTCCTACTTTGATATTTCTTGTCTTGACCTTCTTATTAAAATGCCTAGCCATACGAGTTTGGTAACACTGAGTGTGATGTAGAGCTTCTAGTCGTTTTTCGTCGAGTAGAATCAATTCTTCGTATCTTGCCTTGGTCCATTCAACTTCATCGAGTTTACTCTCTAACGCGATGCGTAGAGATGGTATTTCTAGTTCGACAGGTTGTACGGCATCCATTCCATATACCAAAGAAAATGGCGTATTTCCTCTTGATGTACGGATTGACGTGCGGTAACCCCACAATGCGAAGTGAAGTTTGTCAGGCCAATCCTTATAATTTTCAGTCATTTTCTCGATGATAGTTTTTAAATTTTTATTAGCTGCCTCGACTGCTCCATTTGCTTGAGGTCTATAAGGGGAAGAATGATGATGTTGAATGCCGTATTTTTGTAGCAATTCTTCACATTCGGCTTGAAAGTGAGTTCCATTGTCACTTATCATTTCATGTGGGACTCCGTATCGGCAGATAATATTTCTCTCGATAAAGAGTGCTACATGTTTTGCAGTGAGTTTAGCGTATGATTGCGCTTCGACCCACTTTGTGAAGTAATCAATTGCTACTAGAATAAATTCATGGCCTCATGTTCCTGGGGGAGTGATTTTGCCAATGATGTCAATTCCCCATGTAGAGAATGGCCATGGCGATGTGTAAGTATAGACCAAAGATGGAGGGATATGTTGTAAATTGGCGTAAATTTGGCATTTAGGGCATCTTTTTACATATTGATGGAAATCCCTATTCATTGTAGTCCAATAATATCCTTCTCGCATTATTTTCTGGACTAACATTTTGCCGTTTACATGAGTGCCACAGATTCCTTCGTGAACTATTCTCATTACTCTTTGTGCATCCATCTTTCCTACACATAAGAGAGCTCGACCCTTAGGTACCCTTTTATGTAGCTCGTTGTCTATGAGTACATATTGGGAAGCCAAGAGTCTTAATGCTCGTTTTGCTCTTTTGTCAGCATGAGGAGGGTATTCTCTATTGGTGACATAATTGAGTATGTCCGTGTACCACGGTTCTTCTTCTTCTTCTTCTTCTTCTTGGACTAAGTTGTCGTCTTCTATAGCCTGAATATATGCTGGTTTGTGCCTTTTTTCTATAGTTAGAGGCATTTGCTCGATTTCCGTGGGAATCCTAACCGTTGAGGCTAATCTTGTAAAAGCATCGGCAAATTGATTTTCCTCTCTGGGTAGATATGTATATTCTACCTTGTCTAATTGATCAGTGAGCGTTTCCAGGTAGGTTTGATAAGGGGCTAGACTTTTGCTCCTTACTTTCCACCTTTTAGATATCTGATTGATGATCAAAGAAGAGTCTCTGAATATCCTTAACTTCTTTACTCCCAATGCCAAAGCTGTTTCAAGGCCTACCACGCATGCTTCATATTCAGCAGCATTGTTGGTAACGTCGAAATCAAGCTTTATTGAGATTGGAACGTGCTCTTCTTTAGGTGATACTAGTAGTACTCCGACGCCACATCCCTTTTGGTTTGAGGCTCCGTCGAAATACAAGGTCCAAGTATCATCTTCAGTAACCATTAAGTCTTCATCTGGAAATTCATTGTCTTGTATTGGCGTCGAGTCTTCTATTGGAAAATCTACTAGAAAGTCTGACACCACGGATCCTTTGATAGCTTTTTGTGGCATAAACCTTACATCGAACTGGGCTAGATTGACTATCCATCTTGATATGCGTCCATTGAGTGTAGATTTCTCGAATAGATACTTGAGTGGATCTAATCGGGAGACTACGAAAACGGTATGCACCAACATGAAATGTCTTAACTTAGTTGTGGCCCACACCAAGGCGAGGCACAATTTCTCGAGCGGTGTATAGCGTGTTTCGTATTCGAGCATCTTTTTACTTAGGTAATAGATTGCGTTCTCTTTGCCTTCTACTTCTTGTGCTAGCATGGCTCCCATTGTCTCTTTGGTAACCGTCAAGTATAACCTAAAAGGTATTCCGGGAAGTGCTGGTGCTAATACGGGAGGATTTGTGAGATAGGCTTTGATCTTTTCAAAGGCTTTTTGAAACTCGTCATCCCATATTACTGGTACATTCTTTTTGAGCTTCTTGAAGATTGGTTCACATATTGTCATCAGTTTTGATATGAACCTACTTATGTATTGAAACCGGCCAATAAATCCTCGAATTTGTTTCTCAGTCTTGGGCGGTGGCATTGACATGATTGCTTTAATCTTGGTTGGGTCTACCTCTATTCCTCTAGAGCTTATGACGTATCCTAAGAGCTTGCCTGAGGTGACTCCAAAAGCACATTTTGATGGATTCAACCTCATGTTATATTTTCTTAGCCTTTCGAAAAATTTCCTTAAGGCTAGTTGATGTCCTGGACGGTCTTTTGATTTTACAATCATATCGTCGACATATACTTTGACTTCTTTATGCATCATGTCATGGAGTAAGGCAGTTGCTGCACGTTGGTAAGTAGCACCCGCGTTTTTCAGTCCGAATGGCATTACTGTGTAGCAGTAAGTGCCCCATGGCGTTATAAAAGTTGTTTTCTCCATGTCTTCTTTTGCAATGAGAATCTGGTTGTAACCTGCGTACCCATCCATGAACGAGAGAAGCGCGTGATTTGTCGTGTTATCTACCAGAATATCAATGTGTGGCAAAGGGAAGTCGTCCTTTGGACTTGCCTTATTTAGATCTCGATAGTCGACACACATCCTTACCCTTCCGTCTTTTTTCGGAACTGGGACGACGTTGGCGACCCATTCGGGGTATTTGGATACCTTGATGAAACCTGCAGTTATTTGTTTTTGAACTTCTTCTTTTATTTTAAGTGCTACGTCGGGTTTCATTCGACGCAACTTTTGTTTTACAGGTTTCATTCCTGGAATTAGTGGTATAGTGTGTTGAGCTATTTCTCTATTAATGTCTGGCATATCTTCATATGACCAAGCAAATACATCGATAAATTCTTTAAGTAAGTTAATTAAATCGGTTCTTTCTTGTTTATTCAATGTTAATCCGATTTTAACTTCTCTTTTTGAGTTGAATCATTCGATATATCAACTGTTTCAGTTTCTTCAATTACCGGTGTTTTCTTTTCGAGTGTTTTCATTGCTTTAATAATTTATTTGTCTTTTTCATTGTTAGCTAAGCAATGCTCGTCATCTTGGGTTAGAGAAGAACACGAGAAGTAAGAAGAATGAGAAATATTATTTTACTCTGAGATCATTACATCAAAGAGTGATATGTCCTCAGGGACTGGATCACTAACTATCCTAGGAGAAGCAGTAGGAGGGGCAGGTGTTACTACTAAAGACTTAGAAGATTCTAAATGGAAAGACTCTGACTCGGACTCTTACTCAGACGACTCTTCAAACATCGGTCCTTGCCCTGTCGTGATGGATATCTTCCTTCCGTTTGGAGTAGTCACCTTGATAATCTTACGCCACCCTTGTAGTGATCCTTCAGCTGGAGTAATTAGCTTCGAGGGATCGAGGCTTTCACTTTGTAGGACTGTTTGAATGAGCGAGGAGTTATCCTCTTTATAAGTTGGCCCATTCTTTTCTTGCCCAAACAGTAATCCCATGACGTTAAAGTCAAAGTATGGGGGTGCTTTCTCCTTGTGGACGGGAGTTGGGATTTCATCAGTGAAGTAGCAATCCAAGAAAATCTCGAATCCCGGTTGTTGTATGTCGTTTACAACAAATGGCTCGGGAAATTCATGGCATGGATAGTCCTCTCCTTCTTTTATGAACAGACCATTAAGCGTAAGGGGGTACTGATCCATTGGAATTGCTTTCTTTTGAATGCGAGTTTCCCTACGTGCTTTTGACTTTTCCTGGGCTCGCTTGAGATCTTTCCGAGTCGGTTCAAAACCAAGTCCGAAAGTGTCTAACTTAGGGAGGCCAGGTAACTCTAGCGGTGTTTCCATTCCTTTCTTCTTTCCTAGGGTCATCCTAGGAAAGTGTCCTTGTTTCTTCAGCATGGCATTGACAATCATGTTTGAATGGGGGTCATGGCAAAGAGGGGTCCTTTCATCCTCCTGGATTAAGGAGACTTCTTCGTTAAAGCCCCATAGGTCTTCATCATCCTTGTCGTGTTCCACATTAATAATTGGATTTTCTATAGATTTGATTCTCATTGGCGAAGCATCGATGGTGATTGGAATGCCTCCAACTATAGATTTCACTTGTTGGTGGAGAGATGAAGGGACGGCCTTTAGATCATGAAGCCAAGGGCGTCCCAACAATAAGTTGAATGAAGCTTTGATGTCTACTACTTGGAAAGTAGTAGCATGTTCTATTGCTCCTGGCGTTACATTTAGGGTAATCTTGCCAAGAGCTTGACGACGAGTGTTGTTGTAGGCCCTTATTCCTTGTGTAGACGGAGTTAAATCTTCGTCCCTTATGCCGAGCATCCTTGCGGTTCTAAGTGGACAAACGTTGATGGCTGATCCATTGTCTACGAGAGTCATAGGAACATTCATCCTCTCGCAAACTACTGTGAGGTTTAATGCCTTGTAGTGTTTGTCACCTTCTGGAGATAGATCTTTGTCAGAGAAAGTGATCAAATTAATCGGGCTTGGAAGATCACTTGTGAGGAAGTTGGCTAGTCCCTCAGGAGTAGTGTCAGAGTCTATCCCGATTTTGTCCAAGGCATTCATTACAGCCAACCTATGTTCTCGAGATGTTGCCAGAAGTTTCCATACATTCATCTCAACTTTTGTCTTCTTGAACTGCTTTACAATGTCGTTGTCTTCAATGATAGGTATGGGAACTTGTTGTATGGTTGGTATAGGTTGTGTTGAAACGAGAGGTTGCATTCTCCCAGATCTTGTGAGGACGTCTATCGATGAGTCTTCTTCAGCCCAAATGTCATCTGTTGTGTATGACACAAAAGGCGGAAGTTCTACTAAGTCCTTTAGATAGACATCTTCTTCATCACTGTCCCAAACTCCATTAATGATTGCATCTTCTTCTTGTTGGACTTGGACTAGTTTCTTTTCATCAATCATTTTTTGTACCAAATCCTTGAACTTGAAACAGTTTTCTATAGTGTGACCCCCTAATTGATGATACTGACAGTAATATCTATCTGTCCTTTTCAATGATTCGAATGGTCTCGGCTCGAGAGGTTTGATCTCGCCATTCTCGGAGAGCATTTTGAACATTTGCGCATATGGGATCCCGATTGGAGTGTAGATTCTATTGCCCTTCTTGGGTCTCTCAGTGACTTGTAAGGGAAAATATTTTGCATCATAAGTCGTTCTCACTGGTGTGGATTCTCTTTTAGGTTCATCTTTCGGAAGTGGAAGCTCATCATATTTTTTATGGAGTTCGTTCATAACTTTGAGAGCTTCACGTAGTAATTGCGATACCTCCTTCATAGACAGTGTGAGCAATTGTATATCATCTTTATTCGCCGGTTCTGGATGGTTATCCTTGACATCGAAAAAGATCTCCTCTTCTTTTTCTATGGCACTGATTTCTTTGACAGGTTTAATGAGAGAGGAGGGGTCAACCTCGTTTTCCTCATCGGAGATAGCCAGGGTATGAACTAGAGGTGCATTTTCGATGCTTGGCTTCTTACTGGCAGGGGGCAACGGCAGTTTATTGTTGTCGATCAAGTCATGGATAGCTTCCTTAAGCTTCGAACAGTTTTCAGTAAGATGACCCCTACCTTGGTGGTACTTGCAGTGTGCATTGGGGTTCCAATTAGCTGACATCTTCTCAACTTGTGGGTCCCCAAATGGTCCAATAGGAGTTATAAGACCCTTTGCATTTAATCGATCAAACGCGGTGTCATAACTCATGCCAATAGGAATAAAGTTCCTCCTAAATGGTTTCTTCTGTCCTTGGTTGTTCATAGCAAGGACTTCTCCTAAATTAAAGGTGCTCACATTGTTTGAGTGGGCGGTTTTAGAAGAAGAAGGATTGTCGTTCTTCTTTCCTCTCCATCCACTGTTGGAGTTATTGTTGGCAGCTTTTAATTTAGCCAAGTCATCTTCAATGTTGATCCCAATGTCATAAACGGCCTTGAAAGTATGGAGATTATTTTGATATTTGAGATGCTTAGAATATTTTTCTTGGAGATTCTTGATGAACAGTCTCACATATTCTTTTTCACTTGGCACCTCAATCATCTTAGCTGAGGTTTCTCTCCACTTGTTAAAGAAATAGGTGAAACCTTCATTCTCTTTCTGCTTGAGGATTTCAAGTTCCCTATGATCAGTCTCGACTTGAATGTTGCACTTGTACCTATCAACGAAAGCGTTTGCTATTGACTCCCATGTAGAGGTCTTTTCCTTCTCGAGAGAAAAGAACCATTGTTGGCAAACGGTTTCGAGAGATAGTGAGAACAGAGAGGGGAAGACTTTCTTATCGATACCCTTAATACTCATTATGGTTTCGAATGCTCTTAAATGAAAGTATGGGTTGTCAGTTGCTCTGAATTGTGGGATGTCTTTGGCGTTGAACTTCTGCGGAAGAAGATCTTTGTCCACCGAGACCCCTTGTGATGTAAGCTCTTGAAACTTGTAGTCGCTAGACAACTTGCTTAAACTCTCTTGCATGAGGTCCATTTGTTGTTGTTTCACGGGATCATCGATCCTAAGTGCGAGAAGCTTCATTGTCTCAGTCACGGTAGCCAGTTGGTTCTTAAGATCATTGACTTCTTCTTGAGTTGCCATTATAACCTTAGATTTCCTCTTACGAGCAATGGGTTTGTCGAAAAGTTGGACTTGTACGAAGAGGTTGTCTTTGATTAATCGTCCTTCCTTTCTTGACCACGCGCTGTAAATAAATCATTTTGCGTTTTAATTACTCGACTCGAATCATCTTGACTTTACGGTTTATTTTAAGGAAAAAAGAAAAAAGAAAAGGGTGCATATTTTTGGCAAAAATAATGTACATATTTTTAGGGAACTAAGTATTATTATTTTTTATTGGAGGATTAATATCCGACTTACCCCCCAAAAAAAATGACGGAAAAAAACGCGCACAGAAGACTCTCTTAATCATGGTCAAAGTATGTGTATTGGTGTGTGCGTTGAGTGTAAGTGACATGCTTGGACTGTTGTGTAAGACCATGGGACTTAGTGCCTAAACTCGATCATTGATTCAATTAAATATTATTGACAGCAAAATTAACCGAATTAAACAAAAGACTGATTAATTAGACCCTAGGTGATGACTCGACCAACAATCCGAACTGTCGGCCAAGCAACGGAACTGGCATCGCACTGTGGAGCTTAGCGCCAGGCGACAGAACTGTCGTCAGGCGCTACACTCCATAATGTGGCGCTACAGCTCAGACCTTGGCGCCAATATTGGAGCTTCGGTCTAGGACTGTTTTCGGTGTTATTAATCAACTGGGGTATGCCTAAAGTCGTACTAGGTCAATTCCGATTAAAATATTAGACTTTATTGACTCAAATTAATTAATTAATTAATTAATTAGGCAAAGTTCTTTAAGTCATTAATTTATTTAGTCTCAACACAAGTCAACAAACGGTTAAGAGAAACATAGAATATATATGCACAACAAATAATGCACAATTAGTCAAGTAGGCACAATATGATGCAATGCGTTTGCAACCTAACCATGGCTCTAGTTCTCTAAAGTTCGGGATATGGTTTAGTCAATAGAGGGTCCATGGTTAATTGTCCGGATGCACCGCGCGGAAGCCTAACCGTGAAGGGTTGGCGCGAGTGGATGGGACACCGCGAGTTTTAGAAAAAACTCGCTTCCATGGTTTGGTGAATTCAACATCTCGGATGTACCCTTTGTTGCACAGAGCGTTCAATCAGGTAGATGGAGCATGAATTCCCAGAGGGTTATGTCCATATGTAGAACACATATGGGTTTCAGAAAAGTGAGAAAAAATTCAATAAGGAAGTAGGATCGAGCAAACAATACGAAAAACCGTCGAAATTAGAACGCATATTTCTGGCTCGGTATTGGGGGAAATTGGCGCCAGCAATTAGAGACTGGCGCCAGCTTTTATCTGTAGCGCCTGGCGCCAATGCTGGCGTCTGGCGCTACGGTTAAAATACTGGCGCCAATGCTCTGGCCCCTGACGCTACTTCCCACATGCCTCAGCAGCTTTCTGTGCTCGATAAAATTTTCCAGTTTCGCGCGGTGTTATTTCAGTCCTAGTTGTGAAAGATATTTCTCAAATTTCCTACGTGTAAAATCCTATGTTTTTAACTCATTACGGATGGTCTTTCCAATGAGATCTTTTTTATGCATATGACAATAATGTTAATCAAAATTATGCACATGAAATACTTAGAACTTTTCGAGTCTCATCCACTCATTCTAAATCATTACCGAAACAAATTCAGGAATTAAAATAGAAATCCTCCCCAGTTGAGTCGCCAAAAAACTGTAGGGAATAATTTCAAGCTTTAAATCCCACTAGCTTGAACCCCACTGTGATCATACACTAAAGTACGGTGGCGTCCAAAAGGGAAGAAGATAGAGCAAAAGAGTCGCCAACAAGTTTTTTAGGAACTTGTAAACCGTTCATAGGATGAAGGTTACACCCCTTAACGATCCAATAGATCGTCAACTCCATAAGGTCTAGAACCAAATAAGGGTTCGGGGATGAAGGTACAAGTCCAACCAAAAAGAGATTGAACCTGCCCTAATAATAGGCCTCTACTTTATTCTGATCGTATTCACGTGCGCTTTCTGATTAACATGCAATCATTAGGTTTACCCCTAAACCTGTTTAATCTATGTTGGTTGAATTTAATGCACAAACAAATCTATTATTGGTGATCACTTGAAATTATAATCATAATTAACCCTAACAAGATTATTAATTATCTTATTAAGCGTGATTACAACTTTACAAGTACAAATTCCCTTTAACATGCAATAAAGGGGATCAAGCAATAAAAATAAATATATCAAGCAACAATAATAATCATAATAATAACCATAATCATCATTATAAAATTATAATCATAATCAAAACAATAATAATCATAAATAAAATAATCATCATCAAAATAATAATAATAAAAATAATAATAATAATAATAATAATAATAATAATAATAATAATAATAATAATAATAATAATAATAATAATATTCATAATCATCATAATTTGTAACAATTATGATCATAATCATGTTCATGTTAATGTTAAAGCATAATAGTAATAGCAAGATCCTAGGCATGATACTAACAAGATTAATAACAAACCCTAGCATGTCACTAAGCAATAAAAATCAAATCTTTAACCCTAACATGATACTAACAATCATAAATATTAGGAAGAACATAGGAAGCATCGCAGAAACCATAATAAACATATTTGATATTATAACCATTCCCCTAAACATGATATTAGGAATCATAATAACAATTTAAACATGATTTCTACATCATAATATCAATTAATCAATTAAAGAACTTACTTTGATGTCTCGTACCTCTTTCTAATAACAAAATACACACGTTAGGAATTTCAAGGAAAATAATAAACAAGACAATCAAATTAAATAATTGAAATAGAGATTTGGGACCAAACCCTCAGAAATTAAACCTTTCACGTCTAGGGCGAAGGCAACTTCGAATATGGCTAGGTGTTTCTAGATCTTGCGAATGCGGAATTTTGTATGTAAAAACAAAGTTTAGAAAAAGAGAAAGAAAGAGTTGAATGAAAGAGATGAAATAATCTAGAAAACTTGTAAATGAGGAGAATTGGTGAATGATTAAGAGAGAATTAGAGAATTAATGTAAATTGGTGAATGATAGATGTAGATGATGAATGAAAACGGAGTTTTTAATACGATATTTATAGAGAAAATCAGCCAAAAAGATAAAATAAACAAAACAGAGTTTGACGCACAGAAAACAGAGCTGGCGCCACCCTTGGCTAACTGGCGCCAGGCGCCAATGGCTAGCGCCAGGCCTGGTTCCAGGCGCCAAGGTCTGGGGTTAGGCGCCAAGCCTGATTTTAATGCGTTTTCAAAAATCAGATAAATTTGCCGTACTGGAGGATAAAATGATATAATTTCCTCGAAAATGCTATTTGATTTTAATTAAAACTCTGAAAAATCAAAAGTCAATTTATCAATGCTAATTGAATTAGGAATGAAAAGAACCTTCTAGAATATTCTAGAAGACTAAAACCATTCCTAATTGCATTAGGAATGATAAATCATATTAGGCCCTCCCCTAGATCATTGGGCCGCATATACGGCTCAAACCGGGCCCAGTTTAGTAAATTGGCCATAATTTCCTCAATATTCATCGAAATTGGGCTTATAATATATCGTTGGAAAGCTCTTGTCAAGCCCCATCCAACTACGCTATTATTGGACCTATATCATGGACCAACCAAACTGGATTGGCTGTTTTCTTAAAAAGAAGTTTTCAAAAACAGAGAGAAGAGAAAAGAATTAAAACATTCCGCAACACTAGACTTTCCACACTTTCACTTCATTCGATTATGATTCGACGCGAAAGGTACTCATCACTGGGTTTGGTTTTGGGGAGACACAAATGGGTGTCTACAAGTACCCAGGGCTTGACGGCGAGTATTATCATAAGCGCGAATCCCTTGAGTGGAGGGAGTCAGTTCTTCATTCTTTATGCCCAACTTCTTTGCAGCACGGAGTGGGCACACATTGATTGCAGAGCCATTATCAACCAGGATCATAGGAACATTCATCTGCCTACACACCATAGTGAGGTGTAAGGCCTTATTATGTTGGTCCCCTTCCGGGGGCAGATTCTTGTCAGAAAACGAAATCAGATTGCTAGTACTTTGCAATTCAGTAGTGAGAAAGTTGACCAGTCCTTGAGGAGTCATGTCATCATCAACTCCTATTTTCACCAGAGCATTCATCACAGCCTTTTGATGCTCGTGGGAGGTGGGCAAAAGCTTCCATACATTCATCTCCACCTTGGTCTTTTGCAATTGTTTGACCACATCGCTGTTCATAGGGTCGATGGGATCAACTATCGGATGTGATTGTGGTGGAGGTGGAGGTGGATTACATTGTTGCAACCGTCCACTTCTGGTGAGAACCTTGACCTCAAAGTCCCCCCAAACATCTTCACTTGTGCCAAGAGATGAACAGGCTATATCCTTGAGATAGACGTCTTCATCGTCACTATCCCAAATTCCATTCACTTCTTCAGAACTCGAGACAAATACAACTTCCGGCAGAGGTTCATTCACAGGTTGAATGAGTATTAACGGATCAAAGGAGACTTCATCTCCCATGATAGCCAAAGCATCAAAAAGAGGACCTGTTTGAATGTTAGGCTTCTTGCCCCCTGGAGGGACAGGAAGTTGATTAGCATCAATTAGGTCTTGGATTGCATCCTTTAACCTCCAACACTTCTCAGTATTATGACCCTTGCCTTGATGAAACTTTCAATAAGCATTGGGGTCATAGCTAGCGGTCCTATTCTCTGGTCGAGGTTCTGAAAATGGTCCAATTGGCATAATCAGTCCTTGACCATGCAAACGGTCATAAGCAGCATCATAAGTCATTCCCAAAGGCGTGTAAACCCTCCTTTTCCTTTGGAATCTTTGAGGAGGACATTAAGGGCCAGCACATCATTGATATTGATATTGTTGGTAGCATTATTGGGCTTAGAAGACGAAGAAGAAGGAGTGTCGTTCTTCTTGTTTTTCCAAGTGCTGTTATTATTGGTTCTACCAGCAGACTTCATTAGTTCGTCCTCGATATTGATTCCTTTTTTGAGCCAGGCCGATGAAAAACAACTTCCTTTTTAAGAATATCGTATAAAGCCTCAAAGGTACTCAGAGGCAGAAACTTCAAGTGTTGCTTGTACTTATGAGTCAGATTGGCGATGAACAAGCGAACCATCTCCTTTACCTTGGGGGGATCCACCAAGAGCGCGGTTGTTTCCCTCCACCTGCTTAATTAAGTGGTGAAGCCTTCATTCTCTTTCTGTTTGAGAATGGAGAGTTCACGTTCAAAAGTCTTGGCCTGAATGTTACACTTGTAACGATTCATAAAGCTTTAAGAAACATCCTTCGAGGTCGCGACATGTTTAGATTCCAAAGAATAGAACCATTGTTGACAGGCGTGCTCCAAGGAAAGAGGGAACACTGTAGGGAAGAGTGTCACATCTACTCCCTTAAGAGCCATGGTTGCAGAAAAAGCCTTTAAATGGAAAAGCGGATTATCAGTAGGCTTGAATTTGGGAATATCAGCAGTGGAAAACTTCTCAGGAAGCTTGTCTCTTATGGACGAAGAGGTGACAGGCTGTTCCACATAAGTGAATTCTTCAGAAATTTTTCTCATATGTTCCTTAATCTTGTCCATTGCAGCGGTAGTGACATTGTTTTGATTGTCTTGCTCTACCGTGCTGACTCTAGTGGTGAGTGTTTGCATCATGTTAGACAACATTTCAATTGTCTTGTTGATGTTCTCGATATCTTCCTTAGTAGCCATTGGTTGAAAGTAGACTAGAGATGGATCTTGTGGAGATGATTGTGGTGGTTTCCTTGTACGCCTCTTTGGTATAATAGGTTGTTGAGGTATTGACTCGAACCGTAACAATCTACCCCTGCTTCTTGACCAAGTGCTGAGACACCGAAACAAACACACCTTTAATGACCAAACTTAACCTTAACTCATCCGGATTAAAAAAAGAAAAAAGAATTTTTTTAAAAAAAAAATCTATAATTTTGAAATTCTACTTGTTTATTTTTTTTTATTATTTTAAAAATATGGGAGGATACCATCCGACTTACTCCGAAAAAAGAAACGACACAAAAACAAGACTACCCTAAAATACGGTCAAAAAGTAATGCACGACTAAGGAAAAAAGTGTGTGAACACGATATGTGAGTGATTAGGTGAGGTTATGGACGCGTGTTTTGACCGTACAGCTAGACATGACACCAAACTGGATAACCACATACGTTCGCACAAAAACCAAAAAAAAACTGATAGGACACTTTTCCTGGGCACCGTGTCACGGTGCTAACTGTCGTGACGCGGTGCAGTCTAGCGTCAGACGGTAGAAAGCCCCATGTCACGGCACTGTTCACCGTGGCGCGGCAGAACATGCCGCGACACGGTGCACAGTTCCAGGTCATTTTTGTGATTTTTCCAGATTTTAATCGATTTTAGGTCCGTACTAATTACTATGTGAGAATAAAAACCCTCGGTCATGGGTTAAACAAAAGAGTAAACACATGAGTTTTAGCACCAAACAACCACATAGCATTTAGGCACGATGATGTAAAAAAAAAAGGTCGCAACCTAGAGTCAAGATCTATGTTCAACTATTAGTCAAGCTTTGGGTGTCAAAAGGGTACCATGGTTAAGAGTTTGGACGCGTTAGCAAAGCAGCCTCCCTTGAGGGTGTATGCCAACGGGCGGCTCCGCGAGTTCGTGATGAAATCGAACTCGACTCCATGGTTTGGGTGGATTTAATAACTCGGATGAACCCTTATTGCCATGAGCGTTTTTGGGTTGATAGAGCGTAAATCCCCCGGGGCTAAGATGCATGTAGAACACATACGTTTTTTCAGAAAAATCGAAGGAAGTTGACTGTGAGAAGTGAAAAGACGGTGCACAGTACCGTGGCACGGCTCATTTTGCCATGGCACGGCAGTCAGAAGATCTGACTGGTGCCCTGTTTTCCTTCGTGCGCAACCAAGTTATTCAAATTTTCCTACAGCACAGACCTGAATGCGACGTTAAAACGTCGTCTATGCAGATGCAAAAAGGCCAAATTAATCACAGGAATATTTTTTCAAGAATCTTTCAAGTCTCATCCACTCATCTTAATTAAATATCGATCACTCAAATCGATAAATAACCAAGAATCCTCCCCGGTGGAGTCGCCAAATTGTAGGCGTCGCTCGAAGTGCGCCTACTTTAAAGCATGTGTGAATATGCTTGGCACTCATAGGAAGTGGGAATTGACATATACGATTAGGGACAAAGAAAGTAGGGAGTCGCCAACAAGTTTTTAAGGAACTTGTAAACCGTTCACGGATCATTATAAGGCAACCACGAAAAGGGACAACGATAGGCAACAACAATTGACCCGTGAAGGTTACACCCCATTCATAATCCATGAGATTACTAACTCCATATGGTTCGGAACCACGAAAGGAGGATCGGGGATGATGGTACGAAATGAGTCATGGAGTCACATTCGCCCGTATTGGCCTCTACTCGATTCTTATATTGAAAAGCATTCCTGTGATCTCAAAGGCATACAAACAAAATATTCAATTTGCTCCAAACTATTATTAAGCTAAATTGGTTGAATATTAATGCAACATATAATTCTAAAATATTTGGGATCACTTCAATTAATAACAAGATTAAAAAGAAACCAAAACCGGTCGTCCAAATTATCTTATTAGGCGTGATTTTCAATTACATATTCCCTTTAAACATGCAATATGGTGATCAATAAAAAATATAATAGAATAAACATTAATATTGGAAGCAATTTAACCATAATTCCAACAATATAAAATCGTTAGAAAAATAATAGAAATAAAAGGAACATAATTCTTACTTTGATTCTGTTTGTTTGCAACTACAAAATAATAAACGAGTTAGTAACTTCAAGGAAATAATAATGAAACAACAATTAAATTAAATTAAATAAAGTAGAGTTGATTTGGGTCCAA
Organism: Chenopodium album; assembly: GCF_948465745.1. Classification (NCBI taxonomy): domain Eukaryota; kingdom Viridiplantae; phylum Streptophyta; class Magnoliopsida; order Caryophyllales; family Amaranthaceae; genus Chenopodium; species Chenopodium album. The sequence goes on along the minus strand of NC_137836.1, from coordinate 59,822,248 downwards.
ACCCTAAAAAAGTATCCCGCGACACGGAAAACTGTATCGCGACACGGGAAATCCCACTGTCAAACGGGAAACATTCCCGTGACATGGTGCATTTTGGTGTGACGCGGGAAATTTTCAGTAGACGGGGTAGAAAACGCGTTAAGGGTTTACGCGGAAAAGACACGGAAATTCCCGTGTCACGGCAGATTTCCCGTGTCACGGGAAATCCCACCGTCAAACGGGAATGATTCCCGTGACACAGTGGGTACCTGCCGTGGCGCGGGAATTCCCAGCCTGCTTTTCCGTCTAAATACATTTTTAACCCTAATTTTGTTCAGCATTTTAAGTGTCGATTGATAATTTCGGGCCATTTTCCGATTTATTATTATTTGGGCTAAAATAAGAAAATAATTAAATAAAATAAATAAAAGGTTTGGGCTTAAATTAAATAATAAATTTGGGCTGAAATTAAAACTATGCTTTTACCAAATATCAAGACTAATCCATGGACTGTTCAAAAATACGAATTTAATCAAATACGATTTTTTAAGCACTCTCGGGATTAAATACTGAACCCGACCAATAGTGGCGGTGAAAGGTTGTTCATCATCGGGTTTGGTTTTGGGGAGACATTTTTAGGTGTCTACAGAGGGCATTGTTCACATAAAAGGGGTTGGTTGGAGAGCAATCGAGTACATCTTTTACTCGCCACATAATTGAGAGTTGAGTGTGTGAGCACTAGTCTTGAATTCTATATGCTCTTGTGGTTTTCTCTACTTGACAATTGTTAGGGAGGAAGAGTAATTGGATGGATGAGATTGGTTGATGTTGAAGCATGTTTATTAGATTTACCTTGAATTGTTTGTGCTTGATTTTTACTTTTTGGGGTGAAGCATATTTATTTATTCATTGATGAGATCTTTGCTTAGGGAAAAGCAAAGGTTTGGCTTGGGGGAGTTTGATATGTCCATTTTATATAGTATTTTACCCTCGTCCCTTGGTCATAATTAGTAGTGTTTTTGGCTCTTTAGAGCCACTTTTAATACTAATTGGTGCTTTCTAGTGTTTTCGTAGATTTGGTTGACTTTTGTAGGGATTTGCACTTTTGGACCATTTTCCCGGGATTTTATGGAGCAACTACGAGCATTGGAGATGTACGACCAGTTGTTATAGCCCAGGGCTGGTTAGAGCCATCGAACCGGTTATTAAAGGCTCGGTATTTGAGATTCCGAGGCAATTGGACCAAGTATTCAAGACCCGAAGAGGACATCCGGATTGGACCTAAGAATTGGAGCCCAATCGAAGTCCAGGGAGTAGCCCAAGAATGCCGCCTGGCCAAGAGAGCTCCCGCCCGAAGGCGCGCCTGGCCGGGCGGGGAAGAGTAAACTGGTGCCCGAACTCGCGCCCAGCCGGGCGCGAGAGATGCAGCTGATAGTAAAAAGGCGGGTCCGATCGGGCGGTGCCTCGCCCGATCGGGCGCGTGTCAGCATTAGGAGATGTTAAGCGTCGTTTAAGTTTGTTTTAGTTTAGGATTCTTGCTTAATATAAATACTTTTCTGTTAAGCAAGTTTAGGATCTCTTTTTACTCTTTCATACTTTTCTCTTAGACTTTCTCTCTCTACTTAGCTTTTAGATTAGTTTCTCTCTCTTTATACTTTGTTCTTAATTCAACTATTAATTCCGGATTACTTTGGTAGCGATTTCTTTTCTCTTAATTTCAGTTATTTATTTTATTCCTTCGATCATGTCTTATTTTATTGCTTTGATTAGTTTAGGTTTAATTATGTCTGAGTAGTTTCCTTTCTAGGGTTTGTGGGGAGCCATTAATAATATGAAGGGGTAATTTATTGTTGTTGATTATCAATGCTAGATTAATTTCCTATTGATTGATTTAATGCTCTGTGACTAGATTAGGCCTGATCTTTTATGCATAAGTTTGATAATATTGATTTGAGATTCGAGAGATGAGAATTGATGTTTAGGTCTAGTTTCAATAGGCATGTTAATTTATAAATGGTTAGGTGGAGATTCGAGAGATGAGATTTAATACCGGTAGATTAATTCTGTGATTGTAATACGTAGCGAAAGCCCTTTATGATCTGATTAATTTATGCATTAATGTTTTAATGTTATGTTTTACCCTGGAATATTGTTTATTGGTGAACCTATGCCCTAGGTCTTTTATTCATTGATTTCCTCTATTTTTTATTTCTTCCTTACTTTTACTCTTAGTAGTTTAGTTATCCTTTGATTACAATATATTGGTTACTTTATAATTTAGATTGCTTTAATTAATTAGGAATAGAAAGACCAGTTTCCCTATGGATTCGACCCTACTTCCCTATCTATTTTAGTTAGTGGTTTTAGGAATTACTTTTGATTAGGTGATACGACTTTAGCCTGTCAACTAACACTGATCATGTAAGTTTTTGTGTTTATTTTACTATTTAGAATGACTTCTAATAATTGTTGTTAGGTTTATATAATATGTTATTGTGTGATTTGCAGCAGATGTGCCGGTCCATGGAGATTCACTAAAGAGCACTTGCTGAGTATCCTAACATATCGAGTGAGACTAGGACAATGACGGAGCAGCTTGTATTTGATTAGAAGTTAAAAATGGGGCTCCAGATTGCTTTTTGGTCGTGTTAGTGGTTTTTATGTGAACTTGTTTAAATTTTTTATATTTCTTTGTTATTAGTCATAACTATAAGAACTGGACAGTGTATATTTCTTATTTTTTGTTGCATTTAATGTTTTTATTTTTAAATTGCTTTATATTGTGCTTTATTTGTCATGTAATCTTAACTAATGTAGTGAAAGTACAACTAAACTTACATTTATAATTAAACATATCTACAAAAGTTAAAACTTAGTGAAAGTACATTACAAACTATCTAACTAATGCATCCCACATGTTCCTTCTAGCTTCATATTGTTGATCTCATCCATTAACACTAGCCTCGTGGTTCTCAGTCCACCAACCAATGATCGGCGGGAGAGGTGAATCAGGTGCAAGGTCAAGACGGATGAAATGTGATCCACCAACTGTAGCGATCACGAACTATCGACTCGGTGACAGGACCCCGTTTTGTGCCCTCAGCGGTAACACTGTGATGCATAGGTAGTAGCAAGTTGGTACTAGGCCTACCCCGAGACAAATCACCCTTGCGTTGAACCACGTAGCAATAGGAAATAAATCTTGAATAGTTATCATCCAATTCCGCTCCCCAAAAACCCCACCATCCCATCGAATACGCTCTATGTTCATCCAAAGTCGTCCAAACCCGTAAATCCGTTCGTACAAATCAGAATGACAGGCGATCTCGTTCGCTATTGTTTCCCGAGCGTCAAACCATAGCTCCTGACCACCAAAGAAGAAGTCGGCGACACAACGAAAGCCACAGTTCCCATCACCAATGACATCCTTCGAAGACGTAATGTACGGGAACATCAGCCCGGAAGCAGGTTCAAATACCTGCACTGCTAATGTCACAGAAATCTACTGCATATAATAAAAAGATTGTTTATTAGTGTAGACACCCATTTGTGTCTCCCCAAAACCAAACCCAGTGATGAGTACCTTTCACGTCAAATCATAATCGAATGAAGTGAAAGTGTGGAAGGTCTAGTGTTGCGGAAAGTTTTATTTTCTTTTCTCTTCTCCCTGTTTTTGAAAACTTATTTTAAGAAAACAGTCAATCCAGTTTGGTTGGTCCATGATATGGGTCCAATATTAGTGTAGTTAAATAGGGCTTGCAAAGAGCTTTCCAACGATATATTATAAGCCCAATTCCGATGAATATTGAGGAAGTTATGGCCACTTTACTAAACTGGGCCCAGTTTGAGCTTTATATGCGGCCCAATGATCTAGGAGAGGGCCTAATATGATTTATCATTCCTAATGCAATTATGAATGGTTTTAGTCTTCTAGATTCTTCTAGAAGGTTCTTTTCATTCCTAATTCAATTAGCATTGATAAATTGACTTCATTGACTTTTTAGAGTTTTAATCAAAATCAAATAGCATTTTCGAGGAAATTATATTATTTTATCCTCCAGTACGGCAAACTTATCGGATTTTCAAAAACGCGTTAAATTTAAGCTTGGCGTCTGACCCCAAGCCTTGGCTCCTGGAACCAGGCCTGGCGCCTAGCGCTAGCCATTGGCGCCTGGCGCTAGTACTGGTGCCTGGCGCCAGCTAGCCAGGGTTGGCGCCAGCTCTGTTTTCTGAGCGTCAGACTCTGTTTTGTTAATTTATCTTTTTTGGCTGATTTTCTCTATAAATATCGTATTAAAAACTCCGTTTTCATTCACGAATTCTCTCCATTCATTCACCAATTCTCACCATTCATCAACAATCAGTTTTCATTCGCAATCACTAATTCATTAGCATTCTTTAATTCATTCATCTCTTTCTTTCTTTTAAAAACTTTGTTTTTTAATACAAAATTCCGCATTCACAAGATTTAGAAACACCTAGCCATAGTCGAAGTTGCCTTCGCCCTAGACGTGAAAGGTTTAATTTATGAGGGTTTGGTCCCAAATCTCTCTTTCAATTATTTAATTTAATTGTTTGATTATTATTTTCCTTGAAGTTACTAACATGTGTATTTTGTTATTAGAAAGAGGTACGAGGCATCAAAGTAAGTAATTTAGTGGTTTTTATTGATATTATGATGTAGAAATCATGTTTACATTGTTATTATGATATTCCTAGTATCATGTCTAGGGTAACTTTAATATCAAATATATTAAATATGATTGCTATGATGCTTCCTATGCTCTTCCTAATATTTATAATGTTAGTATCATGTTAGGGTTAAAGATTTGATTTTTATTGCTTAGTGACATGCTAGGATTTGTTATTAATCTTGTTAGTATCATGCCTAGGATCTTGCTATGCTTTAATATTAACATGAACATGATAATTATTATAATTGATTGCTATAATGCTTCCTATGCTCTTCCTAATATTTATAATGTTAGTATCATGTTAGGGTTAAAGATTTGATTTTTATTGCTTAGTGACATGCTAGGATTTGTTATTAATCTTGTTAGTATCATGTCTAGGATCTTGCTATGCTTTAATATTAACATGAACATGATAATTATTATAATTATTATAATTGTTATAATTTATGATGATATTATTATTATTGTGATTATCATTATTATCATCGTTATTATTTGTTGTGTTGCTTGATTTTTTTTGTTATTGCTTGATCACACCTTTATTGCATGCTTCATGTTTACATTGTTATTATGATATTCCTAGTATCATGTCTAGGGTAACTTTAATATCAAATATATTAAATACGCTGGCAAGTTTTCCGAGATTGGATTGTCATACACCCAGTTCCCTATGGAAAAATTTCCCAAAGGATGGTTGTAGGTCTCTACTCATCATAAATTTCGGCAAAAGTTCCTCAACGTGGATTGTCATTTATTTCAGCAAGTGGCAAATTTTCCCGAAGTGGATTGTCGGTCGACTCTTTTTTGCAAATGTTCCAAGACGCGGATTGTCAATAGTGGCAATATTTTCCCAAAAGGATTGTCGCATAGCGTTGGCAAGTTTCCAAGGTGGATTGCTTTCAAGAGTTATATTCCAAGATGTGGATTGTCGATCGTAGCAAAGTTCTTATGAAAGATTGTTACGAAGCATTGGCAACTTTTCCCAAAAATTGGATTTTGGCAAATTTTCTGAGATATGGATTGTCGCTTCATCGTGGCTACATTTCCAAGGATGGATTGTTACGAAGCATTACACTTTCCCTAAATCAGATTGTCATACATCATACAAGAGTTGTGTTGGCAACTATTCCCAAAGAAAAGAGGATTGTCATCACAGCAAAAGCACCGACATACTGGTTCACAAGCAGCAAAGTACCGACGTATTGGCATAGCAAACATTAAAAAGCAGTGATCTTTTCGAAGACTATCACAGCGGGAAAAAGAAGCTCTTTGTTCAGAACGTCAAAGCAGCAAGGTGACATTCCCTAGCTTGCGGAAAGTTGTCACAAACAACTGGAGATTGTTTCAAAAGAAATAATCTTCGATGGTATTCCCTAGGATGTGGAATATTATCAATGCGGATGAGGATTGTTTCAAGAGAAATAATCTTCGATGATGTTCCCTAGGATGTGGAATACTATCAATGCGGATGAGGATTGTTTCAAGAGAAATAATCTTCGATAGTATTCCCTGGGATGTGGAATATTATCATTGCGGAGAGGATAGTTTCAGGCGAAGCAATCTTCTAATTTGGGAGCAGTTACAGGCGTAGCGGTTTTCAAGCGGGATGGCATTCTCTAGCTTGAAGGAGGTCATCAAAACAATCGGTTACTTTCAGAGACGTGTGCTCGACGGTGCAAGATACGCGTTTCTTGGCTCTTTTATCTGTTTAACTAATGCTAGTTTTGCAGGTATCGCCGTTACAAGATTGATTTAGGATCGCAGAACGTTCTGAATCATTCTCCGTCCCTATCGCTACTTTGACTTTTGTTTTCGAAACCTGCGTTTCTCCAAACTCAGTCAAAGTGGGGGCTTCTGTAGACACCCATTTGTGTCTCCCCAAAAACAAACCCAGTGATGAGTACCTTTCACATCGAATCATAATCGAATGAAGTGAAAGTGTGGAAGGTCTAGTGTTGCGGAAAGTTTTATTTTCTTTTCTCTTCTCCCTGTTTTTGAAAACTTATTTTAAGAAAACAGCCAATAAAGTTTGGTTGGTCCATGATATGGGTCCAATAGTAGTGTAGTTGGATGGGGTTTGCAAAGACCTTTCCAACGATATATTATAAGCCCAATTCCGATGAATATTGAGGAAGTTATGGCCAATTTACTAAACTGGGCCCAGTTTGAGCTTTATATGCGGCCCAATGATCTAGGGGAGGGCCTAATATGATTCATCATTCCTAATGCAATTAGGAATGGTTTTAGTCTTCTAGATTCTTCTAGAAGGTTCTTTTCATTCCTAATTCAATTAGCATTGATAAATTCACTTCGTTGACTTTTCAGAGTTTTAATCAAAATCAAATAGCATTTTCGAGGAAATTATATTATTTAATCCTCCAGTACGGTAAACTTATCGGATTTTCAAAAACGCGTTAAATTTAAGCTTGGCGTCTGACCCCAGGCCTTGGCGCCTGGAACCAGGCCTGGCGCCTGGCGCTAGTGCTGGTGCCTGGCGCCAGCTAGCCAGGGTTGGCGCCAGCTCTGTTTTCTGAGCGTCAGACTCTGTTTTGTTAATTTATCTTTTTTGGCTGATTTTCTCTATAAATATCGTATTAAAAACTTCGTTTTCATTCACGAATTATCTCCATTCATTCACCAATTCTCACCATTCATCAACAATCAGTTTTCATTCGCAATCACTAATTCATTAGCATTCTTTAATTCATTCATCTCTTTCTTTCTTTTAAAAACTTTGTTTTTTAATACAAAATTCCGCATTCGCAAGATTTAGAAACACCTAGCCATATTCGAAGTTCCTTCGCCCTAGACGTGAAAGGTTTAATTTATGAGGGTTTGGTCCCAAATCTCTATTTCAATTATTTAATATAATTGTTTGATTATTATTTTCCTTGAAGTTGCTAACGTGTGTATTTTGTTATTAGAAAGAGGTACGAGGCATCAAAGTAATTAATTTAGTGGTTTTTATTGATATTATGATGTAGAAATTCTATGAATGTATGACAATCCGAACTTGGAAAAACTTGCCAAACAAAGGAGGAGCACGACAATCCACGCTTGGAAACTTTGCCAGAGATGACAATCCAATCTTGGAAAAATTGTCGTTGCATGACAATCCATTTTTGGAAATATTGTCAGTTAGGGATGACAATCCAATTTTTGGAAAACTTTTTCGTTTAATAAGAATGCACGACAATCCATATTTGGAAATATTGTCGTTTAAGTGCTTGCTTTTGAACCGATTGTAACGAGCCAGTGTTTTAGGCGCTTAAGCTAAGTGAGACGATTTTTTGTCAGGTCAATCACTTACTACGATTGTAATCGAGCCGACTACTAATCATGTCAAATTGCTTATAGGGGCTAACTGGCGTACCAAGGAACCCGAAATTGCTGCATGAGGTCGAAATCACCTTTCTGGGAGGCTTCGAGCTCTGTCGTTGCTGAGATATCTCTGGCGCCAAGAATTGGAGTAGGGTCTTCCCTGTTCTGCTACACCCGTATTTATTTTGACTATAGAATTTTGCCAATTTCTTTAACCATCTTAGGGTTGACCTAAGGTTTAATGTTGCTTGACTCATCGACTTGACACGACTCAAGGTATAAACTTGACTTGATGTGAAATGACACGTGTGACTCATGACTTGTGTGTGCATTGTAATGTGATCGTGCGACTCGAAAATGCAAAAAAAAAAAAAAAAAACAAAACAAAAATTTTCCGTCATTTTTGTGGAGGGTACCGACTTTCTCCCGAAAAAGAAAGACGCAGAAAAGAAAGAAGCGAAGTTTTGAAGATGCATGTTGAATGATCTTAGTCAAATGTTGTTTGATACTATTTCTCAAGGTTCAAGGATTAATTCATCCTAGGCTATCTCAACTGTTGACTCCATGATGAAAGTATTTGGGTATTATAATTGTTATAATTTATGATGATATTATTATTATTGTGATTATCATTATTATCATCGTTATTATTTGTTGTGTTGCTTGATTTTTTTTGTTATTGCTTGATCACACCTTTATTGCATGCTTAAAGGGAATTTGGTACTTGTAATCACGCTTAATAAGATATTTTATAATCTTGTTAGGGTTAATTGTGATTATAAATTCGAGTGATCGCCAATAATAGATTTGTTTGTGCATTAAATTCAACCAACATAGATAAACAGGTTTAGGGTCAATCCTATTGATTGCATGTTAATCAGAAAGCACACATGAATATGATCAGAATAAAGTAGAGGCCTATTATTAGGGCAGGTTCAATCTCTTTTAGGTTGGATTTGTACCATCATCCCCGAACCCTTATTTGGTTCTAGACCTTATGGAGTTGACAATCTCTTGGATCGTTAAGGGGTGTAACCTTCATCCTATGAACGGTTTACAAGTTCCTTAAAAACTTGTTGGCGACTCTTTTGCTCTATTTTCTTCCCTTTTGGACGCCACCGTACTTTAGTGTGTGATCACAGTGGGGTTCAAGCTAGTGGGATTAAGGCTTGAATTTATTCCCTACAGTTTTTTGGCGACTCCACTGGGGAGGATTTCTATTTTAATTCCTGAATTTGTTTCGGCAATGATTTAGAATGAGTGGATGAGACTCGAATAGTTCTAAGTATTTCATGTGCGTAATTTTGATTAACATTATTGTCATATGCATAAAAAATATCTCATTGGAAAGACCATCCGTAATGAGTTAAAAACATAGGATTTTACACGTAGGAAATTTGAGGAATGTCTTTCACAACTAGGACCGAAATAACACCGCGCAAAACTGGAAAATTTTATCGAGCACAGAAAGCTGCTGAGGCATGTGGGAAGTAGCGTCAGGGGCCAGAGCTTGGCGCCAGACTTCAAGCCGTAGCGCCAGACGCCAGCATTGGCGCCAGGCGCCACATTTAAAAGCTGGCGCCATTCTCAGATTGCTGGCGCCAATTTCCCCCAATACCGAGCCAGAAATATGCGTTCTAATTTCGACCGGTTTTTCGTATTGTTTGCTCGATCCTACTTCCTTATTGAATTTTTTCTCACTTTTCTGAAACCCATATGTGTTCTACATATGGACATAACCCTCTGAGAATTCATGCTCCATCTACTCGATTGAACGCTTCGTGCAACAAAGGGTACATCCGAGATGTTGAATTCACCAAACCATGGAAGCGAGTTTTTTCTAAAACTCGTGGTGTCCCATCCACTTGCGCCAACCCTTCACGGTTAGGCTTCCGCGCGGTGCATCCGGACAATTAACCATGGACCCTCTATTGACTAAACCATATCCCGAACTTTAGAGAACTAGAGCCATGGTTAGGTTGCGAACTCATTGCATCATATTGTGCCAACTTGACTAAGTGTGCATTATTTGTTGTGCATATGTTTCTCTTAACCGTTTGTTTAACTTGTGTTGAGACTAAATAAATTAATGACTTAAATAACTTTGCCTAATTAATTAATTAATTAATTAATTTAAGTCAATAAAGTCTAATATTTTAATCTGAATTGACCTAGTACGACCTTAGGCATACCCTAGTTGACTAATAACACCGAAAACAGTCCCAGACCGAAGCTCCAATACAGGCGCCAAGGTTTGAGCTGTAGCGCCACACTATGGAGTGTAGCGCCTGACGACAGATATGTTGTCTGGCGCCAAGCTCCACAGTGTGACGCCAGTCCTCTCGCTTGGCCGACAGTTCGGATTATTGGTCGAGTCATCACCTAGGGTCTAATTAACCAGTTTGCTAATTAATTCGGTTAATTTTCGCTGTCAATAACACCTTGTCGAGTCATTAATCAAGTCTTAGTCACATAGTCTAGCCACATGGTCATGACACGAGTCTTAACATGCCACCTACACTCACTAGTCATAGCACACACTTTTTATATGTCACTATGACCATGTCCTAGGTTCATGCATGAGTCGGTCTTTTCCGTCATTTGGGTTGGGGGTACATTCTATTCCTAATTTTTCATATCCCTCCATCTCCATCATTTTTCTTCACATTCTTCCATCTTTCTTCACCTCCTCCATCCATTGCATGTTGAATAAAGTTTGAGTCAAATAATTAACAATAAGTATCCCCAAATTCCTTTTCCACAGTACTTGGTCGAGGAGAGAAGGGCGATTAATCAAGGACAACCTCTTTATTCAAGTCTCACTTTTTGATAAACCGATTCGTCAAAAGAGGAAGGCTAAAAGGATAATGGCAAGTCAAGAAGAAGTCAATGATCTTAAGAACCAATTGGCTACCGTGACTGAGACACTGAAGCTTCTCGCTCAAGGTCGATGACCCCGTGAAGCGACAACAGATGGACCTCATGCAAGAGAGCCTAAGCAAGTTTTCTAGCGACTACAAGTTTCAAGAGCTTACATCACAAGGGGTCTCGGTGGACAAGGATCTTCTTCCGCAGAAGTTCAACGCCAACGACATCCCAAAATTCAGAGCAATTGACAACCCATACTTTCATTTAAGAGCATTTGAAACAATAATGAGTATTAAGGGTATCGATAAGAAGGTTTTTCCCTCTTTGTTCTCACTATCTCTTGAAACCGTTTGCCAACAATGGTACTTCTCCCTTGACAAGGAGAAAACCTCTACCTGGGAATCGATAGTAAACGCTTTCATTGATAGGTATAAGTGCAATATTCAAGTTGAAACCGATCATAGACAACTTAAGATGCTAAGACAAAAAGAGAATGAAGATTTCACTTCTTTCTTTAATAAATGGAGGGAAACTTCCGCTAAGATGATTGAGGTCCCCACCGAAAAGGAGTCTGTGAGGATGTTTATCAAGAATCTTCAAGAGAAGTATTCAAAGCATTTAAAATATTAACACAACTTGAATACTTTCAAGGCCGTTTATGACATCGGAATTGAAATCGAAGACGACCTCGCAAAGCAAAAAGCTACTAACAATAGTAACCACGGTGGCTGGAAAGGAAAGAAGAACGACAATCCTTCTTCTTTAGAAAACGCCCACTCTAGTAATAATGTTAGTACCTTTGACTATAATGGTGTCTTAGCCATGGACAATCAAGGATCTAAAAGGAAACCCAGGCGAGATTTCACACCCATTGGAATGACCTACGATGTTGCTTTCGATCGTCTCTATGATCGAGGATTAATCAAACCTATTGGCCCTACAGAGGATCCAACACCAGAAAATCGATCTTCGAGGTGGAATCCAAACTCCTATTGCAAATACCATCGGGGGCGCGGTCATACTACTGATGAATGCTACAGATTTCAAAACCTCATTCAAGATCTCATAGAAGCAAACAAGGTCCCATTGCCTCTAGCTAGCGAGAAGACTGGGTGATGATGAAGCGAACAACACAAGACAGAGGCGAGCTTCAATGACAAGATTTCATGACCTCTCTTTTTCTATTTCTTTTTCTTTTTTTTTTTTTTTTCTTTTCCCAATAAGTCTAGCATAAACACCCTTCTTTTCCCTTAGATTAATTCTGTAGATTCGTTCTTTTCCTTTTTTTTTTTAATAAAATGATCATTTATTTTCTTGCATATGATCATCACATTGCATTGCATTAAAAAAAATCCGTGTCGAATTAAGCACAAGGTATACCAATGATTTGAGGCACCTCTTGTAGCCACGTCATATCACATTTCACCCTTCAATTATACATCCTTTCTTCATAAACCACTTCGAGCCTCGTCTAACGATAGACCTTTCTTTTTTCAACCTACATCTACCTAACCTTGGGATAGGATGGTGTGCAACTTGTGCAATTCTAAAGAAATCTTGAGTAAATTCAAAAGAAAGCAATAGCAAAAAATAAGCAATAATAAAAAACGAAAACAAGTGTACAAAAGGGTAAGTGTTCCAATGTCTTTGATATGAAAATATCTTTGATATGAACACGTCTCAGATTGCGTCTCTTATCGAGTGCTCGGTACCGTGCCTGAGAAACATGAATGCCAAGTGAGTGATAGACCGCATGATCGAGATTGCTCACACTTATAAAAGAGCTAAAAAAAAAAGAATAGAAATTCAAGTATAAAAATACAAAGATTCAAAAGCAAGGTTGCACACCATGGGGGCTTATCTAGGGTCTTGAGCCTTTATCCCCTTCTTCTTTTGGTACTTGTAATCACGCTTAATAAGATATTTTATAATCTTGTTAGGGTTAATTGTGATTATAAATTCGAGTGATCGCCAATAATAGATTTGTTTGTGCATTAAATTCAACCAACATAGATAAACAGGTTTAGGGCTAATCCTATTGATTGCATGTTAATCAGAAAGCGCACATGAATATGATTAGAATAAAGTAGAGGCCTATTATTAGGGTAGGTTCAATCTCTTTTAGGTTGGATTTGTACCATCATCCCCGAACCCTTATTTGGTTCTAGACCTTATGGAGTTGACGATCTCTTGGATCGTTAAGGGGTGTAACCTTCATCCTATGAACGGTTTACAAGTTCCTTAAAAACTTGTTGGCGACTCTTTTGCTCTATTTTCTTCCCTTTTGGAAGCCACCGTACTTTAGTGTATGATCACAGTGGGGTTTAAGCTAGTGGGATTAAGGCTTGAATTTATTCCCTACAATTAGTAAATCTACAACATGAAATACATATACTTTTTAAAATCACTAGACTATTAATATTACCTGTTTCTTGGTCACCACCATGTTGAATGTATTGACAGTTCACATGCTCGAAATAACTTCGATCATGCCTGGTGTCATTGTTCCTCCGTCGACCACAAACGTTGAGGTTCACATGTGGTTCTTTATGTTGTGTATGATCCGGATACAGCTCCTCTTCAATGATGCGCAATAAATTTCGACGTACAGCAGAATCACTTTCCATGACTTCATCAACAAGGGAACGAAAATGTGCAGCCTCCTCGGTCGAATCGTTAACCAATTCTAGAATGTTAACACCATCACCAATAACCAAAGTCTTCCAGAAAGAATGAATTTGGATGCTATACAAGCATGTCTGTGCAACTAGCGAATCATGTATCAAATTAAGAATAATAACAATAACAATAATAATTTGCAAGCTAAGCACCCTTCCTTTCCGGCTCCTATCTTACCGGATATTCCCGTTGATCAGCACCTTATTCCTAATCCTGCTGTTGTTTTGGATCAGATTAGGGGTTTTCTGTGAGGTACGTCATGCGGTAGAGACGGCCTACGTGCTCAACACCTTATGGATTGTTTGAGTGGTGCTGCAGTTTCTATTTCAGACGATTTAATAGACTCTATTACGCAGGTGGTTAATCTTTTTCTCGCTGGGAAGTGTCCTGCTGAGTTGGGAGAGTATATTGCTAGTGCTCCTCTCGCGCTGCTTGTTAAGCCTGGAGGTGGTATTCGGCCTATTGATGTAGGTACAGTTTGGCGGCGTCTAGTTTCAAAGGTTGGGGCTGCTTTAATTGGTCCGCGTCTGGGAAGCTATCTAGGAGGTCTTCAGTTTGGTGTTGGGGTGCCGGCGGGTGGTGAGATTATTCTTCATGCTGTTAATCGTTTGGTTGAGTCACGTGGTGGTGATGTTGGTCTCTCTATGTTGTTGGTGGATTTTAAGAATGCTTTTAATTTGGTAGACCGTTCGGCTATGTTACGTGAGGTTCGTCTCCGTTGTTCACCTCTCTCCCGATGGGTTGAATTCTGTTACTCTACTCCAGCCAGGCTGTTTTACAGGGAGCATACCTTATGGTCATGTCAGGGAGTTCAACAGGGTGCCTCTAGGCCCTTTGCTTTTTGCTTTGGTTCTCCTTTCGTTAGTGTGCCAAATCAAGGATTCTTTTGACTTATGTTTGCAAGCTTGGTATTTAGATGACGGTTCTATTATTGGTGACACCTTAGTAGTAGGAAAGGTTTGAGAATTGATTTTGGCGGAGGGACCTCGTCTTGGACTCTATGTCAACGTAGAGAAAACGGAAGTATTCTGACCCTCGGAGGACCCTCATAGTCGTCTCGTCGGTGTCTTTCCTCTGGATATTGGTCGTCCGGTGCATGGTGTTAAGTTATTGGGTGGTCCTGTCGGTGTTGATTCCTCTTTCTGTGGTGAGCTTGTTTCACAGAGAGTGTCGAAGACCATTGTGCTAATGGATGCTGTTGCTAAGCTCGATGATCCCCAATGCGAGTTGTTGCTTCTTCGTGCGTGTACTGGGGTTTCAAAACTCTACTTTTCTATGCGCACTTGTCCTCCAAGTCTTTTTGAAATAACACATGTTTCTTTGGACATGGCCCTTCTGGCTTTTCTTTGGAGTGCATTGTAACAGCTTCGGGATATGGTTTTGGTGATTGGCAATGGCGACTTGCCACCTTACCTTTTTCTTATGGTGGTTTGGGTGTCTATTCGACGGGTGATGTTCGACATTATGCTTTCCTTGCATCACGTCTGCAGTCTTCTCGTCTTCAGGCTAAGCTTCTTCGCAATTCTGGTATTGTTGGTCTGGGACCGGCCTTCGATGGTGCTCTTAGACTTTTTAACAAAGTTGTGGAGACTGAGCTTATGAGTAACCCTAGTGAGATCGCTGCCCCCAGACTCATGAAAAAGTTGGCAAATATATATTTCACGAAGGTCACTACATCTGCGGTTTCCACTTTCTCCTTAACTCCACATCAGGTAACCTTATGGAAGTACCAACAGGGGGATCACTCTTCGGCCTGGTTGCGGACGGTCCCCATATCGGGTTTGGGTCAAACTATGAATGGTAAGACTTACCGTAGTGTTCTTTGCTACCGATTGGGTGTTCCTTTGTCCTCCGTTTCAACACCATGTTCAGCTTGCTCAAGGGTTTTTGACGGGGATATTTATGAGGATCATGCAGTGTCTAGTTTTGGATGGTGGGTATTAAACATCGGCACAACGTTGTTCGTGACACTCTTGTTGATATTTGTTTTCAGTATGGGATTTCTGCTCGAAAGGAGGTTAACGTTGGGTTGACCGGAGGGAACGACGGGGCTCTTCGACCAGCAGATGTGTTGCTTTATTCGTGGGATAGAGGCCTTGATGTATGTGTTGACTTGACGGGGTCTTCACCTTAACGCAATCGGGGTTGTCTGACTTCGTTCCTGGTCATGTTGTGTCGGCGGCTGCTTAGCGGAAGTGGAACAAGTATGGGGTGCGTTGCAGGGCCATTGGCTATGGTTTTCTTCCTTTCTCCTTTTCTTCGATGGGGGAATTAAAGAAGGATGATATTGCGTTGCTGAAGCGGGTTCAGGCGTTCGCTAAAACTCAGGATATTGGTGTTCGTGCAGCTCCTCACATCTTCAGTTGGATAGGGTTCGCAATAGCTAGAGGGGTGGGGGCCCAGATTATATCTCGGCTCCCCACCAATTTCTTGTAAATTGATTGACTTTGTAGGTTTTTTGAAATTTTATAATAATAAGAACAATAATAATAATGTTACAAAAAATAATTATATTACTACTACAAAACAATAATAATTACATTAATTATCAAAAACTTAATCACAACAACAATCGAAAATAATAAAAAATGGTAATTTAATTAATATTAAAAAAAATCTGGAAAAGGGACATCCGCGTGAAATTTCCGGATGTCCCTAAGTGGATCCGCCTAAAATTTCCGGATCCACCTTGGAACATCCAGAAATTTTGGGCGGATCTCTACTTCCGTTCAAAATTTCCAGATGTTCCTAGTTGGATCCACCTAGGGACATCCGGAAATTTCAGGCGGAGGTGCCTTTTCCATAAAATAAAATAAAAAATTCTTACAGAATGTTTCGACGCATTCTCCAGCATACAAATGTTTCAGTCGTCGTCCATGATCCAAGGCCCGTAGGAAAAACTTGATGATTAATTTAAAAAAAAATAAAAAAGGATTTAAGGTGGTTGTGGGAACCGATTTGGTTTGAAGATCATGGAGACCAATTTGGTTTGAAGGTCGTGGAGATCGATGTGGTGGACTCGGGATATGCACGTCGTACTACTTTGAGGGGACCGTTTGATAGAATGTGTCCATGTAGGGAACAAAGTCCTTTTTATAGTACAACTTGCATAAAGGGCATATTATCCATTCAACTTAAATGGGAGCGTTACTATGTAAATTGGAAGCGACGAATAGCAAACCACCTTATTTTTAGTTAATTGACTTATTATATGGATGGATTTAAACTAGAGTCAGACTTCAACTACTTTAGGCTTTTAGATACTCAGAACTCAGAAGTAGTTAACTTAGGAGGATGATACATTGAGATTGCATGCAATTCACAACATTACCCTTTATAGTGTCCTATCAATCGGAGGGAAGATTTCGTACGCTAGATTACTGGTTATCTTTCTAAATTTTAGTATTCTACCCGAATCTTTAACAAAATGGTGACAGCATGAGGCATTGTTTTTTCGGATTTTCGAACAGTTGTTCCTAATACAGGGGTACTTGAAGTATTAATAACAAAGAAATGGAGCCACAGATGCCAGATCTGAACATTCCAGCAGCCAGAATGCCACTGAAAGCATATTTACCTAAAAGAAAAACCACAAAATCTCATAGCAGTAACTAAAATCAAGAGTTCAGATTAAGGTGGATTTAGGACCTTCATGCTACGAGGTTCAGATTCCAATCCATGTATCATCATCACTATCAGGCAAATCTTAAAATTAATACTGCCATCAAAGCAACAGCACGAAAGAAAATGTCATTCACACTCTTGTTCATCCTCACCATCATTTCTTCTTCAGATTCTAATTTTGTAGAGTTCTTGCCGATGTATATGATTGTGTTTCTCAACGTATTCACTGCCCAAGAAAGCCAAAAAAGTCCAACACCAAACCCAAAGGTAAGAAGATTGGATGTACAGAATGGAATGCTTCCACAAGCTACTTTATGGATCACAGAGAACATGACAGCAAGTCCAGTTCCTGTGATGCTGGCAGAGACCTGAGTTAATAGCAGAGGTAGTGCAGGACCAGCTTTTTTCACTGAGTTCGTCACTGACTTCCCATTCCGCTTCTTGTCCACTATGATCGATAAAAGCATCTCACAAGCCTGGAGAGAGTTGATCTTATTGGGAATCGCTGCTCTCTTGCTCTTCCTCTTTGAAGAGGGCTTTTGTTTAACTTTCTCAAGACTGTAACCAAAAGCAAGCCAAAACATCGAGATTAATATATCTGATTCAAAATTTCCTTCTATCTGTCATTAATTTATTTTTGAGTTTGTTTTCATCATCCACTGGATGATAAACAAACCAATAAGGATTTAATCGTGGTCATGAATGTAACAGTTCAAACCTAGATGGATTTCATATTATTTGTCAACATTATTAGAAAGCATAAATAATGCTTATAAGAGAGCAAAAACTTGTAGAAAATTTTAAAAATACATATAGTTGGTTTGCAATGCTAGTTCCAGGTCTATTTTCTATAAGCTTTTGGATGGTGCTATGGTTCTTGCATCCAAAAAAAAAAAAAAAAAAAAAACAATTTCATACAAAACTAAAGATGCTATGGCGATCAGAGTTTCGTTTGTTCCGTGTTCCGAAACGCACAAACCAGATCGCAATTCGTGGGTCCATACCACGTACCTTGTAACCTTGCTCTGAACAGGTTCGGTACTGCATTTTAAGCATGTTGGATTTGGTACATTGCTTTCAATTGGAGTAAGAGTCTTGAAAGCTAAAAGAAATAAGAACATTGAAAAGATTTTCATGCTGCGTTTTGCAGAAGCTGTGTAAAATATTTGGCTTCAAAACTCATAAGTGAAACAAAATTGGCTTTCAAAGTGTCATACATGTTCAGATCAGAAGAGACAAATCTTTGATTGTGTAAAAAACTGGTTTTAAAGGGTCTATCTAAAGAGAGAAAATCCATACATCACCCCCTTTCAATGTAGATAATCTCACAGATTTGGTAGCACACTCTGGTTAAGTTGGGATGTCTTCTTTGAATGCAGACACTCTTAGCAGGTTTGGTACTGCATTTTGAGTGGATTATGTCAAGTGCTGCAATTCACAGGCCTTATCTGAGTCTCAATCTCAAGTTCAGATTTTTACTGCTGTGCCTAATTCAGTTAATGTCCTTTTAGCTCACAGTCACCATTGATGCTGGTGTAAGATTAAAACTATTTTCTCATTATTAAAACCTGGAATGGCACCCAAATCTTATCAAAAGTTGGGGGGTGAAAAACAGTGATGCTTTTTGAGGTATAAGTGGTTTTAAGGTTCAATGTCTGTACTAAAAAGCTAGTTTTCAGTTATTAAACAAAGTAGCCACTCATTTCGTGATTTAAAGTATATATATGCTTTATCCAATACATGGCAATTGGCAAAGGCAAGACACCCATAACTTATATGAAGCAAGAAGAGATTGTGAGGCAATGTAGCTACGAGCAGAAAATTAGGACATCACATGTTCTATGAAGTAGGAAACTGTGTGGCTTTGCAACTAGGAACACTAAACAAATTGATGACATTAAATTATAAAGTCTAGTTGATGTAATTTGTAAAAAACAATCTTATGACACCTGTTAATTTCAAGCAATTCTGATAAAAAGAGAACAAGACTGTAAGAGTGCAAGAAGACAAAGCAATACCTCTTGGAGGGAGCAACAGTCAAGGAGTTTAGCTTTGAAGGAGACATGTATGTACGATCCTGCAACTTGCCAGCACCATTCCTGTAAGAGCAGAAAATATCCGCAAATTCAGTGATAGGATAGCACTTTAAGATTTCAAATTTGGAAACATATGAACCCAGCAAAATAAAAGATTGGTCAATTTCATCTACAAAATATACTAAGATGGTGATGTATCTGGTTTCTGGTTCAGCAAAAATTTTACTACGTAGTATTTAAATAAATAAATATGGAATTATAAGAGAAACTACAAAGACCGGAAGAGTACTGTTACTTAGAGAATGGAGAGAGCAAATGAGAATTTTCCCTAACCAAATAATGCTTTGGGCACCTTTTTTCATTACCCAACACCATTCCCATTCGCTCAAAGAAATATAGAAGCTTTAAAATTAAGAATTTTTTTTTTTTTTTAAATACGAAAACTAACTATAAACATTAAAGAAAAGTAAAACCCATTCTAAAACAACTGGAAAAGATTTACTGCATTAAAATTATTCTGAAGCACCATTCAAAAACTAATTTTATAAGCAAGTCCAATGTCGAGATTGCAAATATTCATGTATCCATAGGGGGATTGGTCCCAGATTTTAAACATGCCAGATTTAACCCAGATATAGGGGTTTTGCTTGGCCTCTAACAGTATATTTCAGTTGGTACCCTACTTATTAATGACACCCTACCATTATATAAAACAATTTTCTATATAGTATAGGACTTTGAAAACAACAGAGCCACACATAAGATTTCAAAACATGCATATGAAAAGAGATTTCAAACAAAGTTGATGCCATAATTGGAGCATCCAATTCATATTCTCAAAATAGTTGGCCACGCACTTGTCCTGGTAAATAAAAAGCTATAGGACAACAGTTTAAACTATAATCTAGCATCACAATAATAACTCATAATAGAGATAGCTGAAAATGAAAAACTATCAAGCAAATGAGTCCTCAAACAACAATGTAACCAAAAATTAATAAAAAACTAAATAAGATAAAATTACACATACCATCTAAAATACGGTACAACCTCCTGCTTCCTCCATGCTGACTCCTTTGTATATCTAAATTCTTCTATAACAGACACTAGATCCTTCATATCAGTCACACTACCAACAGCAGAAATTCGCCCATCAGCAAGAACTGATACAGTCGAAGAAGAAAGATTGCGGACCGGGTCAAAATTTGCAAGGTGCAGCAGATGCATATCAGCATTTGTGGCTTGAATATTAAAATCTGGATATATCGAAGAGTCCAGGTAATTCTTTTCCAACTCATTTGATACCGGCATTACAAATGGCAACAACTCTTTATGCATTGTCCATTGTTCTTCTAGGTTGAAGAGATCATAATCAGCTTGCTTATCTGGAATGAAAGCACAATTATAGAATCAGCATCATATTCCGTGCAACTTCTTATCCAGCAGATATAGTTCATCTTATTACAGGCATCAATCAAATGGTTTAATTATAAATAGATGACAGTTGACTACTTCTCTCTCACATCACAAACAATCCTTTCTCCAATTATGCAGACATAATCCTACATTCCTAATTAACATTTTTCCCATCAACTTTCACTGTTTCACATGCAGCTAACCAGCTTACAATTGCTCATCTACTGCAATTGTGCTCATTTGTGTAACCCTCACTCATATAGTTCACGACTAGCTACATAAACGAAGCATAGGCCATCCAAAAAAAAAAAGCAAGTTCGACATATAGGAGATAAACTATCGAGAGACACGAACCTTGTGCATCGCCAGGCATAGACATTCTTCTGATAGGGGCAGCCCTGACGAATTGGCTATATCCATCTAACCCACTCATTGACTTAAACAGATCATCATGCTCGTAAGGTGTCAGCGAAATGATGCTTGATCTTAATGCATCATGCCTTGATCCAGTGGTTGGTATTAAGTGTGGAAAATCCTGTATACAAGCACATGACAAAGCAAATTAGCTTACCACCAATTCACAAATCCACAAAGGGAAACTAAACATATGAAATCCCCAACTAAATTATCAACGAAGCTGCAATCAATAGCCCAACTACCGTTCATCAAAATTGGGTTGAATACAATTACGGAAATACGGAATACTATGATTACAAGATTTACATTAAGAAACTCAACTCAAAATCGAAATAATATACAAAAACTACAAATTCACAATTAAGCAAGAAAATCCATTTTAAGGACCAAAATCCCAAATAATACAAGAAAATCAAACAACCCAGATAAAGAAACCCAAAAACTATACCGTAAAATTAAAGGTCAACCATAATTCATCATATTCAGAAGAAGAAGAAAAAAAACAGATAATCAAAACGCAAAATATATACAGTAAAATTGTATTTAACCCATAATTGACTATAATAATAAAAATATAAAAAAATTTAACAAAAAAACCCAGAAATCATAACCCAAAAAATATACGAAAAAACAGAGAAATTGATTACCTTGAAAGGCCTAGAATTGGGTTGTTGTTGGTGGAAGAGAAGTCCAGGAGGAAAAACATTATAAGTAGAAGCCATTGAGAAATAGAGAGAGAATCTGAGTTCAGAAATCGTAGTTTCTGAGCCCAGAATTCTCTTCTATTTTTTGGCGTTGGCTTATGAATACCATGCTAATATTATCTTTCTTACGGACCTCTAACTTCTTTTTTGGTTCGTCATTATTTTGACAAAAAACAATTGGGATTTTTGAGTGGTGAAGAATGAAAAATTCTTTGCTGATAGGTGAGTTTTGGCACGCAACTTTGTCTTTGTTTACCACGCAACTTTGTCTTTAAGGCCGTGGACTTGTGGTTAGTGGTTACTAAGGGTCAGCGTAGCAAGGTACCTTGTAAAAATCTCAGGATTTAACCCCAGAATTGGAACGTGTTGCAACAGGTTTCTTAAAAATAGGAACCGCAACCGAATTTGTTCAACAGGTCCCTAAAATTGGGAAGCGTAATCGAAATCTGCAGGTTCCGGAATCTCAGCAGGGTACCCTTATTTTCAAATTAAGCTTAATAATTACTTGATAAATTTTAACAAAAAAAAAAAAAAAATGATGTTCACAATAAAAGCTTACAACTTTAATACAGTACAACAAATACAACAAACCAACACTGATTGTCTAGAATATTTGATACAATATTATAAATACTGTTATGAAATATCGTGTGGATGACCATTATTCTCCTTATATTATTCCGGAATATTCTAGATATATGGTTTATTTTTATCTAAACATATTTGTGGATGTCCATCTTGTATCACTCTAGAACTTTCTAGAGTTTAGGGTTATTATTCTCCAAGCACACTCTATCAATTATTGTACTATATATACATGTATATCTCAATCATATAAAAAATAAGTAGAATACACATTTCAATTCCCTCTCAATCTTTTATATTTCTCCTTATTTTAAAACACGTTATCAGTACCAAAGCTCTAATCAACATGTAAATTGTACACTGAATGTGCTAAATTATACTCATTATTATCTTGTTGTGTCGCATCTTGGGAAGGAATTAAAAGGAGATTAATCTTGATCACGGGTTTTGATCTTTTAATAATGAAATCACACATTTGAAGAATGTCATATCATTCCCAATCCTCAGTAATTAATTTGGGACTAGTACAAGGAGTCTCACGGTATTAATAATTTGGAATGTTAATGGTAGTGCCGCTTTATTTAATTACTAAAAAAAATCGTATTATTTTCCGGTTGCATTGGTTTGTTTATCTTATATCATCTTTCTCATCTATCCATAATATAATAGATTAGCCTTAATCAAGGGCTATATTTTATTTTCTTTTCATTGACGTTTTCATGAGTTACAGGCTACCAGATGACGTTGACAACATGAAGTTGACGATAATGCTGGTTTTTATAGTGGGAAAGGTTTTGATATCAGGAAAGTTCATTCTCAACTATCATGTTATTGTTAATTTTAAACCTTTACCTAATATGTTTATATTGTTTCCCAAATTTTCGTATTTTTATTATTCCTGGAGTTCAATGAGCAATTTGGGAATAGTTGGATTTGATGCAGAAAATAACTAATTAGTAATTTTGTTTTGACTATGAGTTTTGTTTAGTTTGAATCTAAAAGGGTATTTAGAATTATTATTGGTGTTAATTTTATGAAGGTATGGTTTTCATTAACTTGTAGTACATATATTTTTGGTATTACTTTTCCTATTCGTAAATGAGTTTGGTTATTTCTCTATGCTTGATAGCAAATATGAATGGTTTGATTTAGCAATTATTTACCCATATAATTTGTTTGTGAAATCCTATGTATAATGTCTTGAATGTTTGTAAATTGTACGAAGTAAACCTAAGGCACATGTGAAACTATTTATAATCTATGTATTGAATTATGTTTTTATATTTCAAGTATGATATGAACCACGTGGTTTTCCACTAACGTGAACGTGTTAATTTTGATTGCTTATCTGCTTGTTTCTATTTTCTAATTAAGCTTTATCAGACAATATATTGATATAATTGATCCGACAGTATAGTTTATTCAATCAATTCAGGTATGTTTTTATTAAAGCGTGAAGTAGTAGGTTCTCATATTGTTTTTACCTTCTCATTCTAAAAGGCGTAGATAAATTGACTAATTAATTTGAATTGAGTTAAGTACGAAAGATTAAGTTTATTTATTATGCCCATAAATATAAGAGGTTTCGTTTTTTTAAGATGAATGTAATTGGGCATGAAGAACATGATGAGTGTTCTATAAGTATAATTTTATATAAGCATGTTTTTGCTAAAAGGAACACGTTACTTGATACATGACATTGCCAAAAGAATTTATGGCTTAAAAGTTGCAAGGATTTTAAAGGTTGCTGGATTGATTCATTCCATACCCCTATATGCAAGGATTAAGGGGAGATTGTATGCAATTCTTGCATATAAATAATAGAATATATTAATGGTCAGTTTGATACATAAAAATAACTTAAATATCAATGATTTATTTAATAGAAGTGGCCACATGCATATTATATAAATATTTTTAAATGATACCATCTTGAAGATGGATATAAATGATTGATCATATACTAATTATAACTGCTTCAATTAAATTATATTATTGTCCCAGAATGACAATATCGGTTACTAATGAACCTAAAGCACGTCTGAAGCGTTGCAGTCCAATAGAGTTAAAATATAAGAACTTTTGGAAAAGGAATGGAGTATCTATTGACAATGATGATAAATTTGAAGAAATGATAAATCTCATTACATTTCTAGAATAAAATCACTTTTAGTAAGATTCATATGTTCCATGATTATGTAAAAGACTCCAGAAGAGTATGAAATGTCCAACAAGATTAACATGTATCATCAAGATTATAGTCAAAACTCCAGCAGAGTATATATAAGTAATTATTAGATAAAATATTAATTAGTTGATTGTCTTGTCAATTGTATAAAGAAACACATGTTGGTGTTCTAATATCACATCACATTCATGACCATGCATATAGTAAGTTTAATAAAGTGATCACTAGTGTTAAAAACTGACCAGATTTCAAATTTAGAGAAGTGATTGGATGTGATAAATAAATTAGGTCATCCGGGTTTAATAATAATTACCCGTAATGGAAACCTGAAATTTCATTTGATAATGTGCTGAAGCTTTCTCAATGTTAAATATATAAAATGAATTGAATGGCAAGACGTAACATTGAGATTGAGTTATATTTGGATTGTGAGTTGTAATAATTTATATTGATGAAAATTTCAAGATTTTTGATTTTTTTTATATAAAGGAAAAATGGTTGATAAAGGAGTAATGGCTGACCAGAAGTTCACCAGAATAACTTATATATTATTGTCAACTATCAAGTGATTAAAAGCTCACCAAATATACTATTTAAGTCTTTAAAGATCCAAAAGATCATCACCTACTAGAATTACGAGCAAGTGATTTATGCTTGTATAACAATTCTTTTGATTAGGGCTATTATATGTCAGCACATATAAAATAGGAGAAGAAAGAAAAACGTACAACTGCACAACATATGTCTCCCCATTGACATTGATCTCCAGAAGAGAAAATATTGTTGAAAATTTAATAATAAATACACATGAAATATAAAGTTAATGAATAAATGATTCTTCATTGAAATTGTTCTCCAGAAGATATAAATTTTGATTGTGATCCTCCCAATGAAATGAATTTTAATGCAAATTTATATACTAAGTTGGTATAGAATTAGACGCCCCTATAAAAGAGATATTTTACCAACTTAGGGGGAGAAGAAATAGCAAAAGTTGGGAAAATCGAAAAAATAAATAAATAAATAATGAATATTTATGATCCTATAATGGTAGTTTGAAAAGTTATATATATGCCAACTTTTGTATATGCGTGCTATACATTGTCAAGATATGTTGCACATTTATGATTTGATTTGTATTTAGTTATGACTCATGTTGCATAGTGTTGAAGATACATTTTGGTCATATTAATTATGTGTATACATTGAGATAAAATCTTGCCAATTGTACTTGAATCACTACACCTGAAGTGTAGGTTGTATATAATCGGTTCTAAAATAAAGATATGTTTAATAGATATGATATTTGGCAAGATAGTGCAGTTAACACTAATAGTGTAATAACATATAAATACCATAGTGAATGAAATACCCTAAAAGTGGTATAGATTTTTGAATTATTATAGTAGATGGCCTATGATGTAAGAAAAATTATGATGGTACCAATGAGAAGTATATTTAGATATCATAGTAAAATAGCATGCGGAATGTAAGTTAAAGGAATTTTATGATACTGGTACATAATGGAACCGATGAATAATTCGCATATGCATAATAGAATGGACTAATGAGTAAGGGATCTGAAATATATGTACATTTTGACGTCGACATAATGATAATGATCATAAGTTTATCATGGACGACCCGAAGTCCAATGATATATGGATTTTTAAATCCACACTGTACAATGTCTTACATTATTTTGAGTCTTATATTCATGTGCATGTGAGTCATAGGTTAATGGTTTATTGCATATGTAGGAAGTTAGATGCATTACTCATTGTATAATTTGTTTAATATGTTATCATATTTTATATATCTCACATTGCATGGATTAATTTCTTACAATGGATGTGGTGTATGTGAATGTTCATTCAAAGTATAGTAAGACATATAAACAACCTTGATGAAAAATTAGAAAGAGATATTTATATTCCAATGGGCTTATAATTGTAATGAAATTATTGATGACACTTATTTAATTGCACGTTATGAATCATGTAAAAAGAGTTCCTGAAGAACTTATATACGACGTTGTAGACACCCATTTGTGTCTCCCCAAAACCAAACCCAGTGATGAGTACCTTTCGCGTCGAATCATAATCGAATGAAGTGAAAGTGTGGAAGGTCTAGTGTTGCGGAAAGTTTTAATTTCTTTTCTCTTCTCTCTGTTTTTAAAAACTTATTTTAAGAAAACAGCCAATCCAGTTTGGTTGGTCCATGATATGGGTCCAATAGTAGTGTAGTTGGATGGGGCTTTCAAAGAGCTTTCCAACTATATATTATAAGCCCAATTCTAATGAATATTGAGGAAATTATGGCCAATTTACTAAACTAGGTCCGGTTTGAGCCTTATATGCGGCCCAATGATCTTGGGGAGAGCCTAATATGATTTATCATTCCTAATGCAATTAGGAATGGTTTTATTCTTCTATAATCTTCTAGAAGGTTCTTTTCATTCCTAATTCAATTAGCATTGATAAATTGACTTTTGACTTTTCAGAGTTTTAATTAAAATCAAATAGCATTTTCGAGGAAATTATATGATTTTATCCTCCAGTAAGGTAAACTTATCTGATTTTCGAAAACGCGTTGGAAATAAGCTTGGCGCCTAACCCCAGGCCTTGGCGCCTGGAACCAGGCCTGGCGCTAGTGGTGGTGCCTGGCGCCAGTTAGCCAAGGGTGGCGCCAGCTCTGTTTTTTGTGCGTCAGACTCTATTTTGTTTATTTTATCTTTTTGGCTGATTTTCTCTATAAATATCGTATTAAAAACTCCGTTTTCAATCATTCACCAATATTCACCAATTCACCAACTCTCATCAAGATTTTCTTGATTATTCTCTCTCTCTCTCTCTCTCTTTTTCTAAACTAGCCTTTTCTCAAATACAAAATTCCGCATTCGCAAGACTTAGAAACACCTAGCCATATTCAAAGTTGCCTTCGCCCTAGACGTGAAAGGTTTAATTTCTGAGGGTTTGGTCCCAAATCTCTCTTTCAATTATTTAATTTAATTGTTGATATATTATTTTCCTTGAAGTTACTAACATGTGTATTTTGTTATTAGAAATAGGTACGAGGCATCAAAGTAAGTGCTTTAATGGTTTTAATTGATGTTATGATGTAAAATCATGTTTACATTGTTATTATGATATTCCTAGTATCATGTCTAGGGTAATTTTAATATTAAATATGATTGTTACGATGCTTCCTATGTGCTTCCTAATATTTATGATTGTTAGTATCATGTTAGGGCTAAAGCTTTGATCTTTATTGCTTAGTGACATGCTAGGGTTTGTTATTAATCTTGTTAGTATCATGTCTAGGATCTTGCTATTATTATTACGCTTTAATATTAATATGAACATGGTTATGATTGTAATTGTTATAATTTATGATAATTTATGATTATTATTATTATTATTATTATTATTATTATTATTATTATTATTATTATTATTATTATTTTGATGATGATTATTATTATTCATGTTTATTCTAATGCTCGATTATTTATTATGTTGCTTAATATTTATTGTTATTGCTTGATCACACCTTTTATGCATGTTTAAAGGGAATTGGTACTTGTCATCACGCTTAATAAGATAATTAATAATCTTGTTAGGGTTAATTGTGATTATAATTCAAGTGATCGCCAATAATAGATTTATTTGTGCATTAAATTCAACCAACATAGATAAACAGGTTTAGGGTTAAACCTAATGATTGCATGTTAATTAGAAAGCGCACATGAATACGATCAGAATAAAATAGAGGTCTATTATTAGGGCAGGTTCAATCTCTTTTAGGTTGGATTTGTACCTTCATCCCCGAACCCTTATTTGGTTCAAGACCTTATGGAGTTGACGATCTCTTGGATCGTTAAGGGGTGTAACCTTCACCTCGTGAACGGTTTACAAGTTCCTAAAAAACTTGTTGGAGACTCTTTTGCTCTATCTTCTTCCCTTTTGGACGCCACCGTACTTTAGTGTATGATCACAGTGGAGTTCGAGCTAGGGGTTTAATGCTTGAAATATTCCCTACAGACGTATTTAAATATCCAGCCCTACAAAGTTTATCTCTTGAATAATGCAATTACTATCCAACTCTTGAAAAGTTTATGTAACTACATCAGTGTTATCTCAACCTAAAGTTTGAGCATATTGTTAATGAGATTTACAATTTGTATTTGCAAGAGATCTATCGTGTCAATTATGAAACGTCTAAAGAATATTAATGAAATACTTATGCGTGAGAATGTTTTCTTATGGTCTATAAGAACCATGATTAGCGTATATAATTACATGTGTTATATTATATAATTCATATGAGATTTAAAAATGACATTAATAATATCAAGTTTGTCGTCAAATTATTATTAATGAATGTTTGATCAAGTAATGATCATCAATAACGACTTCCAAAAGAAATCATAACTGCATAAGCTTAACCTTTAAATCAACTGTTAAACAAAGATTTGAAATATTGATATTAGAGATAAACACAAGTATGGTGAAATGAAGACACTTCACATGTTAGCGTGAAGACTTGAAGATGCAATTTCAGTTTAGGAGGATTGAAGATCATATCAACGAGTGATATTTTACTACATATGAGAAGATATTTAAACATATTGAATTCATTGTTGCGGCACTAGAAGATCTCAAGTTATGTATTCATCAGGGGAAGAAAATACGCGCTGCACTCTTTTTCCCTTGACCATGGTTTTGTCCCACATTGGGTTTTCCTGGTAAGCTTTTTAATGAGGCAGGATCTCAAGCGTATTACGAAGAATATTGTACTATTTTTCCTTCATTAGGTTTTTATCCCACAGGGTTTTTCCTAATAAGGTTTTAATGAGGCACAGTCTTCGATAATGGACATCCAAGGGGAAGTGTTATGAAATATCGTGTGGATGACCATTATGCTCCTTATATCATTCCGGAATATTCTAGATATATGGTTTATTCTTATCTAAACATATTTGTGGATGTCCATGTTGTATCACTCTAGAACTTTCTAGAGTTTAGGGTTATTATTCTCCAAGCAAACTCTATCAATTATTGTACTATATATATATGTATACCTCAATCATATAAAAAATAAGTAGAATACACATTTCAATTCCCTCTCAATCTTTTATATTTCTCCTTATTTTAAAACATTGTATTAATACCATTAATTAAACCTCTTAAGAGTAAGATGAAAAATGAATAAGAGGAGGAAAAGAGGTAGGTGATGGCTTTTATACAATTTTGATATAAGGCTTTATATTTGGGCTTAAATGATAGGTTCTGATTTTTTGTACCCTGCAGAGAACATGTACGGACATATATGGTACACTAAAGGTTATGGGTCCAAAATTTTATTACCTGGAACCGGAACCTGTTGCAACAGGTTCCCAATTTTATTACTTGGAACCGGAACCTGAGGATCAATGTAATCCCCCATATTTTCAACTTAATTATAATATATATTTATTTATTATTCATACAAATATTTTATGTCGATTTTATTGGATAAATAATTTTTTTTATGATAAGATTTAAGTAAACTAATATGTTTCTGACTAATTTAAAAACAATTTTAACTTAATAGCTTAAAACCTCAAGTTTTACTCCTAATCTAATTAGGAGACCCAAGGCCCAAATAAAACCCCCCAAAACCCTCACACCCTTTTCCCCTCTCACATAAAATTCATTCACTGTCACTTCTTTTCCTCTTGTACGACTTCACAATGAGAAAAAAAAAAAGTTGGGAGCCGCCAACAAGTTTTTAAGGAACTTGTAAATCGTTCACGGATCATAAAAGGCAACCACGAATAAAGGGACAACGATAGGAAACAACGATTGACCCGTGAAGGTTACACCCCATTCATAATCCATGAGATTACTAACTCCATATGGTTCGGAACCACGAAAGGAGGATCGGGGATGATGGTACGAAGTGAGTCATGGAGTCACATTCGCCCGTATTGGCCTCTACTCGATTCTTATGGTGAAAAGTGATTCCTGCGATCTCAAAGGCATACAAATAAAATATTAAATTCACTCCAACCTATTATTATGCTAAATTGGTTGAATATTAATGCAACACGTTATTCTAAAATATTGTGATCACTTGATTAAACAATAAAATATAAAAGGAACCTAAACCAGTTGTCCAAATTATCTTATTAGGCGTGATTTTTAATTACATATTCCCTTTAAACATGCAATATGGCGATCATAATAATAATAGAATAAACATTAATATTGGAAGCAATTTAACCATAATAACGTTAGTCAAATCAAATAATAATAATAACCTACTCATGATGCTAGCAATATAAAAATAAAATAAGAGTAATTAAATTAATTAATTACTTACATTCCGCGCGTTCCTTTAAATCGCTACATCATGAATAAATTGTTAGTAACTTCAATAAAAATATAAATTAAATAAATGTAGATTTAATTTGGTCCAAACCCTCTGTTATTGGTACCTTTCACGCCTTGGTTTAAGGACGGAACCTCGGGTGTTGTATGGATTCCTTGGAGTGCTTAAGGAAGAATGGTATAATTAGGAATATAGGTTTAAGGCTTAGAATAAGAGAGAGAGAGAGAGAAAAGAGAATGATTTTTTGTGTAAAAGAGAGGAAGAGAGAGAGTGATTTTATGCCCCGAACTGCAGAAAGAGGGGTCCTATTTATAGGGAAAATGAGTTGAGGGAACACACGAAACCCTTAAAAGATAAAAAAACCCTAAAAATTAACACCGCGACACGGCAGAGAACACCGTGACACGGTGCCAGGCACTGTCACACGGGGGAAGGCACCGTCAGACGGGGGAAAATCCCGTGACGCGGGGAAAATTGGAGTGACGTGGGACATATTTGACCTACGGGAAGTGAAAACGCGTGAAGGGTTTATTCGGAAAAGACACGAGAAAATTCCGTGACACGGCACATGTACCGTGACACGGCAATGTCCACCGTGGCACGGTACAGTACACCGTGTCACGGTATGGGAAAACGCGAAAATTACACGGAAAAAGCACCATGACACGGTGAGAAATACCGTGTCACGGCAGCAGGTACCGTGCCACGGTGGAATTTAACGTGAAAAAGCTTCAAAAATAGCATCGTGACACGATGTACAGTATCGTGTCACAGAACCAGAAACCAAGCCACTTCATCAGGCACCGTGACACGGTGCTTTTGCACTGTGCGCGGTAATTCCAGTTTTTACACGTTTTTAAAATCATCATAACTTTTGATCCGTAACTTAGAATAAGGAATATAATATATCATTGGAAAGATTATCAAGTCTACTTTCCAAACCAATTAGAATCCGGTCAAAATAATTTTATATTTTAAGATATGGCCGTTTTAGTGGAAGGGTGTCGGTTTTGGGCCGAGTTTAGTGTTTTGCTCATATCTTTTTCGTTATAGCTTGGAATTGGGCTTATGATATATGGTTGGAAAGATTATTTCAATTCCTATTCAAACAAATAATAATTGGATCAAAATTATAAGAGCAAAAAATCAGTTTCTCTCGGTTTTGCAATGTGAACACGAAAAGTGGATAACAAGTTATGGTTTAGGGAAATGAGCTAGGAAATGGATTGGTTTATTAAAAGTATTGGATAGAACATGGATTTAAGCACTCCATATATTAAATACTCAACCCGACCAATAATGGCGGTGAAAGGTGTTCATCATCTGGTTTGGTTTGGGGAGACATTTTTAGGTGTCTACACCACTGCTGCGCAGCCGTCGACGCACCCCACCTCTGGCGCCACACTGCTGACTGGCGATAACCACTGCACCACCCGCCCACCATCCATACAACACACTCTTTTCTTCCCTCTTTTTCTTTCTTTTCTCTTTGTTATTTAATTCAAGTTTTAATCTTTATTTAAATTTTGTTCTAAATTATTATTATGGTTTGATTATGTATATGAGTTATGAAAGATTGCAAATGTAAGAAGTATACTATGTTTTAATTAAGGTTTAAAATTTCAGATTTCATATTATTTAACATTTAGGGTTTATACTTTGAATTTTCATGTTTTAGGGCTTGAAACGTGTTAAGCAAGTTAATTATCAATACTATGATTTCATAATGACAAAACCCACGATTTTTACACTTAAAATTATTTTTCAGATTTCATAGTTTGTGAAATTGGGGTTTTATGTTGTTTATTTAAAGGATTTTAAGGTTTTCATGTGTAATATGCTATTATAATTATTATGAATGTAGATCACTAAAAATTTGAAATTTACAATTTAATTTATTTTTCATATTTTATATAATCTGATTTTTATTATTTTTGAGCCAAAAATAAAGGTTTAGAATGTTTTTATATTTTTTAAAAAACTATTTATGCGATATGATAAGTATATATAGATTATTTGAATTGCAAAAACTATTTATAAAACAAATTTTCAGCATATGTTAGTAAGTTAAACTTGCTGGAATTTTATAATATACGCTATATTTTCATGATTTTCGCATATAAACTTATAGTTGGAATATTATATTATTAACTTTGACTAGTGGGAACAATTTAAAGACATTATTATTTTGATGGTTTAAGAGGTTTTAAAATAGTTTGGTATTGCTGTAAATTTATTTGCTTGGGTGTTGATTTGGTTCTTGTTGTTTGGTTTAGGAGAGGACTTTGTAGAAGGCGACTTCTAGTTCTTAAAGTGGCCAACTGACTCATTAATACAAGATACGTACGAGTTACGAAACCTTGCCTTTAGATGCATGTTTAGGGATGTATCGAGAACCTATTATCATATATAGAGAAGACTGGGCTAAATTGTTTGGTTATACATTGTGATTTCCGTATGTTGTGCACTATTCTATATTGCAAGTATTATATATGCATTAATTTTGCGAGATAAGCTTAGAGGCAAAGGTATGCGATTTGGTGAAATGATTTATTTATTACTCGTTCATGATTATTGAAATATAATGAGTAAAGGAAGAATTTAAGTCTTATAAGACGAGGTTAAGATTGTAGGGTGCTTTTATGCACTCAAGGTGTTTGTATCTTGAGATAGTTAAAGGAATCAATAATAAATATTGCTTGTCACTAATAAATCAAGAATTGAAATCAGAAACTTGCTTTACTTGATTGAATTGATATTGGATTGATTGTATTGTTTTGTATGCGAGCCATCACCAAGTTTAAACTTGTAAATCACGTAAAGTGCAATTTGGATAAACAATAAAACTCTGGATTTGTGCACATCTGGAGTAATGACAATCAGGGGTTGGGGTACATGGGGTATTAGTTGTGCACTTTTATAGAGGTCGTTTGATCTACGAGTCTCTTATTTCAAATACTTTTCGAAAAGTAGGAGTTAGATGAGATCTCATACAAGCTACGGTCACGGAGTCGCGGCCGTGGTCGTTGGATGTTTTATTGATATTTCCGAAAGGAGGCATGGGGTTTTGCTTTTATTGATGTTCCAAATGGAGCATGGGATGGACTACCTTATCTATTACTTAATCCAATGAATAATGAAATGATTTAAATACTATTAAGTAGTGAAGTCTTAGTAAAACTGACAGTTGAGTCATATGTTAAGTCTATAATTTAATGATGAGTAATGATTGATTATTAGTAGCATGCTAGGGATTTCTTATTATATTTCACAGCTTGTATGTACTCAGCTTTGCTGATTGCGTGTTTTGTGTGTCTTTCTTTGGTCATGGCCTTTGCCTTTCAATGACCATGTGACGATCCAATTTTTACACTTTTAATATTAGGGAGCAGATTAACCACAGGTTCTTACACATGCAACATTCGCATCTAGGTGGTGGGATTTTGAGTGGAGTGTTTGTTGCTTTTCACAATTTATTTTGCTAGTTACTTTTAATTTGTTTAAACTCGATTTTACTTTTATGCTTCTTTTACTAGTTTCGCTTTTGAATAAGGGCCTTAATGTTTCCAAGTTGTAACACTTAATATGGTTTTGTTTGTTGGTTTTGAAACTTATTTATAACTGAATTAGTTTTTCCGCTTCCAATTTCTGATATAGCCTTAACGTTTGAACATGTGGCGCTAGCACGCTAGTAATTCTCTTGGATTTTGTTCAGGATTCTCACAGGTTTAAACAAAGAATTGTTTGGGTGTTACAATCAGGTTCTGGGTTTGGAACCTGTGGTTCTGAACAAGTTCCGATTTTAGGTCATGGTACCTTGAATTTTTGCTCACCCCTAGTGCTTACCCTTTTGACTTTTATAGTCTCCAAGACTCCAATGCTCAATCTTAACCATTTACATTATGGAGTCCTACTGGATGCTTAGGCCCTATTTGTTTGGCTTGTAAATAGGAGGGTAATTTGAGATTCAGTGGTATATTTTTCTCTCTCTTAATGGTACAGTGGTACACTTTTGTGTACTGTTATACATGTATAATGTACTATGAAAGGATGAGTTGTCTGAATAATACTTTTGTGTACTATTATGTATGTAGTAGAACCTTTTCAATAACTATATACTAAAAGACATACCAGCATTGACACAAGGCAGTTTCAGGTGTGTCCTTAGTATTATTTTTTTTAAAAAAATATTTAATAGAAAATTTATTTAAGGAAATAATTTGTAAAATTTAATTACTATATAAATAGAAATGATATTTACCTTTTTTTTTATATATATATATTCACATTCAATTAACTAATTAATATGGAAAATAGAATAACAAAATATTATCTTTGTAAATATTTTTTAAAAATACAATCTTCTACTATAAGTTTTTATGTGTCAAACATAATATTTGTTTCAAGGATACAATTGAGATAGACAAAAGTTAATGACTAAAAAACGAGATATTACAATATATGATCACTGATAAGTATATACGTACATATTTTTTTTTTGTCAATAACTGTGCATGGCACGGGACCTAACCTAGTACCGTTATATTTTCAACCTTTATGTTCCCATTATTTACAACAATGTCATCCTATATGCATTGCTTGTAAATAGGCCCTATGCGATAGGAGTTCTCCTACATTATGAGCACACGTATTATATATAAAGTGTTTTTTATGTCCCATATTAATTGCCCCGTTTGACTTTTAATTTTGAAGGAGTTCCCATTAATCTCTAAGACTTGTTTATCTCAAATCAAGGACCCCAAAATGCAGTAACAACTTTCAAAAAGCTAAAAAATTTGCAAAAATCAAGTAGAAAGTAACAAGCGTGGGCCCAGAACTGGAAATAATGTATGTTAATATTCGTTTGACGTTAGTAGTTGACAAATTAACCCTAATTAGTGTCGTTTTTCAATTTTCCTTCTTTCTATTTTATATTTTTGGGTTCATATAGTTTCTGTTGACTACTGTTTTCTAGTGATGTGTCATTTACTCTGGCGGTAGAAGAAGGATGTGACATGTCGAGCGATTAGGTGATAGGTATGTGGTTCGATCCGGTAACTCTTGTATTGGAAATTCGATGAAATCTACATTGCAACACCTCAACTTAACATCTCCCTTTGCAAAGCAACATACTATGTGTTCCAAATCATCCATCTTATTCAACATTACATGTTGTAGCACCTACTTTTGGCCTCCTGTTCTGATAGGAAGTGCGATAATGTTATAAAAACCCGTTCTTCATGCTAGATCAAAGTTGAAGTGTTTATGGACAACGAAATGCATTATGAAGTAAGTTAAAACCCATACTTGAGACCAAGTTATCTTAGAGCCTTCTCCAATTACTAATTAGGCCTAAAACCTTATCTTACATGTTTAAACTTGATTAATAACGGACCCAGATGCGTTAAATACAATGATTTGATCTAATGGATCTTACATTGTTGAAAAACAAGCCAAATAGATAAACCAACCATCAATTTTCGGTGAAAATCCTATACAAATTAATAAAGAGCTTTCCAACGGCATATTATAAACCCAATTCCGAGTTAAACTGAAGAAGTTATCATCAAAATACTAAACCGGGCCCTAAAACCGACACCCTTGTACTCAAACAACCATGTATTATGATTCATAAAAGATTTTAACCTAATTCAAACGTCATTGAAAAGTAGACATTTAGAGATTTCCAATGATATCTCATCTGCCTTAATTTGACTTTGCAATCAAAAGTTATGAAAGTTTTAAAAACGCGTTTTTGTATAAGGCAAACCGCAGCACGCGTAACTATCTGAGTTGCGCACGCCAGGCGCGCGCAAGTCCTTGTGATGTGCGTGGCACTCAGCGTAACTCCAAAAGTTGCGCGCGCCACCTGACGTCGCGGCTCTAAAACCCTAAACCTAGATTCCTACGCCTATGAATAGAGGTCTTCGTTTAACCCTAATGACAAAAAAACCAGAATTCTAAAACTCTAAATTCCGAAATCTCTAATCTCTAAAGTGCTCTTACTATCTGTAGAGAATATTTCAAGCATCCCATACTTGAGCCTCACTGGGATCATACAGCTATGTATAGTGGCGTCCAAAGGGAAGGAAGCTGGAGGAAAAGGAAAAGAGTCGCCAACTAGTTTTAGAAACTTGTAAACCGTTCACAGAGTAAAGGTTACACCCCTTCACGATCCATGAGATCGCTAACTCCATTATGGACAGTGGTCTTGAACCATGACTGGATATTCAGGGATGGAGGTACAAATCCAACCCAAAAGAGATTGGACCTGCCCTAAATGGGCCTTTACTTTATTCTTCTCATATTCATGTGCGCTTTTTGACTAACATACAATTAATATATTAATCCTAAACCTGTATAATATGTGTTGGTTGATTATGAATGCAAAAACAAATCTATTGTTGGCGATCACTTGA
Source organism: Chenopodium album (assembly GCF_948465745.1). Classification (NCBI taxonomy): domain Eukaryota; kingdom Viridiplantae; phylum Streptophyta; class Magnoliopsida; order Caryophyllales; family Amaranthaceae; genus Chenopodium; species Chenopodium album. The sequence goes on along the minus strand of NC_137836.1, from coordinate 59,784,943 downwards.
ATTAAAATCATATTAGCCTAAACAAAATTATTAATTATCTTATTAAGCGTGATTTCAAGTACAAATTCCCTTTAAACCTGTAAGAGAGAGCGTGATCAAGCAATAACAATAATATATCAAACAACATGATAATATTGATACAACAAATCATCATCATAATAGTATTATGAATATCATCAAAGCATAATATTAGCAAGATCCTAGGCATGATACTAACATGATTAATAAAAAATCCTAGCATGTCACTAAAACAATAAAGATCAAAGCTTTATCCTAACATGATACAAACATGATAGAAGAAAATAAGAAGCAACCTAAACATAATACTAGAAAGCAATAAATAACATCCTAACAAGATACTAGGAATTGAAATAATCTAAGCATGCTTTCTAAAGATATAGCAATGAAATTACTCACTTTTTTTTGCCTCGTATTTCATTCTATCAAAACAAGACACACGTTAGTAACTTCAATAAAAATATTAAATCAAAAAATTTATCTAAATAATTGAAATAGTAATTTGGGACCAAACCCTCAGAAATTATCAACCTTTCACGTCTAGGGAGAAGACAACTTCAAGATTGGCTATGTGTGTCTAAGTCTAGTGATGGACAAAAAAAGTATTTTGAAAAAGGAAGGCTTAGAAAGAGGGGGAAAGAACAAACTTCTTGCTTTAAAAGAGAGAAAAGATAGAATAGATGATCGTTGATGATTAAAAATAGGGAAGTACGACCTTGTTTATAGAGAAAAACGACCGGAAACGAACAGAGAAGATCGAATTTTAATCGAAGTAAACTTCAACCATCGCGGCGCGACAAGATTATCATGAGGCGATGGCTTTATCGCGACGCGACAGGACCATCATGGCGCAATAGTTCCGCTAGATAATTTTTAGTCGTACGGAATCCTTTTTCGAATATAACTTGATAATTAGAGTCTGTACGTTATCTTTTAAAATCAGATTAAATCCTTTAAAACACTTGTTTTATTCCAACTAAAATTCTTTATGTTTCCTATAAATATAATTATTAATCCTAATCTTCTTAGAACTTAAAATAACCTTCTTGATTATTCTAGTAAATTAAAATAATTCCTAATGACTTTGGGAATGATAATTAAATGGACCCTCCACTTGATCAATGGGTCACCCATAAAACCCACTTAATATCCAATTTAATATTTGGGCTATAACTTCCTCATTATTCATCGGAATTAGGCTTATAATATATTGTTGGAAAGCTCTTTTCGCTCCCAATCCAACTACACTATTATTGGAACCTTATCATGGACCAAAATAAATTGGATTGGAAATTTTCATAAATTAGGTATGAAAAGGAATATTTTCGAAAACAAAAAGAAGTATTTTTATTAAAAACAAAGGAATCACGAGACTCTTTCACATTTCACTTCGTTCGATAATCAAATGACGTGAAAGGTACTCATCACTGGGTTTGGTTTTGAGGAGACACAATTTGGTGTCTGCAGAAGCCTCCACTTTGACTGTGTTTTGAGAAACATAAGTTTCGAAAACAAAAGTCAAAGTAGCGGTAGGGATAGAGAATGATTCAGAACGTTCTGCGATCCTAAATCACTCTTGTAACGCCGAATACCTGCAAATTAGCGTTAGTTAAACATATAAAAGAGTTAGAAACGTGTGTCTTGCACCGTTGAGCACATGTCTCTGCAGTAACCGTTTTTGTTACCGTGTTTTTGTTGTGACCAACTTCCACAAGCTAGGGAACGCCATCGTTGAAGGTGACTGCTTGTAGACATCTTCAATTTTTGCTGTGACAATCTTCCTTAAGCTTGGGAACACCGTTGAGGGTGACTGCTTGTAGCCATTTTCAGTTTTTTTGTGACAATCCTCCATAAGCTAGGGAACATCGTTGAAGATTGCTGCATGTAGCTATCTTCAGTCATTGTGGAAATACCTTGCCACGAAAGTAATTAGCCGCTGTAGACAATCTTCTATCTACCTCGAGACATCGTCGAAGATCATTACTTGTAGCTATATTCAATTTTATGGCATTACCTCGCCACGGTAGTACCTCGCCATTGTAGAAGACCACTACTTGTAGCTGTCTCCAAAATCTTGTCTATACCTCGACTTGATTTTTTGATTGACAACATTTACACCTAAGTGAAAGTCGTCGAAACCATTGCTTGTAATGATCTTCAATTTGCTAATGCTTTGCTTGAACATTTGGTGTAATTGATACTTTGCTTGAATGTTAGTTGTGATTTTGCCACGCCAGTATCTCGGCACATTTGTAAATATAATGAGCCAGCACTTTGGAGCTTGCATTTGTTTGTGAACCAATACCTCGATGCTTGTGATGAGCCAATACTTCGGCACTTTAAGTAAAGTGAGATGACCGTCATCAGGTCGATCACTTATCACGATTGTAATCAAGCCTACTACTAATCATTTTAATTTGCTTATAGGGGCTAACTAGCGTACCGAGAAAACCACAATGCTGATTAAAGTCCACATAAGCCATTTATGGGGCTCAAGAGTTGTATCGCTGGAGAAAAGGAAGCCGACGCGCGCTGCCATGAGTCATCGCGATGCGTCAATCTTGTCGCGATGCGACCGCGATATCTCTGTCGCGGCGCGATGGAATCACATTTTCTAGAATAAAACCCCTTCTTCTTCCTCATTACGGCTGCTGCTCATTTTCAAACGAAAATTGCCCAAAACTTCACCTTGGTCGTTCCTGCTCGTTTATCAACCAAATTCGCTCAAATTTCTTGCAAAATCAAAGTTCTCAATCTCTAGTTTGCCGAACTATGTAAGTTTTGCTCAAACTCCCTTCAATTTCGAAGAATTTCATGTGTTTTATTTGCGAAGTTTTGAAAAATCCAAAAATGTCTTTGATTGTTTTTCTTTGTTTATCAAATTTCTGGGAATAAAATTGCTTGTTTATGTTTGTATATCACCTTAGTAGTGTTTTGAGAGTTGTTTGACTCAATTTGGTGAAGAAACGAATGTTTTGCCATTGTTGGGGATCTTGAGTTCGTGAGAAAAATGTAGCTTGTTCTTCATGTTTTTGCTTGATCTTTATGCTTAATTTGTCACAATATTTGCTATAATATTGTAAGAAATTGTTTGATTTCTCCGAAATGCCTTTATTGCTTGAATAAAAAAAACATGCTCTGTTTTAGTACTACGTACTCTGTTTTTTACGAACATAGTATCATGCGGAAAGGTGAACCTTAGATACTGTAAAACACTTTAATTTACTTCCTTTGTATTGGAACATAATTAGCATGGCTCGACGTCGTGGTTTTGGCTCACGCTCTCACAAGGCTCACCGAAAGGACGAGCATGTCAATGCAGGTAAGGGTACGTCCACTAGTCTTGGGGAGTTCCCTGAGTAGGATAGGCGTACTCCGTACTTTGCGTCAACTTTCTATATTTTGGATAGTGTTCGGCGTGGTATCATTGATGATCACATTCGTTGCCATAGCTGGGCAACAGCGACATTGAGCATCTCCACGACACCTACTTTCGCCACAACGCGGAGCTACGCTTGCTTAAGGAGTATGGCGATTTGACTCCTCTGCTTCAGACTATGCAGGCGCTTCACAATCTAGACTCGAGTCGCTTTTTAGTGCGGCCTTTGGTGGACTTCTTTTGGGATACCACCAACACGTTTCATTTTCCTTGGGGTGAGATGATTATCACTCCCCTTGCCTTCTTTGTTAATACTGGTTTGGAGTTTCGGTTAACTGTTGTTCCTTTAGGTGGGGACCTTACTCTTTCTTCCCCTGAGATGGAAGATCTCTTAGGTCCTATCATCGTCCGATCTCATGTTGAATCTAGAGCGGGACAGCTGAGTGGTCGATCCGTCCGTCGATCTTTGCTGATGGCGGCCTTCCGAGATGCTGCGACCACCCCGGAGATGCGGGTGCGCATCTTTGTTCTGATTCTTCTGTCAGGATCTTCTCCCCTAACAAGGGTAGTCGAGCATTGCTCTATTACTTCCCTGCTCTTCGCGACCTCAGACAGGCCGGGACATTTGACTAGGTCGGCTTGGCCTATGCTAACTTCCTACTTGGATTACGACTCGCTTATCGCCATCAGAGCTACATTAAAGAGGTCACTCTTTCTAGCTTTTGGAGGATCGTAGAGGTATAATCTCGTTTTCCTCTAATTAGCTATTCCGTGCTGGCTAGTTTTCGCTGATTTTTCCCTATTATTAGAGGTTTGGTTCTACGAGTACTTTCCGACCTTGTCTCCGGCTAGGTCTTTGCCTCGAGGGCTCCCCATTGCTGCTAGTTGGGGAGGCCGTTATCCTTGCATGTCTGCTACTAGACTTGTGCGAGAGTTGATTCTAGCGGTATGAATCGCTTATCATTATTTCCGCTTATCTTCCTTTGTAGGATTATGCCTTATGGGTGTTTTCTTTTTTACCTGAGCTTTTTTCCGTCCATGGGTCGATTTGGATGTCCCTATGCAAGCTGTTCAGTATACAGCTCAGTGGCTCTACTTCTAGGGGACGTACGACGTTGTGGTGTACTTGGGCGAAAAGGTTGCGATCCAACACTCGTCCTCGTTCTTCATCGTTTTGACCCGTCTTCCACCACACATGATTGACCAGGTGAGTCTTATTACTTTTATAGATTCGTCGCAAGATGGTGTCGATTGGCAGACTTTCAGCCACCTGACCTAGTTCTACACTGAGAGGCTTTTGCTGCGTTTGCCTCCACCACCTTTGATATCGAAGGAAGCGGAGGTATGTTCTTGTATCTTTTGATTTTTTACTTTGCTAGCCCCCGACAATGTTTATTTGTTAAATTTTTTTTCCGCAAGCTGTTGCTGAGGCTGCGGAGATTGTACCTCCGATCATGTCCATTTCCTACCAAGGGTCTTATGGACCGGTCGAGGAGATGATATCCCCAGCTCCTGAGGAGTGGCGCCTTGTTGAGAGATCGATCCCTCGATATCAAACTTGGGTAGGTTTATCTCTTATTTTCGTCCGTTTGTATATTTTAACCGTATCTAATCTTTTTCTTTTGTAGTTTACTCGCGAGGTGGTATCGAGGATGGCGAGAATCATGGACGCCTTTCGTTACCAACTAGTGAGGTTGAGCCACCTGGCATCATGCCGGTGGGATGGTGGTGTGAGAGAGGTATGTCTCTTATCTTGTTTTGTATTTGCATTTCTATTTCTTATTTTGACTTGGCTTACTGTTTAATTTCAGCCTATTCCTTTGTTTCATACTCGCTTGAGGCCATAGGGTAGGAGGGAGAGATTCGGATCACGGCGCCGTCATACCTTGATTGAGAACCGAAACGGGAGAGAGGGGTCGGATCACACTATCTTCTTGAAGGACTCTGACTCTTCTTTCGAGGGTACGGCAAAGAGACCACCTAGTTAGGGTACGCCGATATGTGTTCCTTTCACAGCCGGTGGGACGTACAAGGTTGGCTCATCGTCGCAGCAGCCACAACAGTAGGGGCCTCAGTAGGGTGAGCAAGGATGGGCTGGCCCTACTTATTCGATTTCTCCGTTTAGAGAGGCTGACGTTGGGCAGGATGTGAATCCACAGACTTTGCAGTTTTATGATACCTTCGGCATTCGTCCTCCGGGGTCGTAGATGTACCTGTGCCTATTTATTTTGACTATAAAGGACTTTGTATATTGACTCTTATGCAATGTATATACATACTAGTATTACTATGTAGTCTTCATCTTTTTCATTGTTATTTTTCATTTGTATGTGTATCGAGAAGCTAATCGTGCAGCAGATTTTGTTGCAGCTATAGGCCATCTAATTATAGGCTATGTAAACATTGACCCTAATGTAGATGCTAAGTTTTCTTATTTTATTTCTTTAGATAAGTTAGGGTACAGTCTTGAGAGAAGACTTACCTAACTTTTGTGTTTTTCTTAAAAAAAAAAGTCATTTGTATGTTATTTTATGTGTATGTGTGTGAAAATATTGTGATAAATTTTGTGCAAAAATTTCCGTCATTATTTTTATTATCTTGGAGGGTATCCGACTTTCTCCCCTAAAAAGAAAAATGAAAAATTTAATGAAGTTTGACTAAAATAAGCTTGATTAAACTTAAAATAATCAATTATAGAAATAATGCCAGCAAACTTGCTTGAGGGTTAAGCAAACCGTAGAGTCAAAGTACAAAGTCAAAAAAATGCATTTAGTATAGCGCGTTGTTCTATCGCAAAGGAAAAAAGGTTGTTGCGGCGCGACAGCCTTGTCGCAGCGTGATTGTTTTGCTCTTTCCGAATTCGACTGGAATTTGATCTGCATCGATTTCTTTTGATAAGTAGCCCCCAAATCTGCCGATTATAGCATAATTTGTACCAGCAAAAAATTTAGCTTGTTAATTCCCAATCAAGTAGTTATGTCTTGGAATTTTTGTGATACAACCCGTGAGTTGTGTCGTTCTCTTACCACTAAAGAGAGAAAAGAACTTGAATTTTTCCATTTGGGGGGTTTATACGGTATTAAGGGGGTAGAGACATAGATTGTATTCATACCGCATTAGAATATTTGGATCCTAATACCTATTGCTTTAGACTAGGAGATGATGAAATTTCCCCTATGCCAGAAGAATTTGGTGCCATCCATGGCTTCCCTTCTCTAGATCTCGCGTAATTCCTAGGTTGGATGAATATTACTACAAAGATTTTGAACGATTCTTTAACCTCAAGGATAATGATTTAAAAATCATAGTTGATGGCACTGAAGTTGATCTTAAAAAGTTTACATCTTTTTATTTTAATAGACCAAAGTTAGAATCTTTTCATGTTTACAAGAGAAGGGCCTTCCTATTTTGTATGTTTAGCCAATATTTGCTCACTAACGGTAGTACGCATAAAGGTCAAGGTATTTTAGCTTGTGTCATGGAGCAAGTGGATGTCGCGAGGAATCCCATTCCACTAATCGTCAGAGAAACAATGGTTAGCTTAGATGAGCTAAAAAGATATCCGAAAGCACCTCTTCGAGGCTCTCCAATTTTATTACAGGTAGAAAATCAATATTTTTAATTACAATAAAAATATATATAACTTTTTAAAGTAATAATAATTTATTGCATTGAATTTATTTACAGATTTGGCTAATGGAAAGGCTAGAGCTAATTAGCCCTCCTGACAACATTGAAAAATATATATGTACTCCTAATTGTTTTGTAAGAAGGAAAAAACGCTTCTCCATAAAGATTGGGCGTCGGGAGTGGAGTGGGATCTTTGAGACTCGTGACTTTTCCATCAAGTGGATCATTCCTTGGTGGATAATTGAGAAGATGATCGGCGTCAATGCTCAACCCTTCTATCGAATTCCAAGCTTATCAAACCTAACTTTTTATTGCCCTTTTAGGGTATAGAGACAATATGGTCTTGCTCAAACCATTCCTTCGGGAGAGCTTCGCGCCCTTATGAATTTCTAGTTTCTCAGGATGCAGAAAGATTTGATGAGTATTGGTGTGCTAAGCCTTTATGGGAAGTTGTGTCCCACAAAGCTCCTCCTCCTTTGTCCTGAGATGAGAAGCAGTGGTTACTTGGCAAATCTCACAAGGACAGAACAAGGTTCGGAACATGAACAAGGGAAAAACGAACATTAAAGACTGCCTAGGGGATAAGAAAATTCCTCCTAAAGATCTCCTAGGTTCAAGGGTTGAATTTAAGACTCATATGATGCCTAAAAAGAAAAGTGTTGCGAAAGGAAAATAAAAAAGGAAAGTTGACTCTACTGAAAAGAAAGCATGGGTTGAGAAGAAGATTGGTGTAATAGCCAAGGGGGAAACTATCTCTATTAAAATTGTATGTAGATCATCTAAGGGATCCCTATTGGTGAAAGAGATGGATGATGAAGAGGAAGCAGACAAGAATTGGAAAAGGGCTAGAAAAGAGAAGGCCGATTAGAGCATTGCTTTACATCCAATTTTCTTTTAAGATAATTTTTATTTCAAGTCAATTTTATTTTAAGCTTTCTTTAATTCCATCAATAATGTAATAATTTTACTTTATTTAATAATGCAATTTTAATCTTTAAGAATAATAAATTAACTTTTACATAAAAAAATTTATTTTAATTTAAGCAATGGAAACAACTTGAAATAATTTCGAATAAAGTAATTCGAGTACAGAAGTCGAAATTTTCCGAAATTCACCGAAACTTGCCCAGATTGATGAAAATATTGCGACACTGGAAGTACAAATTCATAGAGGTGCAATGATGTTGTCGTGGCGCGGTAGTCATTGTCGTGGCGGGATGGCTCGGATTTTTGTGTGATGCTAATTCCGATTTAGCGTACTGATGTAAACATGCGTTATTTGTAAAATTTAAGTGGCCGCGCCCCGTAAAGGGTTGCCTACTTATCCTTTCCTTAGGAATCAAGCCAAATGTATCTCTTTTGAGTATAAAACTCAAGCAATCATGGGTAGAATTTCTTAAGTTGGTCAAGATTTGTTATGTTCAAAAACTCAACACATATGGGTGTAAGGAGGGTGATCCCATCGTAAGGGGGTCCTTCCTTAGATGCCCATTGGCCCTATAGAAGCCTAGGACTTTACACTTGTTAGGGTGTATTAGGATTTGAATTCTTGACTGTTTGGGAGACCTTGAATTAGAAATGATACTCTCATCACGCTTTTTTGTAAGAAACAAGTAGGAGTCGCTAATGAGTTTTAGGAAAACTCATACACCTCGTTCATGCCTTTCTTCCATGTGGATTTCATGGAATAATTAGCACGAATCATAAGTTTACCCATGCCCAAATTGGTCTACATAAACCAGAAATGAGTTCGGGAGCGAGGGTACTAAAATAACGTTCCTTTTAGGGAGGACTCGCTATTCTAGCCCTAGTACGGCCTCTACTAGCTCTTCCTTTTTCACAATTTCATTACCAAAAAATATATGCAACGTGATACCTAAAGACTAAGTTAGTTGATTTTATTTACAAGCATTAATCACGTAGGAATTACATTGCAAAAGTCGTTATTCTTATTTAATCAATATTCATGAAAGAACAATAAATAAACAATATTCGCCTTATCTTAAGTGGTGAAACAACAATGAATTCTTCAAATTCTAGTCTTGATTAACGAAAGAATACTATGTGAATTATTTAATTAAAAGTTTGTTTAAAGTGATCAAACAACACTATTTATTCAATTAAAGTTATTTAAACAATAAAAGAAAAGTGATTTATCTAAGTGCTCAGGAAACTAACCGTTCTTCTTTTATGTTAAATCTCCATTTAATATGTTTATGGACTTTCTTTCTTCTTTGTACTTCCAAGGAATTCAATGGATTCAATTAGGGTTTGAAAGTATTTGGGAAGAGAGAAGGAAAAGTAGTATGATAGTAAGAGAAATTGAGAGATTAGGGTTTTGAGAATACTAGGGTTTTAATTCTGATTTTTCCGGTCCTCGTAATGCTGATTGAAGACCCCTATTTATAGGCGTAGGGATCTAGTTTTAGGGATTTAGAGCTGCGCCGTCAAGTGGCTCACACAACCCACTGAGTCACGTTGGGTGCCGCGCGCATCTCAATAAGTCACGCGCGCAAGGCGCGCGCAACTGATCGAGTTGCCCTGGTTTGCGGTTTGCCTTATACAAAAACGCGTTTTTAAAAACTTCCATAACTTTTGATTGCAAAGTCGGATTAAGACATGTGAGATATCATTGGAAATATCTAAATGTCTAATTTCCAATGTCCTTAGAATTAGGTTAAAATATGTTATGGATGAAAAGTTATGGCCGTTGGAGTGCAAGGGTTTCGGTTTTAGGGCCCGGTTTAGTGTTTTGATCATAACTTCTTCGTCTTGGCTCGGAATTGGGATTATAATATACCGTTGGAAATCTCTTTGAAAGGGCTATCCATCTGTATAGGCCTTGAATGGGAATTTGATATTTGGTCATCTGTTTTGCTCTGTTTTTCAACAATGTAAGTTCCATTGGATCCAATCATTGCATTTGACGCATTTGGGTCTGTTATTAATCAAGTTTAAACATGTATGAACACGTTTTAGGCCTAATTAGTAATTGGATAAGGATCTAAGATAACTTGGTATCAAATGTGGGTTTTAACTTACTTCATAATGCTTTTCGTAGTCCATACACACTTCAACTTTGATCTAACATGGAGAACGGATTTTTGTAACATCATCGCACTTCCTTTCGGGACAAGAGGCCAAAAGTAGGTGTCTACAATGGGTTTCAGAAAAAAGGGAAAAACTCAATCAGGAAGTAAAACCGAGCAAACAGTATTAGAAAACTAGCCAAAATAAGAAGGTAGATTTCTGGCTCGGTATTGGAATGATTTGGCGCGAGAAAATAGCATATGTTGCTAGACGCTGGCACTGTCGCCAGGCGACAGTGCCATTGTTTGGCGCTGACGATGTTTTCTCAGCGCTAATTCCTATATATGCCTCAATAGCTTTCCGTTCTTGAATTTTCTAGTTTTTTTGTAGCATTATTTTGACTTTAGTTGTGAAAGATATTTCTCTAATTTCCTACATGTAAACATCCTATGTTTTTGACGCAATACAAATGGTCTTTCCAATGCGAACCTTTTTATGCTTATGCCAATAATGTCAAATAAAATTACGCACATGAAATACTTAGAACTTTTCGAGTCTCATCCACTCATTCTAAATCATTGCCAAAATAAATTTTAGGAATTAAAATAAAAATCCTCCCCAGTAGAGTCGCCAAAAAACTATAGGGAATATTTCAAGTCATCCCACACTTGAGCCCCACTGTGATCATACACTTAAGCATGGTGGCGTCCAAAGGGAAGGAAGCTAGAGTAAAAGAGTCGCCAACAAGTTTTAGGAACTTGTAAACCGTTCACATGGTGAAGGTTACACCCCTTAACGATCCAGGAGACCGTTAACTCCAATAGGGTTGGAACCATGACTAGAAGTTCGGGGATGAAGGTACAAATCCAACCTAAAAGAGATTGAAGTTGCCTTAAAAATAGGCCTCTACTTTATTCTTCTCGTATTCATGTGCGCTTTTTAACTAACATACAATCAATAGATTAACCCTAAACCTGTTTAATCTATGTTGGTTGAATATTAATGCACAAACAAATCTATTATTGGAGATCACTTGAATTATAATCATATTAGCCTAAACAAGATTATTAATTATCTTATTAAACGTGATAACAAATACAATATTCCCTTTAAACATGCAGAAAAAGCGTGATCAAGCAATAAACGTAATAATTATCAAACAACATAATATTGATAATCATCATCATCATAATATTCTCATCAAAGCATAATATTAGCAAGATCCTAGACATGATACTAACAAGATTAATAACAAATCATAGCATGCATGTCACTAAACAATAAAAGATCAAAGCTTTAATCCTAACATGATACTAACATGATATTAGGAAAGAAATATGAAGCATTATAAACATACATGATATTAAAATTTTTAGTTATTACCCTAAACATGATACTAGGAAGCAATATAACATCCTAACATGATACTAGTAATCAACAAAATAATCTAAGCATGATTTCTATATCAAAAGATCAATAAAACAATTAAAGTACTTAAATCGATGCCTCGTACCTCTTTCTAATAACAAAATACACATTTTAGTAACTTCAAGGAAAAGTAATAAACAAACAATTAAATTAAATAATTGAAATAGGGATTTGGGACCAAATCCTTAGAAATATCAAACCTTTTACGTCTAGAACTTGGCTAGGTATGCCTAGAACTAATGAGTGAGGAATTTTGAGAGAGGGGAAGGTTTAGAAAAAGAATAGAGAGAGAGAAAGCTTCTAGCTTTTAGAGAGAGAAAGAGAGATGATGGTTGGAAATGATTCCGATTGATGATAGTGAATGACTGAAAACGGGGAAATACGACCTCTATTTATAGGAAAAATAGCACGGGATTGAAAAAAGTCATATTCGGAATAAAATACCTCATGTCGCCAACGACAAGAGTCAGCGCCAGACGACAAGCACGTCGCCATGCAACATCTGTCAGCGCCAGGCGACAACTCTATCGTCTCGCGTTGATCCGAAAGTACAACGCGCTTTCGTACGCGGAATCATCTTTTAAATGGGTTAACAGGTAATTACGCATCTAAGCAGATTTAAAATCAGATTTGTGAAATAATATATTTTAATCAAAATAAAATATCTTTTTTAAAAAAAAAATATAAAATTATCAATCCTAATCTCATTAGAATTAAAAAGAACCTTTTAGAGATTCCTAGAAGATTAAAGTCAATCCTAATCACTTTAGGAATAATAATTAATATGCCCTCCTCTAGTTCATAGGGCCACATTTAAAATCATTGGGCCTAATTTAATTTAATCCATAACTTCTTCATTATTCATCGGAATTGGGCTTATAATATATCATTGGAAAGCTTTTTTCAAGCCCAATCCAAATACACTATTATTGGACCCTTATCATGGACCAAACCAAATTGGAATGACTATTTTTCATAAATAGAGTAAGAAAAGAAATATTTTTAAAAACAGAAAGAGAAATATTTTAATAAAAACATCCTCATCACTAGACTTTTCACACTTTCACTTCGTTAGATAATCAAATAAAGTGAAAGGTATTCATCACGGGGTTTGGTTTTGGGGAGACACATTTGGGTGTCTACACCTCATCACAATTAGCATGAGAGGAAAAGGGGTTAACATGCATATTTGGATCATCCCAAGGCATATTAGAAGCATCAAGAGAATTCATGAAGAAATTAAAAGAATTTTGACATTGAAAATCAAAACAAGAAACATAACATTCTCTATCATAGAATCTCTAGCAAGACATGTAAGGAAATTCCAAGCATCATGCATAGAGAAAAGATGAAATTATCAAGGTCTTAATTAACTCGACTAGATTATTTCACTCCCGTGCAAGTAAACTATCCTAAACATGGATGAAATTAAACCCTTAATTAACTCACCCTCGCACACTTAATTAAGAGCATGATAAAGATCATAAGGGCAATTAGCTAGAAATACCCTAAGCAATAAAATCATCATCCATGTTATCAAATCAAGCATTAATCACAATTTAAACACAACTTATCAATTAAAAACATCAACATCCCCTTCATCTATATCCCTATAGCAAAATCTAAGCAAACATGATAAACAAAAACATGAAAAACAAGCTAAAACAAGAATCAAACAAGCAAGCTAATTATATATTAACGTTTACAATTAACGACAAAATAGGTCCACATTTACAATTGATTATTTTATTTTATAGTTGCGTACGTGACATCAAAAAGTTGAAAAGATAATCGGAAGCATTTACCCTAGAGATTAATGTGGACTCACCCATAAACAATTATATTAAAATATTTATAAATTAACAAATTTCGTAAAACTTAATGAATAAATTATTATGAAAATGTATGAATTTTTGTAAAATTTATATGATATTTTTTTTTTTGTTATTTTACTTAGCGTATTTTTTTAAAATTACATTGTATAGTTATTTTTGGAAAAAAAAACATGCATCATTAATGCAATATAATGTATACTACTTTTAAATATTTTCAACACAACTAATCAACAATAAATTTTTTCTCAATTAAATTTTAATAATTTGGCCTTATTATTTTAATTTTCTTATACACACTGCATTTGCATGTTTCATGTAAATTGCCTTATTTTTTTTAATATTATATCACAAATTATTTATGGAAAAAAATTATTACTACCGTGCGATACAAGGGCACTACTCTAGTTACTAATATATAAAACTAAACTTTTTGTCAGTTCACGAAGCAATGACACTTGGTGTTGTAATTTTATGTCAACGTCGCGCCATGTAAACAACAATTGATTATTTATAAAACACATATAATTAAAATGTTGGATACATTTAGATAGATTTTTTTAAGTTAAAAGGTTATTAGAGTTTTATTTTTGTTAAAATTTGGATAGATTTAGGATAAAATTGTTTGTTTAAAGCTTTATTTTCGATTATTTAAATGTGTTTGACTTTAATAATTCAAAAATCTTTGTTGATTGTATTTTGTTTTCATTTGATTCAAAAAGCTTTGTTTGAATCCAATGAAAGTCAAACACATTCAACAAATGAATAAATATTTGATGTAAACCCCAATTTCAAGTTATGTAATCAAATAATAGATAAATACAAATCAATTACCTTTTGATAAAGTTAAATAATTAGTCTTTACACAATTTGATGATAAATATAAAGAGGTTTATTGAAATGGCATTTGAAAAAAAAATAAATGCAACATTTCAAAATCAATCATACACTCTGTATTACATTATTACAAATGTACTCCATATATAAAAAGAAAATTTAAAATTTAGTGACCCATAATTAATTAAGGGATATATGTATTTATTAATAAACACAACATTTTGTACGAGTAATCAACATTTTGTTTGTTTTTCTTCTTTTATTGGTTGATATAATCTCATGTAGATAAAAAATGAAATCGAATTAAAAAAAAATGTATTTATCCAAAAAACAAGAAGTAAATTGTTTAACAATAAATAGACTATTTTTTACTTGTAAAAAATAAATTAAAAAATAAAAAAGACGAAAAGACAAAAAAAGTTGAGCCTATGAGGCTATATAAACCCTATCCACCCTCTGCCTAATAACCACCTTTCTTGTTCCCTCATTCAGTAATTTACTTTCCTTTTCACTTCCTTTCATAATCTTCAAATTTTTTTTCTCCTCATCTTCATGACTTCTTCTTCACCATTACCACGTGATCGTTACATCCTCATTCCTCATCAAGGGGGTGTCTCTGCACCCTCTTGCATCAAAATGAAACTGTCTAGGGCAAAAATACCCTAGACAAGTGGACCAATGAGAGGAGGCCATGTGGTGAGCTCAGGATGGCCCAAGTGGCCCAATATCCTCTTGACACGTGGCCCCCTTAGATAAGCCTCTAAAATGGCGGCCTTCAAGGGCCCAAATCCCTAGGAGCGCCGCAAAACAGCGCATCCCACTAAAATCTAGGTCAAGTGACCAAGATAGGGGCACATTCTCCAACGACCCTATAAATTAGGAGGTATTTCCCCATTTTGGGGACACATTGAATCATTTATTACACCTACATTCTCTCTCATCAGAAAAACACTTGAGCTTGGAATCCAAGTAGATCCCCACCTAAATTTCCGTACTCTTTATTCTCTTTAAAGTTACTAACTTGATCTTCGGAGGCGGAGCTCCAACCACCCGGAGTCTCCGTTGTTTTTGCAGGTACAGCTCAGCCGGACCAATATTTGTGACGTAACTCTCCCGAGGGACAAAAAACACCCAAAACATTTGGCATCGTCTGTGGGGAGAGTACCTCGAAGATGGTTCAAGAGTTTGTACCACCTCCTAAGCGTCTGGGCGACGACCCGAAAGTTTTCACAGACCAAGAGGATGAAGATCCTCAGGTTGAAACTTATATAGCCGATGATGGCTCTCTGATAACCAAGCGCATCCGGCCCAGAGACACTCTGGAGCGGGGTGCCAGCCAGGCGAGTACAAATCGACCCCCTGGGTAGCCGGAAGGGGAAACCCATACGGCTAGTGGATCAGCTCCCGTCACCCGAGACGAACTCATGAAGTTCATGACAAGTTTCAAGGGTGAAATTAAAGATCTTATCTCTAAGAGCCGGGCTGGCCCAAGTAGGGGTCAGTCGGAAAAAAAGACTCTTCTGGAGAAGGGGAAGTCAGTCAGAGATCGGCAGCCAACTCCTGATCAAAAGGAGAAGGCAGCCGGGACCATTGATTGGTCCAAAATTCTTCTGCCTAAGAAGAATGCCAACAATCCCCGCTGGACTCAACAGCCGGTGGGAAGCAAAAAATCAACTCTTGACGCCCGGGAGATCATCACCCGCAAGAAAAATCAGTAGTTGTCTGAGTCGGCTTCTACGTCGAACTTTTCAGACAGCTTCAATAACACTTCTGCAGGGAATGTACCTTCCTTGCATAAGAGCTAAACAGGCGGTAATACCGTCCATTCTGGTCCTCAAATGATTGGGACTGCGCCTTATGTACCTTCTCAAGTCTACGGTCAGTATTCTCCCTATTTCATGCAGCCGACCCTCTTTGGAGGCCAGGCGACATACAACAACGTCCAACCTCTGGACTGGCAGCTTCGTCTGGTCCGCCTGGGTGAACAACCTTCAGCGTTCACCCGGGAGATAACCGAAGCGGCACAGCCGACCAAGGTTAAAAATGTGTTGGTAGGCACATATGACGGTACCTCTAACCCGAAAGATCACCTCATGGCTTACACCAACCTCATGTACTTACAAGGGTTGGATGATGCCACTTGGTGTCGATGCTTCCCGGCCACATTGAAGGGCATTGCCCAACAATGGTTTGGCAACCTGCCAGCCGGGTCCATTGATAGTTTCAGGAAGCTTGCCTTCCTGTTTGCTTCTAACTTCTCGATGAACATCCCTGCTAAGAAAACAAGTCTTGACTTGAGCACCATTAAGCAGGGGGAGAGAGAAGGATTGCGCTCCTATGTCAGGCGGTTCAATCTGATCAGGATTCAGATTCAAGGACAGTTTGACGAGGTAGCTTTTACAGACTTTTTCAAGGGTTTGAGAGACGGGTCGACTTTTAAGTTTGACCTAGTCAGAAAAGGGGCTTTCACTTTACAGGCAGCCCTGAGGGAGGCGGAAAGTTATATTCAAGCGACTGACCTCTGCTCGCCTGGTAACCAGTCGGACTCTAAGAAATCTGGCAAATAGAAAGATAGCCGGCCTGCTCAGCCAGCCAAAAAGAAGGAAGAGAGCAAGAAAAGAAAAGAAGTCTGGGCGGTTAGTGATTCTGACCAGCCGTCTCAGAAGAAGAAGTAAGAATTTAAACCGTACGTTCCTAAGTACGGGTTTAACAAAGACTGCAACTCCATTCTCATGGAGATCAAGGACTGGCTGTCCCTAGAGAAGCCGAATCCAATGAAAAAATCCATTCAATCAAGGAACAAAAATAAATTCTGCCAATACCATGAGGAAGTTGGCCATGACACCAACGACTGCTTCAGCCTTCAACGGGCGTTGGACCGTCTGGCTGACAAAGGGATGTTAAAGTCCTATATCTCCAAGTTCAAAGGAACTAATAAGAAGAATCCGGGGCAGTCGTCTAAGGCACCCCATCCTCCTAGTAGTTCGGACTCTAATAAGGAGCCGGTCTACACCATAGAAGGCGGGTTCTCATGCGGTGGCCCTACCATCCGGGGCACCAAGAGCCATCTTTGAAAGATGGACAAAGATGATGATGAGAAGGCGTCTTCTAGCTCCTCCTTCCCAGACGTTCTGATCACTGAGAAGGACAGGGGCAGCGTTCGCCGTCCGCATGACGACCCAGTTGTCATTGAATGTAAGGTTGCCAACCAGCTGGTTGGACGAATCCTTATTGACACTGGCAGCTCATCGGAAATCATCAGCCTCCGATGCCTGCAAAAGCTGAAATATAACGTCAGCAGCATGCATCCGGTTACCCACCCCTTGGTTGGCTTTGGGGGTGGAATGGTTTACCCAGTTGGAAGGGTTGATTTACCAATCCGGCTGGGTGAGAAAGGAAAAGGACGACACCTGGTCATCAAGTTCTTGGTCGTTGAGGAGCTGAACGCCTATAACATTATTCTGGGCCGGCCCACCCTCAACGAAGCCAAGGCTGTAATCATCACTTCTCTCATGCTCATCAAGTATGAGAGGGATGACGGCTCTGTTGGTTCCTTAAATGGGGATCAGAAGAAGGCCCGGGAGTGCTACCTATCAGCCGTCAAGGATACTGTGGCCCCAGACAGCCAAGGGAAGGAACCAATAGACCTTTATAATTCAAGGATGCCGCCCCAGCCCCACCAGCAGTCGGGAAGAAAAGAAAGGCCCCGCTACTGGTGGAGGTGAAGAAAGAGAAAAAATAGCAATCACTGACCGGGGAGCGGTCAGCTAAGCTCCGTCCCTAGCCGGCTGGAGACCATATTGATTTACCTCTGGACGACAGTCGTCCAGAGCGTACTGTTAAGGTTAGGACGGCTGCTCATGCTAAATTGGGTGCAGATATGCACCTCTTGATGAAAGAATTCAAAGACATATTTGCCTTTGAAGTGGATGAGATACCAGGCGTTAGCCCAGATCTTGCTGTCCACAAACTCGCCGTGGATCCTAAAAAGAAGCCCATCCGGCAAAAGAAAAGAAATCACGGCGAGGAGATAAGTCAGGCGGCAGGTGCCGAAGTAAAAAAGCTGTTAGACGCTGGGTTCATTCGGCCATGTAATTTTCCCGACTAGGTGGCGAATGTTGTGCTTGTAAAGAAGCCGAATGGTACCTGGCGTATGTGTGTTGATTACACAGACCTTAACAAGGCATGTCCTAAGGACAGTTACCCACTTCCAAAGATCGACAGTCTGATCGATTCGACAGTCGGGCATGCCTTGATGAGTTTCATGGATGCCTACTCCGACTTCCATCAGATACCCCTGTGGAAAAAAGATCAAGAGAAGACGTCCTTCGTCACATATCAGGGGTTATTCTATTACACTGTGATGCCGTTTGGCTTGAAAAATGCGCCAGCTACATTCCAACGGATGATTAATGTGGTCTTCATTAATCAAATTGGGAGGAATTTGGAGGCATACATTGATGACATGATAATAAAATCTAAGCAGCAGGCGGATCACCTTGCCGATCTCCGAGAAACCTTCACCACACTCAGGCGGCATAAGGTTATGTTAAATCCTAAGAAATGCGTCTTTGGTGTTGAGTCTGGGAAGTTTCTCGGATTCTTGATTGATCAAAGGGGGATAGAGGCTAGCCTTGAGAAGATACAGGCGGTAATTGACATGAAGTCACCTCGCACTGTCAAGGAAGCACATAGACTAACCCGTTGCCTGGCGGCTTTGGGGAGGTTCCTTAGCCGGTCAGGTGACAAATGCCTTTACTTCATCCAAGCAATTAGGAAGAAGACCAGATTTGAATGGGGGAATGATGCCGAGGCGACCTTCCAAAAGCTAAAAGAGCACTTGCACTCTTTGCCAAGGCTTGTTAGCCCTCTGCCCAAAGAGTCATTATATATGTACCTAGCCGTCTCAGATCATGCTCTTAGTGCTGTTCTCCTTGCTGAGAGAGACGACATTCAGCTCACGGTCTATTTCATTAGCCATGTTCTGAAAAATGCTGAGCTCCGGTATCCCATGGTTAAAAATTTTGGCCTTTCCCTGTATATTGCCTTCAAGAAATTGAAGCCGTATTTTCTGGCCCATCCGGTGGTAATTTACACCAATCAGCCCCTCAAGCAGCCAATGTCTACCTTGGAATCATTCGGCAGAATGCTGAAATGGGCTATTGAAATGCAAAGTCTTGAAATCACTTTTGAACCTAGAAAGGCAGTAAAAGGTCAAGCGTTTGCCGACTTCATTGTTGAAATAACACGACCGGTTCAACCGGATAACATGGATCAGTTTTGGAAAGTGTATGTAGACGAGAGCTCGACGAAGAACGGCTGCGGTGCAGGAATCATATATGAGTCCCCTGAGGGGGACAGATTTGAATATGCACTGCGGTTTAAGTTTCAAGCTTCAAATAACGAGGCAGAATATGAAGTCCTGCTAGCCGGAATTTGCATGTGTAAGGCAGCAGGGGCAACTAAAATTGATGCCTACTCTGATTCACAGTTGGTCGTTAGCCAGTTTGAGGGAAAATATGAGGCAACTCATCCGGCTATGATCAAATACCTTCAGGCAGTCAAAGAAGAGGCCGGGGCACTTGAGGAATTCCGTCTGAGTCAAGTGCCCAGGTCAGATAACAACCAGGCGGATGCGTTGTCCAAATTGGCTTTGTCTGCCTGCTGTGATACGCCTCGGTCAGTCTTTTGGGAAGTTCTTGAAAAGAGAAGTATATATGAAGAGCCCATTGGATTCCTGGACCGAAGCTCTACCTGGATGGATGGCATCCGTGCATACTTTGAGTTGACAAACGGAGAGCTCTTCAAGGCGGGTTTACTTAAACCTCTATTGAAGTGTGTTACCCCAGAAAAGGGGAAAGAAGTTCTTGAATAATTGCATGCTGGATACTGTGCCTTTCATATAGGCGGCAGGTCCCTAGCCGTCAGAGCCAGGCGGCATTACTTTTGGCCCACTCTTGAAGCAGACGCTAAAGAGTTGGTGAAGAGATGTGACAAATGCCAGAGGTTTGGCAAGCTTATTCACCGCCCGGCTACTGATCTGACGGCAATCTACAACCCAGTCCGTTTGCTAAATGGGGCATTGATATCCTGGGTCCTTATACGCCTGCTCAAGGCGGAAAGCGCTACATTTTGGTGGCTGTGGAAAGCGCTACATTTTGGTGGCTATGTAAGACGGCAAAAATTGAACGACCAAATTGGTCAACTCATAGCCGTCTGACCAGAATAATCTACGAGAAATGGTTAAGTTACCGAATACCGGATGCCCCGAGGCATCAGTCGGTTGTCGGCAGAAGTTTCCGCTTAGATTCTCTATTCCAAAATTGCACTCTCTCTCCCAATTGGGGCAAAATATTTTGTGTAATGGCTATGAAATAATCCTAGACGGAATATTCCAGCCTGGGTAAGAGACTCGAAGCACTCGTTCTAATGACCGGCTGTGCACTTGGTTTGGGGCAATCACCATTGTGATTGATTGGCCTAAAAACACCTCATACTTCTCCAAGTATCAAGTGTTTTCAAGCCAATCAATCAATTTGAAATGAAACCAACCACACAACAGTCAAGGGGCAAGAGCACCCGGATTGTAAATTGCCGCATGCTTTTTTAAGTTAGGCAAAATATTAAAGAATGGCAAATATACGCAAATTCCAAATTGAAAAATTCAAACAAACACAAATATATATAAATAATCGATTGAGTCGAAATACTTCATAAAAATGACACAAAGGCCAGAATAATTGTTAGTCGGAATAACATCCGGAGAAGAAGCAAAAGAAAATGATTGTTAACCAACTCTACAGTTGGTAAAAATACAACATTACACGGCATACAAGCCGGCAAAGAAAAGTAGTTGGCATACTATCGCAGAATTTGGGGAGGATCACCTAAGGCTGTGGTGGAAGCTGCTGCTCCGACTTGTCGTGGCCGGTTAGGAGGGCTTCAGATTGGTCATCAGCTACTTAAGGCTGATTACCTTTGTTTCGCTCTACTTCCGCCGGCTCCTCAGTGTCCGACACTTCATACCCTTGCTCGGTAGCCCAGTCTTGGAAGCGAGGCGGAGGAGTCTTACCCAGCACTTGGGCATCATACACCTCAGTGGCGTAATCATACCTAAGTTTATAGACTTCAAAGTCTATATCTGGGTAGAGGAGGCTCCAAGTGATCTTCAGGAGGGCTGCATTGTCCCGCTCATTTTCCTCCATCAGCCACTTTTGCTCCTAAGCGATCTCGTCCGACTGCTTGTTCCGCAGAGTGACGATCTCGACCCCCAGTTGGGAGACATCTGCCCGGAGTTTGGTATTTTCTTTGTCAACATCTTCTAATTCCTTGAGTTTAGATTGAGCATCCTTCAGTTTTTGCTCAAGGTCATTAGCCCGGCTGGTGGCCTCATCGTTTGTAGCCGTCAAACTCCAGATCAGCTCCTTCTGTTTGAAATCTACTGCTTTAATCTCTAAATCACACATATAATTAGTATATTTAGCAGAGTTGAGGTTTTCAAGGGCCCTCCGTTTGGCGTCATTTACCTCTTCCTTTTTGTGCCTGAAGGGGCCCCGGAGTCCGTCCATTCTCAGCATTACCTGGGAAAAGAACAGCTGGATTATGATATACTTAGTTAAAATAAAGAAAAGATATCAGGGTTGTGGGATTCTTTACCTCAGCCAGCTGGCCCATTATCTGGTCGAAGTCCACTACCTGCAGATCAGGTATTGAATTCTTCTTTGACCGGGTAAGGGTCCTCACCATCCGTTTTGCGAAACCAGCAAGATCCGGCTCGTCGGATGTAAGATCTACACCAAAAAGAGAATTACTCTGTGAGAAGGAAGCAGCATAGTTGGCATTCATCTGTTGCCGGCTGCTAACTGAACCCCCGGAGGGGTCTACCTTAGTCTTGACTCTCATGAAGTCAAGTGGCCAAGGTATTTCAATCTTTCCCTTACCTTGGGTATCCGGATGGGGCGTAGGCGTCTCTTCCCCCCCGATTGTTGCCGCACCGGCTGCAACATTAGGTGGCAGGCCACCCTTCGATGCCGTGGAGGCATCCGACGCTTTCTGCTGCGAACGCTATGAGCCTTAGCTCAGAATTTTCATTGCAGCAGGGGATTTGCCACCGGTCGTGGGACGATCAGTTTTGGCAGTAAAGGTTGACCGGGGAGGGTCCTTTCTAGCGGCCTTCGCAGCTGGAGTCTTTTCCAGATCTTCTCATTGCCTTTTGAAAAGCTTAGAGAAGGATCGTGGCACGCGTTTTACAGAGTCCTGCAAAATAAAAAAAATTTAAGTATACCCAGCCGGCAAACTGCCTTAGTAAAAAAAAAAAATTTATACTAAGACAGGCGGTCTTACCCCGCCCTTGTTCGACTCTTTCGCTTCAACGACTGCTTTCCTTGCAATAGCTGCCTCCTTGCGCAGCAGCGCCGCCGACTTAGCCAGAGTTTTGGCCGGATCAACCATCTTCAAGACGTCGGCTGCATGAATAGAATTAAAGTTAGAAGAAATTATGGAAAGTTTGTAATGAAAGAATAAAATCACAAACACTCCGGATGCAAGTGGATCTACCCTTAGGAAACATGGGACTTAACCCACAGGCGGACAAGAAGCATTCGTCCTTGAAGTAGTCCGGGTGGGGAATCCAGTTTTTTGGAACTATAATATGAGTCCCATCCCCCATGGGCTCAGTAGTGGTTTCAAAGAAACCCGACTCCATTATTTGCTCCCGGGCCTTAGTAGATAGCTCCGGGAGAGGGCATTTCCTGCCCAGAAGAGCCGGTTCCGTGTTGTACCGGCGTAGTGTCCGGTTGTGTCTCAGAGTTGGAGAAGAAATCAAATAAAATTTATCTTTCCACCTAGACCATTTGGACACCTTTTCCAAACTCATCAAATACTAGGGCAAGGTGGAAAGAGTGTACCATGCCCCATGACCGCCTGGTGCCTTGCTCAATTAATGCATATGAGGGAAGGCGGAAAAACTGGGAGTTATGTTCTGGAGCTCGCAGGCGGCGATGTAACTCAAAATGTTCACCCACGAGTTGGGGGTGAGCTGCCAAACTCCTAGATCATACCCCTTCAGGATTTTCCTAATCCCGGTACGGAAGGGGAACCGGAGGCCGGCTTCTATGACCGCCTCGTAGTAGATAAAGTATTGGTTTGCATTATCAATGTCATCGTCCCATGCCATTACTGCGTCAGCTGGCGGGACGATAATATCCCACCCCTTTCCAAAGGGGTGCTTCTCTTTGAAAGCCCTAAAGCCTCTCTTTAACAGGGCAATGTCACCCGGCAGCATTCTAATCCTTTTAGGGTTAGGGTTGTCAGCGACTTTAGGCGGCTGCTGATAGTCAGCCGCAAAGTTATCCTGGTCAGAGTCAGAAGTTTCGGCCCTTGACCTTTCACCGGCCTCATCGTCGCCGGATCCATCTGAGGAGGCGGATTCCTCACCGCCTTCCTCCCACACGCCTGAGCTCCCGGAAGTAGAGGGAGCCTCTTCATCAGAACCGCTCTCCTCCAAATCCTCATGTTCCCCATCCGGAACAACCTCATCGGCTGGCACTGACATAGTGCGCCGGCTCCTAGACCTTCTGGTCGTCTGTTTCATTCTGGCCATTGTGTCCTGCACAGACACAGAGAGGGAGGAATTCAAAGATGAGCACATCGATTCTGACAGTCCAGAAAAGGCACCCCCTGTTCTAGACTCAGCCGTTCCGGAGGACCGGCTGAGTGTCCTAGGCAGTGCCGAGTGTGTGGATTGAGAACTCATTTTTATTTCTAAACTATGTATATGGGCGGAGAAAGAATGTATACAAGTTGAAAAAGAGAAAAGCTAAAGATGGTATAGGCGGTTACCTTACTTTAGCTCTGATAAATCTGAAAACAGCTACATACGGTGAACCAGGTGTTGCAACGTTAGCACGCGGAAATCCGATAAACTTTGACGCAGACGGAGGCAGAGAATCTCTCTCTAAAAATCTCTCTTTCTCTCTCTATAAAGTTAAATGAAAATGAAGTGAGAGAAAAAGGGGGAGGTAAACTTCTATTTATAGAAGGTGAAAACGGGGGCATTCCCGTTTGAAATTTAAATTTTACTATCCGTTGTTACTGTTCACCTCTGATAGGTGAACACGTGTCATAGGCCCCACGTGACATGCACGTGACCCTTGTGAGGGGCAAATGTTTAGGGCAAAAATACCCTAGACAAGTGGACCAATGAGAGGAGGCCACGTGGTGAGCTGAGGATGGCCCAAGTGGCCCAATAT
This sequence comes from Chenopodium album, assembly GCF_948465745.1. Lineage (NCBI taxonomy): Eukaryota > Viridiplantae > Streptophyta > Magnoliopsida > Caryophyllales > Amaranthaceae > Chenopodium > Chenopodium album. The sequence goes on along the minus strand of NC_137836.1, from coordinate 59,760,539 downwards.
CCTCTTGACACTGCCCCCCTTAGATAAGCCTTTGAAATGGCGGCCTTCAAGGGCCCAAATCCCTAGGAGCGCCGCAAAACAGCGCAGCCCACTAAAATCTAGGTTAAGTGACCTAGATAGGGGCACATTCTCCAACGAGCCTATAAATAGGGAGATATTTCCCCATTTTGGGGACACATTGAATCATTTATTACACCTACATTCTCTCTCATCAGAAAAACACCCGAGCTTGGAATCCAAGCAGATCCCCACCTAAATTTCCGTACTCTTTATTCTCTTTCAAGTTACTAACTTGATCTTCGGAGGCGGAGCTCCAACCACCCGGAGTCTCCGTTGTTTTTGCAAGTACAGCTCAGCCGGACCAATCTTTGTGACGTAACTCTCCCGAGGGACAAAAAACACCCAAAAAAGAAACCATCTTCTTTTATTATACAAGTTGAGCTTTTGGGAATCAATGAGAAACCCGTTGATCTCGACGATATGCTAAGTATGATTACCGTTTATGGTGAAAAGAGGAGAAGTGATGAAACCAAAATCGTTGGCATGCGTCATCTAACTGAGATTCAGGTGAGAGAAATGTGTAGGAAATTTCTTCTTACTAGGAAATTGAATATCAACGAAGATCAAGCCGAGAAAGAAAATAGTGTACTAACTATTTTCTTTCCCCGAACTGATTATCCTTTTTTTTTTTTTATGATAATCAGTTTTTGGTTGATTCATTTGAGGTTGTTGTAGACTACTGCAAGACTTCAACAATGTATGTTATCAAAGTTTTGATTCCAGGCTTAACTCACGACCTACTTAACGTGGAAGTTGAATGATATGTTTAAATTGTCAGCGGCGATAAGATGGCTGATATTAAAGGTTGTTTGTGGGTTGTGACGGATATGACTTTTTGCAGGTTTTTTCATGATTTTATATTGCCGTAAAATGCAGATATGAGCAAGATCAAATCTGTGTCCGACAATGGGGTGGGTATCATCAAGATAAACAAAGTTGCTTGTTGATTGGTTTTTTTAGTGTATTGGTTATTCGTAATGGTTTTTTTTTTCTTCTTTTTTTTTTTTCTAGTTAATGGATGGTTTTCGCCAGTAAGGTTTTTTTATTAGGATTTTTTTTTTAAAAAACAAAATGAAGATGAGCCAATATGAGCCAGCAAGGTTTTTTTTTTTTTTTGTCTTATTTTTTTATGTTATGTTATTTGTAATCATTTGTTATACATATTAATGAAGATGATTAATTTAGGTTTTTATTATTTGTTTTTTTTATTCTTTTTATTGTTTGCATTCTTTTTATTGTTTTCCATTATTTTTATTATTTGTTTTATTATTTTCCATTGTTAACAGAGAATAATTATGAAGGGGGTATTTGTTCCTTTATTTGTGTTGAAGATCGGAAGGAATTCCAACAAATGAGAGTAACAAAAATAGTGAGATGTTTCAAAAGAAAATAAAAAAAATTAAAAAAAAAAGTGTGTGGGACAGGTTATAAAAAGGTGTGTCAGATTGTCAGTTACAAAAGTTGTGTATTGGTAACAATGCAACACTAATCTCCTGCCTCGCATCAATTCTGTGTCATTTTCTGTTTTTTTTTTCTTCTTATTTTCATTTTTTTTATTCTCTCTCCAAAAGAACATGTTGAATATAGAAGAGACTAATAATATCTCATTTGATATTTTTTTAATGGTCAAAGTTTAGTCAAATCATATGATTAAATTACATTAGAAATATCTTCTAAACACGCCTCGACATCTAAAATTTTAGTGACTTACTTGTATTAGATAGAACCAACTAAAGATTAATATATAGCTTAATAATAGTCTATATCCCTATTACAAACTTTAAGATAGGTTTTGCTACAGATATACATTTTGTGGTATGATCAACATGAATTTTTGTGTAATTGCCAAAATAGGACCCAGCTTAATCAATTAATATAACATCATTATAAATTTATAATTATAATTATTTTACATGGTAAAGGTTACTTCGTACGTAGTATACTTTATATATTAGTACGCCTTGAGCTTCCCTTGTAAAAGATTAGGTTACACTAACCTAGGAGCTTTCTAAATATATACTTCGTGTTCTTCTTTTCTCTTTGAACACAAGCTTACAAAGTTGAGTAAAATAAAGTAATTTTCGTACTAGTTGGACAATTTGTAGAAAAAAGTGCAAGACATGGCTGTATAAAATAAAACGGATTGTCATTGTTGTTGGCATTGCCGTCTTGGTGATTTTGGGCCCTGTACTAGTTATGACTTACGAGTAAAAAAAATACGAGTAGGTTTCTATGGTTTTCAAATCACAATATATAGCTGGAAAAGTGGAAAGCACATATGCACCCTTAAATTTTTTTTTTTTTTAAATCTATATATGATACATATTTGTATTACTCCTTCTATTTCTCTTTAATTACAACCAATGGTAGAGCTAGAAATAACAAAATGGGGGGACATTATACAGTTTGGAAAAAGCGTTGGAAAAAATAAATAATACTTGAACATGTAGCTATAATAATTATTAAAGTTTTAAAATACAACTTATTCATATAAAATTCTTTATGATAATTATGTTACGGAGAAAATAACAACGAATAAAAAAGGAAATAAAAAAGGCTTTGAAAAATCAATATAACAAACGCTGTAATAAAACGTGTAATAGATACAATTGTATTTTAGGATTTTTCCTGCTATTTTAAAAGTCTAAACCAATCTACACAAAATGTATTTCATTTATAAATTGGAGCAAAATTAATACCCTTCCTACACTACTAATTTAATTGAACAAATTATTAATTTAATACAAAATACTGATTGTTTACAGGAATGTTTAAATTATAAGAACCTATTACATTTACCAAACTAATCACAACAACAAATATATATGACCCAAAAGATTATTTATTATTAGATAATCTAACTTAAATATCATTATAATACGGAGCAACATAATTAAACCCAAAAGAAAAAAGCTATTTTATATTATAGAAGGCTATTCAAAATCTTAGTTGCTTTATTTCAATTGATGCATTTGACTTTCAATCATGGATTCATTTTGACTTAAAAATGAATCAATAGGCTAGGACAAAGCTAATTGAATCAAATAAAATCATGGATGCATTTGACTTTCTGTAAGGAGGGTAATCCCATCGTAAGGGGGTCCTTCCTTAAATGCCCATGATCATTTAAAAGCCTAGGATTTTACGCTTGTTAAGGTGTAGTAGGATTTGAATTCCTGACTGTTTGGGGGACCTTGAATTAGAATTGACTATATCATTACGCTTTTTTTTATAAGAAATAAGTAGGAGTCACCAATGAGTTTTGGGAAAACTCATAAACCTCGTTCATGCCTTTCTTCCATGTGAAGTTCATGGAATAATTAGCACGTATCGTAAGTTTACCCATGCCCAAATCATTCCACATAAACCATAAATGAGTTCGGGAGCGAGGGTACTAAAATAACGTTCCCTTTAGGGGGGAATCGCTACCCTAGCCCTAGTACGACCTCTACTAGGTCTTCCTTTTTTACAATTTCATCACCAAACAATCTATGCAACACAATACCTAAAACTAAGTTAGTTGATTTTATTTACACACATTAATTCATGTAGGAATTACATTGCAACTTCATTATTCTTTATTTAATCAAATTCGTGAATATGACAAGAAATAAACAATATTCTCCTTGGCTAAAGTGATCAACCAACAATTAATTATTCAATTCTAATCTTATTTAACGCAAGAAACTATGTGGAATTGATTAATTAAACCATTTAAAGTGACCAAGCAACACTAATTAATTAATTAAAGTTCTTTTAAACAAGAAAATAAAATTGATTTATCTAAGTGCTCTGGAATTTACCACTTCTCTTTGCTAGATCTCCGTTTAGAACACTTATGGACGCCTTCTTGTTCGGGAACCTCCACTGTAGTAACAAAATATCAAAGGGGTGAGTGTTTAGGACAAGAAGGGTTAGGTAGCTGTAGGTAATATTTCAAGCGCTAATCCCTAGCTTGAACCCCACTGTGATCATACACTTAAGTACGGTGGCGTCCAAAGGGAAAGAAGATAGAGCAAAAGAGTCGCCAACAAGTTTTTTAGGAACTTGTAAACCGTTCACGAGGTGAAGGTTACACCCCTTAACAATCCAAGAGATCGTCAACTCCAATAGGTCTTGAACCATGACTGGTAGTTCGGGGATGAAGGTACAAATTCAACCTAAAAGAGATTCACCTCGCCCTAATTATAGGCCTCTACTTTATTCTGATCGTATTCATGTGCGCTTTCTGACTAACATGCAATCAATAGGTTAACCCTAAACCTGTTTATCTATGTTGGTTGAATATTAATGCACAAATAAAACTATTATTGGCGATCACTTGAATTATAATCACATTAACCCTAAACAAGATTATTAATTATCTTATTAAGTGTGATTACAAGCACAAATTCTCTTTAAACATGCATAAAAGGCATGATCAAGCAATAGCAATAAATATCAAACAACATAAAATATCAAATAATAATTATAATCAATAATCATGGTAAAGCATAATAATAGTAAGACCCTAGGCATGATACTAACAAGATTAATAACAAACCCTAGCATGTCACTAAGCAATAAAAATCAAAGCTTTAACCCTAACATGATAATAACAATCATAAATATTAGGAAGAACATAAAAGGCATCATACTTTTAATCATACTTGATATTAAAGTTACCCTACACGTGATAGTAGGAATCAATAAATAATAATCTAAGCATGATTTCTATATCACAATATCAATTAAACCATTAAAGTACTTACTTGGATGCCTCGTACCTCTTTCTAATAACAAAATACACGTGTTAGTAACTTCAAAGAAAATAATAAAACAATAGTTAAATTAAATTAAATAATTGAAAGAGAGATTTGGGACCAAACCCTGAGAAATTAAACCTTTCACGTCTAGGGCGAAGGCAACTTCGAATATGGCTAGGTGTATCTAAGTCTTGCGAATGCGGAATTTTGTATTTGAGAAAAAGCTAGTTTAGAAAAGAGAGAGAGAGAGAGTAATCAAGAAAATCTTGATGAGAATTGGTGAATGAAAACGGAGTTTTTAGATGGCTATTTATGGAGAAAATCGGCCAAAAATATAAAAAAATCAAAACAGAGTTCTGACGCGTAAAACGAGGGTAGCGCCAGACGCTGACATTAGCGCCAGGCGCCAAGCTTAGCGTCAGGCGCTAATGCTGGCGTTTGGCGCTGACTAAAATATTGACGCGTTTTCTAAAATCAGATAGAAATTGCCGTACAGGACGATAAAATCGTATTTTCCTCAAAAACATTCTTTTATTCTGATTAAAACTCTAAAAAGTCAACAAAAGTCAATTTATCAATGCTAATTGAATTAGGAATGAAAAGAACCTTCTAGAAGAATCTAGAAAACTAAAACTATTCCTAATTGCATTAGGAATGATAAATCTATAATAGGCCATCCTCTAGATCATTGGGCCGCATATAAGGCTCAAATCGGGCCCAGTTCAGTAATTTGGCCATAACTTCCTCAATATTCATCGAAATTAAGCTTATAATATATCGTTGGAAAGCTCTTTTCAAGACCTATCCAACTACACTACTATTGGAACCATATTATGGACCAACCAAACTAGATTGTCTGTTTTCTTAAAATAGGTTTTCAAAAACAGAGAGAGGAGAAAAGAAATTAAAACTATCCGCAACACTAAACTTTCTACACTTTCACTTCATTCGATTATGATTCAACGTGAAAGGTACTCATCACTGGGTTTGGTTTTGGGGAGACACAAATGGGTGTCTACAGAAGCCCCCACTTTGACTGAGTTTGGAGAAACGCACGTTTCGAAAACAATAGTCAAAGTATCGATAGGGACGGAGAATGATTCTGAACGTTCTGCGATCCTAAATCACTCTTGTAACATCAATACCTACAAACTAACGCTATCTAAACAGATAAAAGAGTTAAGAAACGCGTATCTTGCACCGTGTAGCACACGTCTCTGAAGTAATCGATTTGTTGCTGCTTTACTGTTTTGATGACCTCCTGCAAGCTAGAGAATGCCATCCTGCTTGAAAACTACTACGCTTGTAACTGCCTCCAATTTCCGCCTTGATAATCTTCCATAAGCCAGGGAACACTATCGAATATTGCTTCGCTTGAAACGATCCTCTTCCACTTTGTGACCATCTTCCACATCTTAGGGAACACGATCGAAGAAAACTTCGCTTGAAATCACCTTCAGTTGTTTGTGACAACTCTCCGCAAGCTAGGGAATGCTACCGAATATATCCTCGCTTGAAGCTATCCTCATTTGTTGCGATAATTTCTCAAAGAAAATTATCGAAGACCTACGCTTGTCATTCTTAAATGCTCGCTGGACTTTTGTTTCCGTTATGCCTGTACGTCGGTGCTTTTGCTGCTTGTGAACCTGTATTTTTGTGCTTTTTGTTGAATTATGAACCAGTATGTCGGTGCCTTTCTGTAATGAGCCAATTCTTAGGCGCTTTAAGCTAAGTGAGACGATCTTTCATCAGGTCGATCACTTTATGTAATCAAGCCGATTACTAAAATCGTCTCAAATTGCTTAGAGGGGCTAACTGGCGTACCAAGGAACCCAAAATATATTAAGAAAGGTTGGAACAACCACACTGAGTGGCTGGACGTTGCTGAAATAACATCAGCGCCACTTATCTGGCTGTAGCGCTAGACGCTGGAGCTAGCGCCAGGCGCTAAAGCCTATCGACTGACGCCAAGGTCTGACGCTTGGCGCTAGAGTCGGGTTTTCCTTAAATACCCTTCTCTTCTTCATTTTTGCTGCTATTGTTCGTGTTTCTTGCTCGAGAATTCTCAGAACTTCATTTCACTCATTCTTGCTCGTTTCTCAACCAAATTCGCTCAAATTTGTTGCAAATCAAAGCTTATTCCATCCATTTTCCCGATCTATGTAAGTTTCCTCCAAACTCACACCGGTTTTAATGAATTTTGCATGTATTTATCCATAAATTTCTAGAAAATTCGAAATTAGAATTGCTTAATTCTCTTTGTTTATCAAATTTTATGCCATGAAATTGCTTGATTATGTTTATATATTGCCTTGGGAGTAATTTGAGACTTGTTTGACTCAATTTGGTGAAGAAATGAACAAATCACCATTGTTGAACCTCTTAAGGTCGGAAAACAATGTGGCTTGTTCTTGATGTTTTTGCTATCAATTCTTATCCAATTTGTCATAATAATTACTATAGTATTGCAAGAAATTGTTTGAAAGATTGAAAAATGTCGTGCATGCTCAATTTAAATTTGTGCTCTGTTTTAGTATTACGTACTCTGTTTTTTTTTTGCGAACATAGTATCATGCGGCTAGGCGAACCTTAGATACCATAGAACCTTAATTTATGATAATTCTGCACAATGTAGCATGGCTAGACAGCGAGGCTCTGGTTCACGGTCCCGAGACGTTCGATGGGAGCACGAGCCCGTAGAGGACGATGCTGAACCGTCCACTTCGCTCAGCCGACTCCCTGAGTGGGATGAGCAGACCTTGTACTTTTCTCCCGTCCACCATATCTCTAAGAGGGTGAGACGGGGCATCACAGTTGGGAGGACACGCTGTCATGGTTCTGGTTGTGACGGCTTGGGTGATCTGTACAAGATGTACATCGCCAGAGACGATCAGACGAGACTTCTATGGGAGTCTTGCGGTTTTACTTCACTGTTTGAGACCTCCGAGGCCATGGTTGCCTCTAGCGGGGGTCATCATGTAGTCCGTGCTCTAGTGGAGTTCTTTTGGGACACCACCAACACTTTCCACTTCCCCTGGGGCGAGATGATGGTCACACCTACCGACTTCAGTCTCATTACGGGACTGGAGTTTAGCTCCGTGGCACTGCCGTTCGACAGCGGGATCGACGTCTTTTCTCCTAAGGTCGAGGAGCTGTTGGGTCCGATTGTTATTCGGGCTCGAGCTGAGGTAGAGTCGACTCAGTAGTGCTAGGGGGATTCGCCGCTAGACTCTAGCAGCGGCTTTTGACGATGGTGCGACTACCTGAGAGCATCGGGTGCGCATCTTTGCACTTATCTTGCTGTCAGGGACGTTCTCCCCTAACAAGGGTAGTAGGGCGCTGCTTTACTACCTTCCTGCCGTCCGTGATCTACACCGGATCGGGACTTATGACTGGGCCAGCTTGGCCTATGCTGATTTCATCCGAGCGTTGGGGGACTCGTGTCGGCATCGGTCCTTCGCGAGAAACATTGCTCTATCCGGCTTTTGGAGGGTCGTAGAGGTATACTTTATTCCCTTTAAAGTTTAGCTTTACATTTTAGTTAGCACTTGCTGATAACTTTAGCTTCTTGTAGATCTGGTTCTACGAGTACCTCCCCTCAATTGCGCCGGCGAGACCGTCGCCGCGCAGGCTTCCAGTTAGTGCTTCCTGGGGCAGTCGCCGTGTGGGGATGTCCACTGCCTATGTACGAGATTGGATCATCTCGGTATGATTATTTTCTTATTTGACATTTTGTGATGCCTTAGATAGATTCTTTCCTAATTGCCGCTCTTTGCAGGAGCCTGAGGTGTTGTACTGACCGTGGGTCGACTTGACAGTCCCTGGGTTAGCCGCGCAGTATTCTGCTGAGCGTCGCTATTTCTTGGGGACCTACGGAGCGGCCGCGTATCTTGGAGAGAGGGTTTCTATTCAGCATTCCTCAGATACCTTTGTCGTTCCTGCTCCTCCACCACGTCCCATGTTTAATGCCGCGAGGTTTGTGAGCATGTCGGAGGGAGCTGGTACCCCTTGGCGATCTTACACGATCCCTGGGCGGTGCTATGGGGAGGAGCTACTGCCGTTGTTAGCTCCAGTTCTTGTACCTGCTGAGGATGTGGCGGTACGATTTTCAGCTTTTACCTTAAGTTAAGTAGCCCCCAAGTAATGCTTTACTGATTTTGTTTTGCCTTGTCTGGAAGATCCTGCTGAGTTCATGCCACCCCGTATGTCTATCCATTATCAGGGGACATATGGGCCGATTGAGGAGATGATTCCTCCGGCTCCTTAGGGCGAGCGCTTTGTGGAGCGGTCGATTCCTCGCCACCATACTCGGGTAAGCTTGTTTATTTGCAACTTTTTGTCCATATATGTTATGCATGTTTACTGACTTTATTTCTTTGACTTTTCTCACGCGAGGTGGTTTCGGCGATGGCACGATGCATAGATGCCTTCCGTAGCAAACTCGTTCGGATGAGAAACGTGGCTACCTGCCGTCGAGACGACACCGTTCAGGAGGTAGTCTTCCCTTCTTATATTTTTGTATTACCGTTTTTATTTTTCCTGTTTCTGATTTTAATTTCTTTTGCAGGGTGTAGACACCTAAAAATGTCTCCCCAAAACCAAACCCGATGATGAACAACCTTTCACCGCCATTATTGGTCGGGTTGAGTATTTAATTCTTGGAGTGCTTGAATCCATATTTCCATTTCATAAACCAACCCAACTCCTATCCCATTTCCCCAAACCATAACTTATTTTCCTCTTTTCATGCCTTTAAACCCAAAATAATTCATTTCGTGTCCTTTAAAATAATTCATTTCGTGTCCTTTTTATAAAACGTTTAATACAGTTTATTTTGGTCCATTATCTGGGTTCAATGATTGAATAGTTGGATGGGGATTTAAAAGAGCTTTCCAACGATATATTATAAGCCCAAATCCGAGTTATAACGAATAAGTTATGGCCAAAATATTAAACTAAGCCCAAACCGAACCTAAGCCCACCTTACCTACGACCCAATGATCATGTGGAGGGTCCAAATTATTTAATCCTATTCCTAAAAAAATTAGGATTAATTATAAGTTTCTAAAAGATCTTAATTATCCTTTTTGAAAAGATAAGATTAAAGAGTTTGAAATTGAATTAAACTCCTTTTTTTTTAAAGTCCTAATTCTATCCGAATTGAAAGACGTTCAAAGATAGATAGATAATATTTTCGTGCCTCATAGTTTTTATCCAAATTTTATATGGTTGAATAGCCCTTGAAATTATATTTCCAATGATATATTATAATATCAATTACGAGTTATAACAGAAAAGATATGAATTAAATAAAAAACTCTATCCAAAACTGACACCGTCTCACTATTTCGTCCATATCTTTTATTCTACAAAATATTTTAATCGGATTACAATTGGTTTAGAAAGTAGACTTCAAGAGCTTTCCAACAATATCTTATTCATCTTATTCCGATTTCTGGATCAAAAGATATGATAAAAACAAAAACCGCAAAAACTGCAGTCTATCGAGTTTTATTCCGATTTAATTCGGATCTTATCTTGTTTTTTCGACCCTTCTTTTTTTTTTTCTCTATAAATAGAGGTCATATAACTCCTTTTCCAATCATCAAAAAGCTTGATCATCAAATAATTCTCTTCTCCCTCTTTAGCCTAAACACTAGCCTCCCCATTCTTTCACTATTTCTTCCTTTACGCACTCCAAGGAGTCTATACAATACCTGAAGTTCTATACTTTAACCAAGGCGTGATAGGTAGAATTAACTGAGGGTTTTGACCAAATCAACTCTACTTTTAATTTAATTTAATTTCCATTTACTTTATATTTTTATTGAAGTTACTAACAGTTTATTCATGATGTAGCAATTTGAAGGAACGCGCGGAATGTGAGTAATTAGTTAATTTAATTACTCTTATTTTTATTCTTATTGCTAGTATCATGATTAGGGTTGTAATTATATTTGATTTGACTAATGCTATTATTTTTTAATTGCTTCCAATATTAATGCTTATTCTATTATTTTTATGATCACCATATTGCATGTTTAAAGGGAATATGTAATCGAAAATCACGGCTAATAAGATAATTTGGACAACCGGTTTAGGTTCCTTTTTAATCTTGTTATTTAAATCAAGTGATTACAAATATTTTAGAATTATGTGTTGCATTAATATTCAACCAATTTAGCTTAATAATAGTTTGGAGCAAATTGAATCTTTGTTTGTATGCCTTTGAGATCGCATGAATCACTTTTCACTATAAGAATCAAGTAGAGGCCAATACAAGCGAATGTGACTCCATGACTCACTTCGTACCATCATCCCCGATCCTCCTTTCGTGGTTCCGAACCATATGGAGTTAGTAATCTCATGGATTATTAATGGGGTGTAACCTTCACGGGTCAATCGTTGTTGCTTATCGTTGTCCCTTATCGTGGTTGCCTTTTATGATCCGTGAACGGTTTAAAAGTTCCTTAAAAACTTGTTGGCGGCTCCCTACTTTGCTTTGTCCCTAATCGTAATGTCAATTCCCACTTCCTATGAGTGTCAAGCATATTCACACATGCTTTTAACATAGGCGCACTTCGAGCGACGCCTACACAGGGTCAGCCCATTCCTTCTCGTACCCGCACGAGACCTGAGGTGCGGAGGGATCCGGCGAGGTCTAGCTCGAGACGTCGCCGCACTGGTTCGGGAGGACAGGGCGGTCGTTCTGAGGCTGCTCGTACCGAGGCGGTAGAGGGCTCAGGTTCTTCATCTGATGGTGGACATGCTGCGCCGGTAGGCCAGGGAGAGGCTGATATGTCTATTTTATATAATGTTTTACCCCCGTCCCTTGGTCATAATTAGTAGTGTTTTTGGCCCTTTAGGGCCACTTTTATTACTAATATGTGTTTTCTAGTGTTTTCGTAGTTTTGGTTAAGTTTTACAGGGAATTGCACCTTTGGAGCATTTTCCCGGGATTTTTATGAAGCGACTACGAGCATTGGAGGAACACGACCATTCCTGGAGCCCAAGGCCGGCTAGAGTCATCGAGCCGGTGATTAAGGGTTCGGTTAATTGGACAATGTATTCGAGACCCGAGAGGAAATATGGATTGGGCCAAGAAATCTAGCCCAATCGAGCAGATGTTGATTTAATATTAAAGGCTATTTTTAATAGGAACTTAGGTCTAATAAATTGCGAGAGCCTGTTAGATCCATGTTGGTTAATAAATTGCGAGAGCCTGTTAATCATGTTATCTATGCATTGTTAATTATTAATTGCTTCGTTCTATCCCGGAATATTAATTATTGGTGAACCTGTGACCCTAGGTTTCCTTATTATTGATTCTTTTCTCCCTAAACTCATCCTTCGTAGTATAGAATTCATATTTAAAATACTAGTTACTTAGATAATTTAGATTATAATAATTAATTAGAATTAAAAAGACTTGTTTCCCTGTGGAGATCGACCCTACTTCCCTATCTACTTTAGTTAGAGAATCTAGGAATTATTTTTGATTAGGGGATACGGCTTTACCCTGTCAAAATTTGGCGCCGTTGCCGGGGAAACGGTTTTATTTTTATTTTCTGATTATATTTTTGTAGTCTAGATTATCCCCTTTTTGCCTCAGAGAACATTAGTTCTTTGAGGCAAATCTCATATTTGTCTCTAGTTCTTTGTTTATGCCCAGGTGTTCTAGATCAGGTGACATCTCTTTTGATCCCGAGATCGAGCGTTCTTTTCATAGGCAAAGGAGACTCTATAGACAAATTCTGGCGGGTTCTGAGGAGGACAACGATCGAAGAGATTCTCCCCCTGATTCTAGTGATACAGATATTCCTTCAAATTCAAAATCAGAGATGACGGCCCAGAAGAAACTCAGCGATTTTTCGCAACCGAAGCTCGTAGACTTCCCACACCTTACTCCTACTCCGGCCCTAGATGGAGTTCAATTTGAGATCAAGCCCCAATTTATCACTATGATAGAGAGGAAGCAGTTCAGCGGAGCTAAGGGTGAAGATCCTAATCTTCACATCGCAGATTTCTGCCAATATTGTAACACCATTAGACAAGCCGGGGTTACGCAGGACCAAATCAGGGAGATTCTTTTTCCCTTTTCGTTATGTGGCAAAGCAAAATTATGGTTTAATGGTTTGAATAGAATTGCACTTGGTATTACTGACTGGGAAACTCTTGCTTTGAATTTCTATAATAAATATTATCCTACAGAGAGATCAGCGGTGCTAAGAAGTGCTATTCAGAACTTCGCTCAAGAGGCCGACGAATCATTATATGAGGCTTGGGAGAGGTTCAAGGATCTACAGAGAGAGTGCCCCCACCACAATCTAGCACAATGGCAATTGATCCAAGCATTCTATAATGGACTTGGAAATTCTTCTAGATCAGTACTAGATTCGGCAGCTAGTGGGAGGTTTATGAATTTAAATGTGGATGATGCAGGACAGGTTATCGAAGACATGGCAATACACAATTCCCAATATGGGAATCCGAGGGGGTTTGCAAATAAGGGAAAACATAATGTCGATTCCGTATCCTTTTTGCAAGCTCAATTAACATCTATTTGCCAAAAATTAGATAATCTTACTACTGCTCCTAACTCTGTAGCTAATGTTTCTGCTGTAGCTAACCATGAAGCTTTTTGTGAAAATTGTGGTATTGTAGGTCATTGGGAGCAAGATTGTAGGAGCTCTATGGAACAAGTTAATGCCTTTCAAACCTATAGGCAAAATAACCCCTATTCCAATTCCTACAATGTCGGTTATAAAAACCATCCTTATCTTTCATACCGGAGTACCAATGTACAAAACCCTCCACCTCCACAACAACCACAACAGCAACCCCCACCACATCAAAAATATTATCATCCTAATGTCGGCCAGAAAATCCAAGTATCACCCTCATCATCTTCCGACCCTGCCATGACAGAAATTAGAGCGATGCTAGCTAATATGCAAAAGCACATGGAGAGTAGGGATGCGCAAATTGATTCTATTCTAGCCCATAATAAAATCATGGACAATCAAATTGCACAACTTTCATCTACCCTACAATCCCGTCAGCAGGGAGTTCTACCGTCACAACCTATCCATCCTACAGATCATGCTAATGCAATCACTCTAAGGAGTGGTTCACATTATGATGGACCTCCTATGCCACAGGAAGATGGACCAGTTTCTGATCTAGATTCCTCTATACCAAACGGTAATCCTGCTAGCCCTGCAGGGCTACAAAAAGATACTAACCCTACTAATGTTTCTGTGCAGGGTAAATTGCAGGATAAGGGAGGAGTTGTGCAGAGCCCAGTTATCAAGCTTCCATTCCCTAATAGACAACTGAAGAGTAAGCTTGATAAACAATTCGGTAAGTTTTTAGAGGTTGTGAAAAACCTGCAGGTAACAGTTCCCTTCACTGATTTAATCACCCAAGTACCTGCTTATGCTAAATTCATGAAAGACATTCTGACTAGGAAAAGGGCCTTTAATGAAGTAGAAACTGTAGCTTTCACAGAGGAGTGTAGCACTTATTTGCAAAATAAATCACCTCCTAAATTAAAGGATCCCGGTAGTTTTTCTATCCCTTGTCACATTGGGAATGTTTTTATTGATAAAGCTTTATGTGATCTGGGTGCTAGTGTCAGTGTTATGCCATCATCTATATGTGCTAAATTAAATATGGGGGAATTAAAAATTACTAATATAACTTTGCAAATGGCAGATCGTTCGGTAAAATATCCTTTAGGTATTTTAGAGGACGTCCCTGTCAGAGTTGGTAAATTTTTTATTCCTGTCGATTTTGTCGTTTTAGATATGGTAGAGGACACACAGATACCCATTATATTAGGTAGGCCTTTCCTCCACACTACGGGAGCTATTATTGATGTGAAAAATGGTAAACTGACCCTTTCTGTAGGTGACGATAATGTTACCTTTAATTTAGGGAAGGTTTTGAAAGGGCCCATGTTGGAGGAAAATTGTTGTTATATTGATACAATTGATATAATGGACAATATTTGTGTTGATAGCTTGCCACAGGTTCTTGCGAAGGATCCCTTGGAGGAAGTTCTCTGCGGGAATTTATCTAGCGATAATGCAAGCATTTGGGGTAATGAGGTACAAGGTATTGAAAAAGCTCTTTCCTTAGAAGAGTTAAGCCCCAAGGAGACAATGAAGGTAGTAAATTTAGTTCAGGAATCAAAACCAGCAGAGGTCAAGAAACCTGAGCTAAAACCTCTCCCTTCTCATTTAAAATATGTTTTTCTAGATGAGCAGGAACTACACCCCGTGATCATCAATACTGCACTCACTGACCTACAATCTTCCCAACTTTTAGGGGTCCTCAAAACCCATAAGAAGGCTATAGGGTACAATATTGATGATCTCAAGGGTATTAGCCCCGACTTTTGCATGCACAGGATTCATCTAGAGGAAAATTACAAGCCCTGCATTCAACCCCAACAAAGATTAAATCCAAACATGCAGGAAGTAGTCAAGAAAGAGGTGATGAAATTACTCGATGCAGGTATTATCTATCCTATTTCTGACTCCAAGTGGGTAAGTCCTGTGCAGGTAGTACCGAAGAAAGGTGGGATGACTGTGATAACTAATGATAAAAATGAACTAATTCCCACTAGAACTGTAGCAGGGTGGCGTATGTGCATAGACTATCGTAGACTTAATATCGCCACTAAAAAGGATCACTTCCCTCTCCCCTTTATTGATCAAATGCTTGAGAGGTTAGCTAATCACAAATTCTTTTGCTATTTGGACGGGTATTCGGGATTTTTCCAAATTCCGATTCACCCTGAAGATCAGGAAAAGACCACCTTTACATGCCCTTATGGCACTTTTGCATATCGTAGAATGCCCTTTGGTTTGTGTAATGCACCTGCTACCTTTCAACGTTGCATGATGAGCATTATTTCTGATTTCATAGAGTCTATTATGGAGGTCTTTATGGATGATTTTAGCGTATATGGTTCTTCATTTGATTCATGCTTAATTAATCTCGCTAAAATTTTGAAAAGATGTGAGGAGTGCAACTTAGTACTTAATTGGGAGAAATGTCACTTTATGGTGACAAAGGGAGTAGTCCTTGGCCATATTATATCTGATAAGGGCATACAAGTAGACAAAGCTAAAATATCTGTGATTGAGCAATTACCTTCCCCAGTCAATGTCAAGGGAGTTAGAAGCTTCTTGGGTCATGCGGGGTTTTATCGCCGCTTTATCAAAGATTTTTCTAAAATTGCTAAACCACTGACACAACTTTTGCTCAAGGATGCCCCATTTTTTTTACTGACGAGTGTCTTGAGGCTTTTCACAGGATTAAGCAAGCTTTGATATCGGCACCCATCATATGTGCTCCCGATTGGAACCTCCCTTTCGAGATCATGTGTGACGCAAGTGACTTTGCACTAGGAGCCGTGCTCGGACAGAGGAAGGATAAGGTTTTGCATGCTATTTATTATGCTAGCAAAACCATAGATGAAGCCCAAGTCAACTATGCCACCACAGAAAAGGAGTTTCTTGCTGTTATTTATGCTTTGGAAAAATTTAGATCATATCTAGCTGGTTCTAAAGTTATTGGTTTTACTGATAATGCAGCATTGAAATACTTGATAGCCAAGGCGGAATCAAAGCCAAGGCTACTCCGTTGGGTTCTCTTGCTCCAAGATTTCAATATTGAAATAAAAGATAAAAAGGGAGCAGAGAACGTAGTGGCAGACCACTTGTCACGTATCAGGTATGATGAGGGTAAGGATTCTTTACCTATAGATGATTCTTTCCCTGATGATAACATGTATGCAGTTGTAGAGCATCACCCTTGGTACGCCGATTTTGCTAATTATATAGTGGGTGGTACTCTACCTCCTGACTTGTCCTACCAACAGAAAAAGAAATTCCTTTATGATGTTAAACATTATTTTTGGGATGACCCTTTTTTGTTTCGTGAGTGTGCAGATGGATTATTTCGCAGGTGTGTTCCCGAATGGGAGGTTCACGGCGTCCTTACCAGTTGTCATAATTCACCCTATGGTGGACATCATGGCCCCACTAAAACGGTGGCCAAGATTAATGAGTCAGGCTTCTTTTGGCCTACTATGTTTAAAGATGCTAACACTTTTGTGCAGGCTTGTGACTCTTGCCAGAGGACTGGCAACATTTCGCGGAGGCATGAGATGCCCCAAACTGGGATTCTAGAAGTTGAAATATTCGATGTTTGGGGCATCGATTATATGGGGCCGTTCCCATCTTCCAATGGGAATTGTTACATACTGGTAGCCGTCGATTATGTGTCCAAGTGGGTTGAAGCCATAGCTTCACCAACGAATGATTCCAAGGTAGTCATTAAGCTCTTCAAGAAGATCATATTTCCCAGGTTTGGTGTCCCACGAGCTATTATTAGTGATGGGGGTACCCACTTCCATGAAGGACAATTGGATAACCTCCTCAAGAAATATGGCGTATATCACAGAACAGGGCTTAGTTACCACCCTCAAACTAGTGGTCAAGTTGAGGTCTCTAATAGGGAAATCAAGGCGATCCTAGAAAAGGTAGTAGCCAAGTCAAGAAAAGATTGGAGCATGAAGCTTGATGACACACTTTGGGCATACCGGACTGCATTTAAAACACCGATCGGTACTTCACCTTATAGATTGGTTTATGGTAAGGCATGTCATCTTCCCGTAGAATTGGAGTACAAAGCTTTTTGGGCAATCAAAGAGCTTAATATGGATTCTAAGGCCGCGGGTAAGAAGAGACTCCTTCAACTCAATGAGTTGGATGAGTTTAGATTGTCGGCATATGATAGTGCGCGGATCTACAAGGAGAAGACCAAGAAGTGGCACGACAAGAGGATCCTACCAAGAGAGTTTGCACCGGGCGATAATGTTCTTCTCTTTAATTCTAGATTGAAGATTTTCCCAGGAAAGTTAAAGACTAGATGGTTCGTTCCCTTCACTGTCACAAAGTGAAACAAATTTGGTTCGGTAGAGTTGGTAAATGACATAGGTGAAGAATTCAAGGTGAATGGCCAAAGGTTGAAAGTGTATCATGAAGGTGCTACCATCAGAGATGTGGAGGAGACTCTCCTAACTCCACTTCCAACATGAGTTTCAAGGTGGTGAGAAGGTCGTGCGGGACCTAGATAAACCAGCGCTTTGCGGGAGGCAACCCGTATTTCATGCTTTATAGGCTAGTTTTCCTTTTCCTTAATTTTTCTTATTTTATTTTTATTTTTATTTTTTGTTTTATTTTTTGTTTTATTTTTTTTTTTTGAGAGGCGAGGAGAGTGATATTTCACCAGTTTTAAGTGTTGTTGTACAGGTATGAATTTGACAGGGTATAAAGACTTAGAGAAATTTTGAAGAAGAAACAAAATCGGAGGAAAAAGGCTCTCTCGGGCCCGATCGGGCGCGCAAGTGAGCCAGAATCCAGCAGCAATTTCGCCCGATCGGGCGACGTTGCCCGATCGGGCGCGCAAGGGAGCTGCAAAATCAGAGCCAATTTCGCCCGAACGGGCGAACTAGCCCGATCGGGCGCGCAAGCTCAGTGGATTCAGGGACTATTTTCGCCTGATCGGGCGAAGCTTGCCCGATCGGGCAAATTTTTTGGAAAATCGAGTAAAAGAAAAAGAAATGTCGGGCGAAGCTCGCCTGATCGGGCGAGAAAAAGGGCGAAATTTTGTTCGCGTTCGCGCCCGATCGGGCGGAGCTCGCCCGATTGGGCGCGCAACTTGTATTCTGGAATTACGCACTTTCGCCCGATCGGGCGAGGCTCGCCCGATCGGGCGCGCCATCAGGCCGACCCCCCCTTTATTTCTTTTCTCTTCTTTCTTTCCTCATTTCCTCCTTATTTCACCTTCTTCATTCACTTTCTCTCTCTAAAACCTCCATTTTCAAACCTTAAACTCACACTTCAATCCAAGATCTTCTCCAATTCCTCCATTCAAAATCAAAATTTTTTACATATTCCATCTCCCCTCACCTTCCTCTACACTTTATACTAATTTTCCCCAATTTTCTCTCAACTTTTCTCAAACCCTAAGAGAGAGAAACCTCAAATTTTCTACTATTTTCATAGCTAATGGCCTCCAAGCGTTCAAGAAATCAAAGGGTGAGAGCTCTAGTGCACCACAACCAACAATCAACCCGGACCTTCAAATTCCGGGATGGGAGGAAGTTGTAATCACTTCGGAGGAGCAACGGGTTCGGATGATCAACCTCATCGATCGTCAGGTAATTTCTACCCGTTTCATTCATCATCCTACTTTAGCTAGGCTAGGTCTTGATAAATACGTAGAAAAATTGTTTAAGGGCATAGGTATGAGTGGTTTGTTTCAAATGTGCCATGACACTTATGATTATCTAACATTGGAATTTATATCAAGTTTTAATGTTATCAAAATGAATGCACTAATCACTCATGTCCAATTTCGATTGTTAAACAACAATGTGAGATTAACTTTAAAAGAATTTGGTAAGTTGTTTGACTTGAAACCGGACAAGCCTATTGATCCCTCGCAAGACCACACCGCCGTGGTCTATAAGAGGTTAACAGGGGAGGATTTGGTGAACCTCCAACATGCCAAAGGGACGTGGATTCAACATCCCGTCCCCAAACTTTGGCAAAGATTTGTCGGCCTCACCATTTTTGGGAGGCATGAACCGGCAAATGTCCGGAGGGATGAATTGGAATTATTGGCTTCCTATATAATTCCTAATGCTGAAAAATTAAACATACCGCATAGGATAGCCAATCATTTCCAAAGGGCGGCCAACGCGGCCGAGGCTAGTAGGTCTAGAGCACCTATTTACTTTGGGGGGTTAGTGACCCATATAGCTAGGAAACACTTAGGTTGGAACCCTGATGGCCATAGGAAAGTTGTGGGATCGAACCTAATAGACCTACCTTACTTAGGGAGCTTGAATTGGGTACAACCGGTGGGGAGTGATACTTGGTGGATTGTCCACCGACAATCGGGTAGGAGGGACCAAGCCTTTACCTTACCCAACCCCGCCTTGACCAAATTTGAGAGGGGGAAGCCCTCCTACACTTTCGAGTTAGATGGTCAAGGTGAGGTTCAACCACCTCACCCCTCACCACAACCTCACCAATCCCCCATTCACCAGTCACCCATTCACCACTCACCCCACTACCAACCACCCCCACCTTTCACCTACGGCATGCCAACTTCCTCGGTCGACTATAATGTCGACCCAAATGCCCCTTATGACTTTTCGACTTTTAGGAGCCAACTAGACCGTATTGAGACGGGGCAAGGAAGGGTAGAGGGCATGATGCAAAACCTAGACTCTAGGTTAAGCACCCTAGATGGGAGGGTTGGTCTTATTGAGAGGAACCTAGGGAGGGGCCTTTACCCCATGTATGATGATTATGCCCGTCGGGGGGCTATTCCTCCCGATTCCCTTACTCCCGATTGGTTCCAATACCCCCAAGGAGGGTATTCTCACCCCGGTGCTTATGGTACTTATGTGGACTACTCTTCGGTCCACGGATATGGGGGTATGGGTGGGAATGTAGACTCTAACTACTATGCCGGTGGTTCGGGGTATGGTGGTGGTGGCTCTAGCCATGGAGGGGTCGGCTCTAGCCACGGTGGGGGGTACTCTAGGATGGATGAGGATCAGGAGTAGGCTACTCTCCCAAGTCAATGAGGGCATTGCTTGATTTGGCTTGGGGGGGTGTTCTTTCATCTTAGAAATTCTCTTCCTTCTCTCTCTTTTATTTGCTTTCTAGTATAGTTTTTATTTGCTTTCCTAGTGTAGTTTTTTTTATTGCTTTCTTATATGAAAAATACAAAAAAAATTGAAAAAATAAAAAAAAAATTCAAAAATACGTTCCAATGAATTGTAAATCATACTTCCCTGTGCCCCATACTTGAGAAAATTGTTTTGATTCTTGGTATTTGATGATGAATATTGTGGATTTGTTGGTCATGATTTGAAGTCTAATTATTTGGATTCCTTAACTTACTTCAATTTTGCCCAACTACTTGTGAATATAGTGCTTGACTAGTTGATTTGGTTAGGAAATGTGTGATAGTTCCATAATTCCTGGTATGTCAATGAATTTGAGTATTGATTTACAACTATGAGTAGTGTTTCATGACTTATTATTATGCACATGAGGAGGACGAAGGCGTTCATTCTTTTAGGTAGCCTTCAGAGTATTTAGATACATTTGTTCCCTTCTTGTCACCCATGTTGTTGCCTTGACTTTTTATTGTTTATAACCACATTACAAGCCTTAATTGCCCCATTGGTTACTAGTCCCAAGCTTGGCTTGGGGGAGCTATTAGTGAGTGAGGTGAGGGAGTTTGTAGTGTGCACTTTATTTGCACAATCTGGGTGGGTTTTGAGAAGTAATTTGTTCTTGATCATATTTTTGTTTTTATGAGTTTGAAAGTTGTATATATTTGAGAAAAATAAAAGTGTGATGAAAAAAAGAAGTTCAAGAAAAAAAAGTGAGAAATATGAAAAGAAAAAGAAAGTGAACTTCTAAGAAAAAAAAAGAAAAAAATGCTTGATGTTCAAATGTTCTAAGTGAAGGTTAATCAAAAGAAAGAAAAAAAAAGTTGAGTTTCAATGTAAATATTTTAAGTTATGAGTTCAAGGTTTGTTATTCACTCTTGTTCTACATTATCATATTTCTTATGAGTGAAATTGTGAGGGATGGGATTGTTTTATTGTTTGGAGTATATTTGGTGGATTGTTGTTGGAGTTGGTTATGTTGGAGATGTGTATGATCATTATTTTTGATCATGGGTTTATTAGGATTTGGCTCCCTTAATGCATAGCTTTTATCTCACATAATTCCAAATTTATCCTACCTTTACCCTAGCCTTACATTACAAGCTTGAAAGACCTTCCGACCTTGTGCATAGAAGTTTTGTAAATGTGAAAGTGTTGTTTTTCAATGCAAGTTATGACTTGACATAATTCGAGTCGACTAGTAGGATGAGCGTTCAATGTTTTTATACACACGAGAGTGTGAGTTGGGAGGGCATTTTTTACATTAAAGGGGTTGGGTGGAGAGCGATCGAGTACATTCTTTACTCGCCACATAAATGAGAGTCGAGTGTGCGAGCACTAGACTTGAATTCTATATGCTCTTGTGGTTTGCTCTACTTGACAATTGTTGGGGAGGAAGGGTGATTAGATGAATAAGATTGATTGACGTTGAAGCATGTTTGTTTAATTTTACCTTGAATCGTTGGCTTTTGATTCGTTGATTGGGGTGAAGTATGTTTTATATGTTCATTGATGAGCTCTTTGCTTAGGGACAAGCAAAGGTTTGGCTTGGGGGAGTTTGATATGTCTATTTTATATAATGTTTTACCCCCGTCCCTTGGTCATAATTAGTAGTGTTTTTGGCCCTTTAGGGCCACTTTTATTACTAATATGTGTTTTCTAGTGTTTTCGTAGTTCTGGTTAAGTTTTGCAGGGAATTGCACCTTTGGAGCATTTTCCCGGGATTTTTATGAAGCGACTACGAGCATTGGAGGAACACGACCATTCTTGGAGCCCAAGGCCGGCTAGAGTCATCGAGCCGGTGATTAAGGGTTCGGTTAATTGGACAATGTATTCGAGACCCGAGAGGAAATATGGATTGGGCCGAGAAATCTAGCCCAATCGAAGTCCAAACCATGAAGATGAAGCCGGGCCCGATCGGGCAAGCATACGCCCGATCGGGCGAGCTGCGCGCATGCCAGCTATCAAGGAAAGGCGCGCCCGATCGGGTGAGCGTAGGCTCGATCGGGCGCGGCACTTTAGGCTGGGCAATGAGAAAAAGGTAGGCCCGATCGGGCGCCCCCTTCGCCCGATCGGGCGCGTGTTTTTCTAGAACCTGATTAAGTTTAGTTAATTCTTGTTTTAGGGGAATTATATATTCGTTTTGTACGGATTAATTACGTATCTTCTTTCTCTTAGACTTTCTCTCTCTACTTAGTATTTTTCTTTCTCTTAAATTCTCTCTAACTCTTGTTCTTAATTCCTTCATTAATTCCAGATTTAGTTTGGTACAATTTCTTCCCTTTTTAATTTCAGTTATTTTTAATTGCGCTCTTGATCATGTTCTTATTTATTTATTTGCTTGGTTTAATTATGATGATTAGTGAGTAGTTTAATTCTAGGGTTTATGGGGATCCATAATTAATATGAAGGGATAGTTTGTAATTATTGATTGTTGATATTGCATGATAATTTCCTATTGAATTGTTTTAATTCTTTGCAATTAGATTATGAATCGAGCAGATGTAATTTGATTGTGAATGTTTAGCAATGTTGAATTGATGAATCGAGCAGATGTTGATTTAATATTAAAGGCTTTTTTAAATAGGAACTTAGGTCTAATAAATTGCGAGAGCCTGTTAGATCCATGTTGGTTAATAAATTGCGAGAGCCTGTTAATCATGTTATCTATGCATTGTTAATTATTAATTGCTTCATTCTATCCCGGAATATTAATTATTGGTGAACCTGTGACCCTAGGTTTCCTTATTATTGATTCTTTTCTCCCTAAACTCATCCTTCGTAGTATAGAATTCATATTTAAAATACTGGTTACTTAGATAATTTAGATTATAATAATAAATTAGAATTAAAAAGACTTGTTTCCCTGTGGAGATCGACCCTACTTCCCTATCTACTTTAGTTAGAGGATCTAGGAATTATTTTTGATTAGGGGATACGACTTTACCCTGTCAGAGGCTACCTCGGCTCTTATAGGTGGTGGGATGTACGAGGTTGGCTCGTCATCGCAGCAGCCTCCGCAGCCTTAGCCTCAGGTTGATCTTGGGTGGACGGGTCCTGTGTTGAGCTTTCCTCCTCCCGAGGAGACTGGAGCTGGATCCGGAGCTGGAGCTGGTGGATAGGTTACTCCTCGTACGGCGCAGTTTTATGAGATGATGGGTGTACGTCCCCCGGCGCCGTAGTTTATTCCTGTGCTTTTTATTATTTTATTTTGACTTTGTATAGAACTTCGCCTTTTAATTAGACTCATTATTTAGACGTGTTTTGTATATACATACTAT
Organism: Chenopodium album; assembly: GCF_948465745.1. NCBI lineage: Eukaryota > Viridiplantae > Streptophyta > Magnoliopsida > Caryophyllales > Amaranthaceae > Chenopodium > Chenopodium album. The sequence goes on along the minus strand of NC_137836.1, from coordinate 59,736,678 downwards.
TATGAGTTTATTCTTTATTTATCATGTTTTTCATGTTTTATTATTATTATGTGCATGTTTGTGTGTGCAAGGAAATGTGAAAAATAATTTTGCGCAAAAATTCCGTCATTTTGATTATTGATGGAGGGTATCCGACTTTCTCCCCCAAAAAAGAAAAAAAGAAAAATGAAATAAAATATTGGATTTATAAAAACTTGGAAGTTAGTCTAAATAAAATCTGAAAAATAATATGATTAATATAATAGCTATATTAATTAAGAGGGAGGAATAAATGAATATTTAGAAAAAGATAAGGAAACCGTAAAGTCATTAGCAGACTCGTATCAAATCGAAAATGCGGTTTTTTAGAAAGCGCGTAGAATGAGACATATTAGCGCCAACTGGCGCCGCGCGTTTTGGTGTAGCGCCAGGCGCTACACTTAGCGTTTGGCACCAGGCTCTGGCGTCAGGCGCCAATAGTTGGCGTCTGGCGCTAATAAGCGTTGACTCCAAATCCTTCCTGTATTAAAACTGCTCAAATTTTGTGCATAAATAGCCCCCTGCCCAGCCGATTTTCTTCATAATTTCAGTAGATAAAATATTTCTTAGCTTTTAGAAAAATAACATCATGTCTCTAGTCTCCAAAAGTTTTACCAACTACACCCATGAATGGTGTCGGTCTCTTAATGCCAAAGAGAGAAAAGAATTAGATGTGTTTCACTTGGGGAGTGTTTATGGTATCAAAGGGGTAGATCTTGATTCAGATTTTATTCATACCGCTCTAGAATATTGGGATGTAGATACTCATTGCTTTATAATAGGGTATGATGAAATTAGCCCTTTGCCGGAAGAATTTGGTGCTATTTTAGGCTTCCCTGCGCTAGATCTTGTAGTAATCCCTAGAATAAATGAATATAATTATAAGGATTTTGAACACTTCTTCAATTTAAAAGACAGAGATCTATCAAAGATAGTAGATGGTAGCATAGTTAATTTGAAAGAAGGGCTTTCCTGTTTTGCATGCTTAATCAATTTTTTCTTACTAGTGGTAAAAATAATGAGGGTCAATCAATTATATCCACTATTTTAGAACAAATTGAATTAGGGAGAAATCCAATGCCTTTAATAGTTGGAGAGACCATGCTTAGTCTTGATGAATTAAAGAAAAATCCAAAAGCACCTTTTCGGGGCTCTCAAATTTTATTACAGGTAGAAAAATAATATTTTTAATTACAGAAATCAAAAATATATTTTTGTATAGTAATAATAATTTATTTGCATTGCAATTTTTACAGATGTGGCTAATGGAAAGACTGGAATTAATTAGCCCTCCGGACAACATTGAGAAGTATACTCCAAATTGCTTCGTGAGAAAGAAGAAACGCTTCTCTAAGATGGGGCGCCATGAATGGAAGAAGGTCTTCGAGTCTTGTAATCTTGTCATCAAGTGGGTCATACCTTGGTGGAAAATAGAGAAGATGGTTGGTGTCAACAAGCAACCTTTCTGCCATCTTCTAAGCTTGTCCCGTATGACTTTTTATTATCCCTGCAGGGTAAAAAGACAATTCAGCCTACTTCAGACTATTCCTTCCGGTGATCTTCGTCGTCCATACGAGTTCCCTGTCTCCCAGGAAGTAGACAAATTTGATGCTTATTGGAGCGCCAGACCTTTATGGGAAGTAATTACCTAAAAGGTTCCTCCTTCCTTGCCCAATGATGTGAAAAAGTGGCTTCTAAAGAAACCCTCAAAGGACATGAAGAAAAATCAGAGTAAAAATGATGTGAAGAGCCGTCTAGGTGACAAGGTGATTCCTGTTAAGGAACGCTTGGGTGAAAGGATTGAGTTCAAAACACCTATAATGCCTAGGAAAAAGAGTACTGCAAAAGATAAAGGAAAAAGGAAAGCTGACACCACAGAAAAGAAAGCTTGGGTAGAAAAGAAGCATGGAGTCCTAGCTGAGGGGGAAACTATTTACTCCAAGATTGAATGTAGGTCCTCTAAAGAATGCCTACTAGCTAAGGTTATGGATGAGGAAGAAGAAGAAGACAAGAATTGGAAAAGGGATAAGAAAGAGAAAGAAGATTAAGAGCATTGCTTAATTTCCAATTTTAAACTTAGTTTTTAAATTTAAAGTTAATTTATTTAAGCCTTATTTAAATTCCTTCAATAATGTAATTTATTTTATTAATGAAATTCCAGCTTTTTAATTAAATTATTTATTTTAAATTTATTTTATTAAAGCAATGAAAACCGAAGAATTAATTTTCCAGAAATTTTTTCGAGTACGGAAGTCGAAAATTTTCCGACAAACACCGAAATGTTCCCAGACTTTTAATTGTAAACTGGCGCCACAATTCTGCGACTGGCGCCGGCTGCGGCAGTCTGGCGTCTGGCGACGGATGCCGTCGTCTGGCGCTAACGTTCATCGGCTGGCGCCAGAATGTTTTCCGTGACGCCGATGTTTCGTTGATCTTCAGTCGAATTTTTTATTATTCATTCTGGGATGCGAGATTTAGAAAATAAAGTGGCCACACCCGTAAAGGGTTGCCTACGTATCCTATAGGAATCAGGCCAAACGTAGCTCTCTTGAGTATCCTACTCAAGTAATTATGGGTAGTATTTCTTAAGTTGGTCAAGATTGGTCATGTTCGAGAACTCATTTCCATCCATATCAGTTAATTTTGCTGCACCTCCTGACAGGATTGTTTTGACAATGTAGGGTCCGGACCAATTAGGTCTGAATTTTCCCCTTGGATCTAAAACATTTTTCCTTGATTCTTTTAACACCAAGTCTCCTACTTTGATGTTTCGTGTCTTGACCTTCTTATTAAAATTCAAAGCCAAACGAGTTTGGTAACATTGAGTGTGATGTAGAGCTTCTAGTCGTTTTTCACCGAGTAGAATTAGCTCTTCATATCTTGCTCTAGTCCATTCAACTTCATCGAGTTTGATTTCTAACGCGATGCGTAGAGATGGAATCTCTAGTTTGACAGGTTGTACGACATCCATTCCATAAACCAAGGAAAATGGCATATTTCCTGTTGATGTGCGAATTGGCATGCGATAACCCCACAATGCGAAGTGAAGTTTTTCAGGCCAATCCTTATAATTTTCCGTCATTTTCTCAATGATAGTATTTTGATTTTTATTAGTTGCCTCGACTGCTCCATTTGCTTGAGGCCTAAAAGGGGAGGAATGATGATGTTGAATGCCATATTTTTGTAGCAATTCTTCACATTCGGCTTGAAAGTGAGTTCCATTGTCACTTATCATTTCATGTGGGACTCCGTATCGACAAATAATATTTCTCTCGATAAAGAGTTCTACATGTTTTGTAGTGAGTTTAGCATATGATTGCGCTTCGACCCATTTTATGAAGTAATCAATTGCCACTAGGATATATTCGTGGACTCCTGTTCCTGGGGGAGTGATTTTGCCGATGATGTCAATTCCCCATGTAGAGAACGGCCATGGCGACGTGTGAGTGTAGAGAAAGGATTGAGAAACATGTTGTAAATTGGCATAGATTTGGCACTTAGGGCATCTTTTTACGTATTATTGATGGCAATCCCTATTCATTGTAGTCCAATAATATCCTTCTCGCATTATCTTTTGGACTAACATTTTGCCATTTATGTGAGTTCCACAGACTCCTTCGTGGACTATCCTCATTGCTCTTTGGGCCTCCTTTTCTCCTACACATAAGAGAGCTCGACCCTTAGGTACCATTTTATGTAGCTCGTTGTCTATGAGTACATATTGGGAAGCCAAGAGTCTTAATGCTCGTTTTTCTCTTTTGTCAGCATGGGAAGGGTATTCTCCTTTGGTGACGTAGTTGAGTATATCCGTGTACCACGGTTCTTATTCTTCTTCTTCTTCTTCTTTGTCTTGGACTACTTCATCATCTTCTAAAGCTTGAATATATGCTGGTTTTTGCCTTTTTTCTATAGTTAGAGGCATTTGCTCGATTTTCGTAGGAATCCTAACCATTCGGGCTAGTCTTGCCAAGGCAACAACAAATTGATTTTCTTCCCTAGGTAGATATGTGTATTCTACCTTTTCTAACTGATTAGTAAGAGTTTCCAGATAGGTTTGGTAAGGGGCTAAACTTTCGCTCCTTACTTTCCACCTTTTGGATATTTGATTGATGATTAATGAAGAGTCTCCGAATATCCGTAACTTTTTTACTCCCAATGCCAAAGCTGTTTCAAGGCTTACCACGCATGCTTCGTATTCAGCAGCGTTGTTGGTAACGTCGAAATCAAGCTTTATGGAGATTGGAACATGCTCTTCTTTAGGTGATACTAGTAATACTCCAACGCCACATCCTTTTTGGTTTGAGGCTCCGTCGAAGTGTAAGGTCCAAGTATCATCTTCAGTGACCATTAAATCTTCATCTGGAAATTCATTGTCTTGTATTGGTGTCGAGTCTTCTATTAGAAAGTCCGCTAGAAAGTCTGCCACCACAGATCCTTTGATAGCTTTTTGCGGCATAAACCTTATATAAAACTAGGCTAAATTGACTATCCATCTCGATATGCGTCCATTGTGTGTAGATTTCTCGAATAGATACTTGAGTGGATCTAATCAGGAGACTACGAAGACTGTATGCACTAACATATAATGTCTTAACTTGGTTGTGGCCCATACCAAGGCGAGGCACAATTTCTCAAGTGGTGTATAATGTGCTTCATATTCGAGCATTTTCTTGCTTAGATAGTAGATTGCGTTTGCTTTGCCTTCTACTTCTTGTGCTAGCATAGTTCCCATTGTCTCTTTGGTAACTGTTAAGTACAACCTAAGAGGTATTCTGGGAAGTGCTGGTGCTAATACGAGAGGATTTGCGAGATAGGATTTGATCTTTTCAAAGGCTTTTTGACACTCGTCATCCCATATTACTGGTACATTTTTCTTAAGCTTTTTAAAGATTGGTTCGCATATCGTTGTCAATTTTGATATGAACCTACTTAAGTATTGCAACCGGCCAATAAATCCTCGAATCTGCTTCTCAGTTTTGGGCGGTGGCATTGACATGATTGCTTTGACTTTGGTTGGGTCTATCTCTATTCCTCTAGAGCTTATGACATAACCCAAAAGCTTGCCTGAGGTGACTCCAAAAGCACACTTAGATGGGTTCAACCTCATATTGTATTTTTTTAGCCTTTCGAAAATTTTTCTTAAGGCTACTTGATGGCCTGGGCGGTCTTTTGATTTTACAATCATGTCGTCCAAATATACTTCGAATTCTTTATGCATCATGTCATGGAGTAAGGCAGTCGCTGCACGTTGGTAAGTGGCACCTGCGTTTTTTAACCCGAATGACATTACCGTGTAGCAGTAAGTGCCCCATGGTGTTATGAAGGTTGTTTTTTCCATGTCTTCTTTTGCCATGAAAATCTAATTATAACCTGCGTATCCATCCATGAACGAGAGAAGTGCGTGATTTGCTGTGTTATCCACCAGAATATCGATGTGTGGTAAAGGGAAGTCATCCTTTGGACTTGCCTTATTTAGATCTCGATAGTCGACACACATTCTTACCCTTCCATCTTTTTTCGGAACTGGGATGACGTTGGCGACCCATTTGGGGTATTTAGATACCTTGATGAAACATGCAGTTATTTGTTTTTAGACTTCTTCTTTTATTTTAAGTGCTACGTCGGGTTTCATTCGACGTAACTTTTGTTTTACAGGTTTCATTCCTGGAATTAGTGGTATAATGTGTTGAGCTATTTCTCTATTAATGCCTGGCATATCTTCGTATGACCAAGCAAATACATCGATGAATTCTTTAAGTAAGTTAATTAAATCGGTTCTTTCTTGTTCATTAAGTGTTAGTCCGATTTTAACTTCTCTTTTATTGGTTGAAACATTTGAGATATCAACCGTCTCAGTTTCTTCAATTATCGGTGTTTTCTTTTCAAGTGTTTCCATTGATTTAATAAGTTCTTTGTCTTTTTCATTGTTAGTTAAGCAATGCTCGTCATCTTGGGTTAAAGAAGAATACAAGAAGTAAGGAGAAGAAGTTATATTATTATACTCTGAGATCATTACATCAAAGAGTGATATGTCCTCATGGACTTGATAACTAACTATTCTAGGAGAAGAGATAGAAGGGGAAGGTGCTACTAATAAAGACCTAGATGACTCTATAGGGAGAGACTCTGACTCTGACTCTGACTCTGACTCTGACCACTCTTTGAACATCGGTCCTTGCCCTGTCGTGATAGATATCTTTCTTCCACTTGGAGTAGTCACCTTGATGGTCTTGCGCCACCCTTGTATTGATCCTTCCGCTGGAGTGATTAGCTTCAAGGGATCGAAGTTTTCACTTTGTAAGACTGTTTGAATGAGCGAGGAGTTATCCTCTTTGTATGTAGGCTCATCCTTTCCTCGCCCAAATAGTAGTCCCATGACGTTAAAGTCAAAGCATGGGGGTGCTTTCTCCTTATGGACAGGAGTTGGGATTTCATCTGTGAAATAGCAATCCAAGAAAATTTCAAATCCCGGTTGCCTTATGCCGTTTACGACAAATGGTTCAGGAAATTCGTGGCATGGATAGTTCTCTCCTTCTTTTATGAATTGACCATTAAGGGTAAGAGGGTACTGATCCGTTGGGATTGCTTTCTTTTGAATGCGAGCGTCCCTACGTGCCTTCGATTTTTCCTGGGCTCGCTTAAGATCTTTCTGAGTCGGTTCGAAACCAAGTCCGAAAGTATCTAATTTAGGGATGCCAGGTGACTACAGCGGTTTTGCTATTCCTTTCTTCTTTTCTAGGTTCATCCTAGGAAAATGTCCTTGTTTCTTCAGAATAGCATTCACGATCATGTTAGAATGGGGGTCATGGTACAGAGGGGTCCTTTCATCCTACTGGATTAAGGAGACCTCTTCGTTAAAGCCCCATAAATCTTCATCATCCTCATCGTGCTCCACGTTAATTATTGGATTTTCTATAGACTTGATTCTCATAGGTGAAGCATCGATGGTGATAGGAATTCCCCCAACTATGGCTTTTACTTGTTGGTGGAGAGATGAGGGGACGGCCACTAGTTCATGAAGCCAAGGGCGTCCCAACAGTAAATTGAATGAAGCTTTGATATCTACTACTTGGAAAGTAGTAACATGTTCTATCGCTCCCGCCGTTACATTCATGGTAATTTTACCAAGAGCTTGACGACGAGTGTTGTTGTAGGCTCTTATTCCTTGTGTTGACGGGGTTAAGTCTTCATCCCTTATGCCTTGCATCCTCGCAGTTCTAAGTGGACAGACATTAATGGCTGATCCATTGTCTACAAGAGTCATAGGGACGTTCATTCTCTTGCAAATTACTGTGAGGTTTAATGCCTTATAGTGTTTGTCACCTTCTGGGGGAAAATCCTTGAAGGAAAAGGTGATCAAATTGATGGGACTAGGTAGATAACTCGTGAGGAAGTTAGCCAACCCCTCAGGAGTGGTGTCAGAATCTATCCCTATTTTGTCCAAGGCATTCATTACAGCCAACCTATGTTCTCGAGATGTCGCCAGAAGTTTCCATACGTTCATTTTAACTTTTGTCTTCTTGAACTGTTTGACGATATCATTATCTTCAATGATACGCATGGGAACTTGTTGTGTGGTTGGCATGGGTTGTGTCGAAACGGGAGGTTGCATTCTCCCGGATCTTGTGAGGACGTCTATTGATGAATCTTCTTCAACCCAAAAGTCATCCATGGCATATGACACCGAAGGTGGAGGTCCTACCATGTCTTTTAAGTAGACGTCTTTTTTATCACTGTCCCAAACTCCATTAATACTTGCATCCTCTTCTTGTGGAACTTGGACTAGCTTCTTTTCATCAATCATTTTCTGAATTAAATCATTGAATTTAAAACAGTTTTCAATAGTGTGACCCCCCGATTGATGATACTGACAGTAATATCTATCTATCCTTTTCAATTATTCAAATGGTTTCGGTTCGAGAGGTTTGATCTCGCCACTCTCGGAGAGCATTTCGAACATTTGCATATATGGGATCCCAATTGGAGTGTAGAATCTATTACTATTCTTGGGTTTTTCGGTGACTTGTACAGGAAAACGTTTTGCCTCATAAGTCGTTCCCATGGGTGTGAACTCTCTCTTAGGTTCATTTTTTGGGAGTGGAACCTCGTCATATTTCTTCTGAAGTACCTTTATAGCCTTGAGAGTTTCACGTAGCAAATGCGATCCTTCGATCATAGACACTGTAAGCGATTGTATGTCCTTTTTACTTGCTAATTCCGGAAGGTTATCCATGGCTTCGAAAAAGATCTCCTCCTCTTCTTTGATGGCATGGATTTCTTTAACAGGTTTGATGAGAGACGAGGGGTCAACCTCGTTTTCCTCATCAGAGATAGACAAGGAATGAGCGAGAGGCGCATTATCAATACTTGGCTTCTTACTGGCAGGAGGCAATGGCAGCTTGTTGTTGTTGATTAAGTCTTGGATAGCTTCTTTAAGCTTCCAACAGTTCTCGGTGAGATGGCCCCTACCCTCGTGATACTTGCAGTGTGCATTGGGGTTCCAGTTAGCCGACCTCTTTTCGACTGGTGGGTTCCCAAATGGTCCAATAGGAGTTATAAGACCTTTTGCATTTAGTCAGTCAAATGCGGTGTCATAACTCATGCCAATAGGAGTAAAGTTCCTCCTAAATGGTTTCTTTTGCCCTTGATTATTCATAGCAAGGACTTCACTTAGGTTAAAAGTTCTAACATTGTTTGAGTGGGTGGTTTTAGAAGAAGAAGGATTGTCGTTCTTCTTGCCTTTCCAGCCACTGTTGGAGTTATTGTTGGCAGCTTTAAACTTAGCCAGGTTGTCTTCAATATTGATTCCAATGTCGTAGACGACCTTGAAGGTATGGAGATTATTCTGATACTTGAGATGCTTGGAGTATTTTTCTTGAAGGTTTTTGATGAATAACCTTATAGACTCTTTTTCACTTGGCACCTCAATCATCTTAGCTGAGGTTTCTCTCCATTTGTTAAAGAAGGAGGTGAAGCCTTCGTTCTCCTTCTGCTTGAGGATTTCAAGTTCCCTATGGTCAGTCTCAACTTGAATATTGCATTTGTATCTATCAACGAAAGCGTTTGCTATGGACTCCCAGGTGGAGGTTTTTTCTTTCTCGAGAGAAAAGAACCATTACTGGCAAACGATCTCGAGAGATAGTGAGAACAGAGAGGGGAACACCTTCTTGTCGATACCCTTAATACTCATTATTGTTTCGAAGGCTCTTAAATGAAAATAAGGGTTATCGATTGCTTTGAATTTCGGGATGTCGTTGGCATTGAACTTCTGCGGAAGAAGATCTTTGTCCACCAAGACCCCTTGTGAACTAATCCCTTGAAACTTGTAGTCGCTAGATAGCTTTCTTAGACTCTCTTGCATGAGGTCCATCTGTTGATGTTTCACGGGATCATCGATCTTAAGGTTTAGGATCTTTAGTGCCTCAGTCACGGTGACCTGTAGGTTCCTGAGCTCATTGACTTCTTCTTATGTTGCCATTACTGTCCTAGCTTTCCTCTTACGAGCAATGGGTTTGTCGAAAAGTTGGACTTGTACGAAAAGATTGTCTTTGATTAACCGCCCTTCCTTCTTGACCATGCGATGTAATTTAAACCATTTTTGTTTAAATTACTTGACTCAAATCGACCTCGACATTACGGTTTTAAAGAGGAAAAATAAAAAAATAGGTGCATATTTTTGGCAAAAATAAGGTATATATTTTTTAAGAACCAAGTATGGTATTTAAATTGGAGGATTAATATCCGACTTACCCCCCTAAAAAAATGACGGAAAAAACGCGCATATAAGACTTTCTTAGACATGGTCAAAGTATGTGTATTGGTGTGTGCGTTGAGTGTAAGTGACATGCTTGGAATTTTTTGTAAGACCATGGGACTTGGTGCCTAGACTTAATTAATGACTTAACAAGGTATTATTAACAGTAAAGTTTAACCGAATTACTTAGCAAACTGGTTAATTAGACACAAAGTGATGATTCGATCAATAATCCGAACTATCGTCAATGGACTGGCGCCTCTCTTTGCAGTGTAGCGCCAGACGATAGTATTGTCGCCAGGCGCCACACTCCACAGAGTGGCGCTACAATTCAAACTTTGGCGCCATTGCTGGAGCTTCGATCTGATATTGTTTTCGGTTTTATTAATCAACAGGGGTATGCCTAAAGTCTTACTAGGTTAATTCTGGTTAAAAAATTAGACTTTATTTACTCAAATTAATTACTTAATTAATTAATTTGGAAAAGTTCTTTTAGTCATTAATTTATATAATCTTAGCACAAGTCAAACAAACGGTTAAGAAAAACATATACCATATGCACAACAAATAATGCCAACAGTGATCATATACCATATGCACAACAAATAATGCCAACAGGAATTAAAATAGAATTCCTCCCCAGTGGAGTCGCCAAAAACTGTAGGGAATATTTCAAGCGTTAATCCCTAGCTTGAACCCCACTGTGATCATACACTTATGTACGGTGGCGTCCAAAGGGAAAGAAGATAGAGCAAAAGATTCACCAACAAGTTTTTAGGAACTTGTAAACCGTTCACGAGGTGAAGGTTACACCCCTTAACGATTCAAGAGATCGTCAACTCCAATAGGTCTTGAACCATGACTGGTAGTTCGGGGATGAAGGTACAAATTCAACCTAAAAGAGATTGAACCTGCCCTAATAATAGGCCTCTACTTTATTCTGATCGTATTTATGTGCGCTTTCTGACTAACATGCAATCAATAGGTTAACCCTAAACCTATTTATCTATGTTGGTTGAATATTAATGCACCAATAAAACTGTTATTGGCGATCACTTGAATTATAATCACATTAACCCAAAACAAGATTATTAATTATCTTATTAAGTGTGATTACAAGTACAAATTCCCTTTAAACATGCATAAAAGGCGTGATCAAGCAATAACAATAAATATCAAGCAACATAATAATATCAAATAATAATTATAATCAATAATCATGGTAAAGCATAATAATAGTAAGACCCTAGGCATGATACTAACAAGATTAATAACAAACCCTAGCATGTCACTAAGCAATAAAAATCAAAGCTTTAACCCTAACATGATACTAACAATCATAAATATTAGGAAGAACATAAAAGGCATCATACTTTTAATCATACTTGATATTAAAGTTACCCTACACATGATACTAGGAATCAATAAATAACAATCTAAGCATGATTTCTATATCATAATATCAATTAAATCATTAAAGTACTTACTTGGATGCCTCGTACCTCTTTCTAATAACAAATTACACGCGTTAGTAACTTCAAGGAAAATAATAAAACAACAATTAAATTAAATTAAATAATTGAAAGAGAGATTTGGGATCAAACCCTTAGAAATTAAACCTTTCACGTCTACGACGAAGGCAACTTCGAATATGGCTAGGTGTATCTAAGTCTTGCGAATACGGAATTTTATATTTGAGAAAAGGCTAGTTTAGAAAAGAGAGAGAGAGAGAGAGAGAGAGTAATAAAGAAAATCTTGATGAGAGTTGGTGAATATTGGTGAATGAAAACGGAGTTTTTAGAAGGCTATTTATAGAGAAAATCAGCCAAAAAGATAAAAAATCAAAACAGATTTCTAACGCGTAAAACGAGGGTAGCGCCAGACGCTGACATTAGCGCCATGCGCTAACGCTAACGCTAGCGCCAAGCTTAGCGTCAGGCGCTAATGCTGGCGTTTGGCGCTGACTAAAATATTGACGCGTTTTCTTAAATCAGATAGAAATTGCCGTACAGGAGGATAAAATCGTATTTTCCTCAAAAACATTCTTTTATTCTGATTAAAACTCTAAAAAGTCAACAAAAGTCAATTTATCAATGCTAAGTGAATTAGGAATGAAAAGAACCTTCTAGAAGAATCTAGAAAATTAAAACCATTCCTAATTGCATTAGGAATGATAAATCTATATTAGGCCCTCCTCTAGATCATTAGGCCGCATATGAGACTCAAACCGGGCCCAGTTCAATAATTTGGCCATAACTTCCTCAATATTCATCGGAATTGGGCTTATAATATATCGTTGCAAAGCTCTTTTCAAGCCCTATCCAACTACACTACTATTGGACCCATATTATGGACCAACCAAGCTGGATTGACTGTTTTCTTAAAATAGGTCTTCAAAAATAGAGAGAGGAGAAAAGAAATTAAAACTATCCGCAACACTAAACTTTCCACACTTTCACTTCATTCGATTATGATTCGACGTGAAAGGTACTCATCACTGGGTTTGGTTTTGGGGAGACACAAATGGGTGTCTACAGTAGCACAAGTTCACAAGTTTTTCGCTAGAGTTTAGGGTTAATTTCTATCTGTTTAAGCCTCAGATTAAGCCTCTATTTATACGGAATGAGTAGGTTTAAGGTTTTAAACATTCTGTCGCAGCAGGTGTTTCGCGCAACTATATTAGTTGCGTGTGGCCACCCAACGCAAGTCATTGAACTGCTAATTGTCTTGCGCGCGGCTTTATGGCAAGATTCGATTTTCCAATTTTCTGAAATTCTGAATCTTTCACGAGCGCAACTCTAGAAGTTGCGTTGAGTGTCACGTGCAATTAAATTAGTTGCGCGCGCCAGCCTAGCACGACTCCTTGAGATGTGCGCGTTATTTTCTACGACAGCGCTTATGGCGCTCCTAAATCCGTCATTATTGGGTTTTAAGTACGGGCTTAAGCCTAATTATGATCGAATTTAATTAATTGGACTTTATTTGGCTTTGTTTCTTGGTTTGGGCTAGTCTTTTGTGGTTTAACCAGTTATCCATAAGCATTGTTCACTTCGATCCAACATGAAGATGGTTTTATTTATCATCATTGCACTTACTGTCGGGACAGGAGGCCAAAAGTAGGTGTCTATAGTTAGCCCCTACTTTGATCGAGTCTAGAATAGACGATGATCAAAGTAGTCAAGGAAATAAATCCGAGACTTATTCTGCGAAGTTCTTAAAGAGTAGAGAATCTTTCAAAAATGCTAAGGATGTAGAAACGATCCTTGATTCGCTAAGTGTATGAAAAAAGTAGCTATTAAGGCCAGAAAAAGTTATTTCTAGTCTTAACTCGCTAAAGAATCTAGATTGATCCTTTGCTTTTGTAGAACGCTTTTACAAGTACAGGTGTTCTGGGTGATGTCAAATCATGAGAAGAGATCGGTTTAAAAAAAGAGTTAAAGGGGGGTGATTTCCTCTCAATCATGTCATCGTTGGTCTAAAGTCCCTCGATATGCCATTGAAACTTTAACAAAGTTAAAAGATAAAAAAGGTGTTTTCGGCATTCAAGCCTAGACGTTTTGGTATTCGAGCCTAAATGTTTTGGTATTCGAGCCTAAATGTTTCGGTATTTGAACCGGATGTCCACAAGATAGAAATACATATTTAGGACTAGAGGCACATGTCCAAATCCAGTGAGAGAGAAGAAAGTCAGCAACTCTATCAATAGTTTTGTCCACAAGATGAGTACACGTGTCCCAGGATTAGGGGCCCATGACTACATAGGTGCGACATTGTCTCGTCACTCTTTATACAGGGGGTGGAGGGACACCCTAACTGTCCAGTATGCTAGTAAGCTCACTAACTACCGTATTTGCTTCCAATCAAGAAGTGTATATTCCTGATGGTTCGGCGCGCCTGTCGACTCGTGAGCTAACGCCTAAAGTAAAGTAATTCTCTACCTTTTAGTTTCGAGAGGTAGATCTTGAAAAGCTTTGGCTGAAGTGAAATTTTACGCAACACCTGGGCATACAATTTTACGCTGTACGATATGCCTTGCATTTTTACGCTGCATGATGACGCCTTTCTTTTTTTGCTTTGGACGTGAAAAAAGAAGAAAATCCAGACATTTATAACGTCAGTATAGTAAAATGACAAACCTGTCTATGGGAGCTTTTACGTAAAGCACCACTACGGAACATCTTAAGACACATTTACGAAAAACGTTCAAAACGTATGCTTAAGAAGGCAAAAAGCACGGTGCGCATGCAAAATGATGCAAAAAACTAACAATGAAGAAAATAAACTACAAAATGCAAAGCAATTAAATTTTTTTGATAATTTGCGTGCCATTACGTCTAATAACGAGCAAAAACCGTTAAAAAATGATCAAACGGATCAAAATCTTGATACCGGTTACTTAAGTGACCAGTATCCGCGCGCAACTCAGTAGGTTGCGCTGTCCAGGCGCGCGCATCATTTTGAGTTGCGCTGGTCTGTCACGCGCAACTAATTAAGTTGTGCGCGATATTTAAATCAACAAAAAGAACCCGCTGAGCGCGATTTCCAGTTCGCATTCTTTCTTCTTCCTTCACCATTTTCGACCCTTTCTCTCTCTAAAAAGCTCGGTTTTTTTGCGATTTTTGAAGCCAAAGGAAGTAGATCACGTCCCTTATCCATATTTTCCATAATTCAATGTAAGATTTTTTACTAAATTTCGTTCGTTTTTGGCTGAATTTGGGCGATTTTTGAATCGTTAAACCCTAAATTTCGAATTTGGAGGTTTTTGATTCAGTCCATCATTCTTGAAATTGTTTGTTCCATGTTGTTATGCCATGTTTAAGGAGTGTTTTGCAACAAATTTCATGAAAAATGGTTAAGTATTGAACCTTGTATGAGAATTTCTTTGTTTAAGTTCGTTCTTGCTCTTTTTCTTCGAATTTTGCTCGAATCTGTTGCTTTTTCTTGCTCATTTTGGTTGCATTTGGTGATTATGAAGTAGATTATAGTATTGGAAATAGTATTACTTTCATAATTCACATTTTGTAAATTTTGAAATTGAAAAATGGCGCGAAGCATACTCTTAGCTCGTTTTTATTTTATTTTATTTTATGTTATTTTTTTCCATGTTTAAACCTTAAAATTGTTTGGTAGATGATAATCATGTTTGTATATTGTTGTTTGTCTAGGAGTAGTTGATTCTTTGAGATTTGAAATACAATCCCTTGAATGCTTAGTTGAAACTGGTATAGGATAACTTTTGTGGGTGTTAGAAGCCCCCATTTACTAAGTTTAACAGCAGGTATCATAGCCCCAACTATGGGTGGCATTCGATTTTTGTGTTTTTCCCTATCGGCATCCGTTATGTTGCCGAAATGGGTCTAGAACACGCATATTAACTTAGTTTTAGAAAGAAAATAAACTAATAAAGAAACCTCATCCAATCATAGCATGGACTCGCCTCCATTCGTCGATGCTGATGAGATTCTGTCGCAGTCGATCGACGTTGTCAGGAGGATGTGTTTTGGAAGGCTCCTCCCAACTGAGACCCTAGGTTCCTTAAGTGGGACCCAGACCATCATGTCTCGATCAGAGGGTGGCGCGGCATCGTGAGTTCTTTGCGCCTTCGTTTTTCTTTCTTTCTTTTTTTTTTGTCTCCTTTTCAAACCATAACCGTTTTTAAATTCTTTTTACTTTTCCTTAGAGTGAGCCTAGCATGTGCCTATATGGCTCTGGTGACCTGCGAGCCCGTTTTAAGAGTTTGCCCGAGGTGGCAAAGGATATTGTGGAGCTTTCAGGGATCAGCCCCCAACTAGCGGCTCTTCGGGATTTATCGAGTCAGCCTGCGTCATCAGCTTTCCTTCATAGATTGCTGGAGTTTTGGTGGGATTCCACCAACACTTTCCACTTTCCATGGGGAGAGATGACGGTTACCCCTTTCGATTTCTTTATGATTACGGGTTTTCCTTTTGGAGGCGAGCCCGTAGCCATTGATATGTCTGTTTTATATAGTGTTTTACCCCCGTCTCGTGGTCATTATTAGTAGTGTTTTTGGCTCGTTCGGGCCACTTTTATTACTAATATGTGTTTTCTAGTGTTTTCGTAGTTTTGGTTGAGTTTTGCAGGGAATGGCACCTTTGGAGCATTGTCCCGAGATTTTTATGAAGCGACTACGAGCATTGGAGGAACACGATCACTTTTGGAGCCCAAGGCCGGCGAGAACCATCGAGCCGGTGATTAAGGGCTCGGTATTTGGAATACCGAGGTTTGGACCGAGTATTCAAGACCCGAAGAGGCGATCCGGATTGGGCCGAGAAGTCGAGCCCAATCGGAAGTCCAAAGCCTCGAAGAGCCACAAGGGCCCGATCGGGCAAGCTTAGCTCGATCGGGCAAGAAGCGCAGCAAGCCAAGGACAAGTGGCCCAAGGCGCGCCCCATCGTGCGAGGGTTAGCACGATCGGGCGGTGCTGCTGAGGAGAATGTGCTAGCTTAAAGGCGCGCCCGATCGGGCGGCCTCTAGCCTGATCGGGCGCGTGCTTCTGGAGAAGCGTTTTGTCGAGCAATTAGTTTCTAATTAGGAGTTGTTTTTAGTTTTGTTTAAATACGTTTTTGGACGGATTAATTAGCATTCCCTTCTACTTCTTATTCTCTTAATCTTCTCTCTTAGACTTTCTCTCTCTACTTAGTTTTCTCTCTCTAAACTCTCTCTAAACCTTTGTTTTTATTTCTTTGATTAATTCCAGATTTATTTCGGTAACGATTTCTCTTCCCTTAATCTTAGTTATTTATTTTATTCCTTTGATCATGATTTATTTATTTGCTTTGCGTAGTTTATATTTAATTATGTGTGAGTAGTTTAATTTCTAGGGTTTATGGGGATCTAATAAATAATATGAAGGGGTAAATTATTGTTGTTGATTATCAATGCTAGATTAATTTCCTATTAATTGATTTAATGCTCTGTGACTAGATTAGGCCTATCTTTTATGCATGAGTTTGACAATATTGATTCAAGAATCGAGAGATGAGAATTAATGTTTAGGTCCAGTTTCAATAGGCAAGTTAATTTATAAATGGTTAAGTCAAGATTCGAGAGATGAGATTTAATACCGGTAAATTAATTGTGTGATTGTAATACGTAGCGAGAGCCCTTTACAATCTGGTTAATTGATGCATTGATGATTGACTATTATTGATTATTGGTATTACATGATAATTTCTTATTGGATTATTTTAATGTTTTACAATTGCGGCTTGTAAAAGTATAGCAATATTAAATTGATGAATCGAGCAGATGTTAATTTGATATTAAAGGCTATTTTCAATAAGAACTTAGATCTAGAAAATTGCGAGAGCCTGTTAGATCTATGTTGATTAATAAATTGCGAGAGCCTGTTAATCATGTTATTTATGCAATGTCTATGATTGATTACTATGTTTTACCCTGGAATATTATTTATTGGTGAACCTATGCCCTAGATCCTTTTATATATTGTTTTCTTCCCATTCTCA
Source organism: Chenopodium album (assembly GCF_948465745.1). Classification (NCBI taxonomy): domain Eukaryota; kingdom Viridiplantae; phylum Streptophyta; class Magnoliopsida; order Caryophyllales; family Amaranthaceae; genus Chenopodium; species Chenopodium album. The sequence goes on along the minus strand of NC_137836.1, from coordinate 59,719,419 downwards.
ACCTTAGTAGTTTAGTCTTTTACTTAATTATAAATATTGAATTAGGAGTAAAAAGACTTGTTTCCCTGTGGAGATCGACCCTACTTCCCTATCTACCTTAGTTAGTGATTTAGGTAATTATTTTTGATTAGGGGATACGACTTTACCCTGTCAAAATTTGGCGCCATTGCCGGGGAAACGGTTTTATTTTTATTTCTGATTGTTTTGTAGTCTAGATTATTTCTCTTTTGTCTCAGAGAGCGTTAGTTCTCTGAGACAAATCTCATATTTGCTTCTAGTTTTTGTTTATGCCAAGGTGTTCCAGATCAGGTTATATCCCATTCGATCCTGAGATCGAACGTTCCTTCCATAGACAGAAAAACTTCTACAAGCAAATCCTGGCGGATTCTGGTGATACTAACAATAATCACCGCGATCCTCCGACTGATTCTAGCAATTCATAGACATCATCAGACACAGAATCAGAGATGGCGGCTCCAAAGAAGCTTAGTGATTATTCACAACCAAAGCTTGCGGATTTCCCACATCTCACCCCTCCTCCGGCTCTTGATGGGGTTCAATTTGAAATTAAGCCCCAATTTATAACAATGATAGAGAGGAAGCAATTCAGTGGAGCCAAGGGTGAAGACCCGAATCTTCACATTGCCGACTATTGTCAATATTGCAACACCATAAGGCAAGCCGGGGTCACTCAAGACCAAATCAGGGAGATTCTCTTTCCCTTTTCTTTAACTGGAAAAACTAAATTGTGGTTTAATGGTTTGAATAGAACTACACTTGGTATAACTGACTGGGAAACTCTTGTTTTAAATTTTTATAACAAATACTATCCTGCAGAGAGAACAGCAGTACTACGAAGTGCGATTCAGAACTTTGCCCAAGAAGCCGATGAGTCTTAATATGAGGCTTGGGAGAGGTTCAAGGACTTACAAAGAGAATGCCCCCACCATAATTTAGCACAATGGCAGTTAATCCAAGCCTTTTATAACGGCATTGGAAATTCTTCTAGAATAATTTTAGACTCTGCAGCTAGTGGGAGATTTATGAATCTTAATGTTGATGATGCAGGTCAGGTTATCGAAGATATGGCGATACACAATTCCCAATATGGGAATCCCAGAGGATTTGCTAACAAGGGGAAACATAGTGTCGACTTTGTATCCTTCTTGCAAGCTCAACTGACCTCTATTTGCCAAAAATTAGATAATCTGAGCACTGCTAATGTAGCTAATGTTTCTGCAATTAATAACAATTCTAATGAGACCTTCTGTGAAAATTGTGGTATTGTAGGCCATTGGGAGCAGGATTGCAGGAGTTCCGTGGAGCAATTTAATGCCTTCCAAGCTTATAGGCAGAATAACCCATACTCCAACACCTACAATCCTGGGTATCGGAATCATCCATACCTTTCCTACCGGAGCACTAATGTTCAAAATCCACCACCACAAGAACCACAGGTGCCACAACAACAGCAGCAGAAGTATTATCACCCAAATGCTAGCCAGAAGAATCAACCACAACAATTCCCCTCATCTTCCGACCCTTCTTTGGGGGAAATTAGAGCAATGTTGGTCAATATGCAAAAGCACATGGAGAGCAGAGATGCGGCAATTGATCAAATTTTAGCGCATAATAAAATTTTAGATAATCAAATTGCGCAACTCTCCGCTACCCTACAAGCACGCCAACAGGGAGCTCTGCCGGCACAACCGACTAGGCCTACGGATCAAGCATTTGCAATAACTCTAAGGAGTGGTTCAAACTATGAAGGGCCCTCTATGCCCGGAGTTGATGAACCTATTTTATTAAATAATGCTAATCTTGATTCCATTAAACCAAACAATGTAGTTGCTAGCCCTGCAGGGCTAGAGGATAATACTAACACATCTAATTTTACATTGCAGGGTAAAACTCCAGAGAAGGTGGCTACTCCAGACAAAGATAAGAATGCTCAAAAGCCAATTATCAAACTTCCTTTCCCCAATCGTCAATTGAAGACAACCTTGGATAAGCAGTTTGGTAAGTTCCTGGAGGTGGTTAAAGATTTGAAGGTAACAGTTCCCTTTACTGAATTGATCACACAAATCCCCTCATATGAAAAATTTATGAAAGAAATTTTGACGAGAAAAAGGTCTATTAGTGAGGTAGAGACAGTAGCTTTCACTGCAGAGTGTAGTGCCGTACTTCAAAATAAGTCTCCACCTAAATTAAAAGATCCGGGTAGTTTTTCTATCCCTTGCATATTGGTAATCTTCTGATTGATAATGCTTTATGTGATTTGGGTGCTAGTGTTAGCGTCATGCCATTATCTGTATGTTCTAAGTTGAATATGGGTAAATTAAAAGCTACCAATATAACTCTGCAAATGGCCGACCGTTCTTTCAAATACCCCCTAGGTGTTTTAGAGGATGTCCCCGTTAGAGTAAGTAAATTTTATATACCTGTAGATTTTGTTGTTATTGATATGGCTGAGGATATGCAAACCCCAATTATTTTGGGTAGACCATTCCTTAACACTGCAGGAGCAGTCATAGATGTTAGAAGTGGTAAGTTAACACTATCAGTAGGGGACGATAAAGTGGTTTTTAATCTGAATAATACCCCCAAAAGCTCCATGACAGAGGAGAAATGTTTCAGTGTAAATGTGGTTGTAAATTATTCTAACAAGCCCCAAGCTCTTGAAAAAGATCCCTTGGAGGCGGTATCTTGTGTTGCATCCCTTTCAGATGAGATAGACAAATGGCAGAAGGAAGTCAATGCAATAGAAAGAGCACTCTACAATGTTGGTCTTGGTTTTGAGGATGAACAAGTGGAACCGATCGAGCAAGTTGTGCGAATCGAGCCTACGGTAAGTGTTCCGCCAGATCGAGTTGTAAGTATTGAACGCAATGACAATTTGAAGCAACATTTGATCGAAGGAGGGTTTTTAGTGCGTCACATTGAAATCCCCCATTCCAAGCCAAGGAGGATCCACCAGATAAGGCGACTTGGCGTCCCACAGGTTACGTCAGGAAGCCGTGTCGTAGCCTAAACATCGCTAGACCGGGTGAGAAACCACCCGATCAAGCGTTAGGTAAAGGGTCCTAGGAAATATACTTGTTAAGAAGGTCGTGCGGGACCTATATAAACCAGCACTTTGCGGGAGGCAACCCGTATTCTATGCTTTCTAGAATAGTTTTCCTTTTCTCTTGTTTTATTTTTATTAGAGAGGCGAGGAGAGAGATATTTCACCAGTTTTAAGTGTTGTTGTACAGGTATGAATTTGACAGGTATAAAAATCGGAGCAAAATTCGCCCGATCGGGCGCGCAAGCAACCCAGATTTTAGCCTATTATTCGCCCGATCGGGCGTGGCTGCCCGATCGGGCGCTCATCGAGTGAGAAGAAAAGAAATGTCGGGCGAAGCTCGCCCGATCGGGCGAGCAAAAGGGCGAAAATTAGTTCGCGTTCGCGCCCGATCGGGCGCGCAACTGGTATTCTGGAATTTCAACCCTTCGCCCGATCGGGCGAGGCTCGCCCGATCGGGCGCGCCTTCAGGCTGTCCCCCTTTATTTTCTTTTCTCCTCTTTCTTTCCTCATTTTCTCCTTATTTCATCTTCTTCATTCACTTTCTCTCTCTAAAACCTCCATTTTCATACCTTCAACTCACATTTCAATCCAAGATCTCTTCCAATTCTTCCATCCAAACTTGAAAATTCTTACATTTTCCAACTCCTCTCATCTTCCTCTACAATCTACACTAAATTTTCAACACTTTCTCTCAATTTCTTCTCAAACCCTAAGAGAGAGAAAGCTTCAATTCCTACCTTCTTTTACACAAAAATGGCTTTCAAGAGGTCTAGGACTGTTAGGGGTGAAGGATCGAGGCAACAAGCACCTACCATTGACCCGGAGCTGCAAATTCCGGGGTGGGAGAGGGTGGTCATCACCACCCAAGAGCAAAGGCAGAGGATGCTCAACCTCGTCACACGGCAGGTAATTCCTACCCGTTTTATTCATCATCCTACGCTTTCTAGACTAGGAATTGATAAATATGTTGAAAAACTGTTCAAGGGAATTGGCATGAGTGGTTTGTTCCAATTACATTATGATACATATGATTATTTGACTTTAGAATTCATTTCTAGTTTTAACGTCATAAAATCAAATGCTCTAATCTCTCATGTTCAATTTCGTTTGTTTAATAAAGATATTAGATTGTCTTTGAAGGATTTTGGTAAATTGTTTGAATTGAAAGCCGATAGACCAATTGAACCACCCCAAGACAACATTACTTTTGTCTACCGTGCTTTAACCGGGAATCCTAACTTAAACCTCCAACATGCCAAGGTCACTTGGATTCAACATCCCGTGCCAAAACTTTGGCAACGGTTTGTTGGCCTCACCATCTTTGGGAGGCATGAACCGGCTAATGTGAGGAGATGAACTAGAATTATTAGGATCATACATGATTCCTAAGAGTGACAAGCTTAACATAGTTCATAGGATGGCCCAACACTTTTAGAGGGTGGCCAATGCGGCTGAATCGGGTAGGTCTAGGGTCCCAATTTACTTTGGTGGGTTAGTAACCCACATTGCGGTCAAATACCTTAGTTGGACCCCTAATGATGATGGCAAGGTCGCCGGACCAACCCTAATGGACGCACCCTACTTAGGAGGCCTTAACTGGATAAATGTGATAGGGGGTGAGACTTGGTGGGTAATTCATAGGGAGTCGGGTAGGAAAGATAACGCTTTCATCTTGCCTAACCCGGCCTTGACCAAGTTTGAGAAAGGTCTTCCCTCCTATACCTTTGATTTAGGAGACCAAGGGGAGGCCCAAGCACACCACCAAGCACCTCCTTCACCACAACAACATTTCCACCAACCATCACCCCAACACTACACACATAACATCCCCACTTCCTCAACCAACTACAACATCGACCCTAACGCCCCATATGACTTTTCGGCTTTTAGAAGCCAACTGGATCGGATAGAGAGTGGGCAAGGGAGGATGGAGGGTATGGTTAGGAATTTGGACTCTAGGGTAGGACTCCTAGATGCTAGGGTTGGGGTTGTGGAGAGGAACCTAGGGCGGGGTTTACACCCCATGTATGATGATTATGCCCGTCGGGGGGCTATTCCCCCCGATTCACTTGCCCCTGATTGGTTCCAATACCCCCAAGGGGGTTACACGGACCCAAGTGCCTTCGGTACTTATGTGGACTATTCATCGGTCCATGGATATGGGACCGATGCTCCTTTTGGTGGGTTTGGGGGGAATGTAGACCCTAACTACTATGCCGATGGTTCTGGGTATGGTGGTGGTGGCTCTAGCCATGGAGGAGCCGGCTCTAGCCACGGTAGGGGGGTACTCTAGGATGGATGAGGATGAGGAGTAGGCTACTCTCCCAAGTCAATGAGGGCATTGCTTGATTTGGCTTGGGGGGTGTTCTTTCCCTTGGAAATTCTCTTCCTTCTCTATTTCTATTTGCTTTCTAGGTTAGTTTTTATTTGCTTTCCTAGTGTAGTTTTTATTGCTTTCTTTATATATAAAAATACAAAAAAATTGAAAAATAAAAAAATAAAAAAATTCAAAAATACGTTCCAATGAATTGTAAATCATGCTTCCCTGTGCCCCTTACTTGAAAAATTTGTTTTTGATTCTTGGTATTTGATGATAGGCATTGTGGATTAGTTGATCATGATTTGATGTTTGATTTCCTTGAAACCTTAACATGCGTCAATTTTATCCAACTACTTGTGAATATAGTGCTTGACTAGTTGATTTGGTAAGGAATGTGTGATAGTTCCATAATTCCTGGTATGTCAATGAATTTGAGTATTGGTTTGCTACTATTAGTAATGTTTATATGATTCATTATTATGCACATTGTGGAGGACGAAGGTATTTGTTCTTTTAGGTAGCCTCCAGATATTGTAGATACATTTGTTCCCTTCTTGCTACCCATGTTGTTGCCTTGACATTTTGTTGTTTATTAGCCACATTACAAGCCTATTTTGCCCCATTGGTTACTAGTCCCAAGCTTTGCTTGGGGGAGCTATTAGTGAGTGAGGTGAGGGAGTTTGTAGTGTACTTATTATTTGCACAATTTGGGTGGGCTTTTGAGAAGTTGTTTTGTTGTTAATCATGTTTATTTTTGATGAGTATGAGAGTTAAATTTTCTTGAAAAAAAATAAAGCATGATGTTATGAAAAAAATAGAAGTTCAAAGAAATAAAAAATGTGAAAAAAATAAGTGAACTTCAAGAGAAAAAAAATGTTCAAATGTTCTAGTTGGTGGGTGATCAAAAGAAAAATAATTTTGAGCCTCAATGAAAAATTCAAGTTTGGAAAATAAGTTTGTTTATTCACTCTATTACTCCATTATTATATCTTATGAGTGAAATTGTAAGTGTTGGGATTATTTATTATAATTGGAGTTTATTTGGTTGATGTTAGAGTTGGTTATGTAGGAGATGTATGATCATTATTTGTTTTGATCATGGGTTTTATTAGGATATGGCTCCTTTAAGCATAGCTTTACTCTCACTTGTTCCCAAATGATTCCTACCCTTTACCCTAGCCTTACATTACGAGCTTTAAAGACCTTCCGACCTTTGTGCATAGAATTGTATGAATGTAAAAGTGTTGTTTATCAATGCAAGTTATGATTTGACATATTTCGAGTCGACTAGTAGGTTGAGCGTTCATTGTTTTATACACACGAGAGTGTGAGTTGGGAGGGCATTGTTCACATTAAAGGGGTGGTTGGAGAGCGATCGAGTACATATTTTACTCGCCACATAAATGAGAGTCGAGTGTGTGAGCACTAGTCTTGAATTCTATATGCTCTTGTGGTTTGCTTTACTTGACAATTGTTGGGGAGGAAGGGTGATTAGATGAATGAGATTGATTGATGTTGAAGCATGTTCATTAATTTTACCTTGAATCGTTGGTTGTTGATTTGACTATTGGGGTGAAGTATGTTTTATATGTTCATTGATGAGCTCTTTGCTTAGGGACAAGCAAAGGTTTGGCTTGGGGGAGTTTGATATGTCTGTTTTATATAGTGTTTTACCCCCGTCCCGTGGTCATTATTAGTAGTGTTTTTGGCTCGTTCGGGCCACTTTTATTACTAATATGTGTTTTCTAGTGTTTTCGTAGTTTTGGTTGAGTTTTGCAGGGAATTGCACCTTTGGAGCATTGTCCCGAGATTTTTATGAAGCGACTACGAGCATTGGAGGAACACGATCACTTTTGGAGCCCAAGGCCGGCTAGAACCATCGAGCCGGTGATTAAGGGCTCGGTATTTGGAATACCGAGGTTTGGACCGAGTATTCAAGACCCGAAGAGGAGATCCGGATTGGGCCGAGAAGTCGAGCCCAATCGGAAGTCCAAAGCCTCGAAGAGCCACAAGGGCCCGATCGGGCAAGCTTAGCTCGATCAGGCAAGAAGCGCAGCAAGCCAAGGACGAGTGGCCCAAGGCGCGCCCGATCGTGCGAGGATTAGCACGATCGGGCGGTGCTGCTGAGGAGAATGTGCTAGCTTAAAGGCGCGCCCGATCGGGCGGCCTCTAGCCCGATCGGGCGCGTGCTTCTGGAGAAGCGTTTTGTCGAGCAATTAGTTTCTAATTAGGAGTTGTTTTTAGTTTTGTTTAAATACGTTTTTGGACGGATTAATTAGCATTCCCTTCTACTTCTTCTTCTCTTAATCTTCTCTCTTAGACTTTCTCTCTCTACTTAGTTTTCTCTCTCTAAACTCTCTCTAAACCTTTGTTTTTATTTCTTTGATTAATTCCAGATTTATTTCGGTAACGATTTCTCTTCCCTTAATCTTAGTTATTTATTTTATTCCTTTGATCATGATTTAATTTATTTATTTGCTTTGCGTAGTTTATATTTAATTATGTGTGAGTAGTTTAATTTCTAGGGTTTATGGGGATCTAATAAATAATATGAAGGGGTAAATTATTGTTGTTGATTATCAATGCTAGATTAATTTCCTATTGATTGATTTAATGCTCTGTGACTAGATTAGGCCTATCTTTTATGCATGAGTTTGACAATATTGATTCAAGAATCGAGAGATGAGAATTAATGTTTAGGTCCAGTTTCAATAGGCAAGTTAATTTATAAATGGTTAAGTCAAGATTCGAGAGATGAGATTTAATACCGGTAAATTAATTGTGTGATTGTAATACGTAGCGAGAGCCCTTTACAATCTGGTTAATTGATGCATTGATGATTGACTATTATTGATTATTGGTATTACATGATAATTTCTTATTGGATTATTTTAATGTTTTACAATTGCGGCTTGTAAAAGTATAGCAATATTAAATTGATGAATCGAGCAGATGTTAATTTGATATTAAAGGCTATTTTCAATAAGAACTTAGATCTAGAAAATTGCGAGAGCCTGTTAGATCTATGTTGATTAATAAATTGCGAGAGCCTGTTAATCATGTTATTTATGCAATGTCTATGATTGATTACTATGTTTTACCCTGGAATATTATTTATTGGTGAACCTATGCCCTAGATCCTTTTATATATTGTTTTCTTCCCATTCTCAACCTTAGTAGTTTAGTCTTTTACTTAATTATAAATATTGAATTAGGAGTAAAAAGACTTGTTTCCCTGTGGAGATCGACCCTACTTCCCTATCTACCTTAGTTAGTGATTTAGGTAATTATTTTTGATTAGGGGATACGACTTTACCCTGTCAAAATTTGGCGCCGTTGCCGGGGAAACGGTTTTATTTTTATTTCTGATTGTTTTGTAGTCTAGATTATTTCTCTTTTGTCTCAGAGAGCGTTAGTTCTCTGAGACAAATCTCATATTTGCTTCTAGTTTTTGTTTATGCCAAGGTGTTCCAGATCAGGTTATATCCCATTCGATCCTGAGATCGAACGTTCCTTCCATAGACAGAAAAACTTCTACAAGCAAATCCTGGCGGATTCTGGTGATACTAACAATAATCACCGCGATTCTCCGACTGATTCTAGCAATTTAGAGACATCATCAGACACAGAATTAGAGATGGCGGCTCCAAAGAAGCTTAGTGATTATTCACAACCAAAGCTTGCGGATTTCCCACATCTCACCCCTCCTTCGGCTCTTGATGGGGTTCAATTTGAAATTAAGCCCCAATTTATAACAATGATAAAGAGGAAGCAATTCAGTGGAGCCAAGGGTGAAGACCCGAATCTTCACATTGCCGACTATTGTCAATATTGCAACACCATAAGGCAAGCCGGGGTCACTCAAGACCAAATCAGGGAGATTCTCTTTCCCTTTTCTTTAACTGGAAAAGCTAAATTGTGGTTTAATGGTTTGAATAGAACTACACTTGGTATAACTGACTGGGAAACTCTTGTTTTAAATTTTTATAACAAATACTATCCTGCAGAGAGAACAGCAGTACTACGAAGTGCGATTCAGAACTTTGCCCAAGAAGCCGATGAGTCTTTATATGAGGCTTGGGAGAGGTTCAAGGACTTACAAAGAGAATGCCCCCACCATAATTTAGCACAATGGCAGTTAATCCAAGCCTTTTATAACGACATTGGAAATTCTTCTAGAATAATTTTAGACTCTGCAGCTAGTGGGAGATTTATGAATCTTAATGTTGATGATGCAGGTCAGGTTATCGAAGATATGGCGATACACAATTCCCAATATGGGAATCCCAGAGGATATGCTAACAAGGGGAAACATAGTGTCGACTTTGTATCCTTCTTGCAAGCTCAACTGACCTCTATTTGCCAAAAATTAGATAATCTGAGCACTGCTAATGTAGCTAATGTTTCTGCAATTAATAACAATTCTAATGAGACCTTCTGTGAAAATTGTGGTATTGTAGGCCATTAGGAGCAGGATTGCAGGAGTTCCGTGGAGCAATTTAATGCCTTCCAAGCTTATAGGCAGAATAACCCATACTCCAACACCTACAATCCTGGGTATCGGAATCATCCATACCTTTCCTACCGGAGCACTAATGTTCAAAATCCACCACCACAAGAACCACAGGTGCCACAGCAACAGCAGCAGAAGTATTATCACCCAAATGCTAGCCAGAAGAATCAACCACAACAATTCCCCTCATCTTCCGACCCTTCTTTGGGGGAAATTAGAGCAATGTTGGTCAATATGCAAAAGCACATGGAGAGCAGAGATGCGGCAATTGATCAAATTTTAGCGCATAATAAAATTTTAGATAATCAAATTGCGCAACTCTCCGCTACCCTACAAGCACGCCAACAGGGAGCTCTGCCGGCACAACCGACTAGGCCTACGGATCAAGCATTTGCAATAACTCTAAGGAGTGGTTCAAACTATGAAGGGCCCTCTTTACCCTGTCAGCCATAGATATCATTAAGGGGTCAGACGAGAGACTGCGTGACCTTGAACGGGACCGTCTCGCGGCGGCCCTTCACGTGTATGCGTAGTCTTGTCCGTACTCGGTTCATGCCGATGAGTTGTCGGCCGACGAGCTTGATCGGCAGTGTACACCTGAGCAGCTGGCTCGGATATACATTGCTCACGTTCTTTCCGTCACTATCTTGAGTGATCGGGGAGAACGTTTCACTATCGGGTTACTTATTTGCCTCAGTGATTTGGGGCAAGTAGGTAACCTGAGTTGGGCGGAGGTGTCGTATGCCCGTATGCTTACAGCTACAGGCAAGGCGACCTGGGTGATGGATTCCGCGGCAGCTACTGAGGTGCCTCGGATCTCCCTTACGTGGCACGGTCGTATCCTTGAGGTACGTACTTTAAGTTTCTTTGAATCATTATTTTTTCTTTCCCCCTTTAAGCTTATCATTTTTCGATTTTCTTTTAAGCTTGGGGATACTCGTACCTGCCTTTCTTAGCCCCCATGATTCTTGGGGTTGCTCGTTTTCCTTTCGTACCTTCCAGAGGATCCTTTCGACGACTCGTGCGTTGGTGAGTATTTCGACCACATGTGCATATTTTGATTTTTTTTGTTTATTTTCTAATGATTTTTCATGTCGCTGTTTTTATAGATCGACCTCCGTCCTTGGAGTTTGATCGTCGGAGTCCTTTACGCTGTCCGGTCTGGCATGATTCGTTGTCGTTTCCAGGCCCTTTATCAGGGACTTCCAGTCCTCGAGAGGACAAACGCTTGGTTTTTATGCGAATCCTCCGATCCAGATGTTACGTCCGGATTTGCTGTCTACCGAAGATCGAGCTCAGGCGATCCTTGGTTAGATAGTGTGTAGACACCCATTTGTGTCTCCCCAAAACCAAACCCAGTGATGAGTACCTTTCGCGTCGAATCATAAATCGAATGAAGTGAAAGTGTGGAAAGTCTAGTGTTGCGGTTAGTTTTTTATTTCTTTTCTTTCTCTTGTTTTTGAAAACCTATTTTTAGAAAACAACCAATCCAGTTTGGTTTGGTCCATGGCAAGGGCCCAATAATAGTGTAGTTGGGTCGGGTTCGAAAAGAGCTTTCCAACAATATATTATAAGCCCAATTCAGATGAATAATGAGGAAGTTATGGCCAAATTATTAAACTGGGCCTGGTTTGATCTTTATATGCGGCCCAATGATCTAGAGGATGGCCTAATATTGATTTATCATTCCTAATGCAATTAGAATTGATTATAGTCTTCTAGATTCTTCTAGAAGGTTCTTTTCATTCTTAATTTAATTAGCATTGATAAATTGACTTTGGTTGACATTTTAGAGTTTTAATCAGAATAAAAGAAGTGTCTTTAAGGAAAATATGATTTTGCCCTTTTGTATGGAAAAATTTTATCAAATTAAGAAAACGCCTGGAAATTGTTTTCTAGCGCCTGACGACAGGATTAGTGTCGGACGCTAATGCTTGGCGTCTGGCGCTAGCCTTAGCGTTTGGCGCTAATGTCTGGCGTCTAGAGCTAAGTCATTTTATTCTCTTCGAAACTCTGATTCGTTTTTATATCCATTCGACTGATTTTCTCTATAAATAGCCTCCTAAACCTCCGTTTTCAATCATCAACAACAATTAATTTTCTTATTCTCTCTAGTTTTCAAGAATCTCTTGATATCTTCTCTCTCTCTTTTCTACACTAGTTTTTGCATACAAAATTCCGCATTCATAGGATCTAGACACACCTAGCATAATTCGAAGTTGTCTTCGCCCTAGACGTGAAAGGTTTTAATTTCTGAGGGTTTGGACGCCACCGTACTTTAGTGTATGATCATAGTGGGGTTCAAGCTAGGGATAATGCTTGAAATATTCCCTACATGGTGGAGCAGCTGGTGCTGCCGGATGCATCTTATCCGACTTTCATTGCATCCAGGCTGACTCCTTTCCTAACTTTTGTTCCGATTAGTACTTTAACTCTCTCTTATTATTTATATTTATTTTTTCGGAACCTTTACCCTTTTATTGTATTTTTAGCGAGTCGAGCTAGGTGGTTGGGGGCCTCTTACGGCGGAAATCACGTATACCGATGCTGCTGGGTCGGTAATTCGTGAGATCCTTCTAGAAGCGGAGGATGAGGAGGGGATACCGTTTGTTCCTGAAACGATCGAGTCGGTATGTTCTTTTTTGTATATGTATTTATTTGTCTTTTTTCATATACATTTGTTTGCTAACTGTCCTTGTATTTTGGAACAGGTTCCGCGGGAGACCGTTAACGGCATGGTGAGGACTTTGCGCGCTTTCCGAGCTGCGTTCTTATCGGAGAGTCTTCATCACTTTGTCATGCCATGATCATAGGATGGTCGCGGTAAGTTTATTATATTTTTTTCTTTTAACGAAGTTATCACACATTTTATATATTAATCTTCGTATGGATTTCGCAGGATGTGTAACAGCTGTCAAGGGGTCGCCGAGCATCCTGACCTCCTTTGTACACATTTTTTTATTAGGAAACAGATGTACATTTTTATTATTTTTTGTTGTACATATGACACATTTTTTGTATATATATGTCATTATTATTTTCTTTTGTTTCCATGCGTACATTTTTTTTATATATAAAATTAAAAAAAAAAATTTCGAGGGAGGGAAGGGATCCCGACTTACCCCCCTCGAAAAATAACAAAAAGAGACACACAAAAAAAAGCGATGAGGAAAGAGAAAGGGAAAGAAGAGAATAAAAATAAAAATAAAATAAAATAAAAAAGGAAAATAATAAAGAAACAAATAATAAAGAGATAAAAGAGACACAAGAGTTAGCAAAAGGCAAGCGTATAATTAGTCTTAAGATTTCGTCAAGATTTCGTCATTATGTAGTCCAAAATACAGACATAAATCTAATTTTCATGTCGCGACAGACCAGACGCGCGCAACTGGATGAGTTATGCGTGGCTGTCGCGCGCATGTAAATTGGTTGTGCGTGGATGCCGCACGCAACACATGTGTTGCGCGCGCCACCTGCTAGTGAACTTTCCTTTGAGCGAAAATTGTCAAAATTTTGCCCTTCTTGGGTCTATTTAAACGTGGTTTCGTAGGCTTTTGATCATCTCGCATTCATTCGCTTAGTGATATCATAAGAAACTAAAAAGAATTAATCTCTCTAAATTCTCTCTTCTTCATTTTTTTTGAATTGAACAATGGTGAAAACCTTTTAACAACGTTTGAAGCAATGGGTCACTTCCCTCTCAACCGAGGACAAATTAGCTTTCAAAATTTTCCACCTAGACCCTCTATTGAATTACATGCAACTCGTGATTAATTTTTATTTTCTTCATGCTGCCGTCAATCATTGGGACTCCAACCACCATCTTTTCTTGTTTAAAGGGTACGAAATTGTCCCACTACCTGGTGAATTTGAGGCCTTGCTAGGCTTCCCTGCAAATACTCTCCCTGTGACCTATACGCCTACCTTGTCGGATCCCAAACCCATATTCCAAAGATTTTTTGGTATGTCTGACAATGATATGACTAACATTGGAACTGAAGAAGAGGTGAATTTGATCCAATTTATTGAACACTTCGTCGCCCCTCGTGAAAACATGACTAAACAACGCTTTAAAATTCATGCTTTATGTTATTGTCTTGTTGTTAATTGTTTACTTAGGACATGTAAAGTGTATGGAGATTATTCCATGGTGTCCATAGTAGAGAAAATAGAGGGATGTCATTCACCCGCTCCGTTGGCTTTGGCGGAAACTGTTCTATGCTTGAATCGCCTTAGAGGAGACCCTACCGAAAACGGTTTCACGGGAAGTCTACTCCTATTACACGTATGTTTTTTTTCGTCGTATAGCAGCACAAGCTTTGAAGTTGCGCTGGCTTGACTAGCGTAATCTTCTAAGATGCGCGCGGATGGCGAGCACAACTGACTTTAATGCGCGCGCCACCTGCTTGTGTAAAATCGCAATTAATTTTTCTCTTTTTTTCAGATTTGGCTCATGGAGCGTTTGCAAATTGTTTATCAGCCACAAAAACTTGAGGCTAATGGAGTAAGGACATTCCCTGGACGTCGAATTCTCCACAAGCACAAGAATTAAGAAGAATGGACGTCGTTTTTCTCTCACGGTGTTCCTAACATACACTTTGTGATTACTTGATGGAACATATGTAGTATGGTTGGAAATAGTTTTAATTTCCCTTATATTAGGCTTCTAGGCCTATCTAGTACTACCTATATCTTTCCTTGCAGGTTGATGAGACAGTACGGGATGAAACAAATTATTCCCCCGCAAGATTGTGATGCCCTAAAGATGTGATCCTTAAACCCGAATGAATTGCTCGTTGGATGGAATATTGGTCTAGTCTCCCTAGATGGGTAGTACAAAATCCTACTGCGAGTATTGTATTATCTTCCTTTTACAAGGCTTTGATGAATGCGGCAGATAAGGGTGAATTGAACAAGGCTCTATCACAACATCAAGCCACCACGGCTCGCAATCCACCTAAGCCTTTGATGCATTCGGCCACCACTAACTCCTAGTGGTCAAAACAAAGGAGTGAGAAGAAAATTGGACTTCTCATCTCCTAAGGCTCGTTTGAAGGAACCAAAGAGAAAGGCTCCTCCTAAACATGCACAACAAGGGGTGAAAATTAAAGAACCTTCACTAAATACTCGCAAGAAGGCTCCAATTGTTAAAGAAAAAGGAAAACAGGTTGCAAAGGCCCCAATCCCTAAATTGAAGAACAATGTTTGGGTGAAAAAGAAGAATGAAGGGGAAAGCTCTAAGGTTTCTAAAAATACTGCGATGAAAACTACTCCTCCATCATCCGTGACAATCGAGGACATAGTAAAACCTTAGAGTGTTACACAATCTTGTCATTAGTTTAATTTGAATAAAGTGTAATCACTACTATGTTTTTTTTTTATTATTTATCATCTAGTTCAATAATGTCTCTTATTTTGAATTTTGAATGAAATAAAATGAGCTTTATTTTTTTTTTATTTTCATATGACCGAATCATAAGATTGCCTACGTATTTGTATTACGAAATCAGGTCTTTGCGTAGTTCTTTGCAATTATTATATATTTTTTTTATTTTTCTTTAATCTCTTATGTAGAAATTAAATGAAAAAATTAATCAAACTTTGTTTAGACAAAGCTCAAATCAAAGTTTAATTTTTTATTTTCCGAGTATATGTAATTTTCGAGAAACACCCTCTTTTTATCGCAAGTAAAAGTCGTAACTTTAATCAAGCGTAAAATTCTGGGTTCGTAGTTCGTCATCAGGTGGCACGCGCAACTAAATTTGTTGCACGTGACATCCGCACGCAACCATTCTAGTTGTGCGCGACGCCTGTACTACGAGTGTTAATTTTTTTTTTATTTTCTGCATTATTAAACCCCCAAGTGTGAAGAGTTTTTCGTGATGTTCGAAAAAATCTTAACATTTAGAATTGTCTATTATTTTTTAATTTCCCCCCAAGTGTTATGTATTTTACCGTGTTATTCGGTAAAGTGCATAACACTTAGAATCTTTCTATTGAATGCTAAAAATGATTTGTTTAATGAATGAACGAGTTGCTCCGGATTTCATATGTAATATTTTTAAGTCAATCAATGTTTATTAATTGGCGAATTTCATCACCTCCAATATCCATTAATCTGACGGCTCCTCCTGATAGGATTTGAATAACGTAGTAGGGACCTATCCAATTAGTCTTGAATTTCCCTCTTGGATCGGTTGGTGGATGATGAGTGGAATTTATGCCACTCTTTTATCCTTTTTCTCTAAGGATTCTCCCCTCGTTTGCACTTGTTTGGCCCTCTTTCTAAGCATTTTTACTTAGCTTTGCTTTCTCTTTTCTTTCTCCTTTATCCTCCCTTTTCTTAGTCTTCCCGCTTTGTTCTTATTGTGCTTTTCATGCTTATGCTTTGTAGGAACCATCGAGATTTTCAAGAGGAGGAAGCTAAGCTCAAAGGAAGCTAGAGGAAGCATGATTCAGAAGAGGTTCGGCCGAACCTCCTGATGGTGTGGCCGAACCAAGGTGTGGCCGAACCTGCTCAGTGGTTCGGCCGAACTTCGAGGCAGGGGCAAGATGAAAATTGGCAGTTTTGCAGGAGTGGCCGAACCACAGGAGTTCGACCAGACCAGGATCAGGGAGGTTCGACTGAACCTACCCATGGTTCGGCCGAACCTACCCTGTAGTCCGGCCGAACCTTCCCATTTGTTCGGTGGGACCTCTCCTTTTGTCAGCTGACTCTGTACGGACTATATAAGTCCCTTTTTTAGAACGTTTTAGGGAGATTAACTTAGTTTTAATTTTCTACATTTTTTAGCTTAATCTAGAGAGAGAAACTTCATTAGTAGAGAGAGAAAGTGTGGATTTCCATTGATGAACTTGGATATTGAAGAAGGAGCTTGATTGAATCTTTGTAAATCTTCATCTTCAATTAATGAGCAATCTCTTACTCTCTTTCTTTACTTTTGTATCTAGTTTTGTTTGCTTATTTTGATTTTCCTTCTTTGCTTATTGATCATGTTGATGCTTATTGATTTGATGATTGATATTGTCTTCAATATGATTTGTGAGTAGTCACCTAGCCAAGGGTGTGGGGATGGTGTAGTTGTTAATTGATTCATGCTTATGATGTTGGGGTTATGTTAATGGTGATTAAAGTCTTTGTATACTTGATATTTTTGGTCTTTCTTGCAAGTGCACATTGTTAGTTGATCAAAGATGAATCTGTACTAACAAGTAACGGAAGTTGACTTAGTTGAGATTCCTCACTATCAATAATTCTTTGTTTGCACCTTATAATATATGGTTCTAATGTGGAAACATAGAGGCTATGTTAGGAGAAATCGATTAACCCCGGAAGGCGGTTAGATCGAGCTTTATTTCGATATTCTTGCATGCTTAGTTTACCATTGCTTTGCTTCTGTGTTATTGCATGATCAAGTGACATCTACATCTACCCACTTCCCTTGGTGTTTAGTTATATTGATCTTTAATCATTCTTAATCCTTAGTTTAATCTCTTAGTTATTCACACTTCTTGTCCCGAGATAGCTTAAAGTCTTAAGTAGTGAATGCGGTGTTTATGCATGTCTCCTTGTGGTTCGACCCCTCTATTTACCCTATACACGTATTAGGTTGGTAGAGCGTTATAAATTAATTTGACTTAGGTGTAGTCGCTCAACGACACGATTATTGCCTTGTCAAATTGGCGTCGTTGCCGGGGAACGGCTTCCATTACCGTTATGTTATCTTATTGAGAGTAGTCCATTGTATATTTTTCTTTTGATTTGTTTTTGTTCTCTTTGTTTTGTTTGAGAAAAAAATGGCTTATATTTCTATTCCTCAATTTGATAATGAACCGTTTTGGGTGTATTTCAATAGACTTGAGGATTTCCTAGATGGTGTTCAAGGTTTAACCAAGGGTGATTATTGTGAAATCATCAATTTGGGATTAAATGAGAATTTTAGAGGAGTAGTTGATAATATGTTAAATGGTAAATTTCAAGACATGTCTTCGGATGAAGCTTGGGATTTCTATTCATGGTTAGCTAGGGATAATTATGATTGGGAGAGGGCCAATCATGAGACTTATGTTCGGGATTCTCATGCTTTTAATGTTGATGCTAATTGTCATGATTTGTCTAATATGAATTCCCATGATGTGCTTGATGCTCCCCATAGTGACCATGTAATGCATGATTTCAACTCCCCTCCCTCTATAGCTCAATGTAATGAGGTACATTCTAATGATGATGAAGTGCATGTTCTTTCTCATTTTGCATCCGATTTTTGCATGAATTCTAAAGGTGTGCCCCATAGTCCCCTAGATGATTCCAATGAGCAAGCTTTTGACTCGTCTATCCATGATGATTTGGACTCATTTGAGATAATGGCCCAAATATTTCTTGAGTTTCAAACGGTAGCCCATAACCTTATGAGTGAGTTCATTGATAAGGCTTCATTAGAAAGAGATGAGTTTGAGAGAAATTTGCCCCCATTCACTCTTGATTTTGAGAAATTTAAGGGAGATGTTGTTCAAGGTTGTGAAGAGGAGGTTGAGATTGAATCATTTGGAGTTTTTGAGCTTGAGGGAGATGTAGAACATGAGGGTTCTTCATTTGAGGATTCCATGATTGATTTTCATTCCCTCATTAGTGATGTGAGATCTTGTGATGAGGGATTAGCTACCCCTTTTTCCCTTTCTCATACACCTTTTTCCCAAAGGTTTAACCATATCTCCTACTATCCTATGTTCCTCCCTTCTTTTCTCAAAGAACCTCTTAGGGATCCTCTTCCTTTTCATGCTTCCGAAGCCCCAAACTCTTTCATTGTTGATGAGGAAAAGAGTTATAACGCCAACCAAAAAGATTTTTGTGAGGATTTTTCTTTTTCTTCTTCTACTTTTTCTTCTTATTTTCTTGATTTTTCTTTTGATTATTTTACTTTTTCTTTTCTCCCTTCTCTCAAGCATAAAGTCTCCTTGTACTTTATGTTTGCTTGTCATATGAGCATCGCGTATGCTCTAATTCTTGATATGTTTGCCGGTGCATATGACAAGCTATTGCGTTCTTTGTCGGGTTATTTACTAGATTGGTTATGCTTGGACGTTAAGCAAGCCTTTGCGGGAAGTAACCCGTGTTTTATTGCTTTCTTTTTCTTTCTTTTGTATTTCTCATTTTTGTTTACTCTTTTGTCTATGTGTATAGGTACTTGATGCATATACTCATGTGCAAGGATTTTGGATTGAGCTCCTTGAGAAGAAGCACACCAATGATTGCTTGCATTTGGAAAAGCAACAAAGACGAGGAATTAGATGAAATTGTGGACAATGTGCTCAATTGCGGGTTTCAACACCCACCTCACATTTGGTTTATTCTTTCCTTCTTCCCTCATCTTGGATTTGCTTTCTTAATTGCATTTGGATCGAATGAATATGATTTGTTGTGTGAATGTGTTTTCTTTCTTCCCCTCCCACCCACCCTTTGTGCCTTTATTTTGAGCATTGAGGACAATGCGCCATTCTAGCTTGGGGGAGTAGCTATTCGCTAGCTTTGGGGGGTTATCTATATCTCTTGGTGGTTTCTTAATCCAAAGTCTCATGATTGCTTGACTTATTTCTCTCATACTTGCCAAAGTCTATTGTTGAGATTGGTTTTCTATGTTTGGATGGCCATGAGCGCCTTATTGAGTTGACTTCTGGTATATGTAGTTTTGATTGATCATGCTTTCATCTTGCACAATTGTATATGCATTCTTGAGTATTGTTGGTTTTGTGAATATTTGTGTGTATAGTGTCTTTCCATGGCATTCAAGGCAAGTTTCAAAATGTTTTGTTTTAAACTTGGACATAATTGGGCTTTAGCACCTAGAATACCCTCTTTGCTAGTTGTTAGAGGTTTTCGTGCACTTGAATGTCGAGGTTGGTTCACACATATAACATTGCCAAGGTAGTAGAACTTAAGGGCTATGAGACCTTAGCTCACTTGGTTTGTGGTAAGAAGGTTGTCGCTCTCTAGCTAGTTGAAGCTTTAAAGGTGATTTTTGCTACTCCACTACCGTCATTTTTGTGAGGATGTGTCTATTTTGTTCTAGCCTTCTACATTTCTTGCATGTGTGGCGTTTGGATCCTTGGCATTGCTAGCTTATATCGAGAATTTGGCTTAATCTACCCAAGATCGAGACCGAACCAACCTAGGGGAAGACGAAGGCAATTAGGATTTTTGTTTTGTTTTATTATTTTCTATTCTTTTATTTTTCTTTAGCATTTGCTCATTTAGTAACCCAATTTGAGCCATTTTCCCTTCTTTGGCATAACCACATTACAAACCAATGGACCTTTGCTTTATTTTCACCTTTATTAGTTTTTGTGAAGCATTCTTGGGACTTGATTTGTATTTTTGGTTAATGAAAGTGAGAAAAAGAAGTGAAAAACTCAAATTTTGGTACTTGAGATTATTTTTGTTATGTTGAATGGTTTGAGTAAATGAAAAGAAAATAAAGGAAATGAAAGAAAAAGCCGCTCAAAGTTAAAAGAGGCGAGAGCAAAGAATAAAAAGAAATGAAAAAAAAAGAAGAAGAAAATATTGAGAAAATACAAAAATATTTGTTGTTTGGTTGAAAAAGAATAAGCTTGGGGGAAGAGTTGCTAGAATTTTTGATTTGAAAGTTGGTAGTTTATTGAGTTTGAATTGAGGAATGATCACCCCTTGCTTCACTTCTAAGTTTACCACCAATTTCCAAATTTATTTCCACACCCTTTACCCTAGCCTAAACGTTTCAATCCTTTTAAGACCTTTTGACCTTAGTGAGGTTTAGTTACTACCGATGGAGGGTAATCAAGCCAAGCCTATTGAGCGAACTATCAATGCCAAGATGTCGGGTAGCCTAAATGTTTTTCATTGATTATTTCTTCCGATTCCTTCGAGGAATCTCGAGATATCACCTTAAAAGTGGATGCAAAACTAGTGAGGATGCGGAAGTTTGGTTGGAGATAAGGAGGAGTGTAAGTCCCTCTAAGTTCTCTACCCTTTGCATGCTTTATGTGTGCATCAACCTTAGCTATTCTTTTGCTTGGCTACCTTTAATGTCTAGAAAGGATTGTATTCTTGTGCATTTAGCCCATTGTTTGTGTTAGGTTTGAAATATCAAAACTCGAGTTTTCTTGATTTCACCTTTGCCTTGAATGTTATGTGTTGCCAAGAGTTGTGGGTTAAACCTCTTAGGAAACCCTCACGAGAGCTTACTCGTCCTCTTTGGCGACATAGGGGTTTAAAGGGCTTGATGCATACGCTAAATGCATCCGTGATTCCTACGACAGTGAGTTAGTGTACATGTTTTCTCTTTGTTTCTATTTTGTTTCTTTTGCCTTTAATAATTCCATCTTGTTCTCTTTTGCCTTAGCTTTGCTCGAGGACGAGCAAAGGTTTAGCTTGGGGGAATTTGATGAGTGACATTTATGTCACTCTTAGGGAGTAGTTTTAGAGTCATTTTCGTGTTTATTTTATCTTATTTTCCCTTTCTTTCTCTTGTTTTCTCTTTAATAAAGTTTCTTGTTTATTTGGTAGTTTTGGAGCGTTTTAGTTTATTTTCTTTATTTTATTAATTTTAGTTTATTTTCGTATTTTATTTTACTTTATTTGCTTGTATAGCTTTTATTTATTTTTTTTAGTTTAGTTTTATGTCTCTTATTTTCTATTTCATTTTATTTTATTTGATTTATTCCTATTTTATTTATTTTATTTTATTTTATTTGTCTTGGTTTTATTTTTTTTCGTCCTTCATCTATTTTCATTTTATTTATTTCTATTTCATTTATCTTATTTTATGTCCCGATTCTCCAATGTGTATTTTTGGTTGTGTAGGTATGTTTTCGGGTTCAAGCACGGATTTCAAAGTCAAGTGGTTTGCATTGGATGTTCGAGACCCGAGTCAATCAAGTCAAGCTGCTGCCCTTGCTGCCACCACACCTATCCTTCGCCCCACCACACCTATCCTCCACCACACCTATCCTCCACCACACCAAGCACATACTCACCTCCCCTGCTGCTCCCTGCTTTCCACTCACAAATCACGCACAACCGCAACACACACCAACAGCAACTGCAACATCAACAACAACCACTCACAGCCACCAATTCACCACCCCAAGCTACAGCCCCTGCTTCATCCACCTTCGCGCACAGCAACACCAGCCACAAACCACACACCACCTTCGCGCACCCCGCAACACCACTCCCCTGCTGTCACCAATCAACCACCAGCCACAAACCAGCAACAGCAGCCACCAATTAACTCCACCTCACCACCGTTCTCAACCACCAACAACAGCAACAGCAACGAACACAACATCAACAATAACCACGCTGCCCCTGCTTCACCCCGAATTCACCAATCACCCCGCAACACCACCGCGCAACAGAGCAGCCACCACCAGCATCAATTACAGCAACAATTGCCTCCAATCGCCACCAATAACCCCTCACTTCCAGTTGCCAACAACAACAACCACAATCACCCTACCAATTCGCGCAAGAAATAGAGCAAAATCAGAACAATTAGCAATTTAATTAAGTTCGGGCAAACCATTGGTGGTTCGGTCGAAGTTCGAGTCAGAGACTTTGTGGGTTTCGTTAATCAAAGAGGAGTGGTCGAACATACCCATGGTTCGACCGAACCAACCCCGTAGTTCGGCCGCACCAACCCATGGTTCGACCAAACCGCTTCACGAGCTATGCACGCGAGTTTTAATGAAAATTGGACGGCCACGATCTTGGATGCTTGATGAAGATGATGATGATAAGCGGTGATGATTGATTATTTTGATGCGTGGTGATGGTGATTAATGGAAATCAGGGAGCCATGAAGAGAAGAGAATGAAGGTCTGATGATTCGTGTTTTTGGGGAATTTGTGGGTTTATTTTTCTTTTTCTTTTATTTTTATTTCTTTCCCTTTTCCCTTTTCTTATTTTCTTTTCTCTTTTATTTCTTTTCTCTTTTATTTTCTTTTTATTTCCTTTTCTTTCTTTATTTATTTTCCTTCTTTTATTTTCTTTTTTTTCCTTGTTTTATTAGCTTAGTATAAATACCCAATTTTGGGGTAATTAGGGTGGGAATTCAATAACTATCTATTCCTCTCTCTAATTAGTTTTAGTTTTAGGTTAGGTTAGGGTTAGTCTTCATTGGTAGAGAGAGAAAGTGAGGTTTTCTTCATTAATGAACTTGGATTTTGAAGAAGGAGCTTGTTCAATCCTTTGTAGACCTTCATCTTCAATTAATGAGCAATTTCTTACTCTCTTTCTTTACCTTTGTTCTTGATTTTGTTTATTTGCTTTTATTTTTCTTCTTTGCTTATTAATCATGTTGATGCTTATTGATTTGATGATTGATATTGTTTTCAACATGATTTGTGAGTAGTCATCTAGCCAAGGGTGTGGGGATGGTGTAGTTGCTAATTGTTCATGCTTTTAATGTTGGGGTTATGTTAATGGTGATTAAAGTCTTTGCATGCTTGATATTCTTTGGTCTTTCTTGCAAGTGCACATTGTTAGTTGATCAAAGGTGAGTCTTTACTAACAAGTAACGGAAGTTGACTTAGTTGAGATTCATTACTATCGATTGTTATTTAATAGTACCTCCTAGTATATGGTTCTAATGTGGAAACATAGAGGCTATGTTAGGAGAAGCCAATTGACCCCGGAAGGCGGCTAGATTGGAAACAAGAAAAGGTTAGAAAACAAAGAAAAAGACTAAAGAAACAAACAAAAAGAAGAAAAATTAATAAAAAGCTATCTACAAAGTTTGGATTAAGGGGATTTGGAGTTTCGGGAAATTTGGATTTTTTTTTTTTCGGGAGCATCTCCACCTACAAAGACTCAGGGATCATCAAAGAAAATCATCAGAAATCAGCAAAAATAACCATAAAACTTCATCATCATCATCACATCAATAATCATAAAACATCACCATCTCATCACATCACCATCACAACATCACCAACATCATCACCACCGCCACAACGCCACATCAATACCACATCCCCGGCAACGGCGCCAATTTGACAAGGGAATAAACGCGTCGTCAATTGTCTATCCCTAGATCAAATACAATTTATACAACCTAAACAAACCTAATACGAGTATAAGGCAAGCATAGGAGTCGAACCACAGAGAACGGTAAACACCACCAAATGTTATCGACAATTAAGCTAGTCCGGAATAGGAGATAAATAAACTAAAGTCTAGAAATGCTAAAACAAGAAATAAAACATTAAGGCACCAAGGGAAATGGGTAGGTGAAGTTGACGCTTGACCATACAATAACAAAGTAGCATATCAATGGTAAACTAAACATACATGAATATCGAAGTAAAGGGTCCAATCTAGCCGCCTTCTGGGATCAATTGGCTTCTCCTAACATAGCCTCTATGTTTCCACATTAGAACCATATACTAGGAGGTACTATTAAATAACAATCGATAGTAATGAATCTCAACTAAGTCAACTTCCGTTACTTGTTAGTAAAGACTCACCTTTGATCAACTAACAATGTGCACTTGCAAGAAAGACCAAAGAATATCAAGCATGCAAAGACTTTAATCACCATTAACATAACCCCAACAAAAAAAAGCATGAACAATTAGCAACTACACCATCCCCACACCCTTGGCTAGATGACTACTCACAAATCATGTTGAAAACAATATCAATCATCAAATCAATAAGCATCAACATGATTAATAAGCAAAGAAGAAAAATAAAAGAAAATAAACAAAATCAAGAACAAAGGTAAAGAAAGAGAGTAAGAAATTGCTCATTAATTGAAGATGAAGGTCTACAAAGGATTGAACAAGCTCCTTCTTCAAAATCCAAGTTCATTAATGAAGAAAACCTCACTTTCTCTCTCTACCAATGAAGACTAACCCTAACCTAACCTAAAACTAAAACTAATTAGAGAGAGGAATAGATAGTTATTGAATTCCCACCCTAATTACCCCAAAATTAGGTATTTATACTAAGCTAATAAAACTAGGAAAAAAAAGAAAATAAAAGAAGGAAAATAAATAAAGAAAGAAAAGGAAATAAAAAGAAAATAAAAGAGAAAAGAAATAAAAGAGAAAAGAAAATAAGAAAAGGGAAAAGGGAAAGAAATAAAAATAAAAGAAAAAGAAAAATAAACCCACAAATTCCCCAAAAACACGAATCATCAGACCTTCATTCTCTTCTCTTCGTGGCTCCCTGATTTCCATTCATCACCATCACCACGCATCAAAATAATCAATCATCACCGCTTATCATCATCATCTTCATCAAGCATCCAAGATCGTGGCCGTCCAATTTTCATTAAAACTCGCGTGCATAGCTCGCGAAGCGGTTCGGTCGAACCATGGGTTGGTGCGGCCGAACTACGGGGTTGGTTCGGTCGAACCATGGGTATGTTTGACCACTCCTCTTCGATTAACGAAACCCACAAAGTCTCTGACTCGAACTTCGACCGAACCACCAATGGTTTGCCCGAACTTAATTAAATTGCTAATTGTTCTGATTTTGCTCTATTTCTTGCGCAAATTGGTAGGGTGATTGTGGTTGTTGTTGCTGGCAACTGGAAGTGAGGGGTTATTAGTGGCGATTGGAGGCAATTGTTGCTGTAATTGATGCTGGTGGTGGCTGCTCTGTTGCGCGGTGGTGTTGCGGGGTGATTGGTGAATTCGGGGTGAAGCAGGGGCAGCGTGGTTATTGTTGATGTTGTGTTCGTTGTTGTTGCTGTTGTTGGTGGTTGAGAACGGTGGTGAGGTGGAGTTAATTGGTGGCTGATGTTGCTGGTTTGTGGCTGGTGGTTGATTGGTGGCAGCAGGGGAGTGGTGTTGCGGGGTGCGCGAAGGTGGTGTGTGGTTTGTGGCTGGTGTTGCTGTGCGCGAAGGTGGATGAAGCAGGGGCTGTAGCTTGGGGTGGTGAATTGGTGGCTGTGAGTGGTTGTTGTTGATGTTGCAGTTGCTGTTGGTGTGTGTTGCGGTTGTGCGTGATTTGTGAGTGGAAAGCAGGGAGCAGCAGGGGAGGTGAGTATGTGCTTGGTGTGGTGGAGGATAGGTGTGGTGGAGGATAGGTGTGGTGGGGCAAAGGATAGGTGTGGTGGCAGCAAGGGCAGCAGCTTGACTTGATTGACTCGGGTCTCGAACATCCAATGCAAACCACTTGACTTTGAAATCCGTGCTTAAACCCGAAAACATACCTACACAACCAAAAATACACATTGGAGAATCGGGACATAAAATAAGATAAATGAAATAGAAATAAATAAAATGAAAATAGATAAAGGACGAATAATAATAAAACCAAGACAAATAAAATAAAATAAAATAAATAAAATAGGAATAAATAAAATAAAATAAAATGAAATAGAAAATAAGAGACATAAAACTAAACTAAAAAAAATAAATAAAAGCTATACAAGCAAATAAAGTAAAATAAAATACGAAAATAAACTAAAATTAATAAAATAAAGAAAATAAACTAAAACGCTCCAAAACTACCAAATAAACAAGAAACTTTATTAAAGAGAAAACAAGAGAAAGAAAGGGAAAATAAGATAAAATAAACACGAAAATGACTCTAAAACTACTCCCTAAGAGTGACATAAATGTCACTCATCAGTGGACCCCTAACTTCCTTTAGTACAAAGTCACCTTCTTAGATATTTCTTGGTCGTACCCTTTTCTTAAAATGATGCGCAATGCGTCGTTGGTAGACTTGTACATGATGCAAAGCTCTTAATCGTCGTTCATCGAGGAATAAAAGCTCTTCATACCTCGCTCTTACCCATTTTACTTCCGGTAGCTTACTTTCGAGTACGATGCGTAGGGATGGTATTTCTAGTTCGACTGGTTGAACTGCGTCCATTCCAAAAACTAAGGTGTATGGAGTTACTCCTATTGATGTTCCTATGGACGTTCTATAACCCCATAGTGCAAAGTGTAGTTTATTCGGCCAGTCTTTATAGTTTTCTACCATTTTCTTAATGATGATTGTTATGTTTTTATTTGCCGATTCTACAGCTCCATTCATTTGAGGTGTATATGGATATGAGTGATGATGTTTTACTTTATAACGAGTTAAGAGGGTCTCGACTTCAGCTTTGAATTGAGATCCCTGATCACTAATTAGCATGTTGAACTCCATATCTACAAAATATGTTTTGTTCGAGAAACTTTGCGACATGTTTAGAAGTGATCTTTACGTAAGAAGAAGCCTCAATCCACTTGGTAAAGTAATCGATGGCTACTAATACGTACTCGTGTCCTTTTGCTCCTGTTGGAGAAATTTTACCAATTATGTCAATTTCCCAAGTTGAAAAAGGCCAAGGGGAAGTGAGATTGTATAGTTTGGATGGTGGAAGGTGTTGTAAATTAGCGAACATTTGGCACTCTGGACATTTTTTAACATATTGTATGCAATCATGTTCCATAGTGGACCAATAGTACCCTTGTCGTGAAATTATTTTTGCAAGCATTTTACCATTCATGTGAGGTCCACAAACACCTTTGTAAGTATTCTCCATAAGGCGTGTGGTTTCAGGTTGATCTGTACAGAATAAACTTTGACCATTAGGTCCTTTTTTGCATAATTGACCATTTAATAGACTGTATTGGGCCGCAAGTGTTCTCAAGGCTCGTTGTCTTTTGATGAAGTATTTTCAGGATATGTGCCATGGGTAATATATTGGAGGATATGATCATACCAAGGATTGCCTCCTTCAATGTCATTTATTTCCTCTATTGCGTTGTAATATGTTGGTTCTTCTCTTCTATCAACGCATAATAGCATCATATTTAAGTGATCTGGAATGTTGATCATTGAGGCTAATTTTGCTAGCGCATCGACAAATTGATTATCATCCCTTGGGAGATATTTAAAATCAATAAGTTCAAAATACTCGATGAGTTGCTCTAGGTGTGCTTGGTATATTATAATTGTGGAGTTCTTTATTTTCCATTTTTTCAAAATATGATTTATAATCAAACTTGAATCTCCATATACCTCTAATTTTTGCACACCTATGCTAGCTGCTGCTTCTAATATAATAATGCACGCTTCACATTCCGTGGCATTATTAAAAACCTCAAAGTCTAGTTTGACAGAGATTGGAGTATGTGCTCCCTCTAGACTTAGGAGTAACACTCCTATGCCACATCCTTTTTTATTGGACGCATCGTCAAAGTACATTACCCATTTTTCATCTTGTGTCATGAGAATCTCTTTATCCGGAAGATGAGTAGTTTCTGCATGACTTGTTTGAATTGGATGTTGTGCCAGAAAGTTGGAAATTACTTTCCCTTTTATTGATTTTTCAGGAATATATTTTAGCTCAAATCCGACCAACATTACCAACCACTTGGATATTCTTCCTTGTATGGGTTGTTGTTCAAACAAATACTTTATTGGATTTTGTTGAGAAATCACATGAGTAGTGTGTGGTAGCATATAATGTCGTAGTTTTTTAGTTGCTCACACTAATGCTAAACTTGTTTTTTCCAAGGTGCTATATTTTGTTTCGTATTGAATGAATTTTTTACTTATGAAATATATTGCACGCTCGACTTTTTCTACCTCTTATGCTAACATGGCGCCTGTGGTCGTGTCTGTAACTGTGATGTATAGCCCTAAGAGGTAGTTTAGGTACTGGTGGTGCTAAAATTGGTGGACTTTTGAGATAATCTTTTATTTTCTCAAAGGCCTTTTGGCATTGTTCGTCCCATTCATGATTTTCTTTTTTTTTTCAATTTTTTAAATATTGGCTCACAAGTCATAGTCAATTTGTTGATAAATCGACTAATGTATTGTAGTTTGCCAAGGAACCCCCTAATTTCTTTTTCTGTCTGAGGGGGAGGCATATCAACGATTGCCTTTATTTTAGAGGGATCAATCTCAATACTACGTGTGCTTACTACGTATCCAAGTAACTTGCCAGAAGTTACTTCGAAGGCGCATTTTTGTGGATTCAATCGCATTTTGTATTCTTTTATGCGAGTGAAAAATTTGTGTAAAGCTTTTATATGTTCCATTATATCTTTGGACTTTACGATCATATCATCCACATACACTTCTATTTATTTACGCATCATATCATGCAAGAGAGTCGTAGCCATTCTTTGGTACGTAGCTCCTGCATTTTTTAAACCAAATGGCATGACTGTATAGCAATATGTACCCCAAGGGGTGATAAAGCATGTCTTTTCTTCGTCTTCTTCTGCCATTAAAATTTGGTTGTAACCTGCGTATCCATCCATAAAGGATAACATCGCATGTTCAGCCGTGTTATCTACCAATATATCAATATGTCGTAGAGGAATTCGTCTTTAGGGCTAGCCTTATTAAGGTCCCTAAAGTCGACACACATGCGAACTCGTCCATCCTTTTTAGGGACTGGGATGATGTTCGCTACCCATTCTGGATAATTACATATGCGAATGAAACCTACGTCTAATTGCTTTTGTATTTCTTCTTTTATTTTCATAGCGACATCAGGTTTCATTCGTCGAAGTTTTTGTTTTATTGGTTTAGAGGTAGGGTTCAAGGGAATGGTATGTTCCGCAATTTCCCTATCTATTCCAGGCATATCCTTGTATGACCAAGCGAACACGTCGTTGAATTCTTTGAGCGTCGATATAAGGGCCGATCGCTCTTCCGTATTAAAAGATAAGCCAATTTTGACTTCTCTTGTGTTTTCATTAGTTCCTTTATTGACCGTTTCGGTTTCTTCAATGATAGGGTTCTTTTGTTCTCGTTCATTCATTAGTTCAATCAATTTATTAATAATATCATCTTCATTAGATTGATTGTTGTAGCATTCAAAAGACTCAAGAGAAGGCATATACTCGGAAATAGAGCTCATATTATTAAATTCAAAAGAGAGTACATCAAGAGAAGAATCCTTTTTGGGATCTTCGACCACAGAACTAGAAAATAAAGATTAAGTAATGGCCACAAGGCCTAAATTTTTAGCTTCCTAGAGTCTATACTAGATTCGTCGTCCGATTCTTTTAACATCTTTCCCTTTGCCTGTGACGATTTCCAGCTTATCGCCTTTGTGATTGGTCCATTTGAAAGACATCTTCAGTCCATGCTCAAAGGTTTCATTAGAAGGGGTAATCAACAAGGTTGGGTCGAAAGCTTCATCTTGAATGGCATTTTGATTGGTCATTGTAGCGACATGGTTTTGCTCTAGTCCAAATAGCAAGTTGAATACTTGCCCATCATAGCACCCTGGAGTTGGGTGTTTTGATTCAATGATTTTAAGATCGTCATTCAAGAAGTAGCAACCGTGAAATATTTTGAATCCAGGCTTCTTGATTCCTTCCAAAACTAGTGGTTCTGGAAAGTCATAGCAAGGGTAATCTTCTCCCTCTCTAATGAATTCTCCATTAAGGGTTTGTTGGTAAGATGGGAGCAAAGTGATTATCCCCTATTTATCGTTGTCTCTACGTGCTTTTTTTTAGCATCATGAGACTCTAGTTCTTCCTTGGTTGGTTTGTATCCCAATCCAAAGGAGAGACTTTTCTTTGGGATAGGGAGTAAAAGAGATTTCTTCATTCCTATTCCCAAAGGCATCCCAGGAAAGTAACTACTCTTAAACAAGATGTTGTTTACTATCCAGGTGGAGTATGGATCAAGCTTGAATGATTCTTCATGGTTCTCTTCCATTTCAATTGTGTAGATTGGCTCCGCGGAAAATCCCCACATGTCCTCTTCATCATTATCATTGTTTATTTCCAAAAGTGATTGGTCATTTATAGCTATTTTGAGTGGAGAAGCGTGTATAGCCATAGGAAGTCCTTGATAGTTCAACCTAATCATTTGATGAAGTGAGGATGGTATTGCACCAAGCTCATGTATCCAAGGACGTCCAAGTAGAAGATTGAATGTGGGTTTAATATCCATGACATGAAATTCAACCATCTTTTAAATTGGGCCTGTGGTGACTGGTAGCTTAACGGTTCCGCACACCGATCTTCTCGAGTTGACGTAAGCCCTAATTCTTTGTGTTTTTGAATGAAAATCTTTTTCTGGGAACACGTTTACAACCGACCCATTGTCTACCAAAGTAAGAGGGATATTGTATCCCTTGCACCCCACAGTTAGGTATAATGCATTGTTGTAGGTAGTGTCTTTTGAAGGCAAATCATCATTAGTGAAAATGATTGATTTGTCAGATTTCTCACCAGTAAGCAAGCTAACGAGATCCTAAGGGGTTGTGTCTGTGCTTACAGACAAAGCCGTTAGAGCGTTCATAAGATAATTCCTATGTTCTTTAGAAGTACTTAGGAGTTCCCAAATGTTATCATTCGCCTTGAATTGGCGAAGTTGTTTAACTAATGGATCTTCCACCTCAAGTGGAGGTGGTATTGGATTTGTACTTGACCTTGAGTTTGATTTTGTGTGGTCAAAGATCCATTTGGTGGTGCTTGGTAAACTCGCCCAGAATGAGTTAGATGATCTATCTCATTTGGGTTAATTTTAGGACTCATGAACCAACTTTCTTCTAGAGGCTTTGAAGGTGCCTCCATTTCAATATGTTCCATGTGTTATGCTTGATGCCATTGTTCATCCAAGGAGAGATTATAAGTCTTGTGACTTCCCCAAAAAATGATCCCAATCAAGTGCTCCATTTTTCTCATTTTGTAAACAAGATGGAGGTGGGAAGGCGGCATACTTAGAGACATATAAGTCTTAAAAGTCGTCGCCCCAGAGTCCACATACTTCATTAGTTGCCCGTATGAGTATTGTGGCTAGAGGTTCTCCTATAGGTGTGATATAGTCCAAAGGATTGAACGTATCACTTCTTATATGGTCCTCATCAATATAAAACACCCCTAATGGGGATGCATTATTGTTAGGTTTAGGCGTGGGAATTTTCCCATCGTCTACTAAATCTTGTATTTTGTGTTTTAAGACGTAGCAACCCTCAGTATTGTGCCCAACACCTCTATGATAAGCACAATAAGCATTATACCATCCCAATTAGCAAATATTTTTTCTGGTGGAGTGGGTGGTGTTGGCCTCGTTGGTGCAAGTAAGCCTTTTTCGCTCAATTTTTCTAATAATTCTTTATAGCTTACAGGAAATGGTATAAATTTTCTTTCTTTTGTCCATCTTTTCCGTGGATCATTGCTCTTATTATATTGCGTGGAAGTCGCAAGTACATCAATAGAGGATGAAGTATTATTATTCCCCTTTTTGTAGTTATTCCTAGGTTGATGATGATAAGGTTTGTTTGCTTTTTATTTAGCAAGATCATCTTCAATCCTAGTAGCCACATAATAGACCTTTTCAAAAGTGTCTAAACCAAGGTAACATAGATGCTTGTTGTACTTTTCATGACAATTGTCAATGAACTTTTGTACTAACTCGAGTTCAGGTGGCCTTTGGGCAAGGTGAGCTGCCTTTTCTCGCCATCTACCATAGAAAGCAAGGAAACCTTCATCGTCGCCTTGCTTAAACATTTCAAGTTCACGTAGAGTCGATTTGAACTCTACGTTACTCTCATATTGGGTAATGAAAGTCGAAACTACATCTTCCCATGTTGTTTTGAATTCCGAATCTAACCCATAGTACCACTCTCTCTCGGTTAGGTCTAGAGATAAAGGGAAAGTCAAAGCATAAAGCTTAGGATCAACTCCCTTTAATGCCATGGTGCCAGTAAAACACATTAAATGGTTTTGTGGATTATTGGTCACCTTAAATATTGGAAACTTCGTAGCTACGAACTTTTTCGGTAAAGCAAGTCCTGAGGTAGGAGCAAACTTTTCTGCATCGAAGTACTTGTTCCCGATGGTGGAAAGAAAAACAAGCTTCTCCAACGAATTTTCTTTGACGGGTAATTGTTCCATCGTTTGTTGCAAGGCTAGAGTCTCGAAATTTTTCTTTTCAGCCTTTTCAAGTTTCTTAATTCTTCTTTCCTCGGCCTCTTGAGCCTTTTCTTCTCTCAAGCGAGCAATCTCTTCTTGGAGTTGCTCGATGGTTGACATTGTTGTTGGACTAGGACTAGTTGTCGAGGGAAGGTGGTTTGAAAGGGGTGGATTTCTTGATGGTAAAAGTAGAATACGAGCACCCGGGAGTCTTCGTTCCCAAGGTTGAAAACCGGCCCTAAAGGAATACGAAAGGATAAGTTAATCGATATGCTTGTTTAGAAGAAAGAAAAAAGAAAAATGACGCAAGATATATTCGAACGGATAACATCATTCTTAAACAATTCTTCAATGAAGATATTGTTTAAACGAGTAAATTTGTTTTTTGAGAAATCAAATTGACTCGTAATAGTGGGCGCGCGCAAGTGATTAAGCATGCGCGCGACATCAGAATCACTTATGCTGGTAGGGGTCACGCAACTCATTGAGTTGCGCGCGCCACCTACTCGTAAGATTTTTTTAAATTCGAGCGCTTTTTTTTTGTTTTGTCATCGTTTTTTTTTTTTATGTTACCCTTCGAATACGACTCAAAATTACGAAGGGACAACTTCGTAATTAGGAACCTAGACCAAACTGAAAAAAAAGAAAAAAAGAAGACTATCCTTACACGTTGCACATAGTCACATAATCACATAAAGCATGTCATAAGTCAAGATTCAGCCAATGCCATTCTAAGGTCAAAAGGCTTGGGTGTCCAAAGGTACCATATCATAAGAAACGAAGTACAAATCAACCACTCAACATGTTGACTCATGACATCGCTCTCCCAACATTTTGTTGGCGATATGGGTGGGATGATTGTTATTGATTTTGGGATAGAAGCCTAGTGTTGGCGACCCCTAATCAATGAGTCAGTCCCCAAAGGTTGAAGTGTGCTATGATTATGCGTTCAAGTCTCGCTCTCTAACTAGAGATTATCCAAGTTAATTCCCGTTACAACTCATAGGCAACCTAGTGTTGGAAACCTTGGACCATAACTAAGAACTAATCATGTAACCTCTAAGTCCCCAGTGGAGTCGCCACTGTAAGGAGGGTGATCCCATCGTAAGGGGGTCCTTCCCTAAATGCCCATGGCCATTTAAAATCCTAGGACTTTACACTTGTTAAGGTGTAGTAGGATTTGAATTCCAGACTGTTTGGGGGACCTTGAATTAGAATTGATTCTATCATTACGCTTTTTTATAAGAAACAATTAGGAGTCGCCAATGAGTTTTGGGAAAACTCATAAACCTCGTTCATGCCTTTCTTCCATGTGGATTTCATGGAATAATTAGCACGAATCGTAAGTTAACCCATGCCCAAATCGGTCCACATAAACCAAAAATGAGTTCGGGAGCGAGGGTACTAAAATAATGTTCCCTTTAGGGGGGAATCGCTTTCCTAGCCCTAGTACGGCCTCTACTAGCTCTTTCTTTTTTACAATTTTATCACCAAACAATATATGCAACGTGATACTTAAAACTAAGTTATTTGATTTTATTTACACACATTAGTTCACGTAGGAATCACATTGCAACGTCGTTATTCTTTATTTAATCAAATTCGTAAATATGACAAGAAATAAACAGTATTCACCTTGGCTTAAGTGATCAACCAACAAATTAATTATTCAATTCTAATCTTATTTAACGCAAGAAGCTATGTGGAATTGATTAATTAAACCTTTTAAAGTGATCAAGCAACACTAATTTATTTATTAAAGTTCTTTTAAACAAGAAAATAAAAATGATTTATCTAAGTGCTCGGGAATTTACCACTTCTCTTTGCTAGATCTCCATTTAGAACACTTATGGACTCCTCCTTGTTCGGGAACCTCCACCGTAGTAAAAAAATATCAAAGGGGTGAGTGTTTAGGACAAGAGGGGTTAGGTAGCACAAGTTCACAAGATTTTCGCCAGAACTTAGGGTTAATTTCTATCTTTTTAAGCCTCGGATTAAGCCTCTATTTATAGAGAATGAGTAGGTTTAGGGTTCTGAACATTCTGCCACAGCAAGTGTCGCGCGCAACTGGTATAGTCACGCGCGGCCACCCAGCGCAAGTGATTGAACTACGCTGCTATAGGCAGCACAACTAATTGTCTTGCGCTTAGCTTTATGGCAAGATTCGATTTTCCAATTTTCTAAAA
Source organism: Chenopodium album (assembly GCF_948465745.1). Taxonomy (NCBI): domain Eukaryota; kingdom Viridiplantae; phylum Streptophyta; class Magnoliopsida; order Caryophyllales; family Amaranthaceae; genus Chenopodium; species Chenopodium album. Next base: position 59,684,461 of record NC_137836.1, on the reverse strand, counting down.
TTCTGAATCTTTCACAAGCGCAACTCTGGAAGTTACGCTGAGTGTCACGTGCAACTAAATTAGTTACGCCATCCCAGCGCGACTCCTTGAGATGCGCGAGTTATTTTCTGCGGCATCGCTTATTTTGACCTAGGCGCTCCTAGATCCGTCACTATTGGGCTTTAAGTACGGGCTTAAGCCTAATTATGATCGGATTTGATTAATTGGACTTTATTTGGCTTTGTTTCTTAGTTTGGGCTAGTCTTTTGTGTTTTGTGGTTTAACCAGTTATCCATAAGCATTCTTCACTTCTATCCAACACGAAGATGGTTTTATTTATTGTCATTGCACTTCCTGTCGGGACAGGATGCCAAAAGTAGGTGTCTACACTTTTATTTGATTCAAAAAGATTTTTTGAATGTATTTGAATTGAATCATTCAAATTTAAGAAGGGTGGCCTTAATGAGTTTGTAAAATTGTAGTCAAATGAAAGTCAAACACATTGAAACAAAGCTAACTAACTAATTGGTGTTGAATCAAATAAACATAACAATTCGTTCTATTACGAATACCCTAAATGCATTCTTCCTTGTCAGGTATTGTTTAAACTCACTGCTATTAAGGCCATTCATCAATGTCATGATTGTAAGCTCTTGCTTTAACTTGGGTATGGTGTTTTCCTAATTGTTAAACCTCCTGATGTAGTCCTTTAGAGACTCATCCGACTTTTGCTATATTGTCATCGATTATCTTTGTTTTCTAGCATTACCACTCTTAACCTTATTAATCAAAATAACTTTGTTTGAATGTATTTAACTTACATTGGATTCTAAAGGTGTTTTTTGATGTGTTTGACTTTAATTTAACTCAATTAGCTTTGTTAAATGCTTTTGAATTTCATTTAATTCAAAAAGCTTTATTTTGAATGTGTTTGAATTTGATTTGATTCAATTAACTTTTTTGAATGCATTTAACTTTTATTTTATTTAAAAATCTTTGTTTGAATGTGTTTGACTTTCATTTGATTCAATAAGCTTTGTTGAACGCATTAAACTTTCATTTGTTTCAAAAAGCTTTGTTTGAATGTGTTTGACTTTGATATGATTAGCTTTGTTAAATGCTATTGATTTTCATTTGATTCAGAAAGCTATGTTTGAATTTTTTTGACTTTCATTTAATTCAATTAGCTTTGTTAAATATATTTGACTTTCATTTCATTAAAAAGCTTTGTTTAATTGTGTTTGACTTACATTTGATTCAATTAGCTTTATTGAATGTATTTGAGTTTCATTTGATTCAAAAAGCTTTGGTTGAATGTTTTTTACTTTTATTTTATTCAAAAACCTTTGTATGAATGTGTTTAACTTTCATTTGATTAAAAAAGCTTTGTTTGAATGATTTTGACTTTCATTTGATTCAAAAAGCTTTGTTTGAATGTGTTTGACTTTCATTTGATTTAATTTGCTGCATTTGACTTTCATTTGATTCCAAAAACTTTGTTTGAGTGTGTTTCACTTTGATTTGATTCAATGAGCTATGTTGAATGCATTTGAATTTCATTTGTTCATAAAGCTTTTTTGGAATGTGTTTGACTTTCATTTGATTAATTAGCGTAGTTTGAATGTGTTTGACTTTCATTTGATTCAATTAGCTTTGTTGAATGTATTTAACATTAATTGAATTTAATTAATTTTGTTGAATGCATTTGATTTTTATTTGATTCAAAAAGTTTTATTTGAATGTGTTTGACTTTCATTTGATTAAATTAGCTTTGTTGGATGCATTTTACTTTCTATCAATTCAAAAAGCTTTGTTTGAATGTGTTTGACTTTCATTTGGATTTATTAACTTTGTTGAATGAATTTGACTTTTATTTTATTAAAAAAGATTTGTTTGAATGTGTTTGATTATTATTTGATTATTTTAGCTTAGTTGAAGGCATTTGACTTTTATTTGATTAAAAAAGCTTTGTTTCAATGTTTTGGACTTTCATTTGATTTAAAAAACTTTGTTTGATTGTGTTTGACTTTCAATTGATTTAAAAAGATTTGTTTGAATGTGTTTGACTTTCATTTGATTCAATTAGCTTTTCTTGGATGTGTTTTACTTCCATTTGATTCAAAAAGCTTTGTTTGAATGTGTTTGTATTTTAATTGACACAATTAGCTATGTTGAATGCATTTGTCTTTCATTTAATTCAAAAACCTTTGTTAGAATGTGTTTGACTTTGTTTTGATTCATTTATCTTTGTTAAATGCTTTTGACTTTCTTTTAATTCAAAAATCTTTGTTTTAATGTGTTATATTTTGATTTGAATAAATTAGCTTTGTTGAATGCATTTTGCTTTCATTTTATTTAAAAAGCTTTGTTTGAATGTGTGTGACTTTCATCTGATTCAAAATGCTTAATTTGAATGTGTTTGACTTTCATTTGACTCAATTAGCTCTGTTGTATGCATTTGACTTTCATTTGGTTCAAAAAGCTTTGTTCTAGTGTGTTTGACTTTTATTTGATTCGATTAGCTATGTTGAATGTATTTTATTCATTTGAATCACAAGTCTTTGTTTGAATGTGTTTAACTTTTATTAGATTAAATTAGCTTTGTTTAAATGTGTTTTGTTTTCATAAGATTCAATACGCTTTGTTGAATGTATTTGACTTTCATTTGATTCAATTCACTTTGTTGAAAGCATTTGTCTTTCATTTGATTCAAAAATCTTTGTCTAAATGTGTTTGACTTTCATTTCATTCACTAGTAGAATAAAGTGAATGGACAGCCACAAATAGGAAGCGGTTAATGAAATCCGCTTTCGAAAACCCACTTTAGCTTTTAAAAATTATAAAGATACTAATGGGCAGCGGTTTTTGGTTCAAACCGCTGGCCATAACAGAAAAAAGGGAAATAAAAAAAACTTGCACTCACTCCTCCTCATTTACTCTCTCTCTCTCATTCAACTATCTCTCCCTTTCTCTCTCCTCCTTGCACTCCTTCTATCTCTTAGCTCCACCGCCGCCTCCCACCGCTGCGATTGTCACTCAATTTCTTCTATCTCCTCATTTCCCACTCTATTTCTTTTATAATCAACACACTGCTCTTCTTTCTCATCTTCTTCATAGCATCCAGATCTACCATCTACCCCATTGCTATAATCACATTCTAGGTTAGGGCTCTCTTCTTATTTGGGGGTTTGGTCTTGGGTTAAGGTTTTAGTGAATAGGTTAATGGTGGTGGTGGTTGAGGAGGAGGAGGAGAGGTGGTGGCTGCAACCACATCGTCAATGGCGGAACCTACGACGGCGATAAACTCCAATGAGTCGATGAAGACTGCAATTGCCGATTATTCTAAAGTAAAACAAAATTTTGATTTGTTCTTGTTGATTAATTTTGCCGATTATCAATTTTCATTATATAAATTTAACACTCTTGTGAATTTGCCCTTTTGTTGTTCAAATTTCGTATTCTATTCGATTTATTAGAAGCTATAGAATTTGGGATAGCAATTGTTTTTTATTGTTTTCAATTTTTATAATTTAATTAATTAATGGATGAACCTTCTAATTATATGGCTAAACTAATGCTATGAATTAATTTTTTTCCCCCTCCAAGATCTACATAATTTTTTTATTTTTGTTGCATGTAGTACTAATCATGATTAAGATATCAAAATAACTCATTTTTATTTTAAAGATTTGATTCGAATTTAGGATGCAAATTGCTAGAAAATTCTGTAACTCGGTCATACCAGTAGATATTTAAGATTATAACTTACAAAAAATTAAGCTTTTTTTTTTCCATTGATATACAATCTGACCTTCATACTCTTTTACATGGGAGGGATAATAAAATTAATAAGGGATGTTATACACAAATGCTACAATTTATTGTGAAAAAAGAAGTTATAGGGCAGTATGTGAGGACAGTATACATATTCACTTTTTCTTATTCTTACTAGAGTCTCTAAACTTATTTTCTACTAAGAAAAACTAAGGGCAAAATAATATTTACATTTCAAGTTGGTTCTAAATTGGAACTTCACTATATTCTTAATTTTAAAGTATAGTCCAATAGCAATGAGATATATAAAATACTTATTTGAAAAGAAGGATCCTTACTAATGCTGCAGGTGATAGAAGTTGGGTGACCCTTCACTAGTAGAAAATTACTAAAGGACACCGACCTTTGGCCACCGGTTTTTTAAAACCGGTGGCAAAAAACATGGGAAGGATATGGCATTTTTAAAAAGCCACCGGTTTGAACCGAACTGGTGGCATATAAATTAAAGGCCACCGGTTTATACCGGTGGTAATAAAATAAAAAAAAATAAAAAATAAAACCCGCCTCTTACCTTCTTCCTTCTCTTTCCCCTTTTCATTTTCGTTTTCATTTTCGAGCCCTCATCTCCAATTCCCTCCAACTCACTGCAATTCCCTCGATTGGCTCTCACCTCTCTTCGCCATAGCAAGCACGAGCACCGCCACTACCGTCACCTGCGACGCCGGCCACCACCGCCTCTTCTCCCACAGCAAGCACTAGGTTAGCCACGTACCCTCCACAGCCTATGAGCCACCCTCAGAGCCGAGGTTTGGCTTTCTCCACCACAGCCGAGGTTCGCCACCCTCCGGCCACCACAGCCGAGTTTTGGCACTACCTTCACCTCTCTTCCCACCTCTCTTGCATTGCCACCCTCACAGCTAGCGTTGCACTGCCACTGCCTTCACCTCTCTTCTCACCTCACTTATCCCGAGCAGCATACCCTAAGAACTACGGCCCTAGATCTCTTGCTTGGTACTCTTTCTTGTCTCCGCTCACCATTTTTCCAGATTATTTTTGTTTCATTTTATTTTTTTAATTTTTTTTTTTTGTGATTTTGTTACTGCCGAGTTTGCGGCAACCCTCATGCAATTATTTGCAAGTATGGATTAATGTGCTGCAGACATTTCTTCCGTGTTCTTTCTTTTTTGTAAATCGGTTTCATCAAGGTTCTTTTTTTTTCCTTATTATTCTCTGTTTTACTTTGTATTGTTTTTTGGATTTGAATTTACTTTTTTCTGGGTTAATCTATTGATTTTGTTTGAATGATGGGTTTTTTTTTGTAACAATTTGATTTCTTGGATTTGAATTCTCTGTTTTCTAGTTTTTTTGCTAATGTTTTGTTTGAATGATGGGTATATTTTGTAATGACAATTTGGTTTCATGGATTTGTTAATTAAGAGGGGAAATGAGTTATTTTTGTAATTAGGCTAGGGTGTTAAATCCATGACTTTGCATTATGATGGAAGCAACATATATACAAGTTAAAGTTAGGCACATAACTCCTAATGTAATCCCTTAATATTTGGGATAGCTATGGACTTATGCTAAGGCCTAACTACTTGCTAGCTTATCATTAATATACAAAGATATACCCAAAGTTATAATTAATATAGAATTTATTTAATAAATATATTCTAACATTAAATGATGAAAATATTGAAATTGATTAGATGTTATGTGTCAAACAAAGTGGATTGAATTTGAAAGTGGGCATAATTGAATTTTATTATCAGATTATTTGCGGTTGTTGGTAGTAGTTTGCAGATGACTTGGCCGTGAACAAATATATCTCTTAAAAATGTGAATATCGAAATATGGGAGCTAGTTGTTCTTAGACTGAATTTTGTGCAACTGTGATTATCGTGTGTTTTAGCTATGTTATACTTTGGACCTTTGATAATGGTTGGGTTCTTGTCTCTTTAACCTAATGTCTGTTTTAGGCCTAGTGATACCTAGCTTCTTTATTCGACAATTGTGATGAGGGTTGATGGTATGTTTTAATGTGTAATTTTAGGTTGTTTTAATGGGTATTAAATAATTATTAACTTTTATTTTTTATTTTTTGTTTTATTTTTTATTTTTAAAGATTCATATGTACTGAAGCACAAGTCTATTAGCTACTCAAGTGGGAAGTTTGAGACATTACATCCATTGTACTTGCTATATTGGTATGAACTATAAACTTTACTAAGCTATATTTCTGTCTATTTATCCATTTAATAAAAGTTTTTTCATGATATTACAACTTGTGTATTGTTTAATTACAAATAAATACAACATACATTATGTAGAATGATTGCATCATCATATGTCTAGATACATGTTGCTTTCTCATTAAGAGAAAGTCTTGAATAGTCCCCGGTTGAGATTGTTCTTGAATGTTTACTCTCACTTAGGTGATGAATGTATGTTTTCTTTTCAATCTTAAGGAGCATCTTGGAATTCCATTTCCTCACCATGTTCTCTGGGTACATATGTGGGTAAGTAATCATCTACATCATGTACTTATAGAACTAGGGGGAAGTGCTGCCGAATTTTCCTTAAAATTGGAAAGTTGACATACATTCACTAGTGAGAATAGATATTCAAGGATAGGTTGGAGTGATAAGGACACTTTGGAAACATGCATTTTTTCACTATATGAATGGTATATTCACGGTGTGTACTTGAAGTTCATTTACATAAAATATGTAGCAATTATACATTATTCATAATATGTTGCTATATATGTTTAGAGACAATTTAATAAATGGAAAAGGGTCGTGGTTGGATGTATAGTAAACTTGATACATTGGAATTTTGGAATGGGGTTCAAGAGTTTTGCGAGATGGCTTTATCTTATCAGCGCAAAATGGGTGACGAAGACCTATACTGTTCTTGTGTTGATTGTAATATTGTGAAGGTGGTCAATAGTGTTTCAAGCATTAGAGATCATGTACTTTGTCGTGGGTTTAGACTTAAATACCATGTGTGGATCTGGCACAGTGAAAATGGAGAGTATAGTGGGGATGTTGAGGGGAATGATGTGCATGATAGAAGGAATGAGATTCATGTGGACGAAGAATACGAGAATGATGAATATATTATTGATAATGGTGAGGATCGAGCTGAGGATGATTAGGTGGATGAGGTCGAGGATGAAGACGTGGATGAGATGTTGCATAATGTTGAAGCTGGCGTGTTTAAGTTATTATCATAGGCTTCCAAAAAGCCTTTGTATCCTTGTAGACACCTAAAAATATCTCCCCAAAACCAAACCCGATGATGAACAATCTTTCACCGCCATTATTGGTCGGGTTCAGTATTTAATCCCGAGAGTGCTTAAAAAAAATCGTATTAAATTAAATTCGGTTTTTGAATAGTCTATGGATCAGTCTTGATGTTTAGTCAAAGCATAGTTCATTTTTAATTTTAACCCACACCTTTTTATTTTATTTATTTTCCTTTATTTTATTATTTTGGCTCAAACCTTTTTATTTTATTTATTATTTTGTTCCAATTAATAATAATAAATCATAAATGGCCCGAAATTATCAATCGACACTTAAAATGGCTGAACGAAATTAGGGCAAAAAATGAATTTAAACGGAAAAATGGACTACAGATTCCCACGTCACGGCAGTTTTCCACCGTGTCACCGGGCACAATGCCGCGCCACGGTGTGCTTTCCCGTGACGCGGTGCCTGTACTGTGACACGGGGCCACTCTGTGTCCTTTCCGCGTAAACCCTTCACGCGTTTTATCTCCCGTAACCTAATTATTTCCCACGTCACACTATATTCCACCGTGTCACGAGATTTTCCCCCGTCTGACGGTGTCTGGCATCGTGTCACGATGTCCTATGCCGTGTCGCGGTGGTAATTTTTAGGGTCCCGTGTGTTCCCTTTACTCATTTTTTCTATAAATACCCCCTCATTTCTGATGTACAAGGTATGAATTAACTCTCTTTTTCTCTCTTCTATGCTCTATCCTAAACACTAGCCTACCCCTTTTTCTTTCAAAATTCCCCCTTCAAGCACTCCAAGGAGTCCATACTTTACTCGTGGTTCTGTCCTTAAGCCAAGGCGTGAAAGGTAGAACTGTTTGAGGGTTTGGCCCCAAATCAACTCTATTTAATTTAATTATTGTTTTATTATTTTTCCTTGAAGTTACTAACTCGTTTATTATTTTATAGTTGCAAGCAAACAGAATCAAAGTAAGAATTATGTTCCTTCTATTTCTATTATTTTTCTAACAATTTTATATTGTTGGATTTATTGTTAAATTGCTTCCAATATTAATGTTTATTCTATTGTTATTTCTTATCACCATATCGCATGTTTAAAGGGAATATGTAATTGAAAATCACGCCTAATAAGATATTTTGGACAACCGGTTTAGGTTTAATCTTATTGTTTAATCAAGTGATCACAATATTTAAGAATTATGTGTTGCATTAATATTAAACCAATTTAGCTTAATAATAGTTTGGAGAAAATTGAATATTTTGTTTGTATGTCTTTGAGATCGCAGGCTTCACTTTTCACTATAAGAATCGAGTAGAGGCCAATACGGGCGAATGTGACTCCATGACACACTTTGTACCATCATCCCCGATCCTCCTTTCGTGGTTTCGAACCATATGGAGTTAGTAATCTCATGGATTATGAATGGGGTGTAACCTTCACGGGTCAATCGTTGTTGCCTATCATTGTCCCTTTATCGTGGTTGCCTTTTATGATACGTGAACGGTTTACAAGTTCCTTAAAAACTTGTTGGTGGCTCCCTACTTTCCTTGTCCCTAATCGTATAATGTCAATTCCCACTTCCTATGAGTGCCAAGCATATTCACAACCTGCTTTAACGTAGGCGCACTTCGAACGATCCTACAATCCTGGGTGCAAAATATACTCCAAACTATCCGCTGTGCTAACACTTTTTAACATTAAATCGAAGCATGGGTGGACGAAAATTAGTTTATTGCTTTGTTGGCCGCATTAAGTGAGATGTTGCCTGATGGGAATGAAATTCCTAAGTCTTACTATTATACAAAGAAGCTCATGTGTCCCTTTGGTTTGGAGTATAATAAGATACATGCATGTCCTAATGATTGTATCCTTTATCGAAATGAGAATGAACAATTGGAGGAGTGTCCACGATGCAAGCGATCGCGCTACAAGCGGATGAGTTGCAATCCAGGTATGAAGGGACCTCCTGCTAAGGTGTTGTGGTATCTTCCGATTATTCCAAGGTTTAAGCGTCTATTCTCAACACCAAAAGACGCTAAATACTTGAGGTGGCATGTAGAGGGAAGACAGAAAAACAGAATGTTGAAGCATCCAACTGACTCCCCGCAATGGAAGAACATTGATTTGAAGTTTGGGAAATTTGAAGGTTGTGCACGGAGGGGATGAATCCATTTGGCACTCTGAGTACCCAACACAGCACATGGCCGGTACTTTTAGTGATCCACAATTTGCCTTCTTGGTTGTGCATGAAACGTAAGTATGTAATGCTTTCATTGCTAATAACGGGGCTTAGACAACCTGGAAATGACATAGATGTTTACCTTGCGCCACTTATTGACGATTTGAGAAAGATGTGGGACGAAGGGGTTTCTTGTTTTGATGCTCATAATAACGAGATGTTCACATTGCATATGTGGACCATGAATGACTTCCCTGCATATGGCAACTTGTGTGGGTACAAGGTCTAAGGAAAAAAAGCATGCCCCATATACATTAATGAGACATCAAGCATATACCTTAAGAATTCTCACAAAGATGTGTTTGTTCGGACTCAAAGGTTCCTTAGGCGTGATCACCCGTACCGTAGGCAGAAAAAGGCTTTCGATGGAACGATTGAAGATAAGACTGTGCTTAGGCCATTGACCGATGAGGAGGTTTATGCTTGAGTTAAGGGTATACGAACGGTGATTGGAAAATCTGAAAAAGTTTCGGTCTCAACTGCTCTCTTTAAAAAAGAATCAATCTTTTAGAAGCTTCCGTACTGGAAAGAACATGACGTTAGGCACTGTTTTGATGTGATACATATAGAGAAGAACGTGTGTGATGCTCTTGTGGGAACGTTGATGAATATTCAAGGCAAAACAAAGGATGGAAAGGGTGCACGGTTAGATTTGCAAGAGTTGGGGATTCGCCCGGAATTATGGCCTCAAGACAGGGTTAGAAAGGGAAAGGATAAAAAGGGAAAGGAACCGGATAATGAAAATGTAAATGTTTCAAAAAAAGGAAAGGAGAAGAGCAATGGAAAGGCCACAGATGCTTCATAGAAGTGAGATGAGGGTAAAGGCAAGGTTGAGAAGACTTATTTACCACCGGCTTGCTACACATTGTCAAGGGTAGAAAAGCGGATGTTTTGTGCATATCTGTACGACATTAAGGTTCCATTGGGGTACGCGTCTAACATGAAAAGATTTGTATCCTTAAATAGAGAATTGAAGCTTACAAGTATGAAATCCCATGATTGTCACATTCTGATGCAAGTATTTTTACCGATTGCAATACGTGGTATTTTACCGAAGCACATGAGGGAAGCTATTACAAGCCTTTGTTTGTTTTTCAATATAATATGCAGCAAAGTGCTTGATCCTTGTTTACTTGATGCTTTGCAAACGGATGTGGTTGTGACTTTGTGCAAATTTGAGATGTATTTCCCACCCTCTTTTTTTGACATAATGGTGCATCTCATTCTTCATTTGGTGCGTGAGATTAAGATAAGCGGTCTAGTGTTCCTGAGGTGGTGCTATCCTTTTGAAAGACACATGGGTACCTTGCAAGATAAAGTAAGGAATTCGGCTCACCCGGAAGGAAGTATGATTCAAGGGACCGTGAGTGAGGAGAATAGTAATTTTGTGGCCGACCATATAGCCGTTGCTGAACCTATTGGTCTTCCTACTTCTTGACATGAAGGGAGACTTAAAGGTCATGGCACAATTGGGTCGAAATGAATGTCACCTGACCGAGATTAGTTCTTACAAGCACACCTTTATCTGTTGCACCATGTTGCAGATGTTCACCCATATTTAGACGAGCACATGGCTAGTTTGTGTGATGAATTTCCATCGAAAGGTGAAAGGGAACTGATGCAGTTGCATAATAAGAAGTTTGTCAGTTGGTTTTGTGATCGAGTGATGAGTCGATTGGATGATAGTGTCACCGATACAGTAAGGTGTCTTGCTTATGTGACTAGGGATGATGTCTGCTCATTTGAGGGATATGACATCAATGGGTACACTTTTTGGACAGAGGGTTGGGATTTGAAATCTTCCTTGACCCAAAAGAGTAGTGTAACGCTTGTGGCATCGTCAAGGGAGTTTGCAAGTGCTAAGGATAAATCACCTGTCGATGTAAAGTTGTCATACTACGGTCGAATACAAGATATATGGGAGCTTGATTATTGTAACTTCATGGTTGCTCTTTTCAAGTGTAAGTGGGTTGATAAAATCAGGCGTAACGTCAAATATGATGACTTTACTCTTGTAGATCTTAGCCACTTGAATGATAGTGCGGAACCATTCATCCTAGCATCTCAAGCTAAAAAAAGTGTTCTATGTAACTGACTCAGTCGATTCAAAATGGTCTATTGTGCTAGCCGGCAAAAGAAGAATCCTAGGCATTGGAGATGTTGAGGATGAGGAAGAATATGACGCGTTTGATTATTCAACACCTTTCACTGTTCCTAGACCTATTGTAGAAAATGACATAGACGACCAAGCAAATTATATGCGATCAAACCACAACGAAGGAATATTAGAGTGAGGTACTATATATGCTATTTTGATGTTATTTCCATCCTTAGCCACGTTAAACAAAGTATAATTGACATGTTATGAGAAAAAACTAGTTCATTAGTTAAGAAATGTAGAAAATGGGCAAAGTAGTAGTCTTATTGGCCTTATTTAGGCCATTTAGGTTGAAAATGCTATTTTGATGTGATTTCAAGTATATATGTCAACTTACTTGCCCATTTTCTATGTTAACTTGTATTATAGAGTTAATTTGGTGAAAATGGAAAAAAAGTGACCTATATATTAACTTACCTGCCCATTTTCTATGTTAACTTGTATTATAATTCATAAGTTTATATTTGATTTTAACGTTTCCTAACAAATTTGTCTCAAATACAACTAATGAAGTGTTATGTTTGTAATGGCAGGTGTTTATATCTCATGGCAGACGATTATGACCTTCATTGTGTGGAGGATTTGGAGGATGACGATGATAGCTATGAGGATGAGGACGAGGATGATATTTATGATGTCAACAAGGAGAATGATTTGGGTGAGCCGGAAGATCAGGCTCAAGATGAGTTTGTGCGTAGGCTTGAAGAGTTTGAACTTTCAGCCAAACGTGTGCCTCCTATTGAAAATGCAATTTCTGCGATGGTTGGTGAGAATCCTACTCCTCAAACTCAAAGCCAAGGACATAGTGATCAAATGAACACCGGTGGTAGAGGGGGGGTAAAGGCACTAGCTACGAGAAAGGGTAGGGGTCCAACTACAAGTTTTAAGAAGCCTATCGGTGCCATGGTGTTGGAGTATGACAACAAAGGACAACCTACGGGCGAATGGCGTCGGGAATGTGGAAACCAAGTTGGCATGTGTGCGCGCAAAATCCCCATTACACTTGGTTGGCGGCAAGTACCTCCCGGCTTAATTCAAACATTTTGGGATGATACAAGGGCAAGTGTTTTGTTTGCACATTTGTTCAATTATAAATACCTTCACCTTACGGTTGTTTCTAAATAGAAACTAATTATTGCTTTTATTTGTGCTTGCAGAAGCTGTTTAATATTCCTAATGATGCCGACAAGAGAAGGTTGTTTGAATCTTTAGTAGCGGAAAGATTCAGAGGCTTCAAGACCTTCTTGACTAATGGATGGATCTATAATAATAATAATAATAATAATAATAATAATAATAATAATAATAATAATAATAATAATAATAATAATAATAATAATAATAATAATAATAATAATAATAATAATAATAATAATAATAATAATAATAATAATAATAATAATAAGAAGAAGAAGAAGAAGAAGAAGAAGAAGAAGAAGAAGAAGAAGAAGAAGAAGAAGAAGAAGAAGAAGAAGAAGAAGAAGAAGAAGAAGAAACGAAAGAACAAAGCCTGCAAGGGGAAGGATAATGAAGGTGGAAATGACAAAGCTTTTGAGGAAGAAAAACTCCCATGGCAAATATGGCCAAGTGTTAAGGAGGATGAGTGATATGTCCATTTTATATAGTGTTTTACCCCCGTCCCTTGGTCGTTATTAGTAGTGTTTTTGGCTCTTTCGGGCCACTTTTATTACTAATTTGTGTGTTCTAGTGTTTTCGTAGTTTTAGTTGTATTTTAAATGAAATTGCACTCTTGGAGCATTTTCCCGGGCTTTATGGATCAACTACGGAAGCTAGAAGGACACGACCACTTTTTGAGCCCAGGATCGGTGAGAGCCGGTGATTAAGGGCTCGGTAATTGGGATCCCAAGGCATTTGGACCAAGTAATCAAGACCCGAGGAGGAAATCCGGATTGGGCCGAGAAATCAAGCCCAATCGAAGTCCAAGCTCGAGGAGAAGCAACCGCCCGATCGGGCTACCTCTAGCACGATCGGGCGCGGCAAGACTAATAGGCTGAGCGTGCTAAGGCGCGCCCGATCGTGCGAGCTTCTAGCACGATCGGGCGATGCTGCTTGGGAAGAACGCGAAGAAAAAGGCGCGCCCGATCTGGCGGCCCTTCGCCCGATCGGGCGCGCGTTTTTAGAAGACCTGATTAAGTTTAGTTTTAATTCTTGTTTTAGAAAACGTTTAAATACGATTTTGTACGGAATTATTATATTACCTTCTTTCTTAGACTTTCTCTCTCTACTTAGTATCTTTCTCTCTCTTAAATTCTCTCTAAACTTTTGTTCTTAATTCTTCCTTTAATTCCAGATTTCTTTTTGGTAACAATTTCTTCCCTTTTAATTTCAGCTATTTTAATTGCTTTCTTGATTATGCTTTTACTTATTTACTTGATTGGCTTAGTTATGATGATGCGTGAGTAGTTTCATTCTAGGGTTTATGGGGATCCATAATTAATATGAAGGGATAGCTTGTTAATATTGATTATTGATATTGCATGATAATTTCTTATTGAATTGTTTTAATTCTTTGTAATTAGATTATGAATCAAGCAGATGTAATTTGATTGTGAATGTTTAGCTATATTGAATTGATGAATCGAGCAGATGTTAATTTAATATTAAAGGCTATTTTCAATAAGAACTTAGATCTAGTAAATTGCGAGAGCCTGTTAGGTCTATGTTGATTAATAAATTTTGAGAGCCTGTTAATCATGTTATCTGTGCATTGTTAATTATTAATTGCTTCGTTCTATCCCGGAATATTAATTGTTGGTGAACCTGTGACCCTAGGCTTCCTTATTATTGTTTCTTTTCTCCATAAACTTATTCTTCGTAGTATAGAATTTATTCCCAAAAACATTGGTTACTTAGATAATTTAGATTATAATAATTAATTAGAAGTAAAAAGACCTGTTTCCCTGTGGAGTTCGACCCTACTTCCCTATCTACTTTAGCTAGAGGACTTAGGTAATTATTTTTTATTAGGGGATACGACTTTACCCTGTCAAAATTTTGCGCCGTTGCCGGGGAAACGGTTTTATTTTTGTTTTCTGATTATATTTTTGTAGTCTATATTATCCCCTTTTTGCCTCAGAGAACATTAGTTCTTTGAGGCAATTCTCATATTTGTCTTTAGTTCTTTGTTTATGCCCAGGTGTTCCAGATCAGGTTACATCTCTTTTGACCCTGAGATCGAGCGCTCTTTTCATAGGCAAAGGAAACTCTATAGACGAATTCTGGCGGGTTCTGAGGAGGACAACGATCGAAGAGATCCTCCCCCTGATTCTAGTGACACAAATATTCCTTCAGATTCAGAATCGGAGATGACGGCCCAGAAGAAACTCAGTGACTACTCGCAACCGAAGCTCACAGATTTCCCGCACCTTACTCCCACTCCGGCCCTAGATGGAGTTCAATTTGAGATCAAGCCCTTATTTATCACTATGATAGAGAGGAAGCAGTTCAGCGGAGCTAAGGGTGAAGATCCTAATCTTCACATCGCAGATTTCTGCCAATATTGTAACACCATTAGACAAGCCGGGGTCACGCAAGACCAAATCAGGGAGATTCTTTTTCCCTTTTCATTATGTGGAAAAGAAAAATTATGGTTTAATGGTTTGAATAGAACTGCACTTGGTATTGCTGACTGGGAAACTCTTGCTTTGAATTTCTATAATAAATATTATCCTGCAGAGAGAACAGCGGTGCTAAGGAGTGCTATTCAGAACTTTGCTCAAAAGGCCGACGAAACATTATATGAGGCTTAGGAGAGGCTCAAGGATCTACAGAGAGAGTTCCCCCACCACAATCTAGCACAATGGCAATTGATCCAAGCATTTTATAATGGACTTGGAAATTCTTCTAGATCAGTGCAAGATTCGGCAGCTAGTGGGAGGTTTATGAATTTAAATGTGGATGATGCAGGACAGGTTATCGAAGACATGGCAATACACAATTCCCAATATGGGAATCCGAGAGGGTTTGCAAATAAAGGAAAACATAGTGTCGATTCCGTATCCTTTTTGCAAGCTCAATTAACATCTATTTGTCAAAAATTAGATAATCTTACTGCTGCTCCTAACTCTGTAGCTAATGTTTCTGCTGTTGCTAACCATGAAGCTTTTTGTGAAAATTGTGGAATTGTAGGTCATTGGGAGCAAGATTGTAGGAGCTTTATGGAACAAGTTAATGCCTTTCAAACCTATAGGCAAAATAACCCCTATTCCAATTCATACAATGCCGGTTATAAAAATCATCCTTACCTTTCATACCGGAGAACCAATGTACAAAATCCTCCACCCCCACAACAACCACAACAGCAAACCCCACCACAGCAAAAATATTATCATCCTAATTCCGGCCAGAAAAGCCAAGCATCACCCTCATCATCTTCCGACCCTGCCATGACAGAAATTAGAGCAATGCTTTCCAACATGCAAAAGCATATGGAGAGTAGGAATGCGCAAATTGATTCTATCCTAGCCCAAAATAAAATCATGGACAATCAAATTGCACAACTTTCATCTACCCTACAATCCCGTCAGCGGGGAGCTCTACCATCACAACCTATCCATCCTACAGATCATGCTAATGCAATCACTCTAAGGAGTGGTTCATATTATGATGGACCTCCTATGCCAAAGGAAGATAGACCAGTTCCTGATCTAGATTCCTCTATACCAAACGCTAATCCTACTAGCCCTGCAGGGCTACAAATAGATACTAACCCTACTAATGTTTCTGTGCAGGGTAAATCGCAGGATAAGGGAGGAGATGTGCAGAGCCCGGTTATCAAACTTCCATTCCCTAATAGACAACTGAAGAGTAAGTTTGATAAACAATTCGGTAAGTTTTTAGAGGTTGTGAAAAACCTGCAGGTAACAGTTCCTCTCACTGATTTAATCACTCAAGTTCCTGCTTATGCTAAATTTATGAAAAACATTCTGACTAGGAAAAGGGCCTTTAATGAAGTAGAAACTGTAGCTTTCACAGAGGAGTGTAGCGCTTTATTGCAAAACAAATCCCTTCCTAAATTAAAGGATCCCGGTAGTTTTTCTATCCCTTATCACATTGGGAATTTTTTTATTGATAAAGCTTTGTGTGATTTGGGTGCTAGTGTCAGTGTCATGCCATCGTCTGTCTGCGCTAAATTAAATATGGGAGAATTAAAAATTACTAATATAACTTTGCAAATGGCAGATTGTTCGGTAAAATACCCCTTAGGTATTTTAGAGGACGTACCTGTCAGAGTTGGTAAATTTTTCATTCCTGTTGATTTTGTTGTTTTAGACATGGCAGAGGACACACAAATACCCATTATATTAGGTAGGCCTTTCCTCCATACTACAGGGGCGATTATTGATGTTAAAAATGGTAAACTAACCCTTTCTGTAGGTGACGATAATGTTACTTTCAATTTAGGGAAGGTTTTGAAAGGGCCTATGTTAGAGGAAAATTGTTGCTACATTGATATAATGGATGATATTTGTGATGATAGCTTTCCACAGGTTCTTGCGAAGGATCCCTTAGAGGAAGTTCTCTGCGGGAATTTATCTAGCGACAATGCAAGCATTTGGGGTAATGAGGTACAGGATATTGAAAAGGCTCTTTCCTTAAAAGAGTTAAGCCCCAAGGAAACAATGAAGGTAGTAAATTTAGTTCAGGAATCAAAACCTGTAGAGGTTAAGAAACCTGAGCTAAAACCTCTCCCTTCTCATTTAAAATATGTTTTTCTGGATGAACAGGAACTACACCCCGTGATCATCAGTACTGCACTCACTGACCTACAATCTTCCCAACTTCTAGGGGTTCTCAAAACCCATAAGAAGGCTATAGGGTACAGTATTGATGATCTCAAGGGTATTAGCCCTGACTTTTGTATGCACAGGATACATCTAGAGGAAATTACAAGCCCTGCATTCAACCCGAACGAAGATTAAATCCCAACATGCAGGAAGTAGTCAAGAAGGAGGTGATGAAATTACTTGATGCAGGTATTATCTATCCTATTTCTGACTCCAAGTGGGTAAGTCCTGTGCATGTAGTGCCAAAGAAGGGTGGGATGACTGTGATAACAAATGAAAAAAATGAATTAATTCCCACTAGAACTGTAACAGGGTGACGTATGTGCATAGACTATCGTAGATTAAATATCGCCACTAAAAAGGATCACTTCCCTCTTCCCTTTATAGATCAAATGCTTGAGAGGTTAGCCAATCACAAATTCTTTTGCTATTTGGATGGGTATTCGGGATTTTTCCAAATTCCGATTCACCCTGAAGATCAGGAAAAGACTACCTTTACATGCCCTTATGGCACTTTTGCATATCGTAGAATGCCCTTTGGTTTATGTAATGCACCCGCTACCTTTCAACGTTGCATGATGAGCATTTTTTCTGATTTCATAGAGTCTATTATGCAGGTCTTTATGGATGATTTTAGCGTATATGGTTCTTCATTTGATTCATGTTTAATTAATCTCGCTAAAATTTTGAAAAGATGTGAAGAGTGCAACTTAGTCCTTATTTGGGAAAAATGTCAATTTATTGTGACAGAGGGAGTAGTCCTATGTCATATTGTATCTGATAAGGGCATACAACTAGACAAGGCTAAAATATCAGTGATTGAGTAATTACCTCCCCCAGTTAATGTTAAGGGAGTTAGAAGCTTCTTGGGTCATGCGGGGTTTTATCGCCGCTTTATCAAAGATTTTTCTAAAATTGCTAAACCACTGACGCAGCTTTTGCTCAAGGATGCCCCATTTATTTTTACTGACGAGTGTCTTGAGGCTTTTAACAGGATTAAGCAGGCTTTTATATCAGCACCCATCATATGTGCTCCCGATTGGAACCTTCCTTTCGAGATCATGTGTGATGCAAGTGACTTCGCGCTAGGAGTCGTGCTCGGACAGAGGAAGGACAAGGTTTTGCATGCTATTTATTATGCTAGCAAAACTTTGGATGAAGCCCAAGTCAACTACGCCACTACGGAAAAGGAGTTTCTTGTTGTTATTTATGCTTTAGAAAAATTTAGATCATATCTTGTTGGTTCTAAAGTTATTGTTTTTACTGATCATGCAGTATTAAAATATTTGATAGCTAAGGCGGAATCAAAGCCAAGGCTACTCCAGTGGGTTCTCTTGCTCCAAGATTTCAACATAGAAATAAATTATAAAAAGGGAGCAGAGAACGTAGTGGCAGACCACTTGTCACGTATCAGGTATGATAAGGGTAAGGATTCTTTACCTATAGATGATTCTTTCCCTGATGACAACCTATATGCAGTTGTAGAGCAACACCCATGGTATGCAGACTTCGCTAATTATTTAGTGGGTGGTACTCTACCTCCTGACTTGTCCTATCAACAGAAAAAGAAATTCCTTTCTGATGTTAAACATTATTTTTGGGATGATCCTTTTTTGTTTCGTGAGTGTGCAGATGGATTATTTTGAAGGTGTGTTCCCGAATGGGATGCTCATGGCGTTCTTACCGCCTGTCATACCTCACCTTATGGAGGACATCACAGCCCCAATAAAACGGTGGCTAAGATTAATGAGTCAGGCTTCTATTGGCCTACTATGTTCAGGGATGCTAACACTTTTGTGCAGGCTTGTGACTCTTTCCAGAGGACTGGCAACATTTTGCGGAGGCATGAGATGCCCCAAACCGGGATTCTTGAAGTAGAAATATTCGATGTTTTGGGTATTGATTACATGGGGCTGTTCCCATTTTCCAATGGGAATTTCTACATACTTGTAGCCGTCGATTATGTGTCTAAGTGGGTTGAGGCCATAGATTCACCAACAAACGATGCCAAGGTAGTCCCCAAGCTCTTCAAGAAGACCATATTTCCGAGGTTTGGCGTTCCACGGGCTATCATTAGTGATGGAGGTACCCACTTCCATGAAAGACAACTAGATAACCTCCTTAAGAAGTATGGCGTATATCACATAACCGAGCTTAGTTACCACCCTCAAACTAGTGGTCAAGTTGAGGTCTCTAATAGGGAAATCAAGGCGATCCTAGAAAAGGTAGTAGCCAAGTCAAGGAGAGATTGGAGTATGAAGCTCGATGACACATTTGGGCATACCGAACAGCATTCAAGACACCAATTGGTACTTCACCTTATAGATTAGTTTATGGTAAGGCATGTCATCTTCCCGTGGAATTCAAGTACAAAGCTTTTTGGGCGATCAAGGAGTTTAACATGGACTCTAAGGTCTCGGGTAAGAAAAGACTCCTCCAACTCAATGAGTTAGATGATTTTAGATTGTCAGCATATGATAGTGCGCGAATCTACAAGGAGAAGACCAAGAAGTGGCATGACAAGAAGATCTTACCATGCAAGAGAGTTTGCACCAGGTGATAAAGTTCTTCTCTTCAATTCTAGATTAAAGATTTTCCTAGGAAAGTTGAAATCTAGGTGGTCTGGTCCCTTCACTGTCACAAGGGTGAACAAATTTGGCTCGGTAGAGTTGGTCAATGACAAAGGTGAAGAGTTTAAGGTAAATGGCCAACGACTGAAGGTGTATCATGAGGGCGCTACTAGTAGAGATGTGGAGGAAACCTTCCTAACTCCACTTCCAACCTGAACATCAAGGTGGTAAGAGGGTCGTGCGGGACCTAGATAAACCAGCGCTTTGCGGGAGGCAACCCGTATTTCTTGCTTTCTAGACTAGTTTTCCTTTTTATTTATTTATTTTTTTTTTTTTTTGAGAGGCGAGGAGAGTGTAATTTTACCGTTTATAAGTGTTTTTTTACAGGTATAGGTTTAAGAGGTCGATAGACTTAGAAAAAAATTTGAAGACGAAGAAAAGCTAAGGAAACGACCTGGCACGGGCCCGATCGAGCGAGGCTCACCCGATCGGGCGCGCAAGAGAGCAATATTTCCAGCCTTTGATTCGCCCAATCGGGCAGGGAATCGAGCAAAATTCGCCCGATCGGGCAAAGTTGCCCAATCGGGCGCGCAAGTGCAGTCAGAAACTCGAGCAAATTTCGCCCGATCGGGCGAGGTCGCCCGATCGGGCGCAAATTGAGTGAAGGAAAAGATATATCGGGCGAGCCATAGGGCAAATTTTTCGTTCGTGTTCACGCCCGATCGGGCGGAGCTCGCCCGATCGGGCGCGCAACTTCAATTCTGGAATTCAAATGATCCGCCCGATCGGGCGCGCCTATTTTTGGCCGTCCCCTTATATTTTTCTTCTTCTTTCTTTCCTCATTTTCTTCTTACTTCATCTTCTTCTCCTTTACTTTCTTTCTCTAAAACCTCCATTTTTACACCTTCAAACTCACTTATTTTTCAAGATCTTCTCCAATCCTTCCATCAAAACTCAAAAAAATTTACATATTTCTAATCCTTTCATCTTTCTCTACCATCTAGACCTAATTTCTACAATTTTCTCTCAATTTTCTCTAAACCCTAAGAGAGAGAAACCACTCAATTCCTATTCTTTCTACCATCAATGGCTTTCAAGAGGTCAAGAACGGTGAGGGGGGAAGGCTCAAGGAACCAAGAGGCGAGAATTGACCCGGATTTGCTAATTCCAAGATGGGAGAGGGTGGTCATCACCACCCAAGAGCAAAAAACAGAGGATGCTTAACCTCATCACGAGGCAGGTAATTCCCACTCGTTTCATTCATCACCCTACCCTTAATAGACTAGGAATTGATAAGCATGTAGAAAAATTATTCAAAGGAGTTGGCATGAGCGGTTTCTTTAACATGCATTACGATACTTATGATTATTTAACCTTAGAATTCGTTTCTAGTTTTAATGTCATAAAATCAAATGCTTTAATTTCTCATGTTCAATTTCGGTTATTCAATAATGATATTAGATTGACATTGAAAGAATTTGGTAAAATTTTTGAGTTGAAATCGGATAGGCCTCTTGAACCACCCCAAGACAACATTGCCGTTGTCTATCAATCCCTTACGGGGGATCCTAATTTGAACCTCCAACATGCTAAAGGTACTTGGATACAACATCCCGTGCCAAAGATTTGGCAACGGTTAGTTGGCCTTACCATTTTTGGAAGGCATGAACCCGCCAATGTTAGGCGGGATGAGCTTGAATTACTAGGGTCATACATGATCCCTAGGAGTGAAAAGCTCAATATAGTCTACAAGATGGCCAACCACTTCCAACGGGTGGCCAATGCGGCCGAGGCGGGTAGGTCTAGGGTACCCATTTATTTTGGTGGCCTAGTTACACATATAGCGGTCAAACACCTTAGCTTTGTCCCTAACGATGATGGTAAGGTAGCCGGCCCAACTCTTATGGACCTAACCTATCTAGGTAGCCTTAATTGGCTTAATGTCATGGGAGGGGATACTTGGTGGGTGATTCAACGGGAATCGGGTAGGAGGGATAATGCTTTCACTTTACCCCACCCCACCTTGACCAAATTTGAGAAGGGGAAGCCTTCTTACACTTTTGAGCTTAACGGTCAAGGTGAGGTGAAACCACCTCACCCTTCACCTCAACCCCATCACTCTCCCATTGACCTCTCACCTCCTCACCATTCACCACATTATCCACCACCTCAACCCTTTACATACGATATCCCTACTTCCTCTACCAACTACAACATAGACCCCAACGCCCCTTATGACTTCTCGGCTTTTAGGAGCCAATTAGATAGGATTGATACGGGGCAAGGGAGAGTGGAGGGTTTGGTTAGGGATTTGGATGTTAGAGTAGGGTCTCTAGATAGAAGGGTAGGTCATGTGGAGAGGAACCTAGGGAGGGGTTTATATCCCATGTATGATGACTACGCCCGTCGGGGGGCTATTCCCCCCGATTCACTTGTCCCTGATTGGTTCCAATATCCGCAGGGTGGATATACGAACCGAAGTGCCTTTGGTACCTACGTCGACTACTCATCGGTCCATGGTTATGGGACCGATGTACCTTTTGGTGGGCTTGGGGGGAATGTGGACCCTAACTACTTTGCAGGTGGTTCGGGGTATGGAGGTGGTGGCTCTAGCCATGGAGGAGCCGGTTCTAGCCACGGAGGGGGCTATTCGAGGATGGATGAGGATGAGGAGTAGGCTACTCTCTTAAGTCAATGAGGGCATTGCTTGATTTGGCTTGGGGGGTGTTCTTTCACTTGGTAATTCTCTTCCTTTTCTCTTTTTATTTGCTTTCTAGTATAGTTTTTATTGCTTTCCTAGTGTAGTTTTTACATTGCTTTCTTATATATGAAAAATACAAAAAAATTCAAAAATAAAAAAATTCAAAAATACGTTCTAATGAATTATGAATCATACTTCCCTGTGCCCCATACTTGAGAAAAAATTTGTTTTGATTTTTGGTTATTGATAATGAGCATTGTGGATTTGTTGGTCATGATTTGAAGTTTAATTGCTTGGATTCCTAAACATGATTCAATCTTGCCCAACTACTTGTGAATATAGTGCTTGACTAGTTGATTTGGTTAGGAAATGTGTGATAGTTCCATAATTCCTAGTATGTCAATGAATTTGAGTATTGATTTGCAACTATGAGTAGTGTTTCATGACTTATTATTATGCACATGAGGAGGACGAAGGCGTTCATTCTTTTAGGTAGCCTTCAGAGTATTAGATACATTTGTTCCCTTCTTGTTACCCATGTTGTTGCTTGTGCCCTTTTATTGTTTATTTAGCCACATTACAAGCCTATTTGAGGGAGTTGTGGTGTGCATATTATTTGCACAATGCGGGAATAAAAGAAGAGTTGTTGTTCTTTGATTTTTGATTGGAAAATATTGATATTGTGTTTCAAAGTTGAAATTTCCAACATGAGTTAAAAAGAAAAAAAAAGAGCAAAAGAAAAAAAAAAATTATTAATGCTCAAATGTTCTATTTGAAGGTTGTTCAAAAGAAAAAAAAAAAAAAAAAAAAAAAAAAAAAAAAAAAAAAAAAAAAAAAAAAAAGAAGAAAAAAATTCAAGTAAGGAAAAAAAAAAAAAAGAATGAGTTCAAAGTTTGTTTTTCACTCAAAGTTTTACATTATCATATTTTTATGAGTGATTATTGTGGGTGATGGGATTGTTTATGATTATTAGAGTTGTATTTGGTGGTTTTTGTTGGAGTTGGTTATGTTTATGGAGATGTATGATCATCATTATTTTGATCATGGGTTTATTAGGTTTTGGCTCCCTTAATGCATAGCTTTTCTCTCACATAATCCCAAATTTATCCTACCTATACCCTAGCCTTACATTACAAGCTTAAAAGACCTTCCGACCTTGTGCATAGAAGTTATGTAAATGTGAAAGTGTTGTTTATCAATGCAAGTTATGACTTGGCATATTTCGAGTCGACTAGTAGATTGAGCGTTCAATGATTTTATACACACGAGAGTGTGAGTTGGGAGGGCATTGTTCACATTAAAGGGGTTGGTTGGAGAGCGATCGAGTACATCTTTTACTCACCGCATAAATGAGAGTTGAGTGTGTGAGCACTAGTCTTGAATTCTATATGCTCTTGTGGTTTGCTCTACTTGACAATTGTTGGGGAGGAAGGGTGATTAGATGAATAAGATTGATTGATGTTGAAGCGTGTTCATTAGATTTGCCTTGAATCATTGGTTTTTGATTTGATTATTGGGGTGAAGTATGTTTTATATGTTCATTGATGAGCTCTTTGCTTAGGGACAAGCAAAGGTTTGGCTTGGGGGAGTTTGATATGTCCATTTTATACAGTGTTTTACCCCCGTCCCTTGGTCGTTATTAGTAGTGTTTTTGGCTCTTACGGGCCACTTTGATTACTAATTTGTGTGTTCTAGTGTTTTCGTAGTTTTAGTTGTATTTTACAGGAAATTGCACTCTTGGAGAATTTTCCCGGGCTTTATGGATCAACTACGGAAGCTAGAAGGACACGACCACTTTTTGAGCCCAGGATCGGTGAGAGCCGGTGATTAAGGGCTCGGTAATTGAGATCCCGAGGCATTTGGACCAAGTACTCAAGACCCGATGAGGAAATCCGGATTGGGCCGAGAAATCAAGCCCAATCGAAGTCCAAGCTCGAGGAGAAGCAACCGCCCGATCGGGCTACCTCTAGCACGATCGGGCGCGGCAAGACTAATAGGCTGAGCGTGCTAAGGCGCGCCCGATCGTGCGAGCTTCTAGCACGATCGGGCGATGCTGCTTGGGAAGAACGCGAAGAAAAAGGCGCGCCCGATCGGGCGGCCCTTCGCCCGATCGGGCGCGCGTTTTTAGAAGACCTGATTAAGTTTAGTTTTAATTCTTGTTTTAGAAAACGTTTAAATACGATTTTGTACGGAATTATTAGATTACTTTCTTTCTTAGACTTTCTCTCTCTACTTAGTATCTTTCTCTCTCTTAAATTCTCTCTAAACTTTTGTTCTTAATTCTTCCTTTAATTCCAGATTTCTTTTTGTAACAATTTCTTCCCTTTTAATTTCAGCTATTTTAATTGCTTTCTTTATTATGCTTTTACTTATTTACTTGATTGGCTTAGTTATGATGATGCGTGAGTAGTTTCATTCTAGGGTTTATGGGGATCCATAATTAATATGAAGGGATAGTTTGTTAATATTGATTATTGATATTGCATGATAATTTCTTATTGAATTGTTTTAATTCTTTGTAATTAGATTATGAATCGAGCAGATGTAATTTGATTGTGAATGTTTAGCTATATTGAATTGATGAATCGAGCAGATGTTAATTTAATATTAAAGGCTATTTTCAAGAAGAACTTAGATCTAGTAAATTGCGAGAGCCTGTTAGGTCTATGTTGATTAATAAATTGCGAGAGCCTGTTAATTATGTTATCTGTGCTTTGTTAATTATTAATTACTTCGTTCTATCCCGAAATATTAATTGTTGGTGAACCTGTGACCCTAGGCTTCCTTATTATTGTTTCTTTTCTCCATAAACTTATTCTTCGTAGTATAGAATTTATTCCCAAAAACATTGGTTACTTAGGTAATTTAGATTATAATAATTAATTAGAAGTAAAAAGACCTGTTTCCCTGTGGAGTTCGACCCTACTTCCCTATCTACTTTAGCTAGAGGACTTAGGTAATTATTTTTGATTAGGGGATACGACTTTACCCTGTCAATGAGTGGAATGCCTAAGAAGTAAAAAAAAAAAATGTTGTTGTAAGTTTCGGTAAATCTATTAGGTATTGTATAATATATTAACTCTTTTTGAAGTAATGATACTTACATTTCTTTTTATGTAGGAACTTTGAGAGCAAAATATGGCAAATGCATTGCAGAAGGAGTACATCCATCGTATGAGGGCCAAGACATTTAGTGAATGGAGGGTAACTTGGATCAAGGAGAAAAAATACCCTATTTTGCTTGAAAGGTTATCCAACGAAACCTCTAACTATACGATCACTACGTTAGTGAGTTGTGTTACGATTTCATTTGTTCTCTCCATTCGTTTGATAAGGAAACCGGAAAATGGCTTATCAAGGAACCGGAAACCAAAAAAATGGTTGATAAACATGTAAGCTAACTATAACCTTGTACGCTTTATGAAGCTTTTGCGTAATTATAATTATACAAAAACATTAATTGTATGTGTGTTACCTTTTTGTTTTTTCTACAGCTTGAGTACACTACAAAAGTTGTTCAAGGCAAGCTGGTCCCAACTGTAGAGAAAGATCCTTTCACCTTGGCTTTGGGAAAGCCCTACCATCCAGGAAGGGTAGTAGGTTAGGGGGGACATTGCTAGGATGGGAAAAGGTTATGGGTTCAAATTACACAAAATCGGGAAGATCTCGATCAAGTGTTAACTCACCGGGTGACTTGGATGCCAAGGTAGAATCAATTAAGGAACAAGTCCGCAATGAGTTAGTAGGTGAATTCAATGCTTGGGTGAAGCAAATGAATTTACCCTTGTCATTCCCTCGACTACACCGACCGACTCAAGTAGTCACCCACAAGGACAAGGTGAACATGAGAGACATGGAGAAGATGAGAGACATGGAGAAGATGAGATACATGAGGTAGTTTCCAATTTCTTAGTTTTGGCATATTGAGTTACATGAGATCTAAGGTGGCATTGTTGATTAAATATTGTAGGTCGGTACTCCTACACATGTGGACTCTAGGGCGCTTGAGCATCCAACACTCCATGAATTTCCAGATTTATAGGTGATTAACATAGTTGATTTTGTTACTTGATCAATTGTGTAGGAAAAGACACCTTTTAATTAGTTCTATTTTTTACGAGTGAATTTCAATATTGGTGTAGGAAGAGACCCAGTGTGGACTTCTAGCCTCGCGGCTATTAAATAGTGTAGAGTTGCATTTGGTGGCGTATGGTAGTGCACAAGCGACGACCGGTGATACAATCCATTTTCGATCGCTTAGGCCACAACATTACTCGGTCGGGATCAATTCTTTGATTGATGGGTTCGAAAACATCCCACTACTGGTGCCCATAGTAGAGGATGGGATTAGTATACTTTGGGAAGCAAAACGTAGCTATGTGCAATGGCCACGTGCTTGGGTAAGGTTGATCAATGAGGTAATATTTGAAGTTTATGTTGTTCTAATTAAAAAATTTGCACTCACTATCCTTTTGTCAAAAAAAAATTAACTAACACTGCACTCTAAAGCATACGTTCCCCGTTCCCTGATCCCGTTCCGTCTCATGTTCCCCAATCCCCGTTCCTCGGCCCCTCTCTGAAAACACTCTACACCCCGGACCGCGGCAGCCTTGGCAGGTGATGCGTGGGCCGCAGCAGCTGCAGCCTGGGCAGATGTTGCCTAGGCCCCAGCAACCTGGGCAACAGTTGCTTGAGCCGTTGCAGCCTGGGCAGTTGCTGACTAGGCCGCTGTAGCCTGGGCAGATGATGAGTGTCATTTATGGCACTCATAGGGTAGTGTTTTAGGATATTTTCATTATGCTTTTCAAGCTTTTCTTTTACCTTTTTGATCATTTCTCCTCTAGTTTCTCTATTTCTTCTTCTCTCGTGTTTTACTTTCCTTTATGTGCATTTATTCGTGTTTTCCTTTTATATTGCTTTTTTTCTCTTCTATTTTCTCTCCTAGGTTTCTCTTGTAGGTGTCTAAAGACTTAGCTTTGCAAAGGATTCAAGAGGAGCAAAAAGAGCCAAGCAAAGGAGCTTCAAGTCTCATGGAGAGGGCTCTCCTCTTTTTCTCAGAGTCGCGGGCGCGGTATGGATGGCCTTAATATGGAGCCCCCGGTTACGAAGTGTCGCGGCCATAGGTGGTAGACAAGGCCTAGCCTAGGATGCATCGGAGTCGCGCACTTTGTAGCTCTTGAGGACTCGCAGGACCAATGGGGCGCGGGTTTTGGTGCACTTTTTGGGGATTTTTAGCAGGAACTCTTCGCGCCCTACCCGTGGTCTACCCGTGGGCGCGAAGATGTTGGAGAGGGCGCTCCGTAACAGAGAGATCGCGGCCCCCTACTTGTATTGGAACAGGGCATTTTGCCGCGCCATGTGCCGCGGGCGCGGGCTATAGTACCCGCGGGCGCGGGGTTTACCCAGATTGCCCGCGGAGGTAGTTATGGGTTCCGTACCCATTTCTCTGCGCCCGCGGGGTCTTTGAGGAGAGGGCGCGACCGATCAGCTTTTGTTCTTTGCCTATATATACTCTTGTAAATCCATTTGAAGGCCAACTTTTAGATAATATTTCATTTGCTTAGTTTTTAGAGAGAGAAACTAGAGAGAAGTTAGTGAGAAAGTTAAGATTGTAATATTTGGATTTGAATTGTAATTCAATATTGTTTCTTAAATTAAGTTTTTTATTCTTCTTCAATATCAATCATAGTTAGTAAGATCTCTTTCGTTTAAATTTACTTCTAGTGATTGAATTTCCTTTTTATTTAGCTTGAAATGAATGTGTTTGTGATTGAATTTGTTTTGGCTTTAGAATTCATCATGATTAGTGAGTAGATTAGTTGCTAGGGAGAAGGGGAAGCATGCTTGATTGATGATTATTGTTAATTGATGATCCTTGATTGATTGATTGTTGCAATTAAATTGGTTGACATAGTTGTGCATGTGATTAATTAGACTAGGAGTGATCAACCTATAAGATTAATCTAGATTGCATTGCGAATTCCAATGACATGAACAATTGATTTGGGAATTGCTTTAATTAATTGAATTTGATTGTGATTCTCCTTGTTAATCATTCAAAGTGAACCCTAGTTTGGTTTATAGGAGGTAACCTTTGAATTCCTTTGATTGCAACTATCCTTTGTCCTTTGAAATGTATGAATCAATTTGGTGATCTATCAATTTGCATGATTGTTAAGCTTGCATGTGGAACCTATATCCCTAGTGTTTAGCAATTTGATTGAATTCTTGATTCTTGTTATCATACTCAACCTTTAACAACTCTTCGAAATAGCTTAATGTTAGACTATAACATGGTTTTGATTCATTCCTTTCGGTTCGACCCTTAGCTTACCTCTATACTCGTATAAGGTTTGTTAAGCGTTTACAAATTTAGTTTGACTTAGGTAGAATTAGATGACGACCTAGTTTCAACCCTTGTCAGCAGATGCTGCCTGCTGGGCCGCTACAGCCTTGGCAGCTGCTTCCTGGCCTGGGCAGCTTGTGTAGGGGTCTGGCAGCAGCTGTCTCGGATGATGCGGCCTCGGTAGCTTATGTGGTATGGGCAGCTCCTGTCTTGGCTGCTGCGTCCTTAGTAGCTTCACCTGACAGAGATTTTTTTATCCTCACTAATCTTTGTTTGATCAGATTTTGAATCAAAGCCAAACATCAAAGAAAAGGAGGGTGGAGAAGCATACAACCATTGATCAACCTACAAACAAGGTGAGTGAACAACGGTCGAAGAGTGAACATGTGTCGAGGAAGAATTCTTCAAAAGGTTCAGCCATGCAACCTACTCCACTCGTTGGAGACAATGTCCTTCAATCGCTCTCTAAGGATTTAACTTTTCTACACAACCGTTTTAAACATTTGCCTAGTGACGATCCTATTGAAATTGCCCTTCCTAAGGCAATGTTCCACTACGATGAGGATGCAAGTGCATGGTTATCCAAACAAGATGTGAAGGAATTTCTAAGTGGTTCAATGCTTAACATTTCCCTCATTCAAATATTCATGAGGTACTTGAATGCCACTTCAATTGGGTTTTATTAATGTTGATTATCCTTCAAATTTCAATTAAGTTTTCAATGTTCATGCACACAGAGCACTACAGGAGCACTTAAGTGACACTAATTTCCCTTCTAAAGTTGGGTGGTTATGCCCCGAGCAGACATCTGATGCTAGAATCTTAGGAAACCACCTTGACGTGATGTGTTATCTTGAACATAGTATCAAGGAATTAGTGCGTGTGAGAAACATGTTCATATTCAGCCCATGTTATGAGGTGTACGTTTAACCATGTCTAATTCAGTTCTTTAAACATTGGAATTATATGTTCAGTCCTAATCACTTATTTTTTTATGTATTGTGAATTTATGTAGGTTGCATTGGTGCCTCATGGTGATTTGTCCTTATAATAACACAATCTTTCCCCTTGATTTAGCTCGATCAACAAAGAAGTATCTCGTGAAGTCTATACTACAAAAGTAAATATACATACCTGACAGGCTAAATTCGTATCACCTAATCAAAAGTAATTCCTAAAACCACTAACTAATAATAGATAGGGAAGTAGGGTCGAATCCACAGGGAAACTGGTCTTTCTATTCCTAATTAAATCAAGCAATCTAAATTATAAAGTAACCAATATATAAATTTGGATATAAAACTAAACTACGGATATTTAGAGTAAAGAGAAAACAATGAATAAAAGATCTAGGGCATAGGTTCACCAATAAATAATATTCCAGGGTAAAGCATAATAATCAATCATCAATGCATAAATTAATCAGATCATAAAGGGCTTTCGCTATGCATTACAATCACACAATTAATTTACCGGTATTAAATCTCATTTCTCGAATCTCGACTTAACCATTTATAAATTAACCTGCCTATTGAAACTAGACATAAACATCAATTCTCATCTCACGAATCTCGAATCAATATTGTCAAACTCATGCATAAAAGATCTGCGCAAATCTAGTCACAGAGCATTAAATCAATTAATAGGAAATTAATCCAACATTGACAATTAACAACAATAAATTACCCCTTCATATTATTTATGGATCCCCATAAACCCTAGAAATAGAACTACTAACACATAATTAAATCTAAACTAATCAAAGTAATAAAACAAGACATGATCAAAGGAATAAAATAAATAACTAAGGTTAAGAGAAGAGAAATTGTTACCAAAGAAATCTGGAATTAAGAATAGAGTTAAGAACAAAGTATAAGAGAGAGAGAAACTAATCTAAAAGCTAAGTAGAGAGATAAAATCTAATAAAGAATTAAGAAAGAGTAAAAGAAGATACTAAACTCGCTTAACGGAAAAGTATTTATATTAAGCAAGAATCCTAAACTAAAACAAACTTAAACGACACTAATCGTCTCCTAATAATAAAACGCGCCCGATCGGGCGCGCTTTTTTTTCCATCAGGTACATTTCTCGCGCCCGACCGGGCGCGAGTTCGGGCGCCGTCCTTGCTTCCCCCGCCCGGCCGGGCGCGCCTTCGGGCGCCAGCTTCATTGGCCAGGCGGCACTCTTGGGCCACTATTTGGACTTCGATTGGGCTCCAATTCTTCGGGCCAACCTGGATTTCCTCTTCGGGTCTTGAATACTCGGTCCAAATGCCCTGGTATCACATATACCGAGCCCTTAATCACCAGTTCGATGGCTCTAACCGGACCTGGGCTATATAAACTGGTCGTGCTTCTCCAATACTCGTAGTTGCTCCATAATATCTCGGGAAAATGCTCCAAAAGTGCAAATCCCTACAAAAGTCAACTAAATCTACAAAATCACTAAAAACACCAATTAGTAATAAAAGTGGCTCTAAAGAGCCAAAAACACTACTAATTATGACCAAGGGACGGGGGTAAAATACTATATAAAATAGACATATCAATACCTAGCGTTGATTATCATTAGTTCATTACCTAACTCAGTTAGTAGTTAGACTAATCAAATTTGATTTAACTTTCCTATAGTTTTTTGAAGAAGATACATTATCGTGCTCCACAGGGTCCTACATGGAAATCACCGATGGTAAATATTTTGATTATCTAAATAAACATTGTGTAAACAATTTGCCATGCATGTTTGCTTCATTTGATTTTTTTCCTATGCTAGTGCCCACAACAACATAATGGAGTTGATTGTGGCCTATACGTGATGAGATTCATGCTTGACATAGCGACTCATTGTACGAACACTTTACAGCTTGATGAGCTACGTCCTAAAACTTTTTAATATGCTCTTTTAAAGTAATTTTAAGTTTAGCAACCTAAACTACGTATTAGTAACATGTTATGAGAAAGAACTAGTTCAATATTTAAGAAATGTAGAATATAGGCAAAGTAGAAGTCATATAGGTCATATTTGGGGCATTTTGAGGGAAATGAGTCTTAAAACTCAATAAAATACACCATTAATGTGATTTAAAGCCTTAGCCACCTAAAACTAGGTAACATATAAATGTTATGAGAAAGAAATAGGCCATTTGATAAGAAATGTAGAAAATGACCGAATTTGAAGTCATATAGGCCATATTTGGGACATTTTGAGTGAAATGGGACTTAAACTCAATAAAATGCACTATTAATGTGATTTCAAGCCTTAGACACCTAAAACTAGGTAACATATAAATTTTATGAGAAACAAATAAGCCATTTGATAAGAAATGTAGAAAATGACCGAATTTGAAGCCATATAGGCCATATTTGGGCCATATTGAGGGAAATGGGTCTTAAAACTCAATAAAATGCACCATTAATGTGATTTCAAGCCTTAGCCACCTAAAACTAGGTAAAATATAAATGTTATGAGAAAGAAATAGGCCATTTGATAAGAAATATAGAAAATGGGAAAAGAGGCCTTATTTTAGGCTATTTTGACCTAAGTGAACTTGTAAATGCATGAATATATGACTTACTTGTTTAACATAATTAATTAATTAGCTCTAATATAATATTATATGTATTTCAAGTTTTTCAAGGTACAAAAATAAGGTATGTTGACAAGGAAGGAACTTACTGAAGTTCGAGACATGTTGGCGTCTTTCATCACCTTTAATTTGTAAATGTCATTTCTATTTGAATTTATATTTTGTTAACATTTTAACTACATTATTATATAATTAGTACTATTATATATATATATATATATATATATATATATATATGCATTGTTCTTATTTCAACTTAGAAATTATTCTTATTATAATTAATTATAATTATTATTAATTATATAATTAATTAATAAATAAGGCAGGTTTCATATTAGTGCAGATTTTATATTAGTGCAGGAATTATTGCAGGAATTTTATATATATATATATATATATATATATATATATATATATATATATATATATATATATATATATATATATATATATATATATACATACACATATGTTATTGCCACCGGTTAACCGGTGGAAAAAAACCGGTGGCTTTTTTTAATGGTATTGTCACCCCTAAAAAAACCGGCGGTTCAAAACCGGTTGCCAAATAGGGGTTTGAACCGGTGGCCTTGTGTAATTTTCTACTAGTGCTTGGTGCAACTTATTTATCAGAATGAAATGTCTATTTGTTTTTATTGATATTGTTAGAGATATCCTGATCTTTCTGTTGCAGGTGTCTCTTTACGAAAGTGTTTCTATGTAGTTTGAAATAACACAATGGTGAGCTTTAATGGAGGGGCTAAAATATCTTAGGCTGGAGGACCTTGGATTTGTGCTTGCCTTGTGCAAGGTTTCAAAAGTCAGAGTGAAGGTATCTACCTATTTGCATGTTGCACTGCTTATGTCTTTGGTGTTGTTGCCTCTGCTTCTGTGCTGCTGTTGGTCTGCTTTTGTGCTGCTACTGTTCTGTCTTTTGAGCTGCTGTCACTTTTATAATAATGATTTTTATTTTATTTTTTTGGATGAAATTGTAATATAACAACATTTATTAATAAAAATATTTAAGTTAATATATTTATATTAGTTTGTGATCAAGTTCAGCGTAAAAAAAGGGCAATTTTTTTTTTTTATGGCACAGATGGGAAGCGGTTTGGCGCCAAAACCTCTTCCCTTTCACTACAAATGGGAAGCGGTTTGAACCGCTTCCCATTTAAAATGCCAATGGGAAGCCCCCCCCCCCAAACGCATGCGGTTCAAAACAGCTTCCCATTTGGGGGTTTGAACTACTTCCCATTTACTTTTTTCTACTAGTGATTCAATTAGATTTGTTGAATTCATTTGAATTTCATTTGATTCAAAAAGTTTGTTTGAACGAATGTGTTTGTCTTTCATTTGATTCTATTAGCTTCGTTGAATGCATTTGACTTTCTTTTGATTCAAACAGCTTCGTCTGAATGTGTTTGACTTTCTTTTGATTTAATTAGATTTGTTGAATGCATTTGACTTTTATATGATTCAAAAAGCTATGTTTATATGTGTTTGACTTTCATTTGATTCAATTAGCTATGTTGAATGCATTTGACTTTTATTTAATTCTAAAAACTTTGTTTGAATGTGTTTGATTTTAATTTGATTAAAAAGCCTTGTTTGAATGTGTTTGACATTCATTTGTTTCAAAAAGCTTTG
Source organism: Chenopodium album (assembly GCF_948465745.1). Classification (NCBI taxonomy): domain Eukaryota; kingdom Viridiplantae; phylum Streptophyta; class Magnoliopsida; order Caryophyllales; family Amaranthaceae; genus Chenopodium; species Chenopodium album. The sequence continues at coordinate 59,650,388 of NC_137836.1, read as the reverse complement.
GTTGAATGTGTTTATTTTCATTTGATTCAAAAAGCTTTGTTTGAATGTGTTTGACTTTCTATTGATTCAATTAGGTTTGTTGAATGAATTTAACTTTCATTTGATTCAAAAAGCTTTGTTTAAACGTGTTTGACTTTCATTTGATTCTAACAGCTTTGTTTTAATGTGTTTGAATTACAATTTGACATATTTACCTATGTTGAATGCATTCGCCTTATATTTGATTAAAAAACCTTTGTTTAAATGTGTTTGACTATGATTTGATTCATTTAGCTTTGTTAAATGCTTTTGATCTTTATTTTATTCAAAAAGCTTTGTTTAAATGTGTTAGACTTTGATTTGATTCAATTAGCTATGGTTAATGTATTTGACTTTCATTTGATTCAAATTAAAAAAACCTTTGTTTGAATGTTTATTACTTTCATCATTTGATAATTAAATTCGCTTTGTTTGAATGTGTTTCAATTTTATTTGATTAAAAAGGCTTTGTTTAAATGTGTTTGACTTTCGTTTGATACAAGTTATGCAAACCAATATTCTCCCTATAGCCATCACTATTGAGTTTAAAAAACGTATTAAAAAGTTTCTTTGGAATTGTGTGGATAAAGCTAGGTACATCCCAAGGACTTCTTGGTCCATTGTTTGTGACCCTATCAACAGAGGAGGGTTAGGAATTAGAAACCTTAAATTTGGAACCTTTGTTTCATGGCTAAATTAGGATGGAAAATTCTTACCCAACCAAATAAACTTTGGGTCCAAATTCTTACTGACGTGGGTAGAGACTAGGTCGTTGAAACTAACTCCTACCCAAGGCCAAACAAAATTTGTATACACTCAACACACCCCTACACAAGTATAATGGTAAGTTGAGGGTCGAACCCAAAGGAATGGTGGGCGATTATCTATTGTCTATGGTCAAGCTATTCCGAATTGTAATGCTTGGGTGTGAATGTTATGCTAGGACAAAGACGACTAATAAACGAGAAGAAATCAAATGTAATAAACACTAGGGCTAGGATCCACATGTAATCATAACGGATTCAACTAATTGGGAGGTCAAATTGACTAAGTCAAGCAATGTGAGGGAAAATCAATCATGCAACCAAGAGAGCATATCAAGCTATTCTCCTAGAGGTCTAACTAACGTCAACTACGATAAACCCTAGCTAGGAAACATCACAAGACACCTCAATCGTTAAATGCAAGCCACAAATCAATGGTCTGTATCAATGCGAACTTACAATGCAATCTAGTGCAACAATCAAAGTTAGCTACTCTTTAATTAATCACACACATGCACATGATCATCAACCAATTTAATCACATAGTCAACTCCATCAATTTTCCCCAATTAGCTTTAATCCATTACTCATACATGCTTCACCATTACCCTAGCAAGCAATCTACTCACTAGCCATTGAAATCAAAATCAAAACAAGGCTAATCAACAAATTCATCATGATCAAATCAAACAAGCTAAAATCAAACACAAATCAATCAAATTCAATCAAACTTGAACATTCAACAAACAATTCAAATCAAACTAAAGATCAAACTAAAGATTGCATTAAAGAAAAGGAATCCTTACAAACTTGATCAAAAATCAAAGGAAATGGAGAAATCTTCAATCATCAACAATCCACCATGAAATTATCTCTCTAAAAATCTAGAGTTTCTCTCTCTAAAAATCTCTCTAATTTTTTTTTATCTAAAACTGATTCTAATTCTATTCTAATTTTCTCCCCCCTAAAATAGAAGGAAAAACTATATATAGGAAAGATACAAAAGAAGAGTTAGTTAGATCGTCCCAAAAGAAACCCCAGAAGGCGCGGTCGCATCAGAGGAGAGGCGCGGCCGCGAGAAAAAGGGTACGGAACAGGGGCCCTGGCAGGCGCGCCCGCACCCGCACCCGCACTAGGCGCGCCCGCGCCAACCAGGTGCGCGGCCGCACCACCCTCGTGCGCGCCCGCACCTGGAAGCGGGGGAGCCCCCCTCTTCTTCGTCCAAGCTCATCCTCGTGCGCTCGTCTTTATGATGATGATGAACACCAAGGTGGTCAGTCTTGAAAGGGCCATTTTGGTGGATTCATGGAAAAGACGACGCCTCCACCGCATACGTGCACCGATCTCTAGACTTGCTCTTTACGTTCCTACAAACTTGAAGCTCCAAAAGGCGAACATGAGGCATCCAAATTGATGAGAAATATGAGAGGAAGGCTCGGGAATCCTTGGAAACACGGTCATAACCTAAAAACAAACGAAAACAAACAAATAAAAGGGAAAAAGAACAAATAAACAAAGAAATGCACAAAACAAGGAAACTAACTATGGAAAGCACAAACTAACGAAATAAAGAACAAAACTAAGGAAAAGGGCTATAAAATAGCATGAAAATCATCCTAAAAGAGGTCAAATTAGTGCCATAAATGACACTCATCAAATTCCCCCAAGCTAAACTTTTGCTCATCCTCGAGCAAAACAAAGCAAGAAAGAATAAGGATGAAAGACTTATTCAAAAAGAAAAAGAAAGACTCAAGATGAGAATATACACTAAGACTCACTGTCGTAGGAATCACGGTTGTTTTTAGCTACAACAAGCCATTTTAAACCCCTAGATCGCCCTAGAGGATGAGTAATGCTCTCGTAAGGGTATCCTAAGAGTTTACCCATAACTCTCCCCCAACATCCAAGAGGCAAAACCATAAAAAGAAAAGAAAAAGGAAAACAAAACCTTTGCGAAATGGACTTACAAAGAGACTACAATGCAAATGAATGAAAATCTTTCTAAAGTAGTCAAGGTATGCACGTTCCAAGATATCCAAGGTTGATTGAAACATAAGGTATGCTAAGCATAGGAACTAGACATCACAATCCACGTTCATCCCAATAAATCTTACCGCGTTCTCCCCACTAGTCTCAAATCTCCCCTTAGCGAGCATCCCAATGATTCCTCGAAGGAACCGGAAAAAGAGATTTATTTAGGCTACTCGACAATCTTGACTATGCATCCCCTTTCCTTAGGCAATGACCCATGATTCCCTCCCCCGAATAGTGACTCAACTTCTAGGTCGAAAGGGCTTTCCCAAAGGTTGTAACGTAAGGCATAAAGGGTGAAGGTAGGCTAAAATTTAAAATTTGGTGGTTTTCCTAAATAGTGAAGCAAAAGGGTGATCAATCCTCAACATCACGATCGAGAAATCACCAAACAAAAACGACAACGCCCCCAAGCTTATTCAAAGTTGTACTCACAAGAATATGTACAAAAAGTGTAAACGCTTCTCCCCCAAGCTTTAAATGAAGCATTGTCCTCAATGCTTAAAAGGAGAAAAGAATACATCAAAATGTTTTTGTATTTTTCACTTTTCCAAATTTTTGTTTTTTTTTATTAATTTTATTTTTTGTAAAGCTTTGCTTTGTCCTTGCCTTTTTCTAAATTCAGACGGCTTTTTTTTATAATGCACTTATTTGTCCATGCCTCTTTTAATTTAGGACGGCTTTTACTCGTTCTCATTTGCCATTATTCACAAAGAAAACATAATCACAAGTTTGCATCAATGGAACCACATATCCCAACTATATCACCACAAACTCCATCAAGAATGATCAATTGCTTCACAAAAACAAGAAAAGAAAGAAAATGAAACAAAAGGCCAAAGATTTAAAGATGTGGCTTGAATAGAAGGAAATAGGCTCAAATGGTTGCAAGAAGGCAAATGTAAACCCAAAAACAAATATTAAACAAACTATCCTAAAAATGAAAAATACCACCCGAAAAAGGTGCCTTTGTCCTCCCTAGATAGCTCGGTCTCGGGTTTAAGAATCATAAATCAAGCTTTATGGATTAGGTTTGCAATAGCCAAGGATCCACGCCGCTCATACAAAATAGGTTGAAGGCTTGAAAAACGATGAGTCTCACATGGATGTAGCAAAAACTCACTAGTGGTGTCAAATCGACTATAGGGAGCAACTACCAACATGCCACAAACAAGTAGAATCCAGCTTCATGATCCTAAAGGAAAATAAAAATAAAAGGAAAAGAAAAGAAAAGGAGAGCCATAGATAAAGAAAGAATAGGAAAATTTGAGAAAGGAACTAGAAAGCAAGTTAAACACATATATCCCAATCGACATACAAGTGATTGAATGACAACATCGTCAACGATCCCAAACACATTACGTGTTAACAAGCAATCATCCTCGAACCGTTAAACTTCCCCTAAACTAAACCTAATCTATGCATCCAAATAAAATAGAGAGAAAAATTAGAAAGTTCTCACTGGGCTATCTGTGCTTAGCATAATAAACAAAGGTGATAGAAAGAACCACCATCGTTGCGCTCCAAAATCGTAAGCATCATCAAAAATCCATGTGAGAACAAGAAAAGTAAAAGAAGCTATAAACAAAGAAAAAGGTTAGTAACTTCAAAACAAAAGAAAAGGATACTAAAAAGTAAAACTAAACGAAGCTAACAAAAACACTAAACAACTGAGCAAAACTAGGCTAACAAAAACCAAAACGGAAAGTAAAGAAAAACTAAGTAAACAACTAACTAACTAAAAGGCACTAAACTACAAGATTTGGATTCAAAGGGATTTGGATTCAAGGGTTTTGGATATAAGGGAGCAAGAAACAATCAACATCATCACAAGGAAATCATCACAACAACAATGGCAAAACAAACTCATGGGACTAGCAACAACCAACAACAAGACTAGAGACCAAGATAAGAAAACCATCATGCAAGAGGCGAATAAAATTCAAGGTAAGCAACAACAACAAATATTGGCAACCGAGATACAAAGAAGTTCCTCCAAGCTAAACATGAATATATCTCAACATCCCAACAATACAAATCAAGCACATAAACATAAGGGATGGAAGTAAGAAGTACAAAAGAGAGGGAACTAAGACTCATCATTACCACCACCACCTGGCCCGACCTCATTAAAATCATTGTTGCCCATGTAGTCATCGAAGGTTGGGGGTGAGTAAGGAGCCCAACCTCCAGTGAATCCCTCGGGCCAACCATAATTCCCCTTGAAGTTATCTTGTTGCCAAGGGGCAAGAGGTGTGAATTTCTCAGGCAAGGTAAGCTCAAATGGATGGTTAGGGTGCAAATAGGGGTAATTAGGGTCACCCCTATAGTCACACCCTCCTGGAGCACGGTAATCGTAGTTACCACGCTCGTCCGGGTAAGAACGGGGCTCAGTACCGGGCTCTAAAGGCCCTTGCTAATAAGGATGCCCATGCAAAGGTATAGGACCTTGCTAGGGCGGAAAGTAAGGATAGTTAACCGGGGGAGTGATGCTCCCTCGGTTAACCTCCGCATCATAAAGTTGTTGTTGTTGAATGAACATACCTTGTTGCATTTCAGAAATACCTCGCATTTGGGAGTAGAGGGCCTCAAAATCTTGGTCATACATGCCCTCCAAGCGGATTTGTAACCCACTCATTTGGTTACTAAGGGCCTCCAAGTCGGAGCTAGCAAATTGAGGTTGTTGCATTTTCCCTTGATGTTGTTGTTGTTGTTGTTGTTATCGTTGTTGTTGTTGATGTTTTTGTTGATGTTGTTCTTCCTCATCTTCTTCTTCCTCATCGGAGTCAAAGAATGTGCGACGGAAGCTCTTGGGGACATGCCACACATTAGGGGTGTCCGTCCGGTGGAGAGATGTCAAAGATGGGTTGGGAAGGTGTGGGGAATAGATTTCAAGCGTTAAACCCCTAGCTTGAACCCCACTGTGATCATACATTAAAGTACGACGGCGTCCAAAAGGGAAGAAGATAGAGCAAAAGAGTCGCCAACAAGTTTTAGGAACTTGTAAACCGTTCACAGGGTGAAGGTTACACCCCTTAACGATCCAAGAGATCGTCAACTCCATAAGGTCTAGAATCAAATAAGGGTTCGGGGATGAAGGTACAAATCAAACCTAAAAGAGATTGAACCTGCCCTAATAATAGGCCTCTACTTTATTCTGATCGTATTCATGTGCGCTTTCTGACTAACATACAATCAATAGGATTAACCCTAAACTTGTTTATCTATGTTGGTTGAATTTAATGCACAAATAAATCTATTATTGGCGATCACTTGAATTATAATCAAATTAACCCTAACAAGATTATCAATTATCTCATTAAGCGTAATTACAAGTACTGTAGACACCCATTTGTGTCTCCCCAAAACCAAACCCGGTGATGAGTACCTTTCACGTCGAATCATAATCGAATGAAACGAAAGTGTGGAAAGGTCTAGTGTTGCGGAAAGTTTTTATTTCTTTTCTCTTCTCTCTGTTTTTGAAAACTTTATTTTAAGATCTTGCAATTATTAATAATCACGCTTAATAAGATAATTAATAATCTTGTTTAGGGTTAATGTGATTATAATTCAAGTGATCGCCAATAATAGTTTATTTGTGCATTAATATTCAACCAACATAGATTAAACAGGTTTAGGGTTAACCTATTGATTGCATGTTAATCAGAAAGCGCACATGAATACGAGCAGAATAAAGTAGAGGCCTATTATTAGGGCAGATTCAATCTCTTTTAGGTTGGATTTGTACCATCATCCCCGAACCCTTATTTGGTTCATGACCTTATGGAGTTGACGATCTCTTGGATTGTTAAGGGGTGTAATCTTCACCTCGTGAACGGTTTACAAGTTCCTTAAAAACTTGTTGGCGACTCTTTTGCTCTATCTTCTTCCCTTTTGGACGCCACCGTACTTTAGTGTATGATCACAGTGGGGTTCAAGCTAGTGGGATTAACACTTGAAATTATTCTCTACAGTTTTTTGGCGACTCCACTGGGGAGGATTTCTATTTTAATTCCTGAATTTGTTTCGGCTATGATTTAGAATGAGTGGATGAGACTCGAAAAGTTCTAAGTATTTCATGTGCGTAATTTTGATTAACATTATTGTCATATGCATAAAAAAGATCTCATTGGAAAGACCATCCGTAATGAGTTAAAAAAATAAGATTTTACATGTAGGAAATTTGAGGAATATCTTTCACAACTAGGACTGAAATAACACCGCGCGAAACTGGAAGATTTTATCGAGCACAGAAAGCTGCTGAGGCATGTGGGAAGTAGCGTCTGGGGCCAGAGCTTGGCGCCAGACTTTTAGCCGTAGCGTCAGACGCCAACATTGGCGCCAGGCGCTACAGTTAAAATCTGGCGCCAGTCTCTGTTTGTTGGCGCCAATTTCCCCCAATACCGAGCCAGAAATATGCGTTCTAATTTCGACCGATTTTTCGTATTGTTTGCTCGATCCTACTTCCTGATTGATTTTTTTCTCACTTTTCTGAAACCCATATGTGTTGTACATATGGACATAACCCTCTGGGAATTCATGCTCCATCTACCCGATTGAACGCTCCGTGAAACAAAGGGTACATCCGAGATTGTTGAATTCACCAAACCATGGAAGCGAGTTTTTTCTAAAACTCGCGGTGTCCCATCCACTCGCGCCAACCCTTCACGGTTAGGCTTCCGCGCGGTGAATACGGACAATTAACCATGGACCCTCTATTGACTAAACCATATCCCGAACTTTAGAGAACTAGAGTCATGGTTAGGTTGCAAACTCATTGCATCATATTGTGCCTACTTGACTAATTGTGCATTATTTGTTGTGCATACTCTATGTGATTTTTTCTAACCGATTGTTTTACTTGTGTTAAGACTAAATAAACTGATTAATGACTAAAGGACTTTTTTTAATTAATTAATTAATTAATTTGAGCTAATAAATAAACATAAAATCGAGTCATAGTTCCTTTAAGTCAACCCGGATTTTTATTCCCGTATACTGCACAAACGCCAACTTGTTTTGGTCATACCCGGAGTTCTAGGAAGAACTACGAGTCGTACAACCAATGGATATGTAGCCCTGAGTTTTATATTTAATTTGGCGTTGGTTTCATCCAAATCAGAGTCACATATTAAAAGTTATGACTAAAATACCACAGTCTATCCAGTTTAATGCATATACGTGAAGTCTTAACTTAGTCTTTGCTTGAGTCTAGTCACATAGTCTAGCCACATGGTCATGACAAAAGTCTCAACATGTCACCTACACTCACTAGTCTTAGCACACACTTTGAGTACATATCACCATGGCCATGTCTTAGGTTCATGCATGAGTCGGTCTTTTCCGTCGTTTAAGTTGGGGGTACATTTTATTCCTAGTTCTTCATATCCCTCCATCTAAATCTTTCTTCACATTCTTCCATCTTTCTTCACCTCCTCCATCCATTGCATGTTGAATAAAGTTTGAGTCAAATAATTAACAATAAGTATCCCCAAATTCCTTTCCCACAGTACTTGGTCGAGGAGAGAAGGGCGATTAATCAAGGACAACCTCTTTATTTAAGTCTCGCTTTTTGATAAACCGATTCGTCAAAAGAGGAAGGCTAAGAAGCTAATGGCAACTCAAGAAGAAGTCAATGATCTTAAGAACCAACTGGCTACTGTGACTGAGACACTGAAACTTCTCGCACTTAGGGTCGATGACCCCGTGAAGCAACAACAGATGAACCTCATACAAGAGAGTCTAAGCAAGCTATCTAGTGACTATAAATTTCATGGCATGAGTTCGCAAGGGGTCTCGCTGGACAAAGAACTTCTTCCGCATAAGTTCAACGCCACTGACATCCCTAAATTCAAGGCAACAGATAACCCTTACTTCCATCTAAGAGCTTTTGAAACTATAATGAGCATTAAGGGTATCGATAAGAAGGTTTTCCCCTCTCTGTTCCCACTATCTCTCGAAACCGTTTGTCAACAATGGTTCTTTTCTCTCGAGAAAGAAAAAACCTCTTCTTGGGAGTCGATAACAAACGCTTTCATAGATAGATATAAGTGCAACATCTAAGACGAGACAGACCACAGACAACTTGAGATGTTAAAACAAAAGGAAAATGAAGGGTTCACTTCTTTCTTCAATAAATGGAGGGAAACTTCTGCTAATATGGTCAAGGCTCCTACCGAAAAAGAATCTGTGAGGATGTTTATCAAGAATCTCCAAGGGAAGTATTCAAAGCACTTAAAGTACCAACACGACTTGAATACTTTCAAATCTGTTTATAATATAGGCATTGACATTGAAGATGACCTTCTGAAAGATAATAGTGCGAGAGGAAAGAAGAACGACCATCCTTCTTTTTCCTCTAGTAAGGTACATGCTACAAACACCTCTAAACCACGAATCCAAAGATCAAAAAGGGTGCTCACTCCACTTGGCATGAGTTATGAAACGGCTTTTGAGAAGCTACATCACAAAGGACTAGTCATGCCCATAGGGCCCATCAAAGATCCGGTTCCAGAAGCCAGGTCACCTAAGTGGGATCCTAATAAGCATTGTAAATATCACCAAGGAAAGGGTCACGACACCGAGGAGTGTTGGAAACTCAAAGAAGCCATTCAAGATCTGATCGATGACAATGAATGTAACACCCCGTCCTTTTTGGAACTGGAAGCGTTAGCGGAATTACGCTTGAACGGGAGGCTACTTAACTTCGATTAGAAAAGTCAAGCTTAAACTAGGTCTAAAAGTCAAATTTAACTTATTCACACATCCAAATTAAGTTGTTTAAGCTAAGCGCAAACTATGTGAACAAAAGAAAATAGCGAACAAACGAACTTTAACATGGACAAATCAATTACATTCAAAAGCCAAGGGCAGAACAACCCTTATCGGCCAAACTAGACTAAATTCAAAATAATTAAACAGTCAACTAACAACAAAGGCATACAAGCCTAAAAGTTAGGTTCTAAACTCTCAATCCCTAACCCAGCGTCACAGATATCAAATAAACAAATGAAACCTGCAAATTATAACAACGTTCCACAATCAGTGGGGAGCAACTAGCAGTTCTCCCTCAAATCAGAAATAGAAGATCTTAGACTTAAATTAACAGAAAGAAACCATAACCACAATCAACTTGAAAACTCGAATGAAATCACTTAAAACCATCAAACCATACAAACAATGAAATATTTCAAAATAAACTTAAAACAGAAATATCAATATTTAATCACTCAATTTCAATCATAATAATATATAGACTTCAAATAAGTAATAATTTATTAGTTTAAACATTTCAAAACCAAAACCTTCAAAACAGTAGAACTGGCAAGGAGGGAACGCTAGTGGCCTCGCAATCCACTTCCTAAGGTTTGTCAGGACGAACCCCCGGTCATCTCGCAGAGACCGTGTCTAAGATTGGCAAACTCCCGGTTATGGGTAGATGCCTATAAGGTCTTACACACCCCCGGACGACAACAACTAACCCAGGTTGAGCTACCTAAGACTCGCAATCCAGGTAGTTAGCATGTTCATTAACCATCGGGAAGCAACTCGGCCTCACACCCGACTATGGCCCCACACACAATTCAAAATCAATTAAAATAAATAATATAATATATTTCATTTAGAAATATGCAGAGAAGCCAAAAATGGTCTTACACTCAATTCAAACTGCATAAGAAAATCATATTTCTTAAATTCAATTGAAACTCCCTTTCAAAACACACTTCAACTTAATAAAACACAAAAGGTATCGTCTGAGTTTGGGAATATAATTAATTATCGAAATTCAACAATTAAGTGCATTCACAACTCTTGGCGAAGTGATGCTAAAGACAGTGTTATCCTTCTCTAAAGCATTACGACGTCGACAATACAATTACAACCCACACATATTCAAACACACATAGAAATATTTCACTTTAGGGGTTTATAATACCCAAAAATTCACACATCACTTATTAACATATAAATTCAACTAACACATAATAGTTATAATAAAAATCCCATAAATTCATTTTATTACACAACAAATCCAAACTAGAATTTCATAAAACAACCAAAACAGGACAGCAACAAGTAACTCCGAAAATCATCATAAAAACCCAACCAAACATGCTTAAAACGCAAAATAAAAATTAAGGCATATACATACACTCATTAGGCATCATATAAAACCATTCCGAACGTAAAATTCAAAAGAGAACATGCCAAATTAAAGTCATATTTACAGCAGCCCCTACACTAATGTACAGCAGTACCAACTATACCAAATCACCCAAAAACCCACCTTAAACATGAAAATAAGCTTAGCCCATTTTAGTACACACTCTAAAAACACGATAGGCCATATTAAACATGCATTTGCGCTTAGAAACCAATGAATACACAATTGAAAATCACCATCCTTCACACGCCTAGCAGATTAGGGGCAGCAGCTATGTTGCACTAATTTAGACACTTTAAACTATCTTAAATCATATAAAATCATGCTATATCAATTTAGGGAATATCCTAACATCATGCTAATTCAAATTAGGCAATAAAATCAATCAAGATAATTAATTTAAGGCCTAAGAAGATATATTAAACATGCTGTCAGCAATCCAAGAGTTTAGAATATACATGCTCATAAAAAGATAGAATTTTGCATATAAACATGGAATTTCGCTATGGTATAAACTCCAAAATAATCCTAACATAACAACCTGGAAGATATATTCAATTGGTCACAAATATAAGATATATACATGCTCATAAACTCAATCTAACATCACGTTCTTAATTCACGTTGGCAGCACAACTTGTCTCACAAAATCAGTCATTTGGAGGCCTTAAACACCTCCTAATTTTACCCATAATATATCAAATCGATCGTAAAACAATCCTCTACAATAATATGAAATATAGTCATTGAAATTAAGGCTTAACCACGACCAGAAAGAACTACAGAAACAGCAGTCTCACACACACACATCAGTCACGTACATCATACTTGTAAGCCCCAAAATCATGTTATAACTTGATTAAAACACATCAAAAACATCATAAAACAATTAGGGATTGATATTAAATCAAACTAGGCTTGAAATTCATGTGTTAAACACATAAAATAAGGCCAAATCCATTCCGAAACCAGACATACTCACTACATACGAAAATTGAAACCATTCCTAACCCTAACATGATTTCTACCCATCAATTCAACCCTAAAACCTAGCATTTCTAATCTAAGGGAAGAAAGGCTAGTTACCTCTTAAATGAAGGCGATAAAAATCAGATTAAAGTGCAGCAAGGGTTGCTCACCAAAACGCCCCACACGAAGCTCCATTCACCCCTTTGTCTTGATGTTCTTGAGTACAATTGAGTGCTCGAATTTGAGAGGAAAAGCAACAGCAAATTAACCACGAAAATCCCCATGTTTGAGCCTTGAGATCACACAAAAATTTTGAGGGAAAGAAGGAGAGAAACATATGAGATGCAAGCAGCGAAAAGAACGCTCAATCATCTTGTTTTGTACGCTTAAAAGAGAGGAAGAAGAAGGGTCTTGGACAGCCACTTAAAGAGGAGTAAAGGGGGTTTTATTACATGAGTAACTAGGGAGTTTAGGCTTTAAAAACTGATTAATAATCACCCTTAAGGCTGCCATGAGAGAGGAGAGAAATTGGGCTTCAAATGAGCTTCATATAAACCCTAACTTAAGCTACACTTATGGGCTTGAATGAATGATTAATTTAGGCTTAAGAATGAGATTAGGAAAGCTACTTATCTTAATCTATTTATTCATGAAAGTTTTAAGGGAAAAACCCGACCCATAGATAAATGCTAGTTGGCTCAAAACTAGACTAGAAAAGGAATGTAACGGAAGGCATTTTAAAACGCGTTCAAAAACGATAATATAGATTTTATTACTGATATCTCAATAATAATAATGAAAGTAATTATTTAAATCACAATATTGAAAATGTATATAAAGTTCATAAGTACCGAAAAGCGACATAAAAGACGAAATGTGAAATCAGTAATATTATTCATTTATAATGACCTAATTAATAAACGGACATTATAATGAGTTTTATAAATAAAAGAATTAAAGAATACTTTATAAACAATACAGTACCAATTTGATAAACGAGTTGACGGAATCACCCAATACAACTTTATTTATCGATATTGATATGATTGCATGTAAAACGTTTTTAAAACTCCAAAAATCATTTTATACCTATTAGATTGGTACTTTAGTCAAGGAATCACCCATGATGACCTGTATCAATCGCAATAGATTAGATATTAAAATTACATATAATTTAGTAACACTTACTAAATTGATGCTTAAGCTTAAGGAATCACCCTGTAAGGCTAATATCAATTTAGACAAGTCAAATACATTTGAAATGATAAAAACTCAAATATAGAACCTTTTTAAATAATAACTTTCAAACGTTATGTCAAAATACTATAATTAGAGTCTAAAAAGGTTGGGATGACCTTTAAAACAAAGAACGGTCTTAATAATTAAATTAGCATTTTAATTTAGAAATTGAGATTTAAATTATAAATTAGGCTTTATAGGTTGAAACACACACAAAGTAATGGTTCGAAAATACGGGGTGTTAAAATGAAACTTCTGAGATTCTAGCCATCGAAGATGACCAAGCATCCTTTGATCCATCACTTCTTATCACACCTGTAGGAGAGCCCGTGATCGAGACAGCTTATATGACCTCTCTCGATGAAGTGGCCATAATTGAGGAAGATGAAAGTCTTTTCTTAGATAATACCAAGGAAGACTCGTCAAGTCTAAAAGAGGACATTCGAAAACTGCAAGATGTCATTGCCATGCTCTTGAATGTGGTAGAAGGATTAGCAAATCGGGTGATGGCCATCGAACAAAATTCTCGCCAAGAGTTTAATGAAGAACTTAATAAGCCACAGGAAAGACGGACCATTGTAGAATACACACCAATAGGAATGACTTACAATGAAGCTTTTGACTGTCTTCACGATCAAGGTCTCATTCACTCCATTGGTCCCAGTCAAGACCCTCCATCTGAAAAACGTTTTCCCAATTGGGATCCAAATTCCTATTGTCGATACCATAAAGGTCGCGGTCACACTACTGAAAAGTGTCTCGCCCTCAAGGATCGTGTTCAAGACTTCATTGATTCAAATCTCCTTCATAGTAACAATGGTAACAGTGGCTGTAAAGGGAAGAAGAACGACTATCCTTCTTCTTCCGAAAACACCTACTCTAGTAATAGTGTTGGTACTTTCGACCTTAGTGAGATCCTAGCCATGGGTAATCGAAAGCAACCAAAAAGGGAATTTACCCCTATTGGAGTTAGCTACGATGATGCTTTCAATCGACTCTATGCCAAGGGAATCATTACTCCCATTGGACCTATTCAAGATCCCCCACTTAAGAAAAGATTGCCTAGTTGGAATCCAAACGAACACTGCAAGTACCACCAAGGTAGGGGTCATGCTATTGAGAGATGTTGGAAGCTAAAGGAGGATATCCAACATTTGATTGATAATAATAAGCTTCCCATACCTCCAGTTTACAAGAAGAACGAGTGATGATAAAGGAAACAACACAAGACAAGAGGCGAGCTTCAACGACAAGATTTCGCGACCTCTTTTTTCTATTTCTTTTTTTTATTTTTATCCCTTCCCCAATAAGTCTAGCATAGGCACCTTTTTTATTCTCTTTAGATTTATTTTATAGGATCATTATTTTTTTTTCTTTCTTTTAATAAAAATGAGCATTTATTTCCTTACATATGATCATTTCATTATATTGCATTAAAAAAAAAATAAATAAATAAATAAAAAATCCATGTCGAATTAAGCACAAGGTATACCAATGATTTGAGGCACCCCTTGTAGCCATATCATATCTCCTTTCACCTTTCAAATATGCAATCCTTTCTTCATAAACCACTTTGAGCCTCGTCTAACGATAGACCTTTCTTTTTTTAACCTACATCTATCTAACCTTGGGATGGGATGGTGTGCAACTTTTGCAATTCTAAAAAAAAAAAGCTTGAGTGATTTCAAAAGATCAAAATAAAAATAAAAGAAAAATAAATAAATAAAAGTGTACAAAAGGGCAAGTGTTCCAATGTCTTTGATATGAAAATATCTTCGATAAGAACACGTCTCAGATTGCGTCTCTTATCGAGTGCTCGGTACCGTGCCTGAAAAACATGAATGCCAAGTGAGTGATAGACCGCATGATCGGGATTGTCCACACTAATAAGAATAAAATAGATGCTAAAGCAAAAGATGAAAAAGAGCTAAAAAAAAAAGAGTAGAAAACCTTAAGCATAAAAATACAAATATTCAAAATCAAGGTTGCACACCTTGGGGGCTTATCTAGGGTCTTGAGCCTTTATCCCCTTCTTCTTTAAACCTTTAGCCTAACCACGTTACAACCCTTAAAAGACCTTTTTTGAGGTATACACACTTGTGCGAGGTTCGGCTAGAGCTACGTTCGGCCTGATTCCTAACGGATACGTAGGCAACCTCACATCGAGGTGCGGTCGTAATAAACATGCATTCATATTCACATTCACACACTTACACCATGATCATATCAAGGAATTCCCTATGCTCATCCCTTTTCATTTAGAGCTAGACTTGGGGGCTTAATCCCTATATTATTAGCTTACCTAGCCTAAGAGTCACCACCATTTGACTCTTTTCAATATATTTTTCCACACACTTAGCTCTTGCAGCCTAGCCTTAGTGTCACTTTCACACATCACGCATAAATGACCAAATATATTTCCCTTAGGAACCCTTTGTCATGAAATCTTAACGCTGAAGCATGCTTCGTCAAAATCACTCATAATTGTCATTGCATCACGAAGTATGAAGTGCTTAGCCTCCGTGCCTAAGTTACCCAAATACTTTCATCATGGAGTCAACAGTTGAGATAGCCTAGGATGAATTAATCCTTGAACCTTGAGAGATAGTATCAAACAACATTTGACTAAGCTCATTCAACATGCATCTTCAAACTTTTGATTTTCTTTTTCACGTCTTTCTTTTTCGGGAGAAAGTCGGTACCCTCCACAAAATTGACGGAAAATTTTTGCTTTTTGCATTTTTCGAGTCGCACGATCACATTACAATGCACACATGAGTCATGTACACATTGAGTCATGTCGTGCCATATCACTTTGATTTGAGTCTAACACATGTGTCATTACACTTCGAGTCGAGTCAACCTCTAGTCAGTCAAACATATCGAGTCAAGTTTATACCTTGAGTCGTGTCAAGTTATTGAGTCAAGTAACATTAAACCTTAGGTCAACCCTAAGATAATTAAGCCTTAGGTCACCCCTAAGATGGTTAAAGAAATTGGCAAAGTTCTATAGTCAAAAATAAATATAGGTGCAGCAGAACAGGGAAGACCCTACTCCAGCGCCTGGCGCCAGAGATATTTCAGTAGTGACAAAGCTCGAAGCCTCTCAAAAAGGTGATTTTGACCTCATACAACAATTTTGGGTTCCTTGGTACGCCAGTTAGCCCCTATAAGCAATTTGACATGATTAAGTAGTCAGCTTGATTACAATTGCAATAAGTGATCGACCTGATGAAAGATCGTCTCACTTAGCTTAAAGCGCCTAATCACGGAGACACCGACATACTGGTTTTAGCGGAATAAAGTTCAGGCGAGCTTTAGAGATCGACAAACGTTGGTCTTCGGAAATTTTTTTTCTTCAAGACATTATCGCAACAGACGTTTAAGTACTGAAGCTCTATTGTTCAGAGACGCATGAACATTTCCATCAAGCTCTTTTGCTCCAGAGACGCGTGGGCATATCATTCAAAAGCTCTTTTGCTCCAGAGACGCGTGGACATTTCCTACAAGCTCTTTTGCTCAGAGACGCGTGGGCATCCTATTATCAAGCTCTTCGTTCAGAGATGCGTGAACATATTAAAAAGAAGCTCTTTGTTCAGAGACGAGTGAACATCGAAACAGCAAGGTGGCGTTCCCTAGATTGTGGAGAGTTGTCACAAACAACTGAGGATTGTTTCAAGAGAAGCAATCTTCGATAGTATTCCCTTGGACGTGGAATGTTATCAATGCGGATGAGGATTGTTTCGAGAGAAATAATCTTCGATAGTATTCCCTTGGATGTGGAATATTATCATAGCGGAGGAAGGTCGTTTCAGGCGAAGCAATTTTCCAAATTGGAAGCAGTTACGGGCGTAGCGGTTTTCAAGCGGGATGGCATTCTCTAGCTTGTAGAAGGTCATCAAAACAACAGTTTAGCGGCAGCAAATCGGTTACTTTCAGAGACGTGTGCTCGACGGTGCAAGATACGCGTTTCTTAACTCTTTTATCTGTTTAACTAACGCTAGTTTTGCAGATATCGGCGTTACAAGAGTGATTTAGGATCGCAGAACGTTCTGAATCATTCTCCGTCCCTATCGATACTTTGACTTTTGTTTTCGAAATTTACGTTTCTCCAAACTCAGTCAAAGTGGGGGCTTCTGTAGACACCCATTTGTGTCTCCCCAAAACCAAACCCGGTGATGAGTACCTTTCACGTCGAATCATAATCGAATGAAACAAAAGTGTGGAAAGGTCTAATGTTGCGGAAAGTTTTTATTTCTTTTCTCTTCTCTCTGTTTTTGAAAACTTTATTTTAAGAAAAACAGCCAATCCAGTTTGGTTGGTCCATGATATGGGTCCAATAATAGTGTAGTTGGATGGGGCTTGCAAAGACCTTTCCAACGATATATTATAAGCCCAATTCCGATGAATATTGAGGAAGTTATGGCCAATTTACTAAACTGGGCCCGGTTTGAGCTTTATGTGCGGCCCAATGATCTAGGGGAGGGCCTAATATGATTTATCATTCCTAATGCAATTAGGAATGGTTTTAGTCTTCTAGAATCTTCTAGAAGGTTCTTTTCGTTCCTAATTCAATTAGCATTGATAAGTTGACTTTGTTTACTTTTCAGAGTTTTAATCAAAATCAAATAGCATTTTCGAAGAAATTATATTATTTTATCCTCCAGTACGGGAAATTTATCAGATTTTCGAAAGCGCGTTGAAATCAAGCTTGGCGTCCAACCCCAGGCCTTGGCGCCTTATTGGCGCCTGGCGCTAGCTAGCCAGGGTTGGCGCCAGCTTTGTTTCCTGAGCGTCAGACTCTATTTTGTTAAATTATCTCTTTTGGCTGATTTTCTCTATAAATATCGTATTAAAAACTCCGTTTTCATTCATCATCTACATCTATAATTCACCAATTCTCCTCATTCACAAGTTTAATTAGCATTCTTTAATTCATTCATCTATTTCTTTCTTACTTTGTTTTCATACAAAATTCCGCATTCACAAGATTTAGAAACACCTAGCCATATTCGAAGTTGCCTTCGCCCTAGACGTGAAAGGTTTTAATTTCTGAGGGTTTGGTCCCAAATCTATCTTTCAATTATTTAATTTAATTGTTTGTTTATTATTTTCCTTGAAGTTACTAACGTGTGTATTTTGTTATTAGAAAGAGGTACGAGGCATCAAAGTAAGTGCTTTAATTTGATTTATTGATATTATGATGTAGAAATCATGTTTACATTGTTATTATGATATTTCTAGTATCATGTCTAGGGTATTTTTAATATCAAATATATTAAATATGATTGTTACAATGCTTCCTATGTTCTTCCTAATATTTATGATCGTTAGTATCATGTTAGGGTTAAAGATTTGATTTTTATTGTTTAGTGACATGCTAGGGTTTGTTATTAATCTTGTTAGTATCATGCCTAGGATCTTGCAATTATTATGCTTTAATATTAACATGAACATGATTATGATTATAATCGTTATAATTTATGATTATGAATATTATTATTATTATTATTATTATTATTATTATTATTATTATTATTATTATTATTATTATTATTATTTTGATGATAATTATTTTATTTATGATGATATTAATTATTATTATTATAATTATTATTCATGATATTGATTATTTATTGTGTTGCTTGATTATTTATATTTATTGCTTGATCACGCCTTTTATGCATGCTTTAAGGGAATTTGGTACTTGTAATCACGCTTAATAAGATAATTAATAATCTTGTTTAGGGTTAATGTGATTATAATTCAAGTGATCGCCAATAATAGTTTATTTGTGCATTAATATTCAACCAACATAGATTAAACAGGTTTAGGGTTAACCTATTGATTGCATGTTAATCAGAAAGCGCACATGAATACGAGCAGAATAAAGTAGAGGCCTATTATTAGGGCAGATTCAATCTCTTTTAGGTTGGATTTGTACCATCATCCCCGAACCCTTATTTGGTTCATGACCTTATGGAGTTGACGATCTCTTGGATCGTTAAGGGGTGTAACCTTCACCTCGTGAACGGTTTACAAGTTCCTTAAAAACTTGTTGGCGACTCTTTTGCTCTATCTTCTTCCCTTTTGGACGCCACCGTACTTTAGTGTATGATCACAGTGGGGTTCAAGCTAGTGGGATTAACGCTTGAAATTATTCCCTACAAGTACAAATTCCCTTTAAACATGCATAAAAGGTGTGATCAAGCAATAACAATAAATATCAAGCAACATAATAATAATCATAAATTAATAATTATAATCATCCAAACAATAATCATCATAATAACAATCACATTAATCATAATAATAATCATATTAATCATAATAATAATAATTATGGCAATAATAAAATTATAATCATAATCAAAACAATTATAAAAATAATCATAAATCATGTTAAAGCATAATAAAGGTAGCAAGATCCTAGGCATGATACTAACAAGATTAATAACAAACCCTAGCATATCACTAAGCAATAAAAATCAAATCTTTAACCCTAACATGATACTTACAATCATAAATATTAGGAAGAGAATAAAAGGCATCGTAAGAATCATATTTAATATTAAATTTACCCTAGACATGATACCAGGAATATCATAACAATTTAAACATGATTTCTACATCATAACATCAATAAAAACCATTAAAGTACTTACTTTGATGCCTCGTACCTCTTTCTAATAACAAAATACACACGTTAGTAACTTCAAGGAAAATAATAAACAAACAATAATTAAATTAAATAATTGAAAGAGAGATTTGGGACCAAACCCTCAGAAATTAAACCTTTCACGTCTAGGGCGAAGGCAACTTCGAATATGGCTAGGTGTTTCTAGATTTAATGAATGCGGAATTTTGTATTTGAAAAGCGAGTTTAGAAAAAGAGAGAGAGAGAGAGTAATCAAGAGATTCGATGAGAGTTGATGAATGATTAAGAGAATGAGAATGAATTGATGAATGAAAGCTGGTTGTAGGTGAATGTTGATGAAAACTGGTTGTAGGTGAATACTGGTTATTGATGAAATCTGGTTATCGAAAACGGAGTTTTTAATACGTTATTTATAGAGAAAATCAGCCAAAAAGATAAAATATCAAAACAGAGTCTGGCGCACCTAAAACAGAGCTGCCGCCAACGCTAGCTTCTTGGCGCCAGGCGCCAACATTAGCGCCAGGCGCCAATGCTAGCGCTAGGTGCCAGGCGCCAATGCCTGGCGTTAGGCGCTAATCCTGTTTTTGACGCGTTTACTAAAATCAGATAAATTTTGCCGTACAGGAGGATAAAATTGTATCTTTTCCTCAAAAATGTTCTTTGATTTTAATTAAAACTCTGAAAAGTCAACAAAAGTCAATTTATCAATGCTAATTGAATTAGGAACTAAAAGAACCTTCTAGAAGAATCTATAAGACTAAAACCATTCCTAATTAAATTAGGAATGATAAATCATATTAGGCCCTCCTCTAGATCATTGGGCCGCATATAAGGCTCAAACCGGGCCTAGTTTAGTAATTGGTCGTAACTTCCTTAATATTCATCGGAATTGGGCTTATATTATATCGTTGGAAAGCTCTTGTCAAGCCCTATCCAACTACACTATTGTTGGACCCATATCATGGACCAACCAAATTGGATTGGCTATTTTCTTAAAATAAGTTTTCAAAATAGAGAGAAGAGAAAAGAAATTAAGACTATCCGCAACACTAGACTTTCCACACTTTCACTTCATTCGATTATGATTCGACGTGAAAGGTACTCATCACTGGGTTTGGTTTTGGGGAGACACAAATGGGTGTATACAGAAGCCCCCACTTTGACTGAGTTTGGAGAAACGCGAGTTTCAAAAACAAAAGTCAAAGTATCGATAGGGACGGAGAATAATTCAAAACGTTCTGCGATCCTAAATCATTCTTGTAACGCCGATACCTGCAAAACTAGCGTTAGTTAAACAGATAAAAGAGTTAAGAAACGCGTATCTTGCACCGTCGAGCACACGTCTCTGAAAGTAACCGATTGCTTTGATGACCTTCTGCAAGCTAGAGAATGCCATCCCGCTTGAAAACTGCTACGCCTGTAACTGCTTCCAATATAGAAGATTGCTTTGCCTGAAACGATCCTCCTCCGCATTGATAATATTCCACGTCCAAGGGAATACTATCGAAGATTGCTTCTCTTGAAACAATCCTCAGTTGTTTGTGACAACTCTCCACAATCTACGGAACGCCACCTTGCTGTTTCGATGTTCACTCGTCTCTGAACAAAGAGCTTCTTTTTGATATGTTTACGCGCCTCTGAACAAAGAGCTTTTTTTATTTTTTGGATATGTTCACGTGCCTCTGAACAAAGAGCTTTTTTTTTATATGATCTTCTGAATGATGTGTCCACGCGTCTCTGAACGAAGAGCTTGATAATAGGATGCCCACGCGTCTTTGAGAAAAAGAGCTTGTAGGAAATGTCCACGCGTCTCTGAACAAAAGAGCTTGAAAAGGATCGTCCACGCGTCTCTGAACAAAAGAGCTTTGATGATATGCCCAAGCGTCTCTGGAGCAAAAGAGCTTTGATGGAGATGTTCACGCGTCTCTGAACAATAGAGCTTCGGTACTTGAACGTTTGTTGCGATAATATTCTAAAGAAAAATTTTCGAAGACCAACGTTTGTCGATCTCTAAAGCTCGCCTGAACTTTGCTTCTGCTAAAACCAGTATGTCGGTGTTTCCGTGATGAGCCAATTCTTAGGCGCTTTAAGCTAAGTGAGACGATCTTTCATCAGGTCGACCACTTATTGTGATTGTAATCAAACTAACTACTTAATCATGTCAAATTGCTTATAGGGGCTAACTGGCGTACCAAGGAACCCGAAATTGCTGTATGAGGTCAAAATCACCTTTCTGAGAGGCTTCGATCTCTGTCGCTGCTGAAATATCTCTGGCGCCAAGAATTAGAGTAGGGTCTTCCCTATTCTGCTGCACCTGTATTTATTTTTTACTATAGAACTTTGCCAATTTCTTTAACCATCTTAGGGTTGACCTAAGGCTTAATTATTTTAGGGTTGACCTAAGGTATAATGTTGCTTGACTCAATAACTTGACACGAGTCAAGGTATAAACTTGACACGAGTCAAGGTATAAACTTGACTCGATGTGATCGACTGACTCGAGGTTGACTCGACTCGAAGTGAAATGACACGTGTGACTCATGACCCGTGTGTGCATAGTGTTGATTATGCGACTCGAAAATGCAAAAAAGCAAAAATTTTCCGTCATTTTTGTGGAGGGTACCGACTTTCTCCCGAAAAAGAAAGACACAAAAAAGAATCGAAGTTTTGAAGGTGCATGTTGAATGAGCATAGTCAAATGTCATTTGATACTATCTCTCAAGGTGCAAGGATTAACCCATCCTAGGCTATCTCAACTGTTGACTCCATGATGAAAGTATTTGGGTAACTTAGGCACGGAGGCTAAGCACTTTATACTTCGATATGCAATGACAATTATGAGTGATTTTGACGAAGCATGCTTCAGCGTTAAGATTTCATGACAAAGGGTTCCTAAGGGAATTATATTTGGTCATGTTGTGATATGTGTGAAAGTGACACTAAAGTTAGGCCGCAAGAGCTAAGTGTCTGGAAAGGTATTATTATTTAAAAGAGTCAAATGGTGGTGACTTTTAGGCTAGGTAAGCTAATGATGTAGGGATTAAGCCCCCAAGTCTAGCTCTACATGAAAAGGGATTAGCATAGGAGATCCCTTGATA
The DNA here is from genome assembly GCF_948465745.1 of Chenopodium album. Classification (NCBI taxonomy): domain Eukaryota; kingdom Viridiplantae; phylum Streptophyta; class Magnoliopsida; order Caryophyllales; family Amaranthaceae; genus Chenopodium; species Chenopodium album. Next base: position 59,627,447 of record NC_137836.1, on the reverse strand, counting down.
TGATCATGGTGTAAGTGTGTGAATGTGAATATGAATGCATGTTTATTATGGTCGCACCCCAATGTGAGGTTGCCTACGTATCCGTTAGGAATCAGGCCGAACGTAGCTCTAGCCGAACCTCGCACAAGTGTGTATACCTTAAAAAGGTCTTTTTAAGGGTTGTAATGTGGTTAGGCTAAAGTTTGAAGAAGAAGGGGATAAAGGCTCAAAACCCTCGATAAGCCCCCAAGGTGTGCAACTTTGCTTTTGAATCTTTATACTTTTATGCTTGAGGTTTTCTATTCTTGTTTAGCTCTTTCTTTTTCTTTAGCATTTATTTCATTTTAATAAGTGTGGGAAATCCCGATCATGCGGTCTATCACTCACTTGGCATTCATGTTTCTCAGGCACGGTACCGAGCACTCGATAAGAGACGCAATCTGAGACGTGTTCTTATCGAAGATATTGGAACACTTGCCCTTTTGTACACTTTATTTATTTATTTTTGCTATTTTAATCTTTTAAATTTGTTCAAGCTTTCTTTAGAATTTCAAAAGTTGCACACCATCCCATCCCAAGGTTAGGTAGATGTAGGTTGAAAAAAAGAAAGGTCTATCGTTAGACGAGGCTCAAAGTGGTTTATGAGGAAAGGATTGCATATTTGAAAGGTGAAAGGAGATATGATAAGGCTACAAGGGGTGCCTTAAATCATTGGTATACCTTGTGCTTAATTCCACATGGATTTTTTTTTTTAATGCAATATAATGAAATGATCATATATAAGGAAATAAATGCTCATTTTTATTAAAAGAAAATATATAATGATCCTACAAAATAAATCTAAGGAGAATAAAAAGGTGCCTATGCTAGACTTATTGGGGAAAGGGTAAATAAAAAAAGAAATAGAAAAAAGAGGTCACGAAATCTTGTCGTTGAAGCTCGCCTCTTGTCTTGTGTTGTTTGCTTTATCATCACTCGCTTTTCTTGTAAACTGGAGGTATGGGAAGCTTGTTGTTATCAATCAAATGTTGGATATCCTCCTTTAGCTTCCAACAGCTCTCAGTAGCATGACCCCTACCTTGGTGGTACTTGCAGTGTTCTTTTGGATTCCAACTAGGAAATCTTTTCTTAAGTGGGGGATCTTGAATAGGTCCAATGGGAGTAATGATTCCCTTGGCATGGAGTCGATCGAAAGCATCATCGTAGCTAATTCCAATAGGGGTAAATTCCCTTTTCGGTTGCTTTCGATTACCCATGGCCAGGATCTCACTAAGGTCGAAAGTACCAACACTATTACTAGAGTAGGTGTTTTCGGAAGAAGAAGGATAGTCGTTCTTCTTCCCTTTACAGCCACTGTTACCATTGTTACTAATCTTGGCCTTCTTGTCGCGCGGAGGAACATGAAGGAGATTTGAATCAATGAAGTCTTGAACACGATCCTTGAGGGCGAGACACTTTTCAGTAGTGTGACCGCGACCTTTATGGTATCGACAATAAGAATTCGGATCCCAATTGGGAAAAAGTTTTTCAGGTGGAGGGTCTTGACCTTGATCGTGAAGACAGTCAAAAGCTTCATTGTAAGTCATTCCTATTGGTGTGTATTCTTCAATGGTCCGTTTTGCCTGTGGCTTAGGAGCATTGAGTTCTTCATTAAACCCTTGGCGATAATTTTGTTCGATGGCCATTACCCGATTTTCTAGTCCTTCTACCACATTCAAGAGCATGGCAATGACATCTTGCAGTTTTCGAACTTCCTCTTTTAGACTTGACGAGTCTTCCTTGGTATTATCTAAGAAAAGACTTTCATCCTCCTCAATTATGGCCACTTCATCAAGAGCGGTCATATGAGCTGTCTCGATCATGGGCTCTCCTACAGGTGTGATAAGAAGTAATGGATTGAAGGATGCTTGGTCATCTTCGATGGCTAGAATCTCAGAAGTTTCATTGTTATCGATCAGATCTTGAATAGCTTCTTTGAGTTTCCAACACTCTTCAGTGTCGTGACCCTTTCCTTGATGATATTTGCAGTGCTTATTAGGGTCCCACTTAGGTGGCCTGACTTCTGGAACTGGATCTTTGATGGGCCCTATGGGCATGACTAGTCCTTTGTGATGTAGCTTCTCGAAAGCTGTTTCATAACTCATACCAAGTGGAGTGAACACTCTTTTTTATCTTTAGATTCGTGGTTTAGAAGCGTTCGTGGCATGTACTTCATTAATGGGAGAGGAAGAAGAAGGATGGTCGTTCTTCTTTCCTCTCGCACCATTATCTTTCAGAAGGTCATCTTCAATGTCAATGCCTATATTATAGACAGCTTTGAAAGTATTTAAATTGTGTTGGTACTTTAAGTGCTTTGAATACTTCCCTTGGAGATTCTTGATAAACATCCTCACAGATTCTTTTTCGGTAGAAGCTTTGACCATAGTAGCGGAAGTTTCCCTCTATTTATTGAAGAAAGAAGTGAACCCTTCGTTTTCTTTTTGTTTTAACATCTTAAGTTGTCTATGATCGGTTTCAACTTGAATATTGCACTTGTACCTATCAATGAAAGCGTTTACTATCGATTCCCAGGTAGAGATTTTCTCTTTGTCAAGGGAGAAGAACCATTGTTGGCAAATGGTTTCAAGAGATAGAGAGAACAAAGAGGGGAAAACCTTCTTATCGATACTCTTAATGTTCATTATAGTTTCGAAAGCTCTTAGATGAAAGTAAGGGTTATCCGTTGCCTTGAATTTGGGGATGTCAGTGGCGTTGAAATTATGTGGAAGAAGTTCCTTGTCCAGCGAGACCCCTTGTGAACTCATGCCCTGAAATTTATAGTCACTAGATAGCTTCCTCAAACTTTCTTGCATGAGGTTCATTTGTTGTTGCTTCACGGGATCATCGACCTTAAGTGTGAGGAGCTTCAATGTTTCAGTCATGGTAACCAGTTGGTTCCTAAGCTCATTGACTTCTTCTTGAGTTGCCATTATCTTTTTTAGCCTTCCTCTTTTGACGAATCGGTTTATCGAAAAGTGAAACTTGAATAAAGAGGTTGTCCTTGATTAATCGCCCTTCTCTCCTCGACCAAGTACTGTGGAAAAGGAATTTGGGATATTCATTGTTAATTATTTGACTCAAACTTTAATCAACATGCAATGGATGGAGGAAGTGAAGAAAGATTGGAATAGAATGTGAAGAAGAATGACATAGATGGAGGGATATGAAAAATTAGGAATAGAATGTACCCCCCAACTCAAATGACGGAAAGACCGACTTATGCATGAACCTAAGACATGGCCATGGTGACATGTGTACTCAAAGTGTGTGCTAAGACTAGTGAGTGTAGGTGATATGTTAAGACTTGTGTCATGACCATGTGGCTATACCATGTGGCTAGACTCAATTAATGACTCGACAAGGTGTTATCGACAGCGAAATTTAACCGAATTAAATAGCAAACTAGTTAATTAGACACTAGGTGATGACTCGACCAATAATCCGAACTGTCAGCAAAATGACAGAACTGGCGTCACACTGTGTAGCTTGGCGCCAGACGACAGAGCTGTCGCCAAGCGCCACACTCCACAGGGTGGCACTACAGTCCAGATTTTGGCGCCAATACTGGAGCTTCAATCTGGGACTGTTTTCGGTGTTATTAATCAGCTGGGGTATGCCTAAAGTCGTACTAGGTCAATTCTGATTAAAATATTAGACTTTATTGACTCAAATTAATTAATTAATTAGGCAAAGTTCTTTAAGTCATTAATTTATTTAATATCAACACAAGTCAAACAAATGGTTAAGAGAAACATAGAATATATGCACAACAAATAATGCACAATTTGTCAAGTAGGCACAATATGATGCAATGAGTTTGCAACCTAACCATGGCTCTAGTTCTCTAAAGTTCGGGATATGGTTTAGTCAATAGAGGGTCCATGGTTAATTGTCCGGATGCACCGCGCGGAAGCCTAACCGTGAAGGGTTGGCGCGAGTGGATGGGACACCGCGAGCTTTAGAAAAACTCGCTTCCATGGTTTGGTGAATTCAACATTCTCGGATATACCCTTTGTTGCACAGAGCGTTCAATCGGGTAGATGGAGCATGAATTCCCAGAGGGTTATGTCCATATGTAGAACACAAATGGATTTCAGAAAAGTGAGAAAAAATTCAATCAGGAAGTAGGATCGAGCAACAATACGAAAAACCGGTCGAAATTAGAACGCATATTTCTGGCTCGGTATTGGGGGAAGTTGGCGCCAGTTTTTAACTGTAGCGCCTGGCGCCAATGCTGGCGTCTGGCGCTACAGCTAAAAGTCTGACGCCAATGCTCTGGCCCCTGGAGCTACTTCCCACATGCCTCAGCAGCTTTCTGTGCTCGATAAAATTTTCCAGTTTCGCGCGGTGTTATTTCGGTCCTAGTTGTGAAAGATATTTCTCAAATTTCCTACGTGTAAAATCCTATGTTTTTAAATCATTACGGATGGTCTTTCCAATGAGATCTTTTTTATTCATATGACAATAATGTTAATCAAAATTACACACATGAAATACTTAGACATTTCGAGTCTCATCCACTCATTCTAAATCATTGCCGAAACAAATTCAGGAATTAAAATAGAAATCCTCCCCAGCGGAGTCGCCAAAAAACTGTGGGGAATAGATTTCAAGCGTTAAACCCCTATCTTGAACCCGACTGTGATCATACATTAAAGTACGGTGGCGTCCAAAGGGAAGAAGATAGAGCAAAAGAGTCGCCAACAAGTTTTAGGAACTTGTAAACCGTTCACAGGGTGAAGGTTACACCCCTTAACGATCCAAGAGATCGTCAACTCCATAAGGTCTAGAATCAAATAAGGTTTCGGGGATGAAGGTACAAATCCAACCTAAAAGAGATTGAACCTGCCCTAATAATAGGCCTCTACTTTATTCTGATCGTATTCATGTGTGCTTTCTGACTAACATACAATCAATAGGATTAACCCTAAACCTGTTTATCTATGTTGGTTGAATTTAATGCACAAATAAATCTATTATTGGCGATCACTTGAATTATAATCAAATTAACCCTAACAAGATTATCAATTATCTCATTAAGCGTGATTACAAGTACAAATTCCCTTTAAACATGCATAAAAGGTGTGATCAAGCAATAACAATAAATATCAAGCAACATAATAATAATCATAAATTAATAATTATAATCATCCAAATAATAATCATCATAATAACAATCACATTAATCATAATAATAATCATATTAATCATAATAATAATAATTATGGCAATAATAAAATTATAATCATAATCAACACAATTATAAAAATAATCATAAATCATGTTAAAGCATAATAAAAATAGCAAGATCCTAGGCATGATACTAACAAGATTAATAACAAACCCTAGCATATCACTAAGCAATAAAAATCAAATCTTTAACCTTAACATGATACTAACAATCATAAATATTAGGAAGAGAATAAAAGGCATCGTAACAATCATATTTAATATTAAATTTACCCTAGACATGATACCAGGAATATCATAACAATTTAAACATGATTTCTACATCATAACATCAATAAAAACCATTAAAGTACTTACTTTGATGCCTCGTACCTCTTTTTCAATAGCAAAATACACACGTTAGTAACTTCAAGGAAAATAATAAACAAACAATAATTAAATTAAATAATTGAAAGAGAGATTTGGGACCAAACCCTCAGAAATTAAACCTTTCACGTCTAGGGCGAAGGCAACTTCGAATATGGCTAGGTGTTTCTAAATCTAATGAATGCGGAATTTTGTATTTGAAAAGCGAGTTTAGAAAAAGAGAGAGAGAGAGAGAGTAATCAAGAGAATCAATGAGAGTTGATGAATGATTAAAGAGAATGAGAATGAATTGATGAATGAAAACTGGTTGTAGGTGAATGTTGATGAAAACTGGTTGTAGGTGAATACTGGTTATTGATGAAATCTAGTTATCGAAAACGGAGTTTTTAATACGTTATTTATAGAGAAAATCAGCCAAAAAGATAAAAATATCAAAACAGAGTCTGGCGCACTTAAAACAGAGCTGGCGCCAACGCTAGCTTTTTGGCGCCAGGCGCTAATGCTAGCGCCAGGCGCCAGGCTTAGCGCAAGGCGCCAATGCCTGGCGTTAGGCGCTAATCCTGTTTTTGACGCGTTTTCTAAAATCAGATAAATTTTGCCGTACAGGAGGATAAAATCGTATCTTTTCCTCAAAAATGTTCTTTGATTTTAATTAAAACTCTGAAAAGTCAACAAAAGTCAATTTATCAATGCTAATTGAATTAGGAATGAAAAGAACCTTCTAGAAGAATCTAGAAGACTAAAACCATTCCTAATTGCATTAGGAATTATAAATCATATTAGGCCCTCCTCTAGATCATTGGGCCGCATATAAGGCTCAAACCAGGCCCAGTTTAGTAATTGGCCATAACTTCCTCAATATTCATCGGAATTGGGCTTATAATATATCGTTGGAAAGCTCTTGTCAAGCCCCATCCAACTACACTATTATTGGACCCATATCATGGACCAACCAAACTGGATTGGCTGTTTTCTTAAAATAAGTTTTCAAAATAGAGAAAAGAGAAAAGAAATTAAGACTATCCGCAACACTAGACTTTCCACACTTTCACTTCATTCGATTATGATTCGACGTGAAAGGTACTCATCACTAGGTTTGGTTTTGGGGAGACACAAATGGGTGTCTACAGAAGGTACCACCAATGCTTGTTATCCCGAAGCCACTCATAATGCCCCTCCTCATAATGCTTGGAGATAAATTGAATTTGCCCCAATTGTTTTATATCAAGGTACACGGAGTCGGCATCTCCAACCGGCTTGCAATAAGGCAAATGATGATCAAGGTGGAGGTTGGTCAAGAGCCTAGTGACCATTCCCCCACAAGGAATCTCCCCGGTGTCCCGGTCTTGCAAGGATACACAATAAGTGGCAAAGATGTACCCCAAGTTCAACCGGCCACGATATTCTCCTCTAGTGGCCAACCATAGAATTTTGAGCTCCAATTTGCTCATCTTGCCCAACTCTTGCTTGGGGAAAACCGAGTATCCCAAAAGACGGTGAACAACCCGAAGACAAGGTTGGTAGACATTGCTAATCTTGGCCCGCTTGGTGACAAACTCACCACCTCCGGAGATATCGTCCCACCAAGAATCCTGATCATACTTCTCAAAAATATAAGGCTCTAGATCCAAGATGTCACCATGAGGATCAAAATCTAGAGCGGCATTGAATTGCTCTAAGGAGAGGTCAAAGAAGTTGTTGAAAATTTGGAATTGAACCCTATATTGACCTTCTACGGGAACTATCTCAACCAAAGCAAAGAACTCGAGAGTGGGCTTAACATAGGTGCGGTAGCTACGGGAGATGAATGTGCCCATTCGAAGGTTGATCAACAACTCCCTTACATCCTCATCAATCCCCAATGCGGACATGTCGGATTGGAAGTAGTGTCTTGTGGGTTTAAGGGAGCGGTTTTCTTTTAATTTATGGTACCGGGTCTTGTGTTTTTTATCGTGGAATTTTCTTTTAGGTGGTGGAGTAGGGTTGCGTGTTTGGGACGTGGATGTGCTTGGGGTAGGTTCATCAGTTGAGGTGTTTGTTTTGTGTTTCTTAACAAGGTTTTTGAGGACTCTCGACATGATGAACTTCAAGTGCAAGGATCAAAAAAAACCAATCACAAAATTCCCACAACAATCCGCAAAATCTCCAACCAAGAACTTCAATATCCACAAATCACAATTCCAATCCAAATTACCAAACAACACCAAACATCCAACAATTTCTTTCCATACAATCAACAATCACAAGAAGAACCACCAATACCACAATAGCACCTTACTACCCAAACTACCAAAATTCAAATTCCAAAATTCTCAACAAAATTGCTCACAAATGCTACAAAATCAACAAACAACACAATGTGAGGTAAAATCAAATGACAAACAACTCAAATAATCAACCAAAAACCAATATCAATCATCAAAATCATCAAAGTTGGTACTACCACTATTCATGCTCATGAACAAATCAAAACTTGCAAATATATGACATAATTGAGCAATTAAAAGCGAGAGAAGATGATTATACCATATATGAAGCAAGATTGAACCACTTTTAACCACCAATTTCCACCAAATAGAAAAACCCCAAATTATACCCAAGTATGGATGAGAGAGATTGGAGGTTTAATTTGATGAAAGTAGTATGAATTTGATGATTTGGATGAAAATGTAGAAGGTTTTAGTGAATTTGGAGTGAAAAATTGAGTGATTTGAGTTGAAATTTTGATGAGTTGTTGAAGTGAGCGGTGCGGTCTTGAGGGTTTGAGGATGATGGGGGTCGAAGCTATGAAGGAGGAATAAGGGGAAATGAAAGAAGAAAGGAAGGAAGGAAGATAAGGGGGGGAGCACGGGCTGATGCGCGGCCGCACCAAGTGCATGCGCGCCCGCACCTGAGCCCAGCCAAGCTCTCTCTTCTTCTTTTTTTTTAAGTTCTTGGTGCGTTCATTGGTGGGTACACAAATAATGATGATAATAAACACCAACTTAGGCAGTAGCAAAATCCCGTTTTAGTGGTTTTAAAACTAGAATTTCATGAACCCACCATAAGAACCCACCAAGTGCAAACTTCCTTCAACTTTAAAGCACAAAATCCCTAACTTACCTCACCAAGATTCTTACCCTTTTACCTCAAATTTTGATAAAATCGAGTATAGTCACATCAAAAACCGCAAAACACCTTCTCATTCTTCATGCTCACTTAATGAAATCCAATCCCAAAAATGCAACCTACAAATCCAATCAAGTAGAAAAGTGAAAGAAAAGAAAATAAAAGAAGGAAAAATAAGAAAAATTCAAAAATCAAAAAGAAAAGTTAGAAATCTCCGAGTTGCCTCCCGGGAAGCGCTTGCTTATGGTCCTAAGCTCGACCCTTCCTCAAAATCATGGAGGGTCAAAGAACACCACCTTCTTCAAGGTAGCGGAAAGAGCAAATTCTTTTTCAACCTCTAGCAACCTCTTGTTGTTGCTTGATGAAACTTCCTTCAAAGATTTTCAATTGCAAATTTTTCTTTCCATAACTTCTTTCTCTCTCTCTCTCTTCTTCTTAGAATCACGAGCTTTTTTCTTTGGCTTGTTGCTTATTGTAGATGATTCCTTACCATCTATACTCATGGGAACATCCCCTCCATCTTGAGGATAGAGCTCAAACCAATGAGGGATTTCAACTTCCTCCTCGTCCCTAAGCTTGGGAATCATCATTTTCTCTTCACTAACCTTCTTGCCATCAAAACTTGAAAGAACATCATCACAATTCTCAAGAACATCGTTAGTTGAAGAATTAATCATGCACACATTATCAATAGAGCGAGGGGAATTAGCACACATAATTCCTTGCACAAGAGACAAAGACTCATGCATTGGTTTCAACTCAAAGCTTTCCTCTTTCTTACCAATTCTCAAGGTAATACGACCTCCTTTCACATCTATTAAGGCTCCCGAAGTGGCTAAGAAAGGTCTTCCTAAATTGATAGGGATATGGCCATCTTCCGCAATCTCAAGCACAATGAAATCAACGGGAATAGTGAACCCTCCTATCTCAAGAGGAACATCCTCAACTCTCCCCTTTGGAATCATAATAGTCCGATCGGACAATTGAAGGGTTATGTTAGATGGGAGTAGCTCACCTAGCTCGAGTTTCTTGAAAATGGAATAAGGCATGACGCTCACACTAGCTCCAAGATCACAAAAAGCATTATTAAACATTTTCCTTTTGGATCTCACATGGAATAGAGAATTTTCCCGGATCCTCCATCTTCTTGGGCAACTCATTATGAATCAAAGAACTACAACAACTCCCAACTTCAACCGAATCAACTTCATTGCACATTCTCTTCCCACTCAAAATCTCCTTAAGGAACTTAGAGTACCTAGGCATTTGGGTAATTGCATCGGTGAAGGGGATAGAAAGGTGAACTTCCTTGAGCATAGCAATAAACTTTCCAAATTGCTCATCAATTTTGTTCCTCAAGAATTTTTGTGGGTATGGAAGGTCGGGTCTCCGCACTTCCTCATGCTCTTTCTCACTACTCCTTTTTTTCTCTTGCACCTCCTCATAACTCACACTCTTAGACTCAACCTTCTCAACTTCCACTCTTGGTTCACTCCTCTCCTCATCCTCCTCAATGGACCTAGAAGCTCCCTCATTAAGAACTCTCCCACTCCTAGTGGTGATAGAATAAACGGGTTTCTTAGGTTCCACTCCTTGAAAAGGCAAAGAGGATGGACTAGCACAATCCTTTAGAGTGTTGGTTAGTTGGGTTATTTGTGTCTCAAGCATTTTGTTATGAGTCATCATCTCATTAAATTTCTTGTCAATCACCGCCATATATGTGTTGATGATCTCGGTTTGGTTATCAATCATTTCTTCCAAATTTGTCTTAAATGATGATGGTTGGGAAAAAGAATTTTCACCATTGCCTTGAGGCTTTGGAGCAAAACCGGGTAGGGGTCCCCTTTGGTTGTTATTTTGAAAACTTCCCCGATTTTGGTTGTTGTTCCAATTGCCACGGCCTTGACTATTGCCGCCATTATGGTAATGCACTACAAGAAAACAGCAAAATTACGACGAAAAAAAATCGTTGGAACTTATTCAATATCCGTCAGAAATGAGGTTTCCGACGGAATTCCGTCGGAAAACACTTTGTAGGAAATTGGTCATTTTCCGGCGGAATTTCCGTCGTAAACCTCATTTCCGACGGAAATAACTTTGTCGGAATTTGAATTGACTTTAACTTAAGGTCCGTCGCAATTTTCTGACGGAAAAACATCCGTCGCAACCTTAAAATTCCGACGGAATCCGTCGGAATTTTAACAATTCCGTCGGAAAAATATATTTGCGAGGAAAAATTCCGTCGGAATTTTTTGTTTGCGAGGAAAAATTCCGTCGGAATTTTAGTTTGCGAGGAAAAATTCCGTCAGAACGACCTTCCAACCCGCTAGAAATTTTTGATAAAAAATGCATTTCCAAACCTGAATTTTGTTTATAATAAATCTACAAAAAAAATGCATTTCAAAACCTGAAGTTGTTTAAAAAAAATTAACTATCGACCTACGGAATTATATATATATATATATATAATTATGTCCTAATACAAAAGATAGTCCATAATTTGGTATCCATACCAAACAAAAGCTATGTTTAGAGTGGATCTTTGCTAGACTAAAGCTAAGCTACGCAATCGCCTGGGTACCCTGGCCTGCCCCACCACTACCCGGGTCGTCCCTTGGGTCTTGATGCTGAGGATAAATGGTGGAACATGAGTCGTTGTTGGTGAAACGACTCATCATCTCATCCATACTCTCCTTGTATCTCCTCTCTATTTCATCCATTCGGGAGTCAATTCGGCTTTGCATCTCGACTTCCATTTGAGTTTGGAGAGCTTGCACCCTATGTTCCATCTGATCTTGCATCTAAGAAATGATAGACGGCGTGTATTGCTGTGAAGAACGGCAAACTCGACCCATCCGGTTGCCATAGTAGAGCTCTGCACTTTGGCCAAGTCCCTTCACACGACCCTTCTTATTGCGCCCACCCACCGTCTCCCAATACAACTCATTGGGACTCTTCTGAATCCCCTAACTCCTTGTTTCTTCGAGCTTCTTCTGGAGGTCTCCTACAAAATATTGAAGATAATAAAAAAAAAATTGTTAAAAAAACAACCAACAATATAAGGTAAGGTTTCTTATTCTTGATTATTCAAGCTAATATGGCCTATATGGCTGAAATTTTAGGTGTTTTCAATCAAATGGACTTGTTCTTTCTTCTAACATTCTAATATCAAATAATTTTAGGTGCCTATGGATAGAAATTAAGAAAAATAAGCACATAAGTCAATTTACGACCCCTTATTCATCCAAATTCAAGCAAATTTGGCCTTTATGGCTTAAACCATGCCTATTTTCTATGTTTTCAATCAAATGAACTTGTTCTTTATTCTAGCATTCCAATATCAAATAATTTTAGGTGCCTATGGATAGTAATGAAGAGAAATGAGCACATAAGTCACTTTACGACCCTTATTCATCAAAATTCAAGCAAATTTAGCCTATATGGCTTAAACCATGCCTATTTTCTATGTTTTAAATCAAATGAACTCGTTCTTTCTTCTACCATTCCAATATCAATTACTTTTAGGTGCCTATGGATAGAAATTAAGAAAAATAAGCACATAAGTCACTTTACGACCCTTATTCATCCAAATTTAAGCAAATTTGGCCTATATGGCTTAAACCATGCCTATTTTCTATGTTTTCAATCAAATGAACTCGTTCTTTCTTCTACCATTCAAATATCAAATAATTTTAGGTTCCTATGGATAGAAATTAAGAAAAATAAGCACATAAGTCAATTTACGACCCTTATTCATCCAAATTCAAGCAAATTTAGCCTATATGGCTTAAACCATGCCTATTTTCTATGTTTTCAATCAAATGAACTCGTTCTTTCTTCTAGCATTCCAATATCAATTACTTTTAGGTTCCTATGGATAGAAATTAAGAAAAATAAGCACATAAGTCACTTTACGACCCTTATTCATCCAAAATCAAGCAAATTTGGCCTATATGGCTTAAACCATGCCTATTTTCTATGTTTTCAATCATATGAACTCGTTCTTTCTTCTAGCATTCCAATATCAAATAATTTTAGGTGCCTATGGATAGTAATGAAGATTAATGAGCACATAAGTCACTTTACGACCCTTATTCATCCAAATTCAAGCAAATTTAGCCTATATGGCTTAAACCATGCCTATTTTCTATGTTTTCAATCAAATGAACTCGTTCTTTCTTCTACCATTCCAATATCAATTAATTTTAGGTACCTATGGATAGAAATTAAGAAAAATAAGCACATAAGTCACTTTACGACCCTTATTCATCCAAATTCAAGCAAATTTGGCCTATATGGCTTAAACCATGCCTATTTTCTATGTTTTCAATCAAATGAATTCGTTCTTTCTTCTAGAATTCCAATATCAAATACTTTTAGGTTCCTATGAATATAAATTAAGAAAAATAACTACATAAGTCAATTTACGACCCTTATTCATCCAAATTCAAGCAAATTTAGCCTATATGGCTTAAACCATGCCTATTTTCTATGTTTTCAATCAAATGAACTCGTTCTTTCTTCTAGCATTCCAATATCAATTATTTTTAGGTGCCTATGGATAGAAATTAAGAAAAATAAGCACATAAGTCAATTTACGGCCCTTATTCATCCAAATTCAAGCAAATTTGGCCTATATGGCTTAAACCATGCCTATTTTCTATGTTTTCAATCAAATGAACTCGTTCTTTCTTCTAGCATTCTAATATTTAAATTGAAAAATTTTAAATTAGAAAAAATGGGGGAAGTAGGAAACTTACCGGCGGAGGTGATTCAGTCACGGAGGGAAGGGAGGAGGCCGGAGGGTGCTTGTGGTGGTTGTTTCAGCGGGCGGAGGTGCTTCAGCCGGTGGAGGCTGCTTGCTGTGGTTAGGGAGGAGCCGATAAGATTTTAATTTAATATTAAAAAAAAACACTTACCTTTTGTGAGGGGCGTCGCCAGCAACTACCACCGCGGCGTGGAGGCTGGACGGCGCGTGGAGGCTCGGCAGGGAAGGCTGGAGGACGGGATTTTCTCTTTCTCCTTCAGCCTCGTTCTTTCTGTCGCCCTAGGGAATCTCCGGCAATTCCGGCTCCATGGAACCACCGGCGTGCACGCGTCTGGCCTTCTCCTCTCTCTCCTTCTCTTCTCTCTCTTTCGGTTTCAACCGGAAAAAAATTCGTCTCCCTTGGGGAAAGCCGCCTACTCTGGCAACGTTGAGGAACGCCGGCACCGGCGACGCTCTCCTTCTCTTTCTCTATCCTTCTCTTTCTCTCTCTTACTGTCGGCTGCGGACTGCACTATTTCGAATTAGGTCAAACGGTTTCAAATGCTTCAATCCCCTTATTTTTCGACGGATTAATTTTCCGTCGTAAAAGTTCCGACGGAAAATCCATCGTAACACTTAAATTCCGTCGAAATATTGCGACGGAATTATCCGTCCGTCGCAAGAGATCCGTCGTTATTTTGCTTATTTCTAGTAGTGATGATTACCAAAGCCTTGAGATTGACTTTGGTTACTATACCCATGGCTCGGTTTTGATTACTATAGCCTTGGTTGTTATAGTTACCTCGAAAACCTTGGTTTCCTTGGTTCCTATAGCCTCCATTGTTGTAGTTATCGAAACCACCTTGGGGGTGAGAATTCCTATTACTAAAATTCTTAGGTCCATCAAACCTTTGACCACCATTGGCATTAGACACAAAGATCACATGTTCACATTCATTAATTTCAACATCATCACATCCATCAACAAAATTTTGAGAACACATGGAAGAATCATGATCATAAGATCCACAAGAATCACAAAATAAACAACCACTTGGCATGTTATTGGAAGTAGAAGGAGAAGAGTTAGAAAGTGTACCTCTCCCTTTGGATTGGGAGGGAAGACTCAATGAATTCGTAGAAACACTCTCAAGCTTTGCTTTGATCGACGTCACTTCCTTCCCTAGATTTTGAAATTTGGGAGGACAAGTTGTTAATCGCGTTGAGATGATCCACCGAATAAACCGTCAAGCCACTCTTGCTCGTAGACTCCCTCTCTCCTTCTTGCCAATCTCTATAGTATCTCACCACATCCTCAATTATGTAAACTACCTCTTCTTCCGTCCTATTCATTATAGGTCCTCCGGCTCCTCCATCTAGGCATGAATTGCCTTGAGCACTCAAGCCTCCATAGAAAATTTGTATCACTTGATAGGTAGGAATTCCATGATGCGGACACTCTCTTTGGTACTCCTTGTACCTCTCCCATGCTTCATAGAGATTCTCATTAGGCCTTTGTTTGAATCCTTGGATCAAGGCTCTAGCCTCCGCCGTCTTCTTTTGTGGGTAATAGCGAGACAAGAAAGTTTTGGTGACTTCATCCCACGTCCTAAGGGAATTTGGCTTAACCTCTTTATCCAACCACTCTAAGGCACGACCAATAAGAGAAAAGGGAAACAACTTTAGCCGAATGAACTCTTGAGAAATGTCGTTCACCTTGATAGTATTACAATACTTCTCAAATTCCTTTAGGTGATTTAACGGGCTCTCACTCTTGGCTCCACTAAATTGCCTCCTTTCTATCAAAGTAATCATGGCCGGTATAATTTCAAAACCGTTTGCCAGTGTTGTAGGTGGAGCAATGCCACTCTCAAAACTATAAGCACCGGGAATTCCCAACTCCTTCAAAGCTACTATTGGATTCTCTCCCATGGCTTGCTCTTCTTCTTCCTCAAACTCTTCTTCACTTGAGGAGCTTAGGCTCAAAGACCGTTTGGCTACCCTTCTTCGTGAAAGAGTTCTTTCAATTTCCGGATCGAAAGGAACTAAGGACCTAACATGAGTTCTACTATGCATGCAAAAGCTCAAAAGAAATTGTTAGTAACACGGCTACAAGTGTAGCCTAAAAGAAAGAAGAAAAATCTTTTTGTATTTTTAAATAAGATGGAATTGACTCAACAACAATACACAATCATAACACCAATCCCCGGCAACGACGCCATTTTGACGTGGGTCAAGACTAGGTTGTTGAAACTAACCCCTACCCAAGGCCAAACAAAATTTGTATACACTCAACACAGCCCTACACAAGTATAATGGTAAGTTGAGGGTCGAGCCCAAAGGAATGGTGGGCGATTATCTATTGTCTATGGTCAAGCTATTCCGAAATGTAATGATTGGGTGTGAATGTTATGCTAGGACAAAGACGACTAATAAACGAGAAGAAATCAAATGTAATAAACACTAGGGCTAGGATCCACATGTAATCATAACGGATTCAACTAATTGGGAGGTCAAATTGACTAAGTCAAGCAATGTGTGGGAAAATCAATCATGCAACCAAGAGAGCATATCAAGCTATTCTCCTAGAGGTCTTACTAGCGTCAACTACGATAAACTCTAGCTAGGAAACATCACAAGACACCTCAATCGTTAAATGCAAGCCACAAATCAATGGTCCGTATCAATGCGAACTTACAATTCAATCTAGTGCAACAATCAAAGTTAGCTACTCTTTAATTAATCAGACACATGCACATGATAATCAACCAATTTAATCACATAGTCAACTCCATCAATTTTCCCCAATTAGCTTTAATCCATTACTCATACATGCTTCACCATTACCCTATCAAGAAATCTACTCACTAGCCATTGAAATCAAAATCAAAACAAGGCTAATCAACAAATTCATCGTGATCAAATCAAACAAGCTAAAATCAAACACAAATCAATCAAATTCAATCAAACTTGAACATTCAACAAACAATTCAAATCAAACTAAAGATCAAACTAAAGATTGCATTAAAGAAAAGGAATCCTTACAAACTTGATCAAAAATCAAAGGAAATGGAGAAATCTTCAATCATCAACAATCCACCATGAAATTATCTCTCTAAAAATCTAGAGTTTCTCTCTCTAAAAATCTCTCTAATTTGTTTATCTAAAACTGATTCTAATGCTCTCCCCCCTAAAATAGAAGGAAAAACTATATATAGGAAAGATACAAAAGAAGAGTTAGTTAGATCGTCCCAAAAGAAACCCCGGAAGGCGCGGTCGCATCAGAGGAGAGGCGCGGCCGCGGGAAAAAGGGAGGCGCGCCCGCACCCGCACCCGCACTAGGCACGCCCGCGCCACCCAGGTGCGCGGCCGCACCACCCTCGTGCGCGCCCGCACCTGGAAGCAGGGGAGCCCCCCCTCTTCTTCGTCCAAGCTCATCCTCGTGCGCTCGTCTTTATGATGATGATGAACACCAAGGTGGGCAGTCTTGAAAGGGCCATTTTGGTGGGTTCATGGCAAAGATGACGCCTCCACCGCATACGTGCACCGATCTCTTGACTTGCTCTTTGCGTTCCTACAAACTTGAAGCTCCGAAAGGCGAACATGAGGCATCCAAATTGATGAGAAATATGAGAGGAAGGCTCGGGAATCCTTGGAAACACGATCATAACCTAAAAACAAACGAAAACAAACAAATAAAAGGGAAAAAGAACAAATAAACAAAGAAATGCACAAAACAAGGAAACTAACTATGGAAAGCACAAACTAACAAAATAAAGAACAAAACTAAGGAAAAACTAAGGAAAAGGGCTATAAAATAGCATGAAAATCATCCTAAAAGAGGCCAAATGAGTGCCATAAATGACACTCATCACTTACTAAAAATATCTAAAATATTCTAATTTCATGGATTGCTCGGTTAACAACAATAACTCTTCTATTTGGAAAGATATTCTTCGGGGTAGGGAAATTCTTAAAAAGGGCCTATCTATCACTATTGGAAATGGGGAGGACACCTCCCTTTGGTTTCACCATTGAATAGGAGAGAAACCCCTTTACCTTTATGACAACATTCATATCCCCGATAGTAAAGGCCATTGGAGATTTTCCCATATCATTAGGAATCATAAGTGGTATCTTCAACCTATTGCTCATCTCCTCCCAAAGGACATCCTTACTAATATTCTTGTCATCCCCCTCCCGTCTCTCCTCTCTCCCAATGACAAGCTTCGATGGTCCCTTAACTCCAAAGGTTCTTTCACTATCAAATCGACCTACTTCTCCACCCTCCCTCCTTCCCTTCTCCCTTTTCTTGCTAACTTTAGTTGGTCATCCATGTGGAAAATCAAACCCCTTTCAAGTATCGTATGCTTCACTGGAACATTATTATAATGATCCTCCCTTTAGGGGCTGTCCTAACTAAAAATATTCCCTCTTTTGATCCTATTTGTACTAGGTGCAGCTCCCCTAATGAAGATTCCATCCACCTTTTTAGAGATTGTCCTAACTCTTCCTCTTTTGGGCCCTTATCTTTGAAAAATTAGCCAAATTTGATTTTAATTATGTTGAATTTTACAACTCTTCTTTTGAGAATTGGATTACTTTTAACCTAAGCATGGATAACTCATGGAAAATTCTCTTTTGTATTGCCCTTTGGCACCTTTGGTCAATACGAAACAAAATGGTTTTTGAGCAAACCGTGGATTCCATGTTAACTTCTTTTAACAAGTTTCAACTTGATTATGGTATTAATCTATCTATTTCACAGGCCTCAACAGATTTCCATGTTTCCCCTTTTTTCATCTCTCCGAGAGTGTGGTCCCCTCCCCAAAGAGGATACTACAAACTCAACACCGATGGGTCTTGGATTAGCTTGGGAGCTGCAAGTATTGGTGGTGTTATTTGTTGTCATAAAGGGAAGTGGCAGATTGGTTACACAGATCGTTGCAATACCCATTTCCCTGTTTCCGTTGAACTTCTTGCTATTAAAGAGGGCCTTGCTACCTGCTGGGCCAGAGGAATCCGTTACCTCGAGCTAGAAACCGATGCTCAAGCCCTCAAATATATGCTTGAGAACCCCCTTTACTACATTGATCATGCTTTATCTAACATTATTAATGATGTAGTCGAGCTTTTAAGGAGGGACTAGAGTGTCACCATCCTTCACGCCAAGCGCCAAGCTAATAAGATCGCTCATGGTCTCGCAGAAATTGGACAATTGAGAACTGATGATGATATTGGGTACCACTTCTTCTCCCTCCCCCCCTCCCCAACTTGTCCAAGATTTACATGGAAGAACTTGCCAACTCATTAGCTCTCACTGTTGGATCCTGATGTTACTACAGCTTCTGAGTCTCTCGTAGGCTCGTCTGTGTCTTCTTTAATCTCGCTTTCGTTATGCACTTTATTTCAGTTGTTTTTCTAGCTTTTAGAACTTGTTTTTGTTGCTGGGTTTTCGGCTTCAAAGCTTTTGCCGGGTGGTGGGTTTGCTAATTTTTTTACTGCATCCTACCTTCCCCTTTTGTTGGTTAGCTTTGGTTTTTCAGGGATGTCCATAATCATCCTTATGTAATATAATTTCGCCTGGACTTTTGTTTTAAAGTATTTGGTAAAGTAAAAAAAAAACAAAGAGAACAGTTGCTTTAGTAGGAGGTCTCTTTTCATTATATTCTACAAAACCAACGCGTCAGGTCTGACAGCGTGTCAGTTTGTATGACAATACTTAAAAGACCGCCTGTAATATTAACTTAGTTCTTAAAGGGGGGTAGGATGTAATATTAACTTAGCTTTTGTCATAGTGTGAGCCTTATTTGAGAGCTAACTTTAAAGTTCGAGGACGAACTTTCATTTTAGGAGGAGTAGATGTAATCCCCAAATTTTGAGTATTTTAATTATTTAGTCAACAATTTTGCAAGTATAAACTTTCAAATTTACAATTATATTTTCAAATTTATATATTATAATTTCTATTTTCAAATTTATAAAAAAAAAAAAAAAAAAAAACTGATTTTATCAGTTGGTTGTTTCGGATTGAAACAAGAAAACAACTCCATTTGAATTTTAATCTTATCCTACATATGAGCCTTGTAGATACTTCCATCCCAATTGCCGTGAGAAAAACCATTGAACTCTCAAGAAACCATTTTCCCAATTCTGTTTTGCGTTGTTCGCTAAAAACCCATCACCATAGTTGTCTTGGTATAAAAACGGAGGCTAGTAGGTGAACGTTTTGGAGGTTAATTACCCAGAGATTTTACGCACGATCAAGGTTGGTAAGAGGGTACTCGGTTACATGTGAGGAGACGTTAGAATAATCACGTAGTTAAGCCAATTTAGTTCTGAATTTAATTATTTCCTTTTAACTACTGTTTTCAAATAATTTGCAGTTTTGATGTAATGACTTTTTATTTTATTTTTATTGTGCCACCACTTAGGGCATCTACAATAGAACAAATCTTTAAGAGGTTTGTTCACTTGCCACGTCATCATTACACAATCCTCTTTTCTAATAACCCTTAAATCAACAATAGGTAAACCTATTTGCAGGTTTATGTAGGGGACCTACTATCAATACACCTCATTAAATTCATTCAAACGAAAAGTAAAGAAAAAAAAAAGAGAAAAACTTAAATTTTTTGCCAACTAAGCTAGTACAAACCGGTTTGTCTACACAAACCTCTCTACAACAAACCTCATCCCACACAAACCTCTAAATTGTTCCCACAAACCTCTCCACAAAACCTCTTATTGCTATTGCCCTTAGTTTATTAAATATTATTTCATTTTGCTTTGCATTTATTTTCTACCGAAAATAAGTGTAGCAGTAACACTCCCAGGGTTCGATGGTTGGGTTTTGAAAGTTAAAAAGGTTACTCTTATTGTTTTAAAAATACTCGAATTTTGGGGGTGTTACACCGCCTGTTACATAAAACAGGTCTCTTTGCTCAATATTTTTTTTTTTGAGAATGGGGGTACAACTGTATCTCTACGTACGCCCCTGGATCCGTTATGATGATACCAATGTGTTGCAAGATGATATTTCAATACTACAAAAATGGTAATCTATATATCTCGTTGGTACTAAATTTTAATGCACAAGTAAAGTATTTTTTTTAATTTACGAAAATACCCTTAATTGAATCCACTTGGACTCTACCAACTTGAGGCCAAGAATTTCTGGTGCATAGACCGATAACGATCGAACCCGTAGTAGAACGAGCTCTTTGATATGAAGTATAAAATTGCATTCCGTAGCCAGCCACAACTCGAGTAACGTAAACATATCAATGCCTATTACGGCCGAATCTCCCTTCGCCACCAGAACTGACTCTTCATTTCTTCTAGTCAAAACCCACACTCTAAAATAAAAAATTAAGACCTCCTCATTCCCAAATTTCCTTTCGATCTCCTCCAAGAATTCTACAATGGCGGAAACCCTGCAAACAAATGGAGGAGGAATTTGGGACACTGTTCTCGAACTTACCAAATTAGCTCAAGAGAAGAACACTGATCCAATGGTTTGGGCGATTCAACTCGGTTCCATCCTCAACTCGGCTGGGTTGACTCTACCTTCCGTTGAGCTCTCTCATCTGTTGGTTTTTCATATTTGCTGGAATAACAATTTTCCAATTACATGGAAGTTTTTGGAAAAAGCGTTGGCTCTTAAGTTTGTTCCTCCTATGCTTGTTCTTGCTTTGCTTTCTACTAGGTAATTTGATTTTTATGCATTTTTTTTTATATCATATTAAGTAATTATTTAATGCTTAATTTCATGCTATATTGACTAATTTTAATGTGTTTTTGTTGTATAAATGTAATCAATGTTAAAAATTTGTGTATTGATCAAGGATTAACTGTTAGGGAAAACATAATTATTGTTTAAAGGTCAATTAGACAGATTGGTATTGTATGTGGTATACGAATTAACGACGGCTATGTGTTGGCGTAAAGTGTTCACAAAAGTGGGGATTGAGCTTATAGCATCAAGATGGTAATAAGGAGAGGTATAAAATATGATGATGGCAAAATTTGGGTATAATTAATCAGACCATAACATTTAAGCCTATTTTTTGATCATGTATTGCAAAATGGGGCGCATACTACGTATAAATGAGGATTGAGTTCGTGGTTTGAAGAGGGTGGGGGAAGTTGGTTGGATGAGTTGGGAGGAGAGGGAGGAGGGAGAGTGGTTTGTGTGTGTTTGCAATGAATTTGGGCCGACTTTTGTGAGTTGATTGCTTTTATCGTGAGGGAGGAGAGAAGAGTTTTTTCTTTTTCCTAGTTGGGGAAACAAATTTGAGTTGGGTGAGGTGCAATTGGAAGTTCCTAGTGAAGAAGGACTCATACTTTGGTTGGGAAGATTGGGAACCAATTTAATGTGGAAAAGAAAGGGGTCATAAATTTATAGAAATTATAGAAAAGTAAACCTACATAAATATATGGAAATGTCTAACTTTCATTTGCTTGGTTTGTTATCATGGAAACCTTTGATAAATAGAGTCTGATAAAGTTTTCACTTAATTGTTATTATGTAAAACTATTGAAAAATGAGTAGTTTTGTAGTTGATTTTTTTTTTTTTATTTTTTTATTTTTATTTTATTTTTTTATTTTTAGTTTTCTGTTGTTTAACCTAGTTGTTTTATCAATTTTGAAGGAAAAAGAAGAGCTATGGAAAAAAGGCATAAATTAACTGAAAGACCTTCACTAAAATCCTCATAATTACCTTTCCACAATTTTTTTATTATAATCATTAAACAAACTATATTTAAAGAACTCTTAAATCGAGTTGTCTACTCTACTTTCAACTCATTATCTCATTATACCTTGGTTCCCATATATTGTAAGTCTGTTGTCTCATGCCTTGTCTTTATCCAAAAGTGTGATTGGCACAATTTTTTCCCCCCTCTAGCTCTAGAAGACTCATGTCCTCTAATACTTTACATCTTTATGATGATGAAAGAATTTCTACTAGTTATGGTTGTAATACTCTTGTTTTTCTCTTTCCCCAGAAAAGCCAATAAATAAAAATAAAAAACCTTCTGTAGTTTAATGTTGCTTTTTGTATTTTCTGTCAGTGTATACTCCTACTAGCTGCACTTGGTGCTGTCAACTTCAATTGTATTTTGACATTTTGCAGGGTGATTTCAAGTCGACGTGTTCATCCTGCCGCCTATAGACTCTATATGGAACTACTTAAAAGATATGGCTCTTCATTTGCATCTCAACTGCATGAATCAAACCATGAGAAGTAAGCATAACTTTGAGCCGTTCTCCTTTAGAAAGTGGACTGCATGTTATGGAAATTAGTGTGCTTCTAGGTTTACTGAGTATTTATCTGAAATATGTTTGATTAATTTTTAATGAAGGCTTTGAAGGACAAAGATTAATACAAAGAAAAGAATAAGATAGTGTTACTATAATGCAATAATGTGGCAGAATGCATGTGGTTTTATGAAGAAAAGTTCTATTTGGATTGCTCCAGTACAGCCTTTTCTTTTAGTTGATACGGAGTAGTTAACATTCTTGGAATATGTTATTAGTGGGCTTCGTATGTATTAGTCCATCTTTATCAGATATGTGATTGATGCTATGGCTATGTTTTTAACATTTAACTTAAATTTGGTTGCAGAATCTTGAAAGCCATAGATGATGCTCTACATCTTTCAGATCTCTATGGGATTCAAGCTTCTGGTCCTGCTGTTCTTTCAGTGCTTTTTGTATTTTCCAACGTGTGGCAATTAGTTGATGCATCTTTGGATGATGAAGGGTTGCTGGAATACAGTCCAGAGAAGAGTTCTAGATGGCTGACCGGGATACAGGATATGGATATTGATAATCATGGCCGCTTTCTGGAAAACAAAATAGAATTCCAAGAGGGAGTACTGAAGAGAAATACCTTGATGGCTGTTGAGATGATAGTAGAATCTTTGCAGAGTAAAGTAACGTCACAGATTCTTTTTTTGGTGCGTCAAAATATGTAAGCGCTATTTTATTATGGTGCTTGTGTATATAATTTCATCTTCGAAATTATTTCTTTGCTAATTGAAACAGGAGATTGCAAGGGTCTAAATTTTAGTTGAACATCTTTAGCATTACTTGCTTGCAAATGTAAATAGTTGTTGCACTCTTGCATTGATGCTGCAGTATTTTAAAATAAAACTGTTGTACTGCACTTGAACTTCAAATTAATTGCTGAAAAGGCCCATCTTATTTATGTAGTTTATACTTGAATTAAAGGAAAAAGTAGTTTTATATTTAAAATGCATTAGATTATTTTATTTTATTAAATTATTATAATTAATGTGACTTGGGACTGCTAACTTATGACTCACTTTGATCATTTTGACTTCATCGTGGAAGAATACATGAATCAAATATTCAAATTATATAAAAAAAGGTATTTTGATTGTAGAAGTGTCATCACATACGACAACTGTAGTTTTATATGGGATAGGTTTATTTGATCCAATTTGATTTGTAATTAACGAGTTATTGATTTTAAATTCTAATATAGATGTTGTATGGCTTTTGATAAATGTAATTAAAAACTTCCATTTATTTTTTTAAATTAATTTTTTTTTATTTTTTATTTATTTATTTATTTTTTAATATGATTATCAAGTAATGGCTAAATTATAGATCTGAGGTTGATATACAATATATCGCCGAGGTTAATATTTACAACAAAGTTGCTAATAATAATTGAAAGTTGTAGGACTCTAAACAGAGGTTTAGGGTTATGGACTTATGGGTCAACATAATTATTTAAAAGAAGTGTCAAGAATGTAATCTCACTTATGGGATTAAGGCTTTGATTGATTGATTGAATGTAATCTCACCCTATTCCCCTCTTTGTAACATGTAGTGTAGTTAATAGTTATTGGTATTTATTTACAATAAGAGCATCACTTAATGGCTTAGGTTGATGGGGGTAATCTTTTCTAGCATGCTACTTGACTCCTTATGGCAATTTCCAGATCTCTTCTCTTTGCTTATGCTTCCGAGTCTTTCTTGGATTCTCCCTCTCGGATTTAAATCAACGTTGGAGATTCTTCTTTTTAGTTTCTTTGGAGATTCTTCTTTTTAGTTTCTTGGTGTTGGATTACCGTTCTCCTTACTCTGTAATTAGTTTTCTTTTAGTGGAATTTTTTTCTTATCTAAAAGAAGCAACAAGTACATCATCCCCATCATCTATCCATTATTCAGTTCAAATAATGGCACTTGGGAAATTTAATTATGTTAAACATCTTATTTTAGGAGAGTGAATTTCTCAACATCTCAAACTAGTGTATCTGACTATTATTTCTATTGGAGAGAGTAATCAAATATTTCATCATTTATTTATGTATAATTAATTATAGGGCAACCAACATTAAGTTCTGATCCCTTTCATGCATTGCCTAGGCCCTCATATTGGAGTGATTTCTACCAACATCTACAACTACTTGCTTCAAAATCATCGGCCTTAAGGAGTTCCAAGCTCACAACTCCAGAAATATTTGCGCAGATGGCATCTGATACAAGCAAGCATCTTCATTGGCAAAGCAAGACAAGCCTCCAGCACCAGTTTCATGCAGTAATGGCCCCTGGATGCTTTTTACCGTCCTCTATTCAATGCCATGGTGCTAGTAACTCTTCTCTGTGGCTCCCAATTGACCTGTTTTTAGAAGATGCTATGGAAGGAATTGTAGTGACTCCAACATGTGCCATTGATACACTTACTAGTATGCTTTTCACTTGGTGTTTCATGTTGTGATTTGTGTCATATCATATGAATTGAGAATTTACTTGCCTCACATGCAGGTATGGTCAAATCACTTCAGGCACTTTACAGCACCACATGGCATGACACCTTCCTAGGCTTATGGATTGCAATCCTACGCCTTGTTCAAAGGGTATTTTTATTCAGTCTAAGTAGCATAATAATCCTTCTGTCCCATTGTGGCTGTCAAGTTTTCCTTCTTTAGATATACCAAAATAGCTGTCAAGCTTCCAATTACAATAAACATGACATTTTATATGCTTATGGCCAAAAGTAATATATAAATGGTGGGAAACACTGTGCTTCTTTAATTATTCTCATTTACATCTGACAACTAATATGGGAGGGAATAGTAATATCTATCATTTGGAGAAACAATATCTTCTTCTGCCTTAAAAGGGTTAAAAGATTACAAGTTAGTGTAGAAAAGCCTTTATCACATTTGTTGGCTGTAGGCTAATGCTGTATGAGTCTTATTCTACATTATAAGGGGCGTTTCATAATGTTAGTCCCATATACTATTTTGGGTGTTTCAAAAAGATCTACCCATATTGAATATATTTCATTTATATCTTGATTTTTTTTTTGGAATTAATTGATTGTGGATTAATGACATAACTCTAAATAAGGAATTTTTACCTTAAATTATGCAATTATGACTTGTGCTTTCCTAATAAAAAATCAAAAAAGTTAAATAAGGTAAACTAATTATGAATTATGTTGTACTTTAATGTTAGATTCCAAATATATTTGTTTTCTTATTTTATGTGATTGATTCTATATGGGACTAACATTATGAAACGGTGGGAGTATCAAATAGTAAATTACATCATTTCAAAACATGATTTTTAAATTTTATCATCCTAAAGATAATTATATAATCTCATTAAATGGTTTAATATGAGATTATATATATAATTCAAAATATGACTCACAAAAAGATAATTATATCATCTAAAAAAGTGATTATATCATCCAGAATGTGATTATATTATTTGAAAGTGTCAAATTTTGGGTCTACAATAATTTATTGTAAACCGGGTCCATACAAGACCAATTGATATATGGAAGTATAATGTATATATCTCATGTTTTTTATTGATGTTATTTCCTTCGTTACTGTTTCAGGAGAAAAATCCCTGTGATGGCCCTGTAGCTCGTCTTGACTCTTGCTTGTGCATGTTATTATCCATTACACCTCTTGTGCTTCTTAACCTTATTGACGAAGATATTAAGGGGTCTGAGTTTAGTCAAAGGGAGGATAAACAGGCTTCTAGTAGTCGTCGCCATGAGTTGGTTTCCTGTTTGCAGCAGTTAGGTGAGTATGAAGGCTTGTTGACTCCTCCACCATCTGTTGCTTCAATTGCAAATCAAGCTGCTATCAAAGCTATAATGTATCTTTCGGGACTCAATATTAACAGTGGATACCTTGATTCTGTCAGTGTCAGTGATGTACCAATGAACTGTGGTGAGTGGTTTCTTCTCTGCTTTCACGAATATTCTTCTATATTGTACTTTCATTGTAGCTAAGTGATTGACAGTCTCTTTGACAGGTCAAGTCATTTGTTACCCTTAGAACATGTAACTAGCAAGCTTTCGCAATTTAATAGTGTGTGTGTGTGTGTTTTTTTTAATTTATTTTATTTATTTATTCACCTCATGGCGCATAATCAATGCAAATAAATTAATCAATCAAATCCGGCCAGAATCTAAACAACTAAGTAATGTTAACAAACTATAGAAAGATAATGTGATTTTGTAAGCAATCAATCCATTCAATTAAGTTCCCTTTATGCATTCATAGATGTCCATTGTCCAACCCTAGAAAATACTACTCAGGCATATTAAAATTAGAGACAGCAACTTTAACATTCAAAGACATGAAATGGGATAAGCAATAAAAAGTTAAGCGATAAGTAATATAGATAATAGGAAAAAAGACGACAATACTATTGAGGAGGAAACAAAGTCTTGAATTGAAATATAACTTTGAACCAATTGCAAAGTTGAGAGAATAATGTTGAAAACCTAAAACTAGGGTTCTAATGAAAGGGGGAGTTATAATAATAACAGCAGACGTCTCGTATGCCTCTTTATAGATTTATATAGGCTACCTGAAAAGATAACAATAATAGAAAAACACTAAAACAGTGTCAACAGAACACCTGGTGGGCTGAACAAAACTGCCCATTTTAGCCAGTGCCAAGAGGGAGAAAATGAACTTGCTAATATGTGAGCTGCAAACCTGCAACCTCGCCCGGTGAATTGAGATATTACTGTCCGATCAGGTCTGCAAACCAAGCTGCTGAAAATTTCCTTAAAATATTTTTAGCACGCCTGGTCAGGCCACCTTCTCTGGTGGACTGGGTGCATTAGGCCTGATTTTGCACTCACTTGATCCAAGCCAAACTTGCCTCTTCAAAAGGCCCATCTTGCATCTCAAAGCTCCAAAAAGCCAGGTCACAAACACTTCAATTATAAACGCCTCCGTGTCTGTTCCAAATAGGTTGAAAAAGCGGATGAAAAGTACCAACTCCTACAAAATAAAGTGAAGCTGAAACCACAACCAGAGGGCAGATGCTAGATACAATTTCTCCGAAGAATGCAAAAAAACTCATAAAATGCTTAAGAGACGGGTTAGAGACACTATGTAAAATGAACATATCATTGTTATGCCTAAGATTTTAGCTGAGTATTTAATCTGTTAATCGTATTTCTAAGAATTAAAATATCTCCACTGTGATTTTTCCAGTGGAATCTTTATGTGTTAGGGGCATTAAAAACAACCTTGGCTGTTTTGTTCTAGAAATGGGCATCATATAATGGGTTTTTGAGTGACCGTCCTGTGAAGCCCTGGTATATAATGCTGAGATAGAAATCACCACTAATTCACCGCAATGGTCGTTCTGTAATGGTAGAACCCTACTCTGCAATTGTTAGTTTAACAACCGTGAATTTTTTGAACAGTTTTTGAGGAAGAACCAAAGGTCAAAAGAAACATATTAGATTTTAATGTTTATTAATTCTTGGTGAGGTTAATGTTAACTTTGGAAGGATGGACAAAGAAAGATAGATTTATGATTGTAATTTTTTGTGTAGATCATGTCGAGGCATCTATTTGCCAAGGTCTTTAAATTGGAGATCTTTAATTTGGGGTTTCTTTTTGTGCTATTTGTCTGTTGGTCTTTGATGTACCCGTATCCTATGTTACTCGGACACGACAAAATTGCCGTCATACCCGGGTCGGTACGACCCGAAACGGATCCGGGTATGAAATCCGTTCCGGATACGTCATCTCGCTCTCGGTACGGACGTTAATTAAATCTCAGAAATTCAGACTATTAACTTTAAGCTTTGGCGAGTTCATGGCTGCAAGCTCTTTGGAGCTTTAAAAATGGTGAGAAGATGAATCAACTATATCATAGAGGAGAGAGGAGAGAGGAGAGAGAAATAAAAAATAAATGGCTGGAGAGAGAAATATAGACCGACAAGTATTACTTTTCTTTTGAAAGAAAGACCGACAAGTACTGCTACAGGTTACCCCACACTCCATTTTCTCTCTCTCTCTCTTTTTTTTTATTTATTTATTTATTTATTTATTTATTTATTTTTAAGAAATTATAATCTATGCTTTTTAAAGCTTGCACAGTAAATAAGAGTACTTATATTTTTCTATTAAATTTGTGCAGTACGTTTTTAGATTAGGTAAATAGTACTACACTATATAGTCTAATACGTAGTACATAAAAACTTGTTAAAATTTTTATAGGAACATGCCACAATTATTCTTTTTTTTTTTTTTTTTTCCTTTTTATTGCCGTATCCGTACCAGAGTCCGAAGTTAAGACGGTCTCTCCGTGTCCTAAATTTTTGAAAATGATGTATCAGATACTCAGATTCGTACCAATATCGGATACCCGTACCCGTGTCAATGTAACATAGCCCGTATCTAAGAAATGGAGATGGTGATGTAGAAGAGAGAAAAAAGTAGAGATAGAAGCAATGTCTCCTTTTGAAATATTTTTGTTTAGAGTAGAAGAAAATAGTTCTAGAAACTTGGTAGTTGGCTTCCATGGGAGGAAAAATAATACATGTGGACTTTGACTACTTTACGAAGTTGATTTTTAAAAAAATAGTTGTTTATACATTTGAAAAACAGCTTGAACGAGATGTGGGTTGGGCTTCATTTTTTTCTCTGATGTTAAAATTTTTATTTTACTTTTCTGTTGCTTTTCTTTATGCATTCTATTTTATGTTGCCTTAATGAACTTTATGTTACTTGATTTATGATAAAAGGTTATTGTAATAGTTAAATTTAAATAGTGTAAAAAAAAAAAAGTAATGGAGTATTTATAATTACTTTGGCACTATCGTGGTATAAGTAAAAAATATGACTTTAGAAGTTCAAAAAGTTTACTTTTGTTGATTTTTAAAAAAAGTTATTACAGGGAAGTCAACGATCTTCTCTATCTGATTGTTGCAAGCCATTTATGCGACAACAGAACCGTTACTGTGACCACAATTTTTCATGGAGCGCTTTGTGGTATTCTTAATGCTTTTCTTTCCAATGTACAATGTGTTTGGCACTCTGCTTGTAACTTTACCTTTTTTAAGGACTCCCTAACACTAATTCTTGATTCTATTGCGATTCATTAGTTATAATTCTTATAAATTCTAGTATTCTAAAGTTCTAAATAAGGAATTGACTTTGCTTGTGTGTTCTGGACCAAAGGCTAAATGGATATGGACACTAAAATACTAATCATGTTTATGTTGGGTTTATTGTATGTATATGATCACAAATTATCTTGTTCCTATGCAAAAGGATAGACATTATTCCGTCCATGTTATTGGGCCATTATATCCATATATGTGCACCTGTTTGGCGTTCTCAGTTCTAACAATCTAACCTGGACTTTTTCTGCATACAGGTTAGCCTTAGCTGCATTATTTGCTACTTCTTTAGATCTTAACACCCTTTAATCTAGTTTGTTAGTTTTATTTATGAAGTACAAGCGTTTGTGTATATACATAATTTAATGACCTATCTTGTAACTTGCCAGCTGGGAATTTGCGCCATCTAATTGTCGAGGCTTGTATTGCTAGAAATTTATTGGACAAATCAGCATACACATGGCCTGGCTATGTGAATGCACGGGTCAACCAAATTCCCCGTGTATCCGGACAAGTTACTGGTTGGTCATCATTAATGAAAGGTTCCCCACTTACTTCTGCATTGGTGAATGCTCTGGTTTCCTGCCCTGCTTCAAGGTATAATGCTTCACTTGATACCACATTGCTATATTTAATGTATACCTTAGTATTTCTTTGTGCTTTAAATGGAATGTGGGGCTGGAGTTGAAGGGGCTATTATGGTGGGGTGGTGGTTTTGTTGTTGTTATTTATCCCCCCCCCCCCCCCCCCCACCCCCACCCCCTCTTTTTTTTTTTTTTTTTTTTAACATTTTGTAAACTAATTCTATAAATTTACACTTGTTTTTCAAAATAATTTTTTCTCTTCACTTTAAGGTTATACAAAACATGAATCAATACTTCAGCAGTGATTTGTAAATTGTAATGTAGACATTTTTGGTGTTGATACTCAAGGTCTATAGTTGGGAATAGGGTTCCTATACGTCAGTGATATCTTTGCTGATATTCACCTACAAATTGTAGACCAGATTCGATATCATTGGTGCCACCCCCAAGAATTTAATTAATGAAGCTAGTTGCATGGCCATATTTTTGTTTCTGGTTGGGAGACTAAATTTTTTTAAAAGCAACTAAATTCCTTTGGCTTACTTCTGCCGTGAAGTTCCCCATTCTTTTATTGGGTTCTGGCTGTTAATTGTTTAATGATTTCATTTAGTCAATGCTGTAGCTTAATTCTTCTTGAGGATAAGTTCTGTACTCGCACACCTGCTTTTCTGTTGGGATTCTATCCTCCTTATGCAGGCGAAAGGGAATTTTGACATTAACTTACAACTAAATATAATGGAAAGGATATTTTTTTCAGATCCTTGTTTTGGAAAGAAAAGCTTTGTAATGTTTTCATACCAAAAAGGAGACCTAGGTGGTTTAATGAGCCACTTTACTTTTGTACTTCATAATTTAAAAAAAAAGAATGTCATTCAACCTTCCTTTACCCTTGTTTTGGAAAGTAATTCTTTAATAATCAGGTTCCTGAAAGTACAGAAAAAGGCAAGAAAATTAAATGAAAGAGAGAATCCTCCATAATCTTATTCTGCTTTTATGTATAATATTTCTGGTGCCTTGATACATAGTAGCCCCCCCCTCTCCCCCTCTCAGCGTTTTAGAACTCACTTCCCTTTTGTCTGATCGGAAGCTTAGCAGAGATAGAGAAAATATATGAGATTGCAGTTGGCGGATCAGATGATGAGAAGATATCTGCTGCCACAATTCTCTGTGGGGCATCGCTTATTCGTGGTTGGAATGTGCAGGTATAGCTGCTATTCGTTGGTGTTTTTGTGCCCTTTTCACTATTTTTATACATCCTGATTGTTTTATGGTTGCTACATATGATCTTTTTCTCCAGGAACACACTGTCTTATTTCTTTTAAGGTTGCTATCACCTCCCATTCCAGCAGAGTATTCTGGAAGTGAGAGTCATTTGATTAGTTATGGGCCATTCTTGAATGTTCTCCTTATTGGCATAGCAACAGTTGACATTGTGCAGATCTTTTCACTTCATGGATTGGTAGGTTGAACTGGTTGCTTCTTTATTATGATTTCATCAAAAATGCTTTTGTTAAATTTGATAGTCTATTGGTTGATGTAGCCCATAAAATTAATCAATTCTCAGTAATTTATGTTACAAAAGTTTGATTCATGTTGGAGATAATATAATGTTCTACTATCCAACTCTTGCTGTTCACCTTCCCCACCCTTAGTGTTTTGTTGCTCCTTTTTAGTATCATTTTTTAGGAGCTGAGTTCTCATTGAGCTGGCAAGAATTCATATTTTCTCTTTCACTTGTAAAGGCTTGGGACGTCAAATTGTCATTTCACTTGGAGCTATAGGAATCAGAAAGATAGATTTGCTTTTAAAAAATACGAGTAAAAGATCAAGTTTGGAGATTTTCATGCAGTCATTAGGAAAATATAGAGGTGGAAAGCAGTTGCGAAATCAAGCACAGAAAAATAACTTTTTGTCTGTGTTTTGTCTTGAATATGCTTCATGTTTCTGATGCTAGGAAGTAGGATGGCTTGACTGCAAGTTGAATGTTCAAGAGGCAGTAGTAAAATTAACGAGTCATTTAGAAGTATGACATGTAACTTTTTTTTTTTCAGAAGCTAATATATGACTCACGCTGTACAAAATTCTCAAAAAGGGAACTTGAAACCTTGATGAGGGGAAGTTATGATCTTAAAATGCATTGGTTTGTTTTGTTTCAAAAATTATCGTGGAACCATCTTCCACACTTCTGCATGTGTTTTCTTCTGTCTTTTTAGTGTATGCTCTTCTGATAATTAATGTGACAGACTGACAGCAAGTTAAAAATTGTGATTAACAGGGATCTGCTGATCCTAGTTGAGGTTGTTTCAAATTTGCAATCTTTGTATAGAGAGTGGACTATCTACCTTTTTCCTACTTGGGCCTTGTTGAGGTTGTTTCAAATTTGCAATCTTTGTATAGAGAGTGGACTATGTACCTATTTCCTACTTGGGCCTACTGGTTGCACTGCGTAAATACAATTTGACTAATAAACAGCTGAAAAGGAGTCTTGCA
This sequence comes from Chenopodium album, assembly GCF_948465745.1. Taxonomy (NCBI): domain Eukaryota; kingdom Viridiplantae; phylum Streptophyta; class Magnoliopsida; order Caryophyllales; family Amaranthaceae; genus Chenopodium; species Chenopodium album. The sequence continues at coordinate 59,594,508 of NC_137836.1, read as the reverse complement.
ATGTAAAGGTCTTAGTGCTTGTCTAAAGAATGATGGATACATGGTTCGAGGGCATCCTATGTTACTGATTTACTTTATGTTCCTGGTTACTGCTCCACCAGCTAATATGGCTTGTAAACTGGAGGGGAAAAAAAATGTAAATATTTCAATGTGGAGTTAATCTGAAGCAGGAAGATTTGTTTGTAAGTAACCAAAAAGGTAGTTCTGTAGCTTGGAATTTGGATTGGAAAGGATGCATCATTAAAGGAACTTTTGCTCAATTGAACTTATAGGAAAGATAGATGTGTGTTTTTTAAGATAAAAAACATAAATGTTGTGTAACTCACAATTTTCTGCTTTATTACCATTCCTATGTGATGAAGTTTGTTGCTTCATGTAAGATGGTAGTTTGGTATTTGACTTCTTATTACAAATGGATTTATCAAAGCAAAGTCTCCTGGAGTTTGCTTAGAGATAAGGGGGCCACTGCAGGAAACCAGGGATGGTCAAGAGAGCATGAAGTTAGTGAAGTGGGCATTTGAAAGTCTCTTTGGGTCAAATCAGTTTTAGGCTGCCATTTCAGCATTGTATTTTCATGTTGAATCCTACCTTAGAAAGATCATTCTAGCATCTTTTAGGTTTGCCTCTTTTAAATAGGCCACTTATATAAAAATTATACATTTTTGTCATGGGAAATGCTGTCATTAATATGTAAACTTATCCAGATTTCCCAAAGCTTAGGAAGAGGATTTTGGTTCTTACTTAGATCAATTTTTCTGGAAGATAAAGTTATGCCTTGTTAGGTTTAGTGTTTTGTTTTGTTTTGTTTGTATAAATTATAAAGAGTATACCTCCCTATACATAAGAATATAATAAAGGAATAAAAAGCTAAGAATATAATTAGAATTAGTGATTGAGGTAAACCATATTCCATGGAGGGAGTTTGAAACTTGAACTAATGCTGCCGTTAAGTGCCATACGATGTAAGCTAAGTAATATCCAAAATGTATTGGCCCAGAAATAACTCCCAGAGGAACCACAATCAGCCAAACCCAATCCTGTAATAGGAAACACAGAGGACATCAGGTATTCAGGTACTTACCTAATTACAGGGCAAACCTCTGTTTCGCCACCAACCTGAATCCTCACATTTTGCTTGCATGAACCCCTTCACCTATATGATTTTCTGAATTCACCGAACAAGTTTGGATATGCTGTCAGTTGTAGCAAAACTTAACCTAAAAAACCACCATTACTATGCATACTTTAAGACATGGAATTGTAGTCACAAAAGGTCAGAGGATGCATGATTTTGATATTTTCCTAGAGAATCATCACTAACATCATAAACAGGGTGCATTGCATGCACATAAGATTGCAAATGGCAGAATGAAGGTAGAGAGGTTTAAGCATAGATTCACTGTTCAATTTCCAAAGAAGAATTGCTTTGAGTTCCAGTCTCATGTATTTGTTTTGCTGATGATTGTTTCAGGTTCCACATCTTGCTGGAGAACTGATGCCCATTTGTGAGGTGTTTGGATCTTGTTCTCCAAAAATATCATGGACTCTTTCGACAGGAGAGGAAATAAATTCTCATGCAGTGTTCTCTAATGCATTTACTCTTCTTTTGAAACTGTGGTGTTTTGATCATACGCCTATTGAGCAAGCCTTGGGTGATGTGCCATCAGTGGCATCCCAGCTAAGTCCAGAGTACCTTCTCCTGGTGAGGAACTCCCAGCTAGCATCATGTGGCAGTGCAGCAAAAGATCAGAGTAGATACCAGAGAATTTCCAAGTTGATAACTCTACCCTCCACTGAACCCATATTTATGGATTCTTTTCCTAAATTAAAATGTTGGTATAGACAGCATCAAGCTTGCATTGCCTCCCCACTTTCTGGTCTTACGCCAGGCACCCCCGTTCATCAAATCGTTGAGGCTCTTTTAACTATGCTCTTTAAGAAAATGAATAGAGGTACAGCTTCTGGAAGTAGCAGTTCGTCTGGTTCATCTGTGGAAGAGGCTGTACTACGGCTGCAACTACCTGCATGGGATATTTTAGAAGCTCTTCCCTTTGTTCTAGATGCGGCTTTAACAGCATGTGCTTATGATAAGTTGTCTCCACGTGACCTAGCCACAGGTTGGTATGCAATCCCTGGCAGTTTTATGTGCCTAAATTTGTATTTTATGTAATTTGACTCTGAAGTAGAACATGCAAAATGGAAAAAAAAAAAAAATCACGGATGCAGCATGATTATGTTATTCAGCTAATGAAATAATACCCCACTACCCACTAACAATAATAGAATATATCCCTTAATCAACAATTACACATTAAAATAAGATGTCGGATAAATTTGCTTAAAACATTGTGTTGGTCAAAGTGTGTCAACTAAATAGGGACTGAGCCACAGAGGCATTTAATTTTTGAGATTTACATGTTGAATAGAGTAGTAAAGTATTTATTTCTTGAACTCTAAGGTGTATGAAAGATTCATATTATATTCATACATTTCTATATTGTTCTAGACTTCTAGGCATACCTACAACACTAAAAGTCTAAAACACTTCTATGTAGCACTGTGGCTGTGATTTATCAACTATAGCTAGCTGTTTCTCCTCGTTAGTGCAATCAAGTGAGGAAAAAAAATCAATGCCTTGTTATACACTGCAATACCAATATGAAAGCCACTTGCCACGTGTTCTCTTCTTTGGTTGTGGGAATGCAGTTTATCTGCTAAGTTAATGTTTTTTCCTCCTTTTTATGACCTTTCTCTGCTCCCTTGACGCGAAGAGCCAATTTTGAATATGGAATGGATGTAACAGAAAAGATATGTTGAAACAGAGCGAGTCAATGTTTCATAACAATGAGACCAGAAGGATGTGGTTTTTGCTGAGATGTGTTATAACAAGTTTCTTGCAGAGAAAAATATCAAATCCGTTTGTGATATTGAAACAAACATGTTTTAATTTCTTAAAGGAGATTGATGGAAAGGGGAATACTGTTGTGGGTGGTGGAGTGATATGAAGGATGGGGGGCACTGGATAGAATATAAGATAATGGTTTAAGTTTGGAAGGAGGGATGAAAAAGCATCATTTACTTGCTGCATTTGGCTTCTCCTATTCAATTCCTTCCCTCCTTTTTGCTGAATTTAGCACTTGGTTGGGGTCTTGGAAAATTGTGGCTTAGTGAAAAGAGTAGAGAAAGATTGTGGAGGCCTTGTTATAAAAATAAGGAAATGGGACAATCTTGTTGGGACAAACTACAAAGTAAATTGGGCCAATCTTTTTGGGATGGACAGATTAATGTCCCACCATAAGTTGTGTCTTAAGCTAGTTATCATCATGAGTCTAAGCTAGTGCCTTGAGGTTTCTCAGCTTCTCACCCTTATTTTGAGTTGCACACTTGCACTTTACCTCAACTGTGTTATGATCAGTAGTCAGCACTCAGATGGTGAGACTCAGCTTGCGAATGCTTGTTTCTGTTCGTGTCATTCTTTTTATATAACTAGCTTTTTTTAGTTCACTTCGGGTGAAATTGGTCTGATGCCAGATTTCGGGGTTATATATTTTCAGATAGTCAAACACTAAAACCTTTTCTCATCTGAAAACTGTTGAAGGAAATATGCCTTCTAAAGGTTTCTGATTTAAGAAAATTGTAGAAGGTTTAGACGTTTGTAGGCGTCTGAATATTAGCAATGGATCATTACAGCTGACAGTGTACAGCAGTAAAAGGCTGCAATAGATATCTCTCAGCAGCAGAAGTTGGAAAAACCTGTGATGGCAATCATGGCATATCTTATCACAGAAGATGAGTTTTATTGAAATAACATGGCCATTAATTAATTTCCTATATTTGGCTCTGTGGGCTGCCTATTGTCGACATAGTTTCCTATCTTAAATATTATTGTTTTTAATTGGTGTCTATGCTGTCATTTTTGGTTTGGTATTGCATGCTTTTAAATCCAGTCTTTGAATTTTGGTATATTTGAGGATTTTAACATTTAAATGTTATGGCTACTGAAGAAGCTAATTTTGGATTATAGGGCTCAAGGATCTTGCTGACTTTCTTCCAGCGTCTTTGGCAAGCATATTGAGCTACTTCACAGCCGAAGTAACTAGGGGAGTCTGGAAGCCAGTTTCTATGAATGGAACTGATTGGCCAAGTCCTGCGGCTAATTTATCCATGGTTGAACAACAAATACATAAAGTTTTGGCTACCACCGGCATTGATGTTCCCAGTCTTGCTACAGGTATCATTTCTTGAATCTCCCAAGTTTCTCTGGTGAACTTAGTTTCTGTGTCCATGATAAAGACTAAGAGTAATATATTTGCTTGCTTCTTATTCTTTGTTATTAGTACTACCTTTCTTTCTTTTTTTTTAGCCACCCTCCAGGCGTTCCACAATCCTATGACTTGAAATTAGTGGAATTGTCTATGAAGTATGAATAATGAGTGGTGTGAATGTGTGATTATGCTGCCTGATACCTTGTTTTTCTTGTCTTTCTCCATTTAAAGACAATCTCATAGCTCATACCTTTTTGCGCTTCTTCTAGCTCCAGCTTGATGACTTACTGACAGTCTTGAGTGGAGTTGACACCATAGAGACTGTGAGTACTTAGACGGATTTCTTCTTAAAAATCAACACATTTTGTAATTAAGTATAGCATGAAGGTAATTTGATGACCTAACTGCTGCTTTCCTAGATAGGAAATAGTCAGGAAAGTTCTTTTTGTGAAATGTTGGCACCTGCATAGAATTCCAAGTAGAATAGAACTTAGCCTAGGGACCTGGGTTTGAGAAATCTTTTTAGTGTTTGGTCACCCACCTTAATTTCTTAGCAAAATTTTCTAGAACCCAGTTCCTTACTTCTGTCTTATTTGCCAATGTGGTACAATATAGGAATTTGGATGGACTCTATGTTGTCATTTTCTTGGTGCGTTGCAAAATGGCAGATTAAGTTTGAGCCTCTGAGGATAATATAAAAAATTTATAAGGTTGTTTCTTGCAAAAAAGTAATATGTAGAAGGTATATTATATCAAATTTTCCTAATTATTCTGAGTAAAGGAAACTAAGGAAGTACTCCCTTATTCATATGCTCAACCTATTAGGAATTGGGAGGAATCATTTAAAAGCTTTAAAAGAGGACAATATTCCCTATATCATTATAATAAACAAAACAAAGAGATTCCACTTAAAAAACCTAGATGATAAAAATTGCAGCAAAAACACTTTGGGATAGTGGAAACCTGTGCATTTAATACGCTTTGGTATTGTGGAAAAAATAAATAATTGTGCATTTAGTACATAAAGAACTGGAATTTGAAAATAAATTAGGGTTATTTGTAAAATGTCGTCATATATATATATATATATATATGAGAGAGAGAGAGAGAGAGAGAGAGAGAGAGAGTAATCTTCCCTTTCTTTCACCTATTCCTAAATTTCCTAGTTATTACTATGAATCTGCTCTTCTTTAACTGCTCAGATACTTTTCACTGGCAACCATTATTTGGTTGCCCCTCTAGATTCTAATTTACGCACTCTGCTTATTTTGATCATTTATTTTCAGTAAAATTAGAAATTTAAAACATATGTGGTATTGTTTAAAGAATGTGATGGCTCCTCTTAATTTTCCTTGATTTGTGTTGCTTGTGCAGTGGGTAACTCTATTCCTACACTTTCTCTACCATTAGCTGCACTACTGAGCCTCACCATAACTTACAAAATTGATAAAGCCAATGAACGTTATTTGAACTTGGTTGGTAGGGGAGTGGTCGTACTTGCAGCTTGCTGTCCTTGGCCTTGCATGCCTATTGTAGCAGCTCTCTGGGCTCAAAAGGCCAAGCGCTGGAGTGACTTCCTTATCCATTCTGCCTCACGCGCTGTCTTTAACCTCAACAATGATGCTGTGGTGCAGCTTCTGAGAAGCTGTTTTTCTTCGGTCTTGGGGTTTAATGCATCCCCTAGATGTCGAAATGGAGGTGTGGGTGCTCTCCTTGGACATGGATTTGGTTCCGGTTATTCCAATGGGATGTCCCCTGTTGCTCCTGGTATCTTTTACCTACGTGTGTCTCCATTCATCAGGAACATCACTTTTGTGGCAGAAGAAATTGTCTCTCTTCTGATGATGTCAGTGAAAGGTATTGCGACTGGTGGTTTATCCAATGAGACTATAGGAAAATTAAAGAAATGCAAATTTGGAATGAGATACAGACAAGTTTCTCTCACTTCTGCTATGTCACGTGTCAAGCTTGCTGCTTCAGTTGGTGCTTCCTTTGTCTGGATATCTGGGGGAATAAATCTACTGCAAACTTTGCTTAAAGAAATGTTACCCTCTTGGTTTATATCAACCCAGAGGACAGTTGACATTGGAGAATCAGGGGGTGTTGTTGCAACATTAAGTGGTTATGCACTGGCTTACTTTGCAGTTCTTTGTGGGCTATTTGCCTGGGGCGTTGATGCAGCATCATCAGCCTCAAAATTGAGATCCAAGGTCCTTGCTTCCCACCTTGAATTTATGGCTACTGCTCTTGAAGGAAAGATTTCCCTTGGCTGTGAATTGGCCACTTGGAGGGCTTATGTGTCAGGATTTTTGGGTTTGTTGGTGAGGTGCATCCCTGCATGGTTGCAAGAAATTGACGTGCATATTTTGAAGAGCTTGAGCAAGGGTTTGAGGCTGTGGAATGAAGAAGAATTGGCTGTCGCTTTGGTGGGTGTTAGTGGTATAAATGCAATGGGTGCTGCTGCTGAGCTGATCATTGAAAGTGCCTGATAAGTTTCACATAGTTTCTATTCAGAACTAATTTCTGGTCTCAAATAGCTGAGTACAACTTAGCTTCATCATTCAGAAGCATTATCTTCGATCTCGCTTGATGTATACATGCTAGCCATTTAACTCATTTTCCTTAAATATTTTTTCCCTGAAAAGTGTAAAGTTGTAGCCCTTGTAGGAAGTGAAAGAAATTAAGGGCAACTGAATATATTAGCTTATTTACTGATAATGTAGGCATTTTCTGATCAGTTGAGTAAATAAATACAGGGAAAATGTGCACAAAATGAACGCTTGTAATATTAACCTTGAAGCCAAATGCAAGCTAAGATGTAGTACTTGAAGTTATTCACAGTTCTAACTCTGTACAGGTGCTACGAGCAAACACTCTTCAAGATCCCGTCAGGCCGTCATGTTAATCAGATGCTTCTTTGCCTATAAATATTCTAACTGTTGATATCAATATCTCAGCATTTTTGAGAATACAATCATAAGCTTGCAAACAATATAAAAATAGTGAAGTCTAATAGCCGAATTTTCATTTGATGTATTATTCTGCGACATACTTTTAATAAATCGGATGTACAATAAAATGATGTATATCCGTTATATTCTCTAAAATGAGTAAAAGTTACTAATATGAATAAAAGTTACTCTGATATAAATAAAAGTTACGAATTATTTTTGCTTTATTGATATAAAGTTACCTAAAAATTTGTAAAAGTGACCCCTGATGTATAGTAAATTATTGTAGACTGGATGTATACAAAAGTTTAGATATTTCTGCATTTAACTTAGTTTTGTGATGAAGATGGATAAAAAATTAGGACATAATGGTTATGGAGATTGAATGGTAATCTTGCGTGTGAAGCGAAGATTGAGTGGAAGATGAGAGGAAAAGGTCGTAATGTAAGGTTCTATTACAATATTTTATTTATTTATGGATAATAATCATAATGTGCTATTACAAACAAAAAGTCATAATCAATTGATGAAAATAATGTCATTCTTTTAATTTTTTTTTTTTTTGAGAAAATGTCATTCTTTTAAACCGTAATTAGATGATAAATACAAAGTCAAAAAAAAAAAAACACTAATTTGAAGAATTGAAAACTCAAAAAATATAAAACAACGTACGTGACTAATAATCATTCCCTATGAAAAAAAAAGACATATTTATAAATTGACGTTATCTCAAGCATGAATAGTTCCAATGATCCTCAAGAATGTCTCTAATGTATGATATAGTAGTCGCTCATCGACCTGTTTGGTGGACAATTTGTGAAAAGATTGCAGTACTTGAGTTTTGCTCGTTAGACGATGATGTTGTGGCCGAAAATTGATCATCCTCTTCTAGATTTAGAGTGTTCAAGTGCATGTTTATGTTATCATTTTGGTTGTTTCTCCCGTTATTTGAAGTAGCTTTAGAAGCATCTCCACTTTCTTGAAGTTGAAGAGAAAATTCGAGATTCCATAGTAAGTCACTCATTGAAGGGCGATCAACGCCATGATCAGATAGACACTTAAAAGCTGTGTCTACAAATTTCTTTAAGCATTCGGGTTTAATAGTTCCCTTAATATGAGGATCAATAATTTCATCTATGTTTCCTTTTCTAACCGAGCTTCGTGCCCAATCTGCCAAACTAACTTGCTCTTTTGGAAGACTTGGGTTAAGAGCAGGGCGAGCACACAAAATCTCGAAAAGCACAACCCCAAATGAGTATACATCCGATTTTTCTGTTAGTTGTTGTCGTCTGAAGTACTCTGGGTCTAAGTATCCAAAACTACCTTTCACCACTGTACTTACATGGTTTTGGTTTGTTTCAGGGCCTGTTTTTGATAATCCAAAATCTGATATCTTGGCTACCCAGTTCTCATCTAATAGAATGTTAGTTGTCTTGACATCTCTATGAATGATGGTGTATTTTGCTCCAGTGTGAAGATAATGCAAACCTTTTGCGGCGCCTATCAACATCTCTAGTCTTTGCTTCCATGTAAGATTGATCTTATTGCCCTTGTACAAATGCTCTCTTAAAGTACCATGTGCCATGAAGTCATACACCAAAGCCATCTCTCCATCTTCTTCACAGTAGCCGATAAGAGAGACTAGATGCTTATGCCTAAGTTTCGAAAGCATCTCAATCTCTGTAACAAACTCATGAACTCCTTGCTCCGATGATGGGTTTGACTTCTTGATGGCCACTTTAAAGCTCCCATCAATCACCCCCTTGTATACCTTGCCAAAACCTCCAACCCCAATCACATTTGATTCATCAAAGTGTTTAGTCGCTTTTCTTATCTCTGCCAATGTGAAGTGACGACAATTGGCAGTTGCCTCAGTCGATAGTTGTGCACTTGCCACACTACTTCCTCCAATTGTTGACTTCATGCCTGATGTATGAGAATTACCATAAATTGGCAACCAACTAGATGTTCCTGATTTCGATCTTGGCATCTTACTCTTCTTCTTATACAACACAACTGCAAGAACTGTTGCTAACCCAAATGCAGCTGCGACTCCACTTGCTGCCCCAATGACATTGATGTTAGGCTTATCTTTCGTAAAATTTTCCCTTTTTTCTTTCTCAGCCTTAACTAATGCCTCGGATGGGGATGGATTAGGCCCGGCCAAATTCTTATTTCCATCACTTACCTTAAACATCTCTAACCCATTAAGGATTGCATCATAAAATTCCGGCTTATCTACACCATCCCTTGGATGAAGAGCTACCAAAAGTTCTTGTTGTCCTTTTCCATCGTGAACACTCACTGCATAATCTTTATATATAGGGACATCCTTCGATCCGGTCCACGATATCACATCAGCACCACTAGGTGTTGCTGTTTGGTTATAAATGAATATATTGAACAACCTTTGATTTACCTTGGTATATATGTGCTCGCAAAAGTGTAATCTTATGATGTATGTGAAGGTTGGATCAACGGAAAATGACCATGTTAAATTATAATTCAGAGTAATATTTGGGTCAGGCCCCATTGATCTCCAAGTATTATAAACATCAATTGGTGCAATATATTTTGGCATGTCTTTGTAGTGCACTCCTTTCGTGTTATTGTCCGAGGATGTAACACCAGCAGCAGCCCCTAATATATAAGGCGTGTCGTCGTACCATGTCCTTAGTAAACCAGAATCGTTGGTGGGAGGAATATAGTTTCCACCTACATTTAACCTTGCTATCGTCTCGGTTGTTGCAGTCTTTCCATCTAAGGATTGGTCAGAGAAACCCAACAAATTAGCCGAATCCAATAAATTTGGGGTGGGAACCAACTCTATGCCATTTATAAATGCAAATGATCCTGCGTGCTTGTTCGACGGCTTGAATACCAGCTCTAAAGAATCAACCCCATCCAAAGGAGCAAGAGAATACTCCTTTATTATATAAGCTTGGGTTAAAGCCTCCGCGGTTACAACAGCGCTAAAATTGTTTAAAAGGGTAAAATCGGCCGCAATTACGGAAAAATATGAGTTGCTAATATTGAAAGAGCTATAATATGTTGGGTAAAAATGAAGGCGTAAAAAATATCTCGAGGTTGAATTGATAGGAAACTTATATGACATATCAGAGTTGCTTACCCGAGCTGTCATATATGGAATCTCAGATGGAAGAGAAGGATCTTGAAAAGATGCTTTAATCGTTTGAGAATTTCCTTGAGAAGAAAGATACTTTGTATCTACATCCCAATTCCTTCCATCCCCATCTTTCCCTTGACTAGTTGCTCCACAATCAATGGCAATCGACGTGTTCGTGTCATCGGAAAATGATGGGTTGGTGATGCTTAAGAGGAGGAGAACATCAATGATGATAAAAAACTTTAAGTGGCAACCAAAATGCATGGTTGCACACCTTGATTGAGGAAGAAATATTAAAAAAAAATAGGGCGTACAGGAAAAATTATTAGCTAATCAACTTTTTTTTTAATTTTTTTTTATGATTTTGATTTTTCCTGTACGCCAAAGAAGGAAATCTAAATTGTGACTTTTATTTTTCTTTATTAATGAAGGGATAGTAAAATTAATGATTTTAATTTTCTTCTCATTTTCTTTCTACTATTTCTCCCTCGCTAACCTAGTATAGCAAATATCTCACTAAGAAAATTGAGAAAAAAGATTTTGAGTTGGCTCCGATGATTTTTGCTAATAAAAAGGTGATATATTATCATTTTGCCTATCTTTGGACATCTTTATTATTTGCTAATTTCTTTGTTAATTTCTTTTGTTGGTTAAATATGAAAGGAAAAGAGAGTTTTAAGGAGGAATTTTCTTTTAAAATGTATGTTGGCAATTTCTTTTATTTAGAAATCAATATTATATGAATGAACCTTTTTTTTTCTTGGAAAATTTAATGAACCTTGAGTCATTGATTATATTTTATGGGTTGAAAACTGATTTTGATTTAATTCATAATAAACTTCCTATACAAAAGTAATCTACTCAACATGTAGTTTGTAAAGTTTGACATGTGATAAGAAATTAAAAAATGAATTTAAATTTCAATACTAGGTTAAGAACTTTATTATCAAATGTGATTCATCCAAACGATTATATATTCCATTTCTCTCTACCAAGGAAGTGTTTTATATATGTTATTATTGATATTATAGTATAGTGTATATATGAACTAAATTTGTGGACTAATTACATTTGATATTTGTTTATTCTTGTTTTTAGTTAATTGATAAGACTATTTCTTACCCTTTATTTTCCTTAGACTACTACTAGGCACTAATCCACTCTTTTACGTGGATATAATTTAAGTTGTTACATTTAACTTTTTTTTTTTTTTTTTTTTTTTTTTTTTTTTTTTTTTTTTTGTGAAAGAACACATATAACTTTTTAAAAGACCGTTTATTAATATTATATTTAAAACTTTTTTGTTTATGATTTTTTAAGGAATTAATGAATAAAACACATTAATAATCTTTAAATAGTAGCATTTACAACAAACTATCAAATGTTTTTTCAATAATTTTTGTTCATTTTATTTTAAAAATATATCAAAAAAGAAAGTACAAGTAAATTAAATTGTATTAAAAAGATGTTAGTTGAGACGAACACTACAAGAGGGGGGGTGAATTGTAGTGAGTTCCTAATGCCTACTTTTTGCATAATATAAAATAGAAATGTAAAAGGAACTTGCACAACACACAGTATTTTACGAGGAAACCTTCCAGGGCCCAAGTGGAAGTAAAACCTTGACCCTTGTAAGGGATTTCAAATTCCAAAATACTTCACTATAATAGGGGAAATTCTCATGTTACAACCTATATTATAATTTGACTTAATCTCACATGTTCCAGAATGAACTTGCTACAAATTAGAACTCTATTCTACCTAACCTAAGACCCTGACTTAGATTATCTTTGTACTTCCCGAGTACTTGCTCACTCAGCTTCACAATAGAAGCCTACAATACTGAATGCATAAACGGTTCACTCACCCAACCCAAAACAATATAAACACTTGACTTCTAATATGTGATAGGAAAGTTACTCATGGGAATCGAAACTAATATGACAAAGTTAAACTTGACAAACTTACAGTCCTGCCGCCTGTCCTAGGCGCAAGAGTAAATATTGGACCACGACCTGTTTACAGTGGCCGTTTGGACCAATGAATGGACGGGGGAGAAGGAGGTCACTCCCCAAAGCTACATTCCCCATCATGAGTAGCTAGCCAACGAAACATATTTGCTTGCTGTCTTAGTTCAGAGAGGCCGAGAAGTAGTAGGCCATTTGGTTTTTATTACTTTGTTTGAACTTGATTGTACTTTCTTGTTTCTAACTCTTGTTCTCTTGGTGTAGATATTTCCATGGAAAAACTCTAGGCCACCAAGAAGTCGGCTGCACACTTTGCAGCTTATTATCGTTCGTCCATCTTGGGCAAACGGACCAACGAGGAGCAGCCGTCAGGCGGGGCTCCCATGGTGAGGAACTTTCCTACTAAACTTGAATTGAGATTACTTGATACCGCAAGCCTACCAACTGGCGTATTTTGTGTAGAGCGGATCGTCCAAAACCTCTCCCTCCAAACAGCCGGACCCGAAGCTTCAAAAGAAGTCGGGTGGTGATGTGGGCGTTTCTAGCAAGTTTAGAAAGCACATTGCCCATAAGCCTAGGAAGGCACATGACGGCCCCACCCCCAACAAGATATCCCTAAAGCCGAATGCCCAAAGGGTATCGAAGAGTGGTAAGCCACTGGAAACTGTTGTTGGCTCAGCAGAAGGTGGAAACAAGGCCGCCAAAGAGGAGGAGGCGGAAGGTATATTCACTGTAACCTTTTACCCTAAGTTGTTGGGTAGAGTAAACATGCACCTAGTATCTCAAAGGGCACCAGACCAAGCAACTGATTGTGCAGAGATCCCTTAGAGGCCGATTGTCCTTAAGATGACCAAGCAAATGCCGAGGACAATTGATCCTAAGGATAAGGCGTCCGTAAGAGGAGTTTGCACCCTTAACCTCGACGCCATCTTGGTGCTTCTACGTGAGGTAAGATACTTGTGATATTTTATTTGTGATATTTCATCTCAAGTGATGCATATGGCTACTTGATACCGACCATTCTCAATGTTAGCCGAATGCAGGCTATGCTGTGCGTAAATGGGCTTAAAAAGCCAAGTAACGATAAGTCAAAAGAAGTAACGACTGCTAAAGCTCGAGCCTCCTCCTCATTAGACACTGCTCAGTTTGAGATTGCCCAAAATGAACTACTGACACTTGATATGATGTATTCCCAGACGACTGCAAATCTGCATTTCAAGCAAGACTTGGATGCGATGAGGGGGCGGATAACCGAGCTCTAAAATTACGTCAAGGCCCTCAAGGCTAAGCTGGAGCCCCTCAAGGAGGTAGACAAGAAGGCGGGCCGCCTGCAGGGGCAGGTTGATAAACTCAAGGGCCGGCTGCAGAACAAAGAGACCCAGCTCAGGTATAAATACAAGTCCTAGGCTTAGGAAGAGAAAAAGACCCTAGTTAAACAAATGATGGAGGACTATGACTCCATCATGTGGATGGCATGAGAATCATTGCGGCCGGACTCTGACTACCTAACATGGAAAGATAAGTTTGACGTAGCCAATGATGAGTTCAACGCCTAGCTTATGAAGCAGGCGGAGGAGGAGGCGGCCAAATGCACTGGTGCATCCGACTCCTCGGACGAGTCGTCCTCGGGGATGGTAATGATCATGATATGTATATTTTATATAGTGTTTTACCCCCGTACATTGGTCATAATTAGTAGTGTTTTTGGCTCTTTAAAGCCACTTTTATTACTAGTTTGTGTTTTATAGTGTTTTCGTAGTTTTGGTTGAGTGTTGTAGGGAATTGCACATTTGGAGCATTTTCTCGGGATTATTTAGAGCGACTACGAGCATTGGAGAAGCACGATCACTTTTCGTAGCCCAAGGCCAGTTAGAGTCATCAAACCGGTGATTAAGGGCTCGACATATGAGATACCGAGGCATTTGGATCGAGTATTAAAGCCCTAAGGAGGAAATTTAGTATGAGCCGAAGTTAATAGCCCAAACAAGAAGTCTAAGATGTCCAAGAGCTTCGCCCATCCGGGCATTGCCTCGCCCGAAGGCGCGCCCGGCCGGGCGGGGCGAAAGAAGAATCAGGGCATTGCTCCGCCCGAGCTTGTGCCCAACCGGGCGCGAGAGAAGGTTTAGAGACGAAAAGGCGGGCTCGGTTGGGCGGTGCCTCGCCCAAACCGGCGCGTGTCTTGGAGGAGTGTTTTTTGACGATTTTAGTTAGCTTCTAATCAGGATTTTTAGAGGCTTTTTATAAATACGTTTTAGTGTTTTTGATGCAACTTATCTCTTCTCCTAGCTTTTCTCTGTTTACTTAGTTTTAGAGTAAACTTCTCTTTTGTTTTTCTCTCTCAACAACTTTACAACTCTTGGTTTAATTTAGTTCATTATTACGGTTAACTTTGGTAACTATTTCTTCCTTAATTAATTTCAGTAATTTAAATTCTTTAATTCATCATGTCTTGTTTATTTGCTTTGATTAGTTTAGATTTAATTATGTGTGAGTAGTTTTCTTTCCAGGGTTTGTGGGCATCCATAAATAATATGAAGGGGTAAATTATTATTGTTGATTGTCAATTCTTGATTAATTTCTTATTGATTGATTTAATCCTATGCAATTAGAGTTGGCCAGATTTAATTTGTATGAGTTTAGCAATATTGATTCGAGATTCGAGAGATGAGAATTGATGTTTAGGCTTAGTTTCAGTAGGCAGACTAATTTATAAATGGTTAAGTCGAGTTTCGAGAGATGAGATTTAATACCGGTGAATTAACTTTGCCCAAGAGCCAGATTGTAATACCCCGTATTTTTAATATTTATTTAATTATAAAATATATGTATTTTTATATATTATTTATTTAATTATAAAATATATTTTGGGTCAATAACTATTTAATCCAATTGTAGCTCATCTTTATAACAAACTGAATCACCCAATTTTTATAATTTGGGCCAACTATTTTATTATTCAACTCCATAATTTTTATAAAGCCAAAATCTACCCAAACCTACTCTACACTATAAATACTCTTCTAATCCCAAAAATTTGCCACCCAACAAGCCAAAGAGGTAAATCTATTTTCTTTTTCATTTTTTTCTTCCCTTTTCTCTTTTTCTTTTCTTTCTTTTCTTTTATTTCTTTTTTCCCTTTCTTTTCCTTTCCTCTTTGTTTTCACGCAGGAACCCCAAGCCAGCCGTGATGTGGGTTCGCTGCCACCGACTCACTGTTGTCCCGCAGCTGTCCAACCGGAACTCCGGCGCTGCCCTCCGGCTGCCAATGCACCACCAGCCAACCCCCACCGCGATATTCTTGTTTTTCTCTCCCTTCCTCTTTTTTTTTTTTTTTTTTTTTTTTTTTTTTTTATTACATAGTGAGACTTGATTCGGGGATTATTGTAGGGTAATAGGCTATTTTAATAGCTTAATTAAGGTACGTTTGTGTACTTAGCATAATTATGTTAATATAATAACATGTTAAATGTGTTTGATTGATTACAAGTAGTATCATGCTAGATTTGGATTGGAAATTATGATTTGGATGTTATTGGTGATTGTATTATAAAGCATGATTTATTTGTGATGGATTATTGAATGGAAAATAATAGTTTGGAATATTATTTATGAACCGCATATTTATTTGTGGCATGTTAGAGAGCATGTTTAATCAAACTAAATGTTTAATTTGGTTTGGAATATTGAAAAGGAATTTTATTATGGTTCATATAATTTTTATTGATGCTATAACCATGAGGAAAGAGCTATATAAGTTCCTATGTACACGAGAAATAAATTGTATGTTGGTGCCTTAGTGCACTTAAGGTGTTTTTAACACCGAAGGATAGGATTTGTGGCGCTTTATGCGTTTAAGGTGTCATTGGCACCGAGGTAGAATTAAAAAGGATTCAACATTAATATTATGTGGTCACTAATTATTCAAGAATTAAATTGGTATATTTGATTGATTGAATAATTATTGTTGATTGAATGATTATGGTTTGAGAGTCATCACCAAGTTTAATAATCTGTAATAACGTAAAGTGAAAGAGATTATGCACCAAAACTCTTGGAACGTATATACCTTGAGTATGAACATATGGGGGGGGGGAGTTATGTGACTTTATATTTGATCATAACTTTTACTGGAGTACAGGACGCCATACTTTCCTTTTATTATTATTATGCGCAGGAATTCCGCCACCTATGAGTGGTTTTGATGCTGGCACGGTTAGCTCCCGTGTCAGTAACCTCATTTATTAGGGGAGGTTGAGTGGGAAACTCGTTCGATGCGTAATCAACACTAAATAAATTATGTAGTTGTCTAGTTGAGAAGTTTTGTTGAATGTTGTATGCTTGAAAAACAGATGCAACAAGGTAAGTTGTGTGTTGATAGGTAAATGTATGTTAGTGTGTTAATTACGCTTATGTACTCAGCTTTGCTGATTGTGTGTTTTGTGTGTTTTTTGGCCTTGTATTTATCTTGGCCCTATGATGACCCATTTTTAATGGAGAGTAGTGGAAACAAGTAGAGATAAGCTTTTCAGGTTATGAAGCATTTTCATGAATGGGCATGAGTGAAGAGCGAATCATGCTAGTTGACGAGGGGTGGAACTAGGTCGTTGAAACTAATCTTCCCTCGGTCAAACTAAATTTATAAACACTTAACCAACCTAAATACTAGTATAGAGGCAAGTCAAGGGTCGAACCCAAAGGAACGGTAATGTTCATGCGCTCTCAATTATGCGCCTAAGCTAGGTCGAAGTCTAAGGATAAAAGGTAAACACTATAACCAACTAACAAAATGAAGAACCAAACAAATAAACACTAGGAATGAGGATCAACAAGTAATCATGACAATTGTAGCAACTCGGGAAGAATATGCAAATCAATGGTTGTGAAGACTAACGGCAAGCTCAATCAAAAGAGTCAACAAGCTATCTCCTAGAGGTCAAACTAGCGCCAACACGAGAGACTCTAACTAGGAGCATCACTAATCAAGCTCAGTCGACAATTGCAATTCCTAAATCAATGGTTCGTATCATTAGAAACTACAATGCAATCTAGCATAATTCTCAAGGCCTAATCGAATTGCACACATGCAAACTTCGATTAATCACTTTAATCTCAACAATTAATCAACACAATCCCCAAATTAAGCACAATCAATCAATCATGCAAGTTTCACCCAATCCCTAGCCAAACAACTACTCAAACATCATCATCTAATCAGCAAACAAATAAAGAAATCAAGAATCAACAAAATATGGAGAACAATTACACTAATCAATAATCAAACATCAAAATCAAACCAAACAAATATGAAATCAAACAAAGAAATAAAATGAGATAGAGTTAGAAATCCTCATTGATTGATTTGATGATCTTCAATACAATTGTCACCTTGAATCTTCAATCACTCAAATCACCATTGAAATTCCTCACTTTCTCTCTCTAAAATCTACTCCTAAAACTAACCCTAAAACTAGAGAGAGAAGCTCTCAACTAAGCTAAGAATATGATCTAAATCTAAAAATGAAACTTGCTGCAATAATTGGGTTCAAAAGGGTATTTATAAGAGGCGCGAAACGAAGAAGAGCGAAGCAGGAACCCGCAGAGGAGCACCCGCGCAGCAACAGTGTGCGCCTGCGCAACAGGCCTGCGCGGGTGCGCAGAAGGGGGCAGTGCGCCCACGCTCTTCTGGGTTTCTTCGGATCTTCTCGCGGCTTCGTGCGTTTGCTAAGGTCTTTGAATGAAAGCGCAACATGATGATGATGAACACTAAGAGAGGCAGTCCCAAAAGCACTTGATTGTGGGTTCAACACCCCATCTTCATGAGAGCACGGCTTGAGAGCGTAAGAGCTAGAACTTGGAGAATTCACTTCCTTGCATCTTGAGCTTTCCAATTACCACGAGCTTGCTCCAAAAGCATCTCCCACCTTAGTAATTCACCAATATCAAGACCCGAACCTCGTACAATACCTACAACCACGAAAATAGAGAAAATAAAGGAGAAAAGAGTAGAAAAACCAACAAAATGCATAAAAGCTACAAAATAAGAGAGGAAAGGTAAAACCAAGACCAAATGCATAAAACTAAGCATTTATTAAGCATGAAAGCCATGAAAAGAAGGTGAAAACAACCTTAATGCTCATCAAATGGGTTCCATTTATGACACCCATCACTAGTTTCTACAAGTATACGAATGTGTTATTGCTTTAATTATTTATGACTTTATTTATTACATGTGACTAACGAAAAGGGTTTTGAATTTCAATTTTGTTTAAATAAGGGCCTACAATAATGGTTCCAAGTTGTAGGTTGACTTTATTTCACTTCGTTTGACTTTGGTTTGACTTTACTTTCGTTGTTTGATTTTGTAATCCCCTGTATTTTTAAATAATTTATAAATGAAAATTTATTTTATTTATAATATTTATTTGTTATTTTACATAATTTAATTTCAAAAGTTTCAAATTATTAATCTGGGTTGAAAATTATTTGAACAAATTATTTTATGCACCTTTATTCTACAATTTATGTCCAATCACACAAGCCTAACCCATTTGTTTACTTAATTGACCCATTATTTTTATGAGGCCCAATATTCCTATTTACCCTACAATTATCTCCTATAAATACCCCATGAATCCCCAAAAATTTCCCACACAAAAGGGTAGTCTTATTTTCTTTCTCCTTTGTTTTATTAATTTGTGTAATTATAATTATTGATTTATGGGTTTTAATTTTATTGTTTGAAATTAATTTAATTAGTATCAAATTGTATTTTGATGATTAAACTTTATAATTTCAGATTTTATAAGTGTCATAATTTTCAGATTTTGTAAATTTTATAACCTAGGGTTTTTAATTATTGAAAATCATGATTTTAAGGTTTTTATGAGCAATTGATTAAGGGCTTTTATAGTAATGATGTTTTGAAATTTTGGTGATTATAACTAATGATTAGTTTAACTTAATTCCAGATTATTTTGAACATGTAAATTCGTGTTTTAATTTTTAGATTTCCGTTCGTTAATATTAATCCCGTTTTAATCCCGATCAGGTTCTGAACTCATCCGATTTCGATAAAAAAAAGTAGTGTTTTCCATGTGGAAACAACGTTTTAAGAAAGACTCACTACCTTTGATAGTGGATACCACCCTCTCGTGGCCAAATTCAGCCTCTAAATACGATTTTCGGGCAGTTTTTGATTTTAACGAAGTTTTTTTATACTTAAAATATTCTCCTTGAGTTTGATTAATAAAATGAATTATGTTTATAGTTAATTAAGCATAAATATATGTTTTTATTGAAGTTTTAAGTACCGGAAATAGTTTCTAAGTACTACTTTTGATGTTTTATAAAGAGGGTTTAATCATCCATTAAAAAGGGAGATTATTAGGGGATTTTAAACAATTTTAAGATTTTTATTAAACTTACTTGCTGTAATTTCATGTATAAGAGTGTATTTTAAGGTTTTAATGAAGAAAATTTAAAGAACTACGCCTTTAATTTTAACTAAAGGGGAGGTTTTAAAGTGTTGTTTGATTTGGATTTTGAAGGTTTTAAAGTAAGTTGGTATTGCTGTAAATTTGATTATTGATTGAGATTTGTTATTGTTTGGTTTAGGAGAGGAGTTTATTGAAGGTGATTTCTAGATAGTAAAGTGGCATACCAATTCGTTTATTCAAGGTACGTACGAGTTACGAAACCTTGCTTTTAGATGCATGTTTAAGGACGGATCGAGAACTTAGTATCATGTATAGGGACGACTGAGTTAAATTGTTTGGTTATACATTGTGAATTTCGTATGACGTGCACTATTTTATACTGCAAGAATTATTTATGCTCTAATTATGCAAGGTGCGCTTAGAGGCAAAGGTATGTGATTTGTGGAATGATTTATTTATTACTCATTCATGATTATTGAAATAGGATGAGTAACGGAAGAATTCAAGTCTTATAAGACGAGGTTAAGGTTTTGGGGTGCCTTATGCACTCAAGGTGTTTATACAGCGAGGTAGTTAAAGGAATAAATAATAAATGTTGCTTGTCACTATTAAATCAAGAATTGAAATTGGAAAGTTGTTTTACTTGATTGATTTTGTATTGGATTGATTGTATTATTTGCACATGAGTCATCACCAAGTCTAAACCTGTAAATCACGTAAAGTGCAAGATGGATGAGCAATAAAACTCTAGATTGGTGCACTTCTGGAGTAATGACAATCAGGGGTTGGGGTACGCGGGGTATTAGCCGTGTACTTTTCTCGAGGCCGTTTGATCTACGAGTCTCTTATTTCAAATATTTTTCAAAACTAGGAGTTAGGTGAGATCTCATACTAACTACGATATAGCCTTAACATTTGAACACGTCCCAGAGAATCGCCTGGCGCCGGCGACCCCACCCCCACCCCCCTTTCCTCCACCGATGCACCCCACCCCTTCCTTTTACCCATTTCGTTTCCCGACTCACCACCCCGAAACCACCCTAAACGCCCCCTCCCCAGGAAAACGCCCGTCCTCCCCTTCCTCCTCCCACGGAAACGCCCTCCCTCTCCTTTCCCCCTCCCTTAATCGATTCCCTACCACCCTAGACGAAACCCTAAAACCCATTTAGGGTGGTTTCGGGGTTGTGGGTCGGGAAACAAAAATGGGGAAAGGGAAGGGGTGGGGTGCGTAGGTGGAGGAAAAGGGGGTGGGGTGGGGTCGCCGGCGCCGGGCGATTCTCTGGGACGCCGGACGCCGACAAGGGCCGGGTTTGGGGACAACAGTGGTGGCGCGGTGGGTGGGGCAGGGGTAGTTTTAGGTTTTTAATTTTTTAATTTTTATTTTTTTTTAATTTTTTTTAAATAAATAAAATAGTGACACGTGTCACTGTGGACCACATTTAACGGAATTTTTTAACGGAAACTGTTAAGTGGTGGTAATACCAATTTTTTGGAAATTTCTTTGGTGTTAATACCCTTTTTTTTTTTGGGAGGTGTTAAAAACCATTTTCGGGTTTTTAGCAGGTGTTAAAATCTAAAAAAACCTAAATAATATGAAGGGGTAAATTATTATTGTTGATTATTAATGCTTGATTAATTTCCTATTGATTGATTTAATGCTATGTAATTAGATTTTGCCAGATTTAATTTGTATGAGTTTAGCAATATTGATCCGAGATTCGAGAGATGAGAATTGATGTTTAGGCTTAGTTTCAACAGGCGGTCTAATTTATAAATGGTTAAGTCGAGATTCGAGAGATGAGATTTAATACAGATAAATTAACTCTGTGATTGTAATATGCAGCTAAATCCCTTTATGATCCGATTAATGAATGCATTGATGATGATCATTATGTTTTACCCTGGAATATGATTTCTGGTGAACCTATACCCTAGGCTTTTATTAATTTATTTCTCCTTACTTTATTCTCCCTTAGTTTAATTTAATCATATCTATAATTTAGATAATATTAATTAATTAGGAATATGATGACTTGTTTCCCTGTGGATCGACCCTTCTTCCTTATCTGCATAGTTAGAGGAACTTAAGAATTATTTTTGACTAGGTGATATGACTTTAGCCTGTCACATCAGGAGAAGGATATAGACGACGATGAACAGCCGCAAGGGGACAACAAGGAGGATGCGGCTGTTAATGCTGAAAACCTCTCCTAATTCTTTTAAGCTTTTTAGGGATCTTTTTGCGGCCGAATGGCCAAGTGTTTTTATTTCCGGCGTGCGTGCCAAGTATTTATATATTTTTACCAACCAGGGGGTCAGGCGAATCAACGTTTTCTCCCGGTTAACTCTTTTAGTCGTCCGCAGGGACCACTGTTTTATTTTAATCAAGCATCTAGTCAATCTGACCGGTTTTAATCATATTGATGTGATGCCTTAAAAATTTTAAAGCTTTCAATTTATAATTTGTCGTGCATAGAATTTAAGCTAAGTGTTTAACTTTACTGTATACTATGTGATTGTTTGTGATACCGGATGTCTTTGCCTGTGGCTGGATGTTCGCTTGGTTTTAAAGGGTGGGTTGATTGACTTAGAAATTGTTAATACTTAAAAGAGTATGATCGGTTTTGAAGTCAATCAATCACTGTAGGGATTGCCCCAAACAAAGCGAACAGTCGGCCATCCTGAGCAGACGGGTATGCGCTTAAAATATTCGGCCATCGACCTCAATGAATTATTAAGTCTTTAGACTTAAACTTATAATCGAGATATTGAATCTAGAGGCCTGTCTTGCCGTGAGGCAGTAACAAGTAGTGCCGCATAATAATTTAAGCCTCTAATGAAATAAAGCGGTAGCCGCTTCCCGCCTGTTTTAAATCAGTTGGGAAACTTAAAATTTTGATGTGTCAAATTAGATTAAGTCAAATAGCTGCGAGCCTTATCTTAATCCAGATAGTCGGTAGGGTCGTTTGTTTTTTTATTTATAAAGCAATGTACCACCCGAATGGGAGATGCGCTCTTCAACGAATTCGCCCGAATGGACGTCGCCGGTTGTCGTACTCATGTTGGCGCAGACGGCTTTTATTTATAGAACATATCAGGCCTTCAGCCTCGTTAAGAAGAATAGTTAGCCGCTAAGTTTGTGACACTTAGCTAATAAATTGTACGCAGATTCAGGTCGTCTGCAAATTGTGCAGGCAATGCCTTTAAACATAAATATTCAGGCCGATTGCTTATGGTGTAGGCAGTCTTTATTGATGCATTTTTCAAGATACTAAGTGAGTTCGGGCCGTTAGCAAAATGTGCAGGCGGTTCCCTTGAATGCAGTTAAAAGGTTGAGTTTAGGCCGTCTACACATGGAGCAGCAGGCGGTACCTTTTAATGCAATAAAAAATGTTGAGTTTGGTCCGTCTGCACATTGTGCAGGCGGTGCCCTTGAATGCAAAAAAAATAATAATAAATAATACAATAAAAAATAAATAAATAAAAATAAAAAACCTTAATTTGGAAAGAAGGTAGATTTCTCATTAATGAGTTGAATAAAAAATTTACAAAGTTTAAGAAGTAGTAATTTTTAAAGTTATCTACATTCCAGGTTCTGGGTAGCTGCTTGTTTTCTGGTATTTCTAAACGGTAGGTGCCGCCTCTTACTTCTTCATAGATTCAGTAGGGACCTTCCCAATTTGGGGTTAGCTTTCCTTGCTCATTCGCCCTATCGACTGCCTCCATTTTTTGTAACACAAAGTCCCCAACCTTTAGGGGCCCCTATATGTGAGGCACAAAGGCCCGCATGCAAATCTTCCATAATTTCCTGCCCCTTTTTTGGGATGATGCATTTCAAGAGGGGTTATAGGAACCCTCCCTTAAAAAGTTCTCCTGGCAAATTTTAAAATTGGTTGCACGCTTTTTTGGTGCGGCTGCTTCTGGGGATGAATCTGGCAGCGTGCCGTCTAGCAGATATGCCCGACTGTTATCTATCTAGGTAGAGGTTCGGTTAAGTACTCCAATGGGATCTTCTATAATGCTTCGTTTTTTCCATTACTTCCTAGAAGACTGACCGAGGTGTATCACATGAGGCGGATGATGCCAGCTTAGACAGAGAATCCGCCTGATTGCTTTTACACCGAGGCACTTGACCTAGATTGAATTCTTCAAGTGTCCCGGCCTCAGCTTTGACCACCTGCAAATATTTGATCATAGCCGGATGGGTGGCTTCATAGTCACCATGGTATTGGCTAACAACCAACTGAGTGTCAGAGCAGGCGTCAATCTTAGTTTCCCGTGCCGCCTTGCACATGCGGATGCCGGCTAGCATGGATTCATATTGTGCCTCATTATTTGAGGTCTGGAACTTGAACCATAGTGCATGCTCGTACTTAAATCCCTCAGGAGACTGATATATAACACCTGCACCACAGCCGTTCACAGTGGAGCTCCCGTCCACATACACTTTCTAAACCTGATTAGTGTTATCCGGCGTAGCCGACCTTGTCATTTCGACAATAAAGTCGGCAAATGCCTGCCCCTTTATTTCCTTCCTTGGTTCGTAAGTGATTTCCAGACTTTGTAATTCATTATCCCATTTGAACATTCGGCCCGATGATTTTAGGGTCGTCATTGGGCGCTTGATCAGTTGGTCAGTATAGAGCATTACCGGGTTTGCCAAGAAATAAGGTTTCAAGGAGCTGGGTATTGTCTCTTTCAGCAAGGAGAACAACACTTGGACCATGATATGAGATAGCCCAGTACATGTAGAGCGTCTCTTTGAGTAGAGGGCTGACCAGCCTTGGCAAAGAGTGCAAGTGTCGCTTTAATTTTTGGAAGGCCGCCTCAGCAGCATCCCCGTATTAAAACATATCCTTCTTCCTGATTGCTTGGAAGAAGTAAAGTCACTTGTCACCTGATCGGCTGAGGAATCTCCTCAGGGCCGCAAGGCAACATGTTAATTTTTGTACTTCCTTGACAGTGCGGGGTGACTTCATGTCATTGACCACCTGTATTTTTTCATGGTTGGCCTCTATCCCCCTCTAGGCAATCAGGAATCCGAGAAACTTCTCAGACTCAACACCAAAGACACACTTCTTTTTATTGAGCATGTGTAATGCCCCGACCTCTAACTCAGGTATTAAGGTAATCTTAGCAGCGGAATTAACCTAATTTGGTCAAGACGTCACTGCCGTAACTCACTCATGAGTGTTACAAGGCAACATTCATACCTAAAAACCTTAATTTATATAATATGGAATCTATCCAATACAGATATTAATCCTACTTTAATAATAGAATATCTTATTTTGATATAAACTTACTAAAGTCTTACTTGCTAATTAATAAATCATCTTAAAACTATAAATAACTAGTGAGCTTCTTAAATCCTTGCCACTACGTATTCCCTTTGTTCCAGCAATACATAAAATAGAAAAACATAAAAACGATGAGCCGAATAGTCAGTAACGTACTACTCCAGCAACGTAACATCATTTAATTTCAATTCATTTTAGTTAATAAATCAGGGAGAATAGAATATATTAAAACAAGTAATAAAACACCATTTCAATAAGCCTTCATTCTTAACCTTTTTAATAAAATCATTATAATCATTATACATTTAACAGGGGTAGGACGTCTCCTACTAACAGGGGGAGCCAGTGCTCCATACATATTAGGGGGAGCCAGTGCTCCTAACAGGAGGAGCCAGTGCTCCATATCAAAATTGGCCAGTGCCCTCAGGGGAGCTATTGCTCAATCATATCAGATTATATTTACATTTTCTTATAAATTTATAGAAATCAAGAAATTTCAGTCATTCATAATGCTTTTATAAAATAGTAAAAATCTTTATAAAATATTTACAGTGTACCATAAAACTCATCATTACAGTATCCTTGTGATTTATCATAAAATCATATATTTCGGGAAAATATTTTAGAAAAATCATAGTTATAATCCCGCAAATCATAAAATATATCAAGGACATAAATCACTTTCAGTTCAATCGTAACATCATAATTTAATAAACGCATTTCGAAGGGAATTGCAGGTACTAGCAATAGCCGTTACCTCGATTTCTTTCTGATAACCTTCCTATTAGACTTTATTCTATCGTTCTCACTGAGCTCCGAGGTCCGATTCCTTTTGGGTATAAGAATATATAAATAGGTTCAAGAGATTATTGGTTTCACCAAACCAATCTTTGTCTTAGCAACAACAGAGCACGCAGCACCCAAAATGGAGGAAAAAGATGGTTGGCTTTAGGTGGTGCAAAGGACGCAGCGCACACTGGCAGGGCGACGGTGGTTGGTCGATGATGATGGGCTCAGGCAGTAGTAGGAGAAGAAGGGTGACGGTGATTGCGATGTTTCTTTTACGGTCGAAAAGTAGTATGTTTGTTGCTAAGACTTGTAAGAGAAGGATAGGATTAACTAAGTCACTTGATAACTATAATTTGGTTTTTATATGTATTGGAGGAAATTAAACAAAACTTGGTCTTATCCAAGTCATTTCTTAACCGTGAAGGTGGTAATTGAAGAGGTGAAATTTGTCTTCTTGTTCCTTTCATTCCTTAACCTTGAAGGAGTAGGATAAGCTCAAGGTGGCTAACTCTAACCTCAATTATCCTTGCTTGGTTTGGAAAGACACAAAGCAGCAAGTAATAGGATAAGGAAAAACAACTTTGATCCTCATGACTTAATCGCGAAGAAAGGAGATTGAAGAGGTGGGTTTTGTCCTTTTGTATGAATAAGGGTATTTTGGTCATTTTATTCTCTCGGGTAAAAATACAAAATTTGATGCAAATCTTTAAACATTTTACATATCAGAAATAAAATTTAAAATAATAAATTATTTTCCTTCGTAAAATTAGCTTATGAAATAATATAATATTAAAATAAAATTCAAGACTAAAACATTCGTTCTTGTTAAAATTGAAATAAAACCTTAATTAAGCTAATAAAATAAATATCAGAGTATAATAAATCGGGTTTTAAAATCTCGGGTATTACAGCATGTCAGCATGACCTTGTGCCGCTTGAGTGTGGTGAATTTTTCTTGGAGGTCAGCAAGGTGATCCGCCTGCTGCTTGGATTTGACTAACATGTCATCAATGTACGCCTCTACATTCCTCCCAATCTGATTAATGAAGACTGTATTAATCATTTGTTGGAAAGTAGCAGGCGTATTCTGTAAGCCAAACAGCATCACGGTATAGCAGATTAACCCCTGATCAGTGACGAATGTTGTCTTTTCTTGATCCTTTTCCCATAGGGGAATCTGATGAAAGCCTGAGTAGGCGTCCATAAAGCTCATCAGGGCATTTCCAACTGAAGAGTAGACCAGATTGTCGATCTTTGGAAGTGGATAACTATCCTTCGGATATGCTCTGTTCAAGTTAGTGTAATCAACACACATGCACCAGGTACCATTCAGCTTCTTCACAAGAACAACATTTAATTTGTAACCCAGTCATGGAAGTTACATGGTCGAATGAACCCGGCGTCTAACAACTTTTTAACTTTGGCAGCTGCCGCCTGACTTCTTTCCTCACCGTGATTTCTTTTCTTTTGTCGGATGGGATTCTTTTTTGGATGCACAGCGAGTTTGTGGACAGCAAGATCTGGGCTGATGCCTTGCATCTCTTCCACTTCAAAGGAAAAAATGTCCTTGAATTATTTCGGCAGATTGTGCAAGTCTGCACCCATCTTCACAAAAGCAACCGTCCCCAACTTAACAAATCTCTCTGGACGGCTGTCGTCTAGAGGTATATTAATGTGTTCATGACAGGCTCAAGTCGTAATCACCCAATCAAAAATAATACCTAAATCCACTAACTATGTAGATAGGGAAGAAGGGTCGAACCACAGGGAACGAGCTAATTTATTCCTAATTAATCAAAATAATCTAACTTATCAAGTAACCAAATTGTTATTATAAAAGGTAACTAAACTACTAAGAGTAAAAGTGGGAAGGAATAAAAGTAGGAAGGAAATCAATGAAATAAAAGCCTGGGGCATAGGTTCACCAATAAACAATATTCCAGGGTAAAACATAACAATCAATCATCAATGCATCAATTAACATATCATAAAGGGCTTTCGCTACGTATTACAATCACAGAGTTAATTTAACGGTATTAAATCTCATCTCTCGAATCTCGACTTAACCATTTATAAATTAGTCCGCCTATTGAAACTAAGCCTAAACATCAATTCTCATCTATCGAATCTCGAATCAATATTTCTAAACTCATACAATTAAACCAGGCCTAATCTAATTGCATAGCATTAAATTAATCAATAGGAAAATAATTAAGCATTGACAATCAATAATCATAAATTACCCCATCATATTATTTATTGGATCCCCATAAACCCTAGAAATAAAACTACTCAAACATAATTAAATCTAAACTAAATAAAGCAATTAAAAAAGTCATAAAGGAATAAAAGAATAAAATTGCTGAAATTAATAAAGAAGAAATCGTTACCAAAATCGACGAAACTACAAAGTTGAGTCAAGAACAAGAGTAAAAGTTGAGAGAAATCTAGAGAGAGAAATAATCTAAGTAGAGAGAGAAAGTCTAAGAAAAGAGGTAAACAAAAATATAGTACTAAATCGTACTTAAACAAACTCTAAAAACACCCCTAATTAGAAACTAAGAATTCAGCGAAGACGTCTCCCCGGAAACACGCGCCCGATCGGGCGAAGGGCCGCCCAATCGGGCCCGCCTTTTCTTCGCGTTCTCTTCTAAGAAGCCGCGCCCGATCGAGCTAATGCTCACCCGATCGGGCGCGCCTTGGCCTTGCTAGCACCACATAATTGCGCGCCCGCCCGATCGAGCGAAGGCTTTCCCGATCGGTCCCGGTTCCACCTCGAGGATTGGACTTTGATTGGGTTTGATTCTTTGGCCCAATCCGGATTTCCTCTTTGGGTCTTGAATACTTGGTCCAAATGCCCCGGTATCACATATACCGAGCCCTTAATCACCGGCTTGATGACTCTAACCGGCCTTGGGCTTCAAAGACGGTCGTGCTCCTCCAATGTCCGTAGTTGCTCCATGAAAAACTGGGAAAATGCTCCAAAAGTGCAATTTCCTACAAAACTCAAGCAAAACTACGAAAACACTAGAAAACACCAATTAGTAATAAAAGTGGCTTTAAAGAGCCCAAAACACTACTAATTATGACTAAGGGACGGGGGTAAAATACTATATAAATTAGACACATCAGTTCACCAGCCGGCTGGGAACGGAGGTCGTCTGACCGTTCCCTGGTCAGTGATTGCTATTGCTTCTCTTTTTTTACCACCACCAAGTGATCAATATTTATTTTCTTCACGATTGGTGGGGCTTGATCATCATCCTTGATAATCATCAAGGTCTATTGGCTCCTTCACTTGTCTGGTTACTGTGGCCGCGGGTTTAACGTCTAAGAAATAAGATTCCCTTGCCATCTTCTGATCTCCGTTCATGGAGTCAATAGAGCCATTATCCCTCTCATACTTGAGCAGCATGAGAGATGGGATGATGGTCGGCCTTGTACTCGTTCAGAGTTGGTCGGCCAAGAATGAGGTTATAGGCGGTCAGCTCTTCGACCACCAAAAACTGGACAGTCATGTGCCGCCCTTTGCCCTTTTCTCCCAACTAGACAAGGAGATCTATCTGTCTGGCTAGGTGCATCACTCTTCCCCCAAACCTAATAAGAGGATGGGAGACATCATGCATGCAATCCAGCTTATATTTGATCTTGGAAAGGAACTTGTAGCTGATGATGTCAGAGGAACTACCTGTGTCAATTAAAATGCAGCCAACCAGTTGGTTGGCCACTTTTCCCTCGATGACCACAGGGTCATCATGCGGCCGCCGGACTTTGCCCCGGTCCTTCTTAGTGATGATAACTTCTGGGAAGGCGGTGGTGCCAGGCGCCTGTCCCTCTTCAACAAAATTGACCATCTTTTTCAGATGGTCCTTGGTGCCTTGCATGGTTGGGCCACCTCTAGTGAATCCACCTGCTATAGTGAAGACTGGCTCCTTATCTGTGTTTGAACTACCAGCAGGCTGGGGAGTCTTTTTGGAGGACTGCCCTAGATTTACTTGGAATTCAGTTTGGACTCCACATAGGACTTCAGCACTTCTTTGTCAACCAGACGGTCAAGCGTCCGCTTTTGGCTGTAACAGCCGTTAATGTCATGGCCGACATCCTCATGGTAGTGGCGGTGTTTGTTTTTGTTTCGGATTTTAGCGGTACCTTTTATTGGATATTCGGCTTCTCTAAGATCAGCCGATCCTTTATCTCCATGAGGATGGAGTAGCTGTCCTTATTAAACTCGTACCTTGGAACGTACGGTTTAAATTCTTTTTTCTTTTTCTAGGACGTCTGATCAGAGTTATCAATTGCCCAAATCTCTTTTTACCTCTTGCTCTCTTTAGGCTTTTGATCCGGCTGAGCAAGCTGACTCTCCTTCTGCTTGTCAGACCTTTTATAGTCCGACTGCTTATTTGAAAAGTAGAGTTTGGTCGCCTGTATATAGGCTTTCGCCTCCATCAGGGCTCCTTGGAGGGTAATTTTTTTTTTTTTTGCGGACGAGGTCAAACTTGAAAGTTGACCCATCCTTCAGACCCTTGAAGAAGTCTTTATAGGCTACCTCATTAAACATCCCTTGAATCTAGATTCTCACCCGATTAAACCGTCTGACGCAGGAGCGCAGTCCTTCTCTATCTCCCTGCTGCACATTGCTCAGATCAAGACTTGTTTTCTTTGAAGGGATATTCATAGAGAAGTTTGAAGCAAACAAGAACGCAAGCGTCTTGAAGCTGTTTATGAACCCAGCCGGCGAGTTGCCAAACCACTGTTGGGCTATGCCCTTCAGGGTAGCTGGGAAGCAACGACACCAGGCAGCATCATTCAACCCCTGTAAATACATGAGGTGGGTGTATGCCTGAAGGTGATCCTCTGGGTTGGAGGTATCATCATAGGTTCCCACCAACACATTCTTAACCTTGGCCAGCTATTCGACCTCGGTTATCTCCCTAGAGAATGCAGAGGGTTGTTCTCCAAGGTTTTAGAGACGAAGCTACCAGTCCATAGGCTGGTAGTTGTATGTCGCCTGTCTTCCGAAGTAGGCAGGCTAGATGTAGGGCAAAGCAGGCGGCATGTATAATGGCTGGGCCACATACTGTGCCGAATTGATTACATGGAGACCTGTGTGAACGGAGGGGCCGCCTGACGGAGTCCCATGTACAGATTGTGAATTCCTCACTGAGGTATTCTTGAAGCTATATAGGTAAGTTGACGTGAACACCGACTCAAATAGCTGCTGATTCTTTTTTTGCTCAATGTAATTTCGAGCATCAGAAAAGGTCTTTTTGTTGTCGTCCGACTGCATATACCAGATGGCCTTTCTCTTTGCCGCTTTTGGGAAATGGAGTTTGGAGATATCAGTCAGGGGCCAAGCCTTCTCCTTTGTAGCAGGGTGAGGGGTAGGCTATCAGTCCTTGACTAACTTTGCTTTCTCAGCTTGAGCTGGTTTTTTGGCCGACTGTTCCTTTCTAGGAGCGATCGTCCTTTTGGTGATTAATTCTTTGATTTCACCCTTAAAACTAGTCATGAATTTCATGAGCTCATCTCGGGTGACTGGGGCTGATCCTGCCGCCTAGGTCTGAACAGATGGTTGTCTGGGGGCTTACTTGTACTCGCCTAGTCAATGTTCCACTGTCGTCTGTCTTTGGGACGGATATGTTTAGAGATTAGTGACCCATCAGGGGCCACATAGGTTTTGACTTCATAGTCGTCACCACAGTCATTGTACGAATGGATCTCTCCATCAACCAGAGGCCAGTTGGTCTCTGGAGGCGGTACATGTTCTTTTGAAACTATCCTTGAGGTTCTCGTCCCACAGATGTCGTCAAATGTTTTGGGTGTTTTTGTGTCCTTTGGGAGAGTTACAACTCGAAACTGGATCCAACGAAGCCTCCTGTATCTGCAAAACCACGGATCTCCGGATGTTCGGAGGTCTACTTCCGAAGGTAAAGTTAGTACGGATTCGGAGTAAAACGTGCGGAAAGTAAATATCTTCTCAAATTCCGAGATCAGGGGATCTCTATTTTTTAGAGTAATTAATGATGTGATGATTAAGACGTGCCCCAATACATGGGGAAATCTCCCAATTTATAGGGTCCTAGAAAAGTGTGCCCTATCCTAGGGTTTGATGACCTAAGGATTTAGGCTATGCCGTTTTGCAGCGACCTCGGGAATTAGGCCTTGAAGGCCTCCAATTCCTGAGGGGATATCTGCTTGACACGTGTCGTCCCCTATGAGGTCCAGTTGGTGACCTTCTCATGTGACACGTGGCAAGCTCACATTGTGCCAAGTGGTGGGGTAGAAATACCCAAATCACAATCCACCTTAGCCCCAGCCAATCGGGTCGCGCTCCACTAGCTCCAAATCAACCCTTAAGCTAGCTTCTCATGATTCCTCGAAGGAATCAGAAAAAGATAAAGAAGTGAAAATGATGAGAAGGTTATTCCGATGTCTTAGCCATGCTTACTCAACACCAACAATAATATATACAAAAACGAAGTAACGCTCCCCCCAAAGCTTGAACGAAGCATTGTCCTCAACGCTTAAACAACTGAAGAAAAACGAAACCAACTAAAATATTTTTGTGTTTTTTATTCTTTTCCAAATTTTTATGGATTTTCTTTTTTTTTTTCCTTCTTTTTTTATTTGGTGTCCTTGCCTTTTTTAACTATGGATGACTTTTTCTTGAAACTTCATTTGGTTTTCTTGAATTGCATCTTTCTTTTAAAACGTTTGTTGCATATTCATATCAAGCTCAACCTTCAATAACTTACTTAAACTAATTCTCAAAGTGTTTCTTGCTCATACACAACACGCTCAAAACTCAAACCTCACATGCCAAATTCTTCACTAACTAAAAGGGTTTATAAACATAGGTCATTGGGTTTGTAATGTGGTTAAGACAAGAAAGGAAAATTAGGCTCAAATTGGTTAGCAAGTAGGTTGATGCAAAATAGAAAACCAAATTTGTAACAAAACAAAAAGAAAATAAAGAAAAATTAGAAAAGGTGCCCTTTCCTCCCCTAGAGTGGCTCGGTCACGATCTTGGGATCTAGAGGTCAAAACAAGGATTAAGACATGCATATCCAAGGCTCCTAGATTACTGCTCAATAAGGTGATGAAGTCTAGAACAAATGAAGCTCACAAGGGAACTAAGGCTTCATGGAGCCCTAAAAGTTCTTAAAACGGCTACCTTAGCATATAGTATCCTAGAGTCAACCAATGACATTCTCGAACCGTGCATAGATTTACCATTTAGGAAGAAAAACATCCAAGGATACAAGTCCCAAAATTAAAGCAAATTCCAAAACATATGCATTTCAACTTGCCATGGTCATGTATGACACACAGAAAAGAGGAAAACAAAGCTAAAGAAGGAGGTAGAAATCAAAAGGTTCATAAATGAGGCATATAATCCAAATAAATCCCAATCTTCAAACAAATGATCGTTCGATAACAACATCAACGATCCCAAGTTCCATAGTCCTAATGCAAACAACCTCGAACCATTCAACTTCTTCCTAAACTAAGCACTCAAAGAAAAAGTAAAAGACTAAAACAAGAAAGGTCTCACCGGGAGGTTGGCTTCAAAGAATAAAGGAGCATAAATTAGAATTCACTAACAATTAACAATTTGTTTGGATAAAGAAAGGGGATGGAAAAGAAGGGGAGGGAGGAGAAGATGAGGGGAGAGAAAGGAAGGGGAGGGAAGAATGGTGAGTTTTCCTTCCAAATCTCTCCATTGTTAGAGGGATCTATTTCCTACAATTTAATCATTCCATTTCTCTCCCCGCTAATTCCCTCCCTTCCTCATTTGCTATCCAAATGAAAGATACTCCTTCTCTACATTTCTCTTCCCTTCCTTTCCCTCCATTTCCTTCAATCCAAACACACGGTAAATGTCACTCCGCTCCAAGCTTCCAAAAAGCAACCTACAAGTCAAGACAAGATACAAAAGAAAACATTTAAAGAGAACAAAGAAAGAAAACAAAAAGAAAAAGAAAGGAGGGGGAGAAAAAGGGTTAGAAATCCACCGGGTTGCCTCCCGGGAAGCACTTGTTTATGGTCTCTAGCTTGAATCTTCACCTCATTCAAGGTGGATTAAAGAACATCACCTTCATCAACTTGAGGATGGAATCATAGATTCCCCCAAGCTTGAGAACAAGCACTCCTTGAGGTCTCACATCACCACAAGGGAAAGGAGGGGATGAATCAATGATGAGTTTCATTTATGGCAATCTTAGGGTAGGTTTTCTTTGTATTTTTATACTCATTTTTAGTATTTTATGTCATGTTTTTACATAATAATGCTTGTTTTGCGTGTTTGTGTGTAAGTTTAGAGAAATGCGTGCTTTTGATGATTTTCTTATTATTTTATTCATTTCTCGGCTATTTCTCTCGCTTCTTAGTTTATTTGACTTGTTTTGTAGGTGTGTTGAGTTTCCCGAGGATTGAATATCAAGGAGGAAGCTCGAGCGCATTCAAGGAAGTTGATGGAGCTAAGTTCGGGAATCCAAACATGCAGTTCAAGTTAGCTCCACAAGCACAAGCACCATGAAAGCAATGTTAAGGTTCGAAGTGTTCAAGTGCTTGGAGAATAAAAAGGTCGCCCTTCTCGCGGGTGTAGGGAATACTTCAAGCATTAATCCCTAGCTTGAACCCCACTGTGATCATACACTAAAGTACGGTGGCGTCCAAAGGGAAAGAAGATAGAGCAAAAGAGTCGCCAACAAGTTTTAGGAACTTGTAAACCGTTCACAGGGTGAAGGTTACACCCCTTAATGATCCAAGAGGTCGTCAACTCCAATAGGTCCTGAACCATGACTGGTAGTTCGGGGATGAAGGTACAAATCCAACCTAAAAGAAATTGAACCTGCCCTAATAATAGGCCTCTACTTTATTCTGATCGTATTCATGTGCGCTTTCTGACTAACATGCAATCATTAGGTTTACCCTAAACCTGTTTAATCTATGTTGGTTGAATATTAATGCACAAATAAACTATTATTGGCGATCACTTGAATTATAATCATATTAACCCTAAACAAGATTATTAATTATCTTAATAAGCGTGATTACAAGTACCAATTCTCTTTAAACATGCATAAAAGGTGTGATCAAGCAATAACAATAAATATCAAGCAACTAATCATAATAATAATCATGATTCATAAAATAATCATAATCATGTTAAAGCATAATAATAGCAAGATCCTAGGCATGATACTAATAAGATTAATAACAAACCCTAGCATGTCACTAAGGAATAAAAATCAAATATTTAGCCCTAACATGATACTAACATGATATTAGGCAAGAAAATAGGAAGCATCGCAGGAATCATAATAAGCATATTTGATATTATGACCTTTTCCCTAAACATGATACTAGAAATCATTGTTGTTATTCAAAACATCAAATTAAGAAAAACATCCTAACATGATACTATGAATCAAAATAACAACCTAGACATGATTTATATATCATAATAACAATAAGTCAATTAAAGTACTTACTTGGATGCATCGTATTTCTTTCTAATAACAAAATACACGCGTTAGTAACTTCAAGGAAAATATAAAATCAAAGAATTAAATAATAATTAAAATAAAGATTTGGGACCAAACCCTCAGAAATTAAAACCTTTCACGTCTAGGGCAAAGGCAACTTCGAACAATACTAGGTGTGTCTAGTGCTAATGTATAAGGAATTGTGTTTGTAAAAGGCTAGGCTAGAAAGAGAGAGAGAATCAAGAATTTCTTGATGAGAGTTGATGAGAATTGGTGAATGAATGGAGAGAATTGGTGATTGAAAACGGAGTTTTTAGGAAGCTATTTATAAAGAAAATCAGTCAAAAAGATAAAAAAAATCAAAACAGATTTCTGACGCGTAAAACCAGATTAGCGCCAGACGCTGACATTAGCGCCAGGCACCAAGCTTAGCGTCAGGCGCTAATGCTGGCGTTTGGCGCTGACTAAGATATTGACGCGTTTTCTAGAATCAGATAGAAATTGACCGTACGAGAGGATAAAATCGTATTTTCCTCAAAAACATTCTTTTATTCTGATTAAAACTCTAAAAGTCAACAAAAGTCAATTTATCAATGCTAATTGAATTAGGAATGAAAAGAACCTTCTTGAAGAATCTAGAAGACTAAAATCATTCGTAATTGTATTAGGAATGATAAATCTATATTAGGGCCTCCTCTAGATCATTGGGCCGCATATGAGGCTCAAACCGGGCCCAGTTCAGTAAATTGGCCATAACTTCCTCAACATTCATCGGAATTGGGCTTATAATATATCGTAGGAAAGCTCTTTTCAAACCTTATCCAACTACACTACTATTGGACCCATATCATGGACCAACCGAATTGGATTGGCTGTTTTCTTAAAATAGGTTTTCAAAAACAGAGAGAAGAAAAAAGAAATTAAAACTATCCGCAACACTAAACTTTCCCCACTTTCACTTATTCGATTATGATTCGACGTGAAAGGTACTCATCACCGGGTTTGGTTTTGGGGAGACACAAATGGGTGTCTACAGAAGCCCCCACTTTGACTGAGTTTGGAGAAACACAAGTTTCGAAAACAAAAGTCAAAGTATCGATAGGGACGAAGAATGATTCAGAACGTTCTGCGATCCTAAATCATTCTTGCAACGCCAAAACCTGCAAAACTAGCGTTAGTTAAACAGATAAAAGAGTTAAGAAATGCGTATCTTGCACCGTCGAGCACACATCTCTGAAGGTAACCGATTTGTTGTCGTATTCAGTATTTTTGACGACCTCCTGCAAGCTAGAGAATGCCATTCCGCTTGAAGACTGCTACGCTTGTAACTGCCTCCAATTTCCACTATGATAATCTTCCGCAAGCCAGGGAACACTATCGAAGATCGCTTCGCTTGAAACAATCCTCTTCCGCTTTGTGACCATCTTCCACATCTTAGGGAACACGATCGAAGACAACCTCGCTTGAAATCATCTTCAATTGTTTGTGACAACCCTCCACAACCTAGGGAACGCCATCTTGCTGTTTTGATGTTCACGCATCTCTGAACAAAGAGCTTTTTGAATGATATGCCCACGCGTCTCTGGAGCAAAAGAGCTTGATGATATGTCCACGCGTCTCTAAACAAAGAGCTTGATAATAGGATGCCCACACGTCTCTGAGCAAAAGAGCTTGAATAATATGTCCACGCGTCTCTGAACAAAAGAGCTTCGATGCTTGAATGTTTGTTGCGACAATATTCCGAAGAAAAACTTCTGAAGACCAACGCTTGTCGATCTTTAAAGCTTGCTTGAACTTTGCTTCCGTTATGCCAGTACGTCGGCGCTTTTGATGCTTGTGAACCATTATGTCGGTGCCTCTGCTGTTTATGAACCAGTATGTCGGTGTCTTGCGATGAGACAATGTTTTAGGCGCTTTAAGCTAAGTGAGACGATCTTTCGTCAGGTCGATCACTTATTGCGATTGTAATCAAGCCGACTATTTAATCATGTCAAATTGCTTATAGGGGCTAACTGGCGTACCAAGGAAATTGAAATTGTTGTATGAGGTCGAAATAACTGCTCTGAGTGGTTGAGCGTTCTGTCGCCGCTGCAATGCCTCTAGCGCCGCAATTTGGCTCTATCGCCAGACGCTGGGATCTAGCGCCAGGCACTGAAATCCGTTGTCAGACACTAGATGTTTTCGTCTAGCGTTGGAGTAGGGTCTTGCCTACTCTGCTCTTGTTGTCGTTGTTGCTTGGTTTTGCTCCGAACTTTGAGCTTGGTCGTTTCCTTTCAACCAAATCCGCTCAAATCTTTTGTAAATTAAAGTTCTTCATCTCTAATTTACTAATCCATGTAACTCCTCTTATCTTGGAGGAATCTCCTATGTCACATTTGCGGTTTTTTCGAAAAAAAATCCGGGAATGTCCTCGCTTGCTGGGATGCACCTGCATTTATATCTTTGACCATAGGACTTTGCTTATCTTTCTTTAATTATCTTAGGGTTGTTCTAAGGCTTAGCGTTGCTTGAATTATTGACACGACACGACTCAAGGTATAAACTTGACTCGCTGTGATTGACTCGAGGTTGACTCGACTCGAAGTGAAATGACACGTGTGACTCATGACCCATGTGTGCATTGTAATGTGATCGTGCGACTCGAAAATGCAAAAAATCAAAAATAAAAATTTTCCGTCATTTGGGAGGGTACCGACTTTCTCCCGAAAAAGAAAGGCGCGAAAAAATAATCGAAGTGAAGTTTTTTGAAGATGCATGTTGAATGAGCTTAGTCAAATGTTGTTTGATACTATCTCAATTGTTGATTCCATGATGAAAGTATTTGGGTAACTTAGGCACGGAGGCTAAGCACTTCATACTTTGTAATGCAATGATGATTATGATTGATTTTGACATGACAAGGCATGCTTCAGCGTTGTGTTAAGATTTCATGACAAAGGGTTCCTAAGGGAAGTATATTTGGTTATGTATCTGTGATGTGTGTGATAGTGACAGTAAATTTAGGCTACAAGGGCTAAGTGTGAGGAAAATACATTGAAAAGGGTCAAATGGTGGTGACTCTTGGGCTGGGTAAGCTAATGATGTAAGGATCAAGCCCCCAAGTCTAGCTCTAAGTAGATAGGGATGAGCATAGGAGATCCCTTGATATGATCATGGTGTGAGTGTATGAATGTGAATATGAATGCATCTTTGTTACGGCCGCACCTCGATGTGAGGTTACCTACGTATCCGTTAGGAATCAGGTCGAACGTAGCTCTAGCCGAACCTCGCACAAGTGTGTGTATACCTCAAAAAGGTCTTTTTAAGGGTTGTAATGTGGTTAGGCTAAAGGTTGAAGAAGAAGGGGATAAAAGGCTCAAGACCCTAGATAAGCGCCTAAGGTGTGAAACTTTGCTTTTGAATATTTGTGTTTTTATGCTTGAGGCTTTCTACTCGTTTTTAGCTCTTTTTTATTTTCGCTCTCTTTTTTGCTTTTGCATTTTTTTGTCTTTAAAAGTATGGGCAATCCCGATCATGCGGTCTATCACTCACTTGGCATTCATGTTTCTCAGGCACGGTACCGACCACTCGATAAGAGACACAATCTGAGACGTGTTCTTATCAAAGACATTTTCAAATCAAAGACATTGGAACACTTACCCTTTTGTACACTTTTATTTACTTTTTGCTTATTTTTTGCTATTTTAAGTCACTCAAGCTTTTTATGAAATTGAAAATTGCATAAGTTGCACACTATCCCATCCCAAGGTTAGGTAGATGTAGGTTGAAAAATGAAGGGTCTATCGTTAGACGAGGCTCAAAGTGGTTTATCAAAAAAAACATTGCATATTTGAAGGGTGAAATGTGATATGATGTGGCTACAAGGGGTGCCTCAAATCATTGGTATACCTTGTGCTTAGTTTGACATGGATTTTTTTTTTTTTTTTTTTTTTTTTGGCAATGTAATGATCTTATGCAAGGAAATAAATGCTCATTTTATTAAAAGGGAAAAAGAAATAATCTACACAAATAATCTAAGTGAAAAGAAAGGTGCCTATGCTAGACTTATTGGGGAAAGGGTAAATAAAAGAAATAGAAAAAATAGGTCATGAAATTTCGTCGTTGAAGCTCGCCTCTGTCTTGTGTCGTTTGCTTCATCATCACCCAGTCTTCTCGTTAGCTAGAGGCAATTGGATCTTATTTGCTTCTATGAGATCTTGAATGAGATTTTGAAACCTGTAGCATTCATCAGTAGTATGACCGCGTCCTCGATGGTACTTGCAATAAGAGTTGGGATTCCATCTCGAAGATCAATTTTCTGGCGTTGGATCCTCAGTAGGGCCAATAGGCTTGATTAATCCTCGATCATATAGACGATCGAAAGCAGCATCGTAGGTCATTCCAATGGGTGTGAACTCTCTCCTGAGTTTCCTTTTAGATCCTTGATTGTCCATGGCTAAGACACCATTATGGTCGAAAGTACCAACATTGTTACTAGAGTAGGTGTTTTCGGAAGAAGAAGGATAGTCGTTCTTCTTTCCTTTACAGCCACTGTTTTTATTGTTACTAATCTTGGCCTTCTTGTCGCGCGGAGGAACATGAAGGAGATTTGAATCAATGAGATCTTGAACACGATCTTTGAGGGCAAGACATACTTCGGTGGTGTGACCACGACCTTTATGGTATCGACAATAAGAATTTGGATCCCAATTGGGAAACCGTTTTTCAGGCGGAGGGTCTTGACTGGGACCAATGGGGTGGATAAGACCTTGATTGTGAAAACAGTCAAAAGCTTCATTGTAAGTCATTCCTATTGGTGTGTATTCTTCAATGGTCTGTTTTGCCCGTGGCTTAGGAGCATTGAGTTCTTCATTAAATCCTTGTCGAGAATTTTGTTCGATGACCATCACCCGATTTGCTAGTCCTTCTACCACATTCAAGAGCATGGCAACGACATCTTGCAGTTTTCAAACGTCCTCTTTTAGACTTGACGAGTCTTCCCTGGTATTATCTAAGAAAATACTTTCATCCTCCTCAATTATGGCCACTTCATCGAGAGAGGTTATATAAGTTGTCTCGATCATGGGCTCACCTACAGGTGTGATAAGAAGTGATGGATCGAAGGATGTTTGATCCTCTTCGATAACTAGAATCTCGGAAGTTTCATTGTTATCGATCAGATCTTGAATAGCTTCTTTGAGATTCCAACACTCCTCATTATCGTGACCCTTTCCTTGGTGATATTTGCAGTGCTTATTGGGATCCCATTTGGGTGGCCTGGATTCTGGAACTGGGTCTTTGATAGGCCCTATGGGCATGACTAGTCCTTTGTGGTGTAGCTTCTCGAAAGTTGTTTTATAACTCTTACCAAGTGGAGTGAACACTCTTTTCGACCTTTGGATTCGTGATTTAGAGGCGTTCGTAGCATGTACTTCTTTAATGGGAGAGGAAGAAGAAGGATGGTCGTTCTTCTTTCCTCTCGCACTATTATCTTTCAGAAGGTCATCTTCAATGTCAATGCCTATATTATACACAGCCTTGAAAGTATTCAAGTTGTGTTGGTATTTTAAGTGCTTTGAATATTTCTCTTGGAGATTCTTGATAAACATCCTCACAGATTCTTTTTCGGTAGGAACCTTGACCATATTAGCAGAAGTTTCCCTCCATTTGTTGAAGAAAGACGTGAACCCTTCGTTTTGTTTTTGTTTTAACATCTCAAGTTGTCTATGGTCTGTTTCGTCTTGAATGTTGCATTTATATCTATCTATGAAAGCGTTTGTTATCGACTCCCAAGAAGAGGTTTTCTCTTTGTCAAGGGAAAAGAGCCATTGTTGACAAACGGTCTCAAGGGATAAAGAAAACAAAGAATGAAAGACTTTCTTATCAATCCCCTTAATATTCATTATAGTTTCAAAAGCTCTTAGATGAAGGTAAGGGTTATCTGTTGCCTTGAATTTTGGGATGTTGTTGGCATTGAACTTATGCGGAAGAAGTTCCTTGTCCAGCGAGACCCCTTGTGAACTAATGCCCTGAAATTTATAGTCACTAGATAGCTTGCTCAAGCTTTCTTGCATAAGGTTCATTCGTTGTTGCTTCACAGGGTCATCAATTTTGAGGGTTAAAGCCTTTAACACCTCAGTCACGTCAGTCAATTGACTCCTAAGTTCATTGACCTCTTCTTGACTTGCCATTATCTTTTTAGCTTCCCTCTTTTGACGAATAGGTTTATCAAAAAGTAAGACTCGAATAACGAGGTTGTCCTTGATTAATCGCCCTTCTCTCCTCGACCAAGTACTGTGGAAAAGGAATTTGGGGATATTCATTGTTAATTATTTGACTCAAACTTTATTCAACATGCAATGGATGGAGGAAGTGAAGAAAGATGATGTAGATGGAGGGATATGAAGAATTAGGAATGGAATGTACCCCCAACTTAAATGACGGAAAAAACCAACTCATGAATGAACCTAAGACATGGTCATGGTGTGAAAAGAGTATGTACAAAGTGTGTGCTAAGACTAGTGAGTGTAGGTGACATGTTAAGACTCGTGTCATGACCATGTGGCTAGACTATGTGACTAGACTCAATTAATGACTTAACAAGGTATTATTGACAGAATTAATTAGCGGTCTGTTTAATTAGACACAAGGTGATGACTCGAGCAATAAACCAAACTGTCGCCAAAACGACAGGACTGGCGCCGCACTGAATAGTGTAGCGTCGGACGACAGAGCTGTCACCAAGCGCTACACTCCATAGAGTGGCGCTGTAGTTCAAACTTTGGCGCCATTGCTGGAGCTTCGATCTGAGACTGTTTTCGGTATTATTAATCAACAGGGGTATGCCTAAAGTCGTACTAGGTCAATTCTGGTTAAAATATTAGACTTTATTTACTCAAATTAATTAATTAATTAATTAGGCAAAGTTCTTTTAGTCATTAATTTATTTAATCTTAGCACAAGTCAAACAAACGGTTAAGAAAACATATATCATATGTACAACATATAATGCACAATTAGTCAAGTAGGCACAATATGATGCAATGAGTTTGCAACCTAACCATGGCTCTAGTTCTCTAAAGTTCGGGATATGGGTTAGTCAATAGAGTTTCCATGGTTAATTGTCCGGATGCACCGCGCAAAAGCCTAACCGTGAAGGGTTGGCGCGAGTGGATGGGACACTGCGAGTTTTAGAAAAACTCGCTTCCATGGTTTGGTGAATTCAACATTCTCGGATGTACCCTTTGTTGCTCAGAGCGTTCAATCGGGTAGATGGAGCATGAATTCCCAGGGGGTTATGTCCATATGTAGAACACATATGGGTTTCAGAAAAGTGAAAAAACTCAATCAGGAAGTAGGATCGAGCAAACAATGCTAAAAACTGGTCGAAATTAGAATGCATATTTCTGGCTCGGTATTGGAAGAATTCGGCGCCAGCAAACAGAGATTGGCGCCAAATTTTGGCTTTAGCGCCTGGCGACAAAGCTGTCGTCTGGCGCTACAGTCAAAATTCTGGCGCTAATCTTCGGTTCGCTGACGCTAATTCCTACATGCCTTAGCAGCTTTCTGTGCTCAATAAAATTTTCCAGTTTCGCGCAGTGTTATTTCGGTCCTAGTTGTGAAAGGTATTCCTCAAATTTCCTACGTGTAAAAATCCTATGTTTTAACTCATTACGGATGGTCTTTCCAATGAGATCTTTTTTATGCATATGACAATAATGTTAATCAAAATTACGCACACGAAATACTTAGAACGTTTCGAGTCTCATCCACTCATTCTAAATCATTTCCGAAATAAATTTCAGGAATTAAAATAGAAATTCTCCCCAGTGGAGTCGCCAAAAACTATAGGGAATATTTCAAGAATTAATCCCTAGCTTGAACCCCACTGTGATCATACACTAAAGTATGGTGGCGTCTAAAGGGAAAGAAGATAGAGCAAAAGAGTCGCCAACAAGTTTTAGGAACTTGTAAACCGTTCACAGGGTGAAGGTTACACCCCTTAACGATCCAAGAGATCGTCAACTCCAATAGGTCCTGAACCATGACTGGTAGTTCGGGGATGAAGGTACAAATCCAACCTAAAAGAGATTGAACCTGCCCTAATAATAGGCCTCTACTTTATACTGATCGTATTCATGTGCGCTTTCTGACTAACATGCAATCATTAGGTTTACCCTAAACCTGTTTAATCTATGTTGGTTGAATATTAATGCAAAAATAAACTATTATTGGCGATCACTTGAATTATAATCATATTAACCCTAAACAAGATTATTAATTATCTTATTAAGCGTGATTACAAGTACAAATTCCCTTTAAACATGCATAAAAAGGCGTGATCAAGCAATAACAATAAATATCAAGCAACATAATCATAATAATAATCATGAATCATAAAAATAATCATAATCATGTTAAAGCATAATAATAGCAAGATCCTAGGCATGATACTAATAATATTAATAACAAACCCTAGCATGTCACTAAGCAATAAAAATCAAATGTTTAGCCCTTACATGATACTAACATGATATTAGGAAAGAAAATAGGAAGCATCGCAGGAATCATAATAAGCATATTTGATATTATAACCTTTTCCCTAAACATGATACTAGAAATCATTGTTGTTATTCAAAACATCAAATTAAGAAAAACATCCTAACATGATACTATGAATCAAAATAACAACTTAGACATGATTTCTATATCATAATAACAATAAGTCAATTAAAGTACTTACTTGGATGCCTCGTATTTCTTTCTAATAACAAAATACACGCGTTAGTAGCTTCAAGGAAAATATAAAATCAAAGAATTAAATAATAATTAAAATAAATATTTGGGACCAAACCCTCAGAAATTAAAACCTTTCACGTCTAGGGCGAAGGCAACTTCAAACAATGCTAGGTGTGTCTAGTGCTAATGTATAAGGAATTGTGTTTGTAAAAGGCTAGGCTAGAAAGAGAGAGAGAATCAAGAATTTCTTGATGAGAGTTGATGAGAATTAGTGAATGAATAGAGAGAATTGGTGATTGAAAACGGAGTTTTAGGAAGCTATTTATAAAGAAAATCAGCCAAAAAAATAAAAAAATCAAAACAGAGTTCTGACGCGTAAAACCAGATTAGCGCTAGACGCTGACATTAGCGCCAGGCGCTAATGCTGGCGTTTGGCGCTCACTAAGATATTGACGTGTTTTCTAGAATAAGATAGAAATTGACCGTACGGGAGGATAAAATCGTATTTTCCTCAAAAACATTCTTTTATTCTGATTAAAACTCTAAAAGTCAACAAAAGTCAATTTATCAATGCTAATTGAA
The DNA here is from genome assembly GCF_948465745.1 of Chenopodium album. Lineage (NCBI taxonomy): Eukaryota > Viridiplantae > Streptophyta > Magnoliopsida > Caryophyllales > Amaranthaceae > Chenopodium > Chenopodium album. The sequence continues at coordinate 59,549,882 of NC_137836.1, read as the reverse complement.
TTAGGAATGAAAAGAACCTTCTAGAAGAATCTAGAAGACTAAAACCATTCCTAATTGCATTAGGAATGATAAATCTATATTAGGCCCTCCTCTAGATCATTGGGCCGCATATGAGGCTCAAACTGAGCCCAGTTCAGTAAATTGGCCATAACTTCCTCAACATTCATCGGAATTGGGCTTATAATATATCGTCGGAAAGCTCTTTTCTAGCCTTATCCAACTACACTACTATTGGACCCATATCATGGACCAACTGAACTGGATTGGCTGTTTTCTTAAAATAGGTTTTCAAAAATAGAGAGAAGAGAAAAGAAATTAAAACTTTCCGCAACACTAAACTTTCCCCACTTTCACTCATTCGATTATGATTCGACGTGAAAGGTACTCATCACCGGGTTTTGTTTTGGGGAGACACAAATGGGTGTCTACAGTGGGCATCGCCTTAAGTGCACCAATGATAGGGATGCTCGGGAGAGGCAGAGATCGATTGAGCAAGCAAAGGAGGCAAGCCATGAGCACCACAGCAGGGGTGCGCGCACACAGACCTCACTATGCGTGCGCGTAGACCCTACTGTGTGCGCGCTCGCATCAGGACCCTCAATCCTCTTCGCTATATTTTCTATTTATAGCTTTTGACTTTTCTTATTTAGGAGAGACGACTTATTATGTACTTGACGCTTGTTTTCCAAAAATAGAAGAGAGAGAAAGTAGATAGAGAAGCTTAGGATTACTTGATTGTACTCCAATTTGATCTTTGATTTCAACTTGATCTTGGATTTCTTCTTCAAATCAATGAAAGTTTGAGAGATTTCTTTCCTTGAATTTATTTTTATTGCACCTTTAATTCTTCAATGTTTGATTTGAATTTTAATCTTTGCTTTAGAAATTGTTGAATGATTGAATTTCTTCTTGATTAAACTTGAAATGAAAATGTTTGTGATTGAATTTGTTTTGTTTTTCAATTTCACCATGATTAGTGAGTAGATTAGTTGCTAAGGAGAAGGGGAAGCATGCTTGATTGATGATTTTTGCTAGTTGATGATCCTTGATTGATTGAATTGTTGCAATTAAATTGGTTGACATAGTTGTGTTGTGATTAATTAGACTAGGAGTGATTAACCTATAAGATTAATCTAGATTGCATTGCAAATTTCAATGACATGAACCCTTGATTTGAGAATAGCTTTAATTAATTGAATTTGAATGTGATTTTCCTTGTTAGCCATTCATAGTGAACCCTAGCTTGGCTTATAGGAGATAGCTTTTGGATTCCATTGATTGCAACTATTGTTTGTCCTTTGTAATGTTTGAATTGATTGAGTGATCCATCAATTAGCATAATCATTGAGCTTGCATGTGGAACCTATATCCCTAGTGTTTAGCATATTGAATTTCTCGATTTATCTAGCTTTTGATACCTTAGTGCCAACCATATCTTTCTACAATCTTCGAAGTAGCTTGACCTAGGCTAACCTACTTATTCCTTTGGGTTCGACCGTTGACTTACCATATACTCGTATTAGGTTGGTCGAGTGTTTATAATTTTAGTTTGGATCTAGGGAAGGGTAGAAAACGACCTACATTTTCCTTACGTCAAAATGGCGCCGTTGCCGGGGAATAATATTGATGCTTTGTTATGGTTGTTGAGTCTATTTCATCCTTAATTAAAAATTCAAAAAGATTTTTCTTTTTAGGCTACACTTGTAGCCGTGATACTAATCATTTCTTTTGAGATTGTATGCATAAAGCACGTGATCATTCACTAGTGCCATTTGATCTTGAGATTGAGAGGACTATTGCAAGGTTAAGGGTTGCTAGATGATCTTTGAGTTCTAGCACTTCAAGTGAAGAAGAACCACAACAAGAGGAACAAGCTAAGCAAGAATGGGAGAAAATCCAAGGGTGGCGTTGAAAGAATTAGGGATTCCCGGTGCATATAGATTTGAGAGTAGGATTGCTCCACCTACAACACCGGCGAATGATTTGAAATAAGGCCGGCAATGATCACTTTGATAGAGAGGCGACAATTTAGTGGGGCCAAGCATGAAATCCCACTAAATCATCTCAAGGAGTTCGAAAAATATTGTAATACTATCAAGGAGAATGGAATTTCCCGAGAATTCATTCGCCTCAAGATTTTTCCCCTTTCCCTCATAGGGTGTGCCTTAGAATGTCTAGACAAGGAGGTCAAGCTAAATTCTCTAAGGACATGGGACAAAGTGACCAATGAGTTTATATCCCGTTTCTATCCACAAAAGAAAACGGAGGAGGCTAGAGCTTTGATTCAAGGTTTCAAACAAAAGCCTAGTGAGAGCCTCTATAAAGCATGGGACGGAGAGATACAAAGAGTATCAAAGAGAATGTCCTCACCACGGAATTCCTACTTACCAAATTATTCAAATATTCAATGGAGGTCTTAGTCCTCAAGGGGATTCATGTTTAGATGGAGGAGCCGGAGGTCCCATCATGAATAAAACCGAAGAGGAAGTGGTAGACATAATTGAAGACGTAGTGAGATACTATAGAGATTGGCAAGATGGAATGAAAATACCTTATTTTTGCTTTGTTGTTTGTTTTAAAAAAGGAACAAAGGGAAACAATCCCACCGCCACCACCACAACCACCACACAACCACACATTTCATTAATTTTCTACCTTTTCCAACCACCAAACCCCTCCCCTTCCCGTCGCTGCCCTTCCCCTTGCCCCCCAAATCTGCCCCCTCCCTCGTAAAACATCCCACAACCCCCATAAACCCTACAAACGCTTCTCCCTCACCTTAAAACCGTCATCCGCCTCTCCCACCACCCTCGAAACCCTAGGCGCTAGGGTTTTGAGGGTAGGGGAGGACTGGCCGATGGGTTTTATGTAGGAGTTTATAGGTACTAATTGTGGAAAACATGAATCATATTCATATAGTACCTAATCCTAAGATCTAATGCATAACACATAAAGAACATATAATTGTACCTTTGAAGTGTGATTCCACGTGCGATCGAGCAAGAACAATGAGAGATAAAGAACCCCAAACGTGATTCCTCTACTTGGTCCACGAGCACGGATTAAACCTCCACTAATGCTAGATAGTCGTGATTGAATGCTTCAATCAACCTTCAACAGAGAAGAGAGACAAACTAACCAAGAACCACCACGATAACCACCACCTATGGGCGCCGGCCGTACGGACATGAGGGGAGAGGGAGAGCCGTGAGTGAGGTGAGAGAAAAGGGAGTTTAGGGCTTTTGAAAACTGGTTGCCTTGTGTCACAATTTACTGATTGTTTATTGTGACTTATGTCAACCCTAGGCATGGATCTTATTTATAGATCACATCTCTAGATAAAAGTCCATGTCAAGCCCAAAGTCCTATCCCTAATCAAACTACTCTAGCCCAAACCCTTTCATGGTATGTCATAATCTCATGCGGCCTAATAATGGACCTCTAACTTGTTTAACCCAATACTCTTGTGTGTGACCTTATATGATCCATTCTATAAGGCTTTGTGTTGTTTAACCAACCAAAGATCAATATTCATATCTAGCAACAAACATTGACGACCCTATAGAATGAACTAATTATCTCCATAATCGTGATCCTTGATATATCTAGTAATTGCACTTATCGAAGACATAACTCCTTCCTTTTACAGGGAGGGAGAAGAGTTTTTAGGGTTTTTCTTGCTAAGGGAGGTTTTTCGAGGGAGGGATGAGCCTTTTTGTGGCCAGCGAGGGGCGAGGGAATGTCGGCGAAGGGCGACGGGGGGCGGGGAAGGGTCAGCAAAGGGCGGCAAGGGGTTCGGTGGCTGGAAAAGGTGGAAAATTAATGAAATGTGTGGTTGTGTGGTGGTGGCAGTGTGGTGGTGGGATTGTTTCCCTTTGTTCCTTTGTTTTTAAAACAAACAACAAAGCAAAAATAAGGTATTTTCATTTCATTCTATTCCATTCTCTTTGTTCATTCCATTCCGATTACCCCGTGTGAACCAAACGGCCCCTTATTATATTTTAGTAAAACTCGAATTTATTGAGCTTAAAAAATTTACTTCTAAATTGTTACCATGTGGAAACCGTAAATGAAAATAAGTATATGTATCTCGTCAAAAGAAAATCTGGCAATCACGAGATTTTTGAAAAAGTGGAACAAAGCATACTCCTTATGATTGTATTTTACTTATATCAATCCAATTGAAACATATTTGGTGTCTAACCATAAGGTAGGTGACCAAAAAATGTTTAATATAAGCGAATTACCGCTTGGTTCATCTTAGAACAAGAATAATGACAAAGATCATTCGAATTTCAAATTGGCACCCATTAAATAAAATGCGTGTTCCACAGTCAAATGAAGTTCATCGTAAAACTTGTTCACTTGGAAAACTAATCATTAATCCTTCAAAAGGCAAACTTGAAAGTGAAAATCTTGCATTTCTCAAAAGAAAACAAGGAGACATTTACGGGGACCGTATTTTTCTCGTGTTAATTTATGCCTCAACAGACTCAACACATTGGCCACATGTTAGTCTCCTCTACACCATATTGTTGCTTTTGCAAAACTTCTTGCGTAAATTATGCGCTTAAGTGCTAAATTCCGGAATTATTCGATCAAGAAGATCAAACTAGATAATGTCGGAGAATTTGCATCTCATACATTTAATGACTATTGTATGACAATTGAGACAGACGTGGAACACCCGATAGCCCATGTTCACATATAAAAGTATAAAACTACCATCTTCAAATGGCACTTGAGAGCCCATTATGAGCTTCCGTGACCAAGTCCCGTCTCAATCTCCAAATAAGTTGAATGCTCTGTAATGTTTCCTCAATTTGATTCTTACTAGATTCAATTACAATAAATTTCCATCGAGCACATCTATCAAAGTAAAGCCCATTTCAAACAATTTAGATAGGTCATAGCCCCTTCTACATAGGTTGCTAAAATCGTCGAATTGTAATTGTAGCAGATTCCACCCTAGTCCAACCTGGTCCCCATGTTTAACCCAAACTGCATCTGATAATAAAAGACGTGAAGCCTCTCTATTCCGAATGAAACACTCGGGAAACAAAATGAAAGCCTGGGATTAGTAGACGTTTCTTCTGCATGATGATGAAAATTTAAGAAGGAATTGCCCTCATCCTCAAAAAACTGAATGCAAATGCAAATAATTGGTAATCTTAGCCTGCACTACATCCCCAATAGTGGTATTGTTCATGATTTTTTTTTTTAAAACAAGATTGTTATTGATTCTTTGATCCAAATTGTTTCGCATATATTATTTTTTATTTCTTAATGCTATTACAAATATCGTATGACTATTTAATTATCAAATTAATTTCTACATTCGGTAACAAATATTACAACCTTTCATCAAGTTGTCCTCCTTGAATGATCGATACTTCTTGCTGAACTAATATTTTAGTTGCAAATATACAATGGGGGGTGATGGAAGGTAAAAACCACAAAAAAATTTACTCTTGTTCTAGTTTTATTTCAATTCTTACATAAATTTATACTCAAATTACTGAACCATGTACAAACATTATACCTAAGAAAACAAAATTTTCTTCAAATGTACAAACACTATACACTAGCTTCTGAACTGGCAAGAGAGGTAACTTTGCTACTCCTCTGTGATCGTTTTGTTGCTACAAGTGGAGCACCCTCTTCCTCGTCACTAGGAGGCCGAACATAAACCTCACCACCCTTGAAGATTGGATGTAAATAAGCATCACATAGGTAAGTTCTTATGTTCAGCATTGGATCTGTTGCCCGTTCTAAGGTATCCTTCATCATTGCTTCCTGTGTAACAAGGTCAAAAAGATATGTTAAGTGCGTAGAAGACAAGACAAATAATTTGTCCAAGATTTGGTGAACTTGTGAACCACTTTAGCATTACACTACATGGATCCGTCAGTACGTAGGCACGCGCACGCACAAAATTAATCAAAGGAAAGAAAAACCATTTATCATTCTAATAGTGCTGCAACTATCGAAAGCTACATGTTTCTAAAGTTCACTATATTTTAGGTTAACTGTTCTCAGGTTATATATATATATATATATATATATATATATATATATATATAGAGAGAGAGAGAGAGAGAGAGAGAGAGAGAGAGAGAGAGAGTCCAATGCATATTTAGATTATCAAGCAAACTAAAACCTCGAAATTGTGGACACCAACTAGCATAGTTTATCAAAGATTTTGATGGTGATGCCTTTTGATTAATATTGTCTACATCATCTGTCATTGTGGCTCCCCTATAAACCCAAAAAATCAAAATGGTTTCTATATAAATTTTCCTACTTTCTAAAGTATTATCCCCAGGGCATTAAAAGTCTTGCCAATATCCAGGCATCTAAACAAAATAAACATCATAATACTCGCACTGTTTGATTAATAACACTTACCTGTAATGGGAATCTGGTAAATGCTGATTCAAAACGTCCTTTGCAAACTCTATAGAACCATATTGTCAACACTGGGAGGACAATTAATGCTGGTGTTGACATCCTTGCACCTTTTGTGTTCAACAGTCCTAGCAACAAAAGCTGTGATATAACAAGACCAATAATTATGCGCCGATGTACGTCAGGCCAGAAAGCTGCCGCGCTTTCATATTTCCGATCATAGACATTGATGATCTAAAAACAAAGGAAAAGCCATCAGCATTCATCAACGATTACAATATCAGGGTAGATATGTTCAGCTTGTAATGTTAAGGTTCAAAAAGATTACAAGGGGTAAAAGACAGAAAATGCTTTCTTCCAAGCACGGTACTTCCAGTGCTCACAATATTTTAAGAGAATTGGAGGAAAATAAGCAAACATCGAGCGATGTAAAATACAAGATACATCAGCCAAAGTCAAATGTAAGAGGAAATAACTGAAAAATTAAACAGCCAAAACAGGGTGGAACCATTAAAGTGCATTGGTCAAGATATTTATGCATACTATTAAATCAGCCTAATCGATACCTAACAAATCCTAAATTGATCGAAACAAAAGATAGAGAGGTTTTTTTCTTTCTCCTACAGAATAAAGCTCTCTATAATCATTTTCTATTTTGCATGTAAAGGATAATTTATAATGTTCTTTTGTCAAGTCTGTAAAGGGTAATTTATAATGTCCCCCTTTGTCAAGGTATATGCATGTGAAACCTTCCAAAAAAAATGTATATGAATATTCACGAGTTCTGTGACAAGACCAAAGAGTACCTACAAAGCACAGTAGGAGAACAATTTACTAGCTAAGTTGATACAGTAGTTAAATTAACATCATTCCTTTTAACATAAGTAAACTTAAGGCATCATACAAGAAATACGGCATCAAGTATATATCATTGAACAATGAGTAATAGTTTCTACATGCCAATGAGGCAATGAGTCCACCACATAAAAAATGAAAAATAAAACTAAAATTATTGTGACAAAGTACTGATCAGACATGTGAATAATTAAAGGCATTGCCACAGATTTTTAAAAAGGCTAAAGCATTGCCATATATATTAAATAACGGCCTCTTTCGAATCATTACCAGATTTCAATTTTTCAAAAAATTCAACCATTTTGATGAAACTAGAAAGAGTTAATTATGTTTTCAGTGATCAGATTTAATCATCAACAAGAATAGAGCCATTTTAAAGATAAATCTCCAAATTCTTACATAAAATCAAATCACTATATACAATTAATGGAGTATCTAGCTTCTGTTTCCACTTAAAATCACAACTTCACAAGACCAACCCAAAATTCTGCACAGGCTCTCAAACTATGAATAGAAACCAGACATGAAACTCTTTTATATCACATTGACTGCATATACTTGTGTGCCTCATAGCAGGAAAAAGAGCATACCTGATGCCGGAAAACCAGGTATGCAAACGCAAAGAAGACAATGATGAAAGGAAGAAGTATCGGAGTTACTGCACAGTAAACTACTCCAAGCAAAAAGTAAAGTTGGATCCGAGGCTCATAAACAGAAAAGTCAAGGAATCCAGGATCCATTGCTTGCTCCCTATCCTTTTCTGTTTTAACTAAGAATGTATTCTTCAAATGGAACATAACTAGAGGAACTACTCTGAGGACTTCTCCAGCAACACCAGCCCATCCATCCACCATAATGTAAGTTATAAAGAATGTGGCCTTCATGGGCATCGATGCCCCAACAGTTTTTGGAATCCTACATAAAAATACACCATTAGATTATGGGAGACAATATAAGATGCCTCTAAATTGCTGTTGCAAATTACATAACTCAACAATCTTGCATGGTCTCATAAATGTTTGATGTGGGTAAAAGAATAAAAGAAAATATAGTAGGTAAAATTAACTAAAAAGTAGGCTATTGTTTTGAAAAAGGAAATTAAAAGTAATAATTCAATATAAAATATTATTAAAAATAAATTAATTAAAATAAATTAATGTATAATCTGAATTTAAGTTTCGTTTTCAGAAAAGGAATTTAAGAAAGTAATAGTTTCAATTTCATTACAAAGATTTAAAAAAAAAAAAAATTACTGTAAAATCTGAACTTTTAATAAATAAATAAAAATTTTCGGATGATTTGAAGAATAAGCCTATATACAATTCACCTAACCTTCTCCTTTAGAGGTATGATGGGATTTTAGTAACATAATAGGTCTTTGACAACAGGCTAAAAAATTCAACCAAAAATGAAAAGATAAATTTGGTTTTGCAATCGAACTCAAGTATATATCACAATTTTTCAAAATAACTGATGCTAGTATGAAAACAATGAATGCACAACATCCTACTATTTATAGATAATCTTTATCAAACATAACTTACTCGCTAGGAGGCTGATGCAGAAACGTTTTGAGCTGTTCGAGTGCTGTTCCTGCAATTATACTTACAAGGAACACATTTACAAGTATAAATAAATGGTATTTCCTTGCAGCTACTCTCTCCAAAGATGAGAATGAAGTAAAGCCTTCTATCTTGGACATAAACATTATAATCATTGGAATGAGGAGGAGGAATATCTTCAGTATAATTCCAGGAATATATCCTTGGATAAAAGACGTGACAACTTCCCTGAAAAAATTAAACATAATTAGAATCCATATTGAGTTATATTATGTATAACTAAGAAATATTTTGTGCAAGTCATACTTAAGGTAAAATGAAGAGTTTAACATAGGTAAATAAGTTGCTGTAGCAGTTCTCACAATATTATAAGTCGTTTTAGCATTTCTAATATATATAACATATTAAAAATTAGGTCAAATTTTTAGATTTACACTAGCATAACATTCAAAATAATAGTACTACATCCGTCCCACTTTACTATTTGACCAAAAATATCTCATATTGGCAAATAAAACGGGACAGAGGTAGTAAAAAAAAAACTGATTGTCAAATGAACTATAGAACGACGATCATTCTAAGGAGGAGAAAGTACTTAAAATCTCCAATTCTCAATAACATTGCCGTGAAACAGTAATTAATAACATATAGAATGTAGAGGAACAGCAGATTAACAATAAACTACAGTTCAATAATCAAAGCATCAAAGTATGAATGCACAACTAAACAATGTGACAGACATAAACAAAGATAACCAATAGCAACAAGATGACTTACTTTTCAACTAAATGCTTAAGAAAAGGGAAAACCTTCTCAATTCCATTGATGTTGGCAAGTGACTGAACAAATGTTATCGGGACCATATAAAAAAATATGAGGAAAAAAAGGGCAATAGCCATAAGTAGCCTTCGTATCTTGAGTTCAACATAAGGTATTGCAAGATTATCCCAGTAAACATCACTTGGTTCAGGAGCCCATTCAGTTAACCATACAGTAGGATTTCTTGTTTGTTGTGTTTGAGCACAAACAGCAGCTCCCCAGCGATTTTTAAATGAGACAAATGCTGCAGGTAATATAGCTTCTGGATCACTTAAAACTCGTGCCCTCTCTGCAGCTTCCTACATGAAATAATCTAATTAATTAGCAAATAGGTTGTAGGATTATATTCTGATGTAGGACTAACATGTGATCAGTTTCTCGATATATAAAAGGATGTAGGACTAAATCATGATCAGTTTTTTGAAATACAACTGTAACAGATTAGTGAATAGCTGATATTTGATTGCATTAGCATGTTAGACTGGTTGATTGTATTAAAAAATTAGTTAATTGAACCTGGTGAGTTAATTATTTTGTATTGTATAGAAAAATAAAGATTGTCTAAAGGAATGTGTGTGAATTGTGTAAAATTTAAATGTTATGATTATAAAAATAAACAAAAATAAATAAATAAAAAAAACCCACATGTACTCCCTTAGGGAGTAGTAATTTTCATGAATTAAATTTTTATCTAAAAAATAATTCCCACACTATACTCCTCCAATTCCTTCGAGTTCTATCACATTTCAATTTATCCTTGTTATGGTAAAGAGAATTACCTATTTTACTTCACATGGGTTCACTTAATAAATTGAATAATATCTCTTTCCCAGCCAATTTTTTTTTAAAAAAAGGGACTCACTTTCGACTAATTCCCTCATTTTAGCATTTGAAATGAATGGAGTATAATATTTTAAGCATTATAGCATAAAAAGTTAAAAAGTACTTTTTTATGAAATTTTTAAGTCAAATGAAACTTGCAAATTAAAATAAAAAATTAAAAAAAAAACCACACACACACACATAAGTTCACATACATTTGATGACTGTACCAAATTGATTAGGAGTCCAACTACAAACTTTACTAGCACATATATTTCTTATCTACATGCATGACTAAATTCATATCAACAACAAAGTTACATCCTCCTCTCATCATTCAAATTCTTAACTAGTTATATGGCAAACAAGGATCAATCTCATACCCACACACTCGATATTAAACTTTTCTATTCATCTTAGTTAAATAAGTACAGATTAATATAGATGGAATAACATCATATAAGTTGATAAATTAACAGAACGCATCCTCGGAAAGGTTTATACCCAAAGTTGACGTTTAGGACTTGGGTAGATTGAATTAGACCTAAAGTTGAGGATACAGTTTGGCCTTCAAGTCTTTCCTATAATCCAAGAAATAAGGTTGCAACAGTAGCATTAATATTATACCACTTTGTCCCACGTTTGTTCGAACGCAATAGCATTAAAACAGTTCTCCCTTCATCTCACGTTTGTTCGAAGACCTATCGTTGCATAAACATTTAGGTGATAAGTTTAGTTAGACTATCAACTTTCATTTGAATAATTATAAGTAAATATTATAGGTTAATTACATGAGTAGTGGACTTTAAAGAAAGTTAAGATATACTACCTACATACGCTTTCCATTTTAGTCCAATTTAGTTCATTCCTAAAGTTCTCTACATTTTTGTTCCAATTAATTTTTGGCAAACCTCATTAAAAACATTTCAATATGGTAGAAGTTATACTGAAAGTAGATGTAAAATGGTTTTGTCTGTTCGTGCCGACTTTGGAAGAAGGTTTAAAATACATCATTGTTACATTTAAAGCATATGTTGGGGCAAACCAGTAAACTCCATCAATCTGATTATTAAGAACTAAATCAACTGCTTTGACTAGGTGTAATGCCAAAGGTCAGAACCTCTAATTCTGGCCCAAAAAACAATATTCACAAGTTGCTAGTCATATCACCAAAAGAAGTCGGAAACCTCAAGTTATGACCTAAATTAACAAATTAACAAGAAGCTAGCCTCAAGGGATTAGAAAATAGTATTCTCAAAAAAATTAGAAAAAACAACCTAATCTTTTTTTTTTTTTTTTTTTTTTTTTTTTTTTTTTTGAACGGCAACCAACCTAATCTAACTTCCAATAATATACCGTTCAAATTTCCATAAAAAATTAATGAGATAACTACAATACCTTTTTTTTTAAAAAAAAAAAAAAAAAAAAGCATCATACAAAGTATAGGGGAAACTATAAGAGAATACTACTGTTAGCATGTCAACAAAGATTTGAATCTACAAATATATAAGACATTATTCAATTCTTACAAAAATATAATAATGCAAGAAAATACTTTCAAATTAGGAAGATTAAATTGTACATATACGTGGAAGATTATAGGAGAGGTTGCAAAAGAAAAGAAAAGGAGAAAATGTCAAGACCAACTCACACACAGGAAAAAATAAGTTTAAAAGCAATAAAAGAGCTTACTTATGTACAATTTAGCTTCTAAATCTGCAACTTATGTTAATTTCACTACCCAAGTCAAGACCCACCCATATAAGTAACTATTGAATGAAAAAATACACAGCATTTCCTGCAGTTGGAAAGGCCACCCTAACCTAGCCACTAGATCCACCTGGTTGACCTAAAGTAAAAGTTAGAAAATTGGTTACAATCAACAAAAGTAAAAAACATAGTAGAAGCTGCTTACTTGTTCACTAAGTTTCTCAATCTCCTTGGCATAATAATCAATTGCATCCTCACGAGTGCCCCAAAGACCACAAAAACCTGTCTATAGAGCAGAACTCAGACATGTTCTTAAAATTTAGTTAATCTTGCATAGTGTCTGTAAGTGGAATTACTAGATTAAGATAATGAGAAGGTGAAGGGAAACAACAAGAATGAGAAAAATTAACACAAGCTACCACATGGCCTACATATGCATACCAAACACCCCATCCTATTTTTTATCCTACATATACACGTACGTATATATATATATATATATAGGGGAGGGATCCGGTGAGAATAGCTTCATAAGTGAGAATTCATACTTATATGAGAACTAATCTATAATTTAGAACACGTGAGTAAAAATTTAGAACATGCGACTCAAATTTAAATTTAGAACATATGACTAATAATTTTGAACATGTGTGTGAGCAATTATTTAAAAACATCTGATTCAAGAATTAGAACATGTGAGTAAAATTTTAAAAAATTTGCTTTATGAAATTTAGAACATATGATTAAAATTTTAGAACATCTGATTTAAAATTTAGAACATGTGAATAAAAAATTTAGAACACTTGGTATAAAATATAGAGAATGGGAGTAAAAATATTGTACATATAAGTAAAAATATAGAACATGTGAGTAAAAATTGGAACATATGCTTTAGAATATAGAATATATAACTAAAAATCTTAAAACACACGCACAATTTTAAATTATGAACATATAAGTTAAAATTTCGGAATAAGTCATTCGAAATTTATAACATCTAACTAAACTAGTTTATGGTTTAGAACATGTTAGTTCTAATTTAGAACATCTAATTTAATTTAGAACACCTGGGAAAAAGTTTAGAACATCAGATTTAAAATTTAAAAACATACGAGTAAAAATTTAGAACATAAAAAGTGTTCTCACATAAGAAAAATTCTCATATAAGAAAAATTATCACGAAAGTCTCCCCCCTACATATATATATATATATATATATATATATATATATATATATATTTACGATAAAAACATATTCCTCCAAAATTTGATATCTACAAGATGCTTAAAAAATAATGTTCCACCCATGCTCAAAACTCAAAAGAGGGAGAGTACCTTAATAGTGGGTTTTTTTGAAGGTTTTCTCTCATATTTATTTTGGTAGTAGGTCAGGTAGTTCTCCAAAGACTTTTTCTTATCGACCAACTTTGCTAGTTTATTGGCATTGTACACAACCTGTAAAATTAGCACAGGAACAGAAAATGAATAACAACATAGATTGACAGTTGGGATTTTACATGTTTTGGTAAATATTAAAAATCAAACTTAAAATTTTAAAGGGCATATTTTACTGCTTTTATGTTTGGAAGTCAGGTCATAATTTTATACTACATTATGACCAAGCTGTTTATCACTGTTTAAACCAAGAGTTTCCAAATTTTAATAGTGTGTTTGGATAGAGAAAGGGGAAGGAAGGGGAGGGGAGAGAAGAATGATGAGTTTTCCTTCCAAATCTCTCCATTGTTGTGGGGATCAATTTCTTACAATTTAATTTTCCTTCCCTTCCTTTCCCTCCATCTCCTTCAATCCAAACACATTGCAAACATGATGAGATATTTTAAATTATGGGATCTCCATCAAACACAAGTCAGGTATGAGTAAGATGAAATAGAGACACCTGACACGAATGACGATATTAAAATACACACAGGGTTAAAATTTCAGATGGCGGCAAAACAATTGTTTAAAAACCACAAGCTGATCAGTCTAGCAATTAGGTTGCATACAAAACCACTAGAGCTACTTATACAAACTCTGCCGCCGATACTAGACCTACAACAGATGACATTTCATTCCAACCTAATGGCCAAATATTTATAGACATATTTACTGCTTAATGAATTATTCATGTATAATCCAGTAACTCTAAACCAATATGTCACTACAGATATACCAAAAGTCGTGAAAACATATTTTGGCATATTTTTGAGCTGGACAAATACTTGATAATGAATATAAAAATATAAAAATAATAATAAGGAAAACTATACCTGATGTAAGAGGTAATGGTCCGGATGATTCACATAGAAGAAATGTTCAACATGCTCACTAACAGATTCATCAGGATCTGGTGGAACATTTCTCAGAAGAACCTGAAAAGGGTATCAATTTGTCAAATAAATGTTGAAGCAGATTCTACAGCTGTCACCGACCCCTGTTTTAATATAGCATCTTGTCATGTACATCACAAAAGTACGTGAATGTAGACCAGTCAGGCAGCCACACTAGCACTAAAGCACACAGTCAAATTATGTGTGCCAGTGAGGTACACAGACAAGTGTGCACACACACACATACACAGTTGGTACCCATACATTAAAATTAATTCAAGAAGACAGCATTGTGGCCACAAAACTCAGCTTAATCTTCTGACTATTGTGATGTTAAAGGAAATAAAGGAGACATTCAAGGTTCATTTACCAAAGGAGTATTAAAAATAAAAGATAAGACACATATCTTTTTTTTTTTTTTTTTTTTTTTTTGGAGGGGGGGGGGGGGGGGGGAGGGGCTATAACTCTGAATTTCCAGATTTACGTATCACATGCTGAGCTATTTCAGGACCTTGCCTAAACAAACCACGTAAAACAAGTCAACTAGCCCTCTCTACACATAGGTCAGATAAGAAAATGAATCAGCACAAACAGTCCTATGTTGGTACCAACTTTTTTTTTCAATGCAAAACATTCAGTCATAAATCGTTAGTAAAAAAAAACAGTCAAAACACTTACAGTAAATTGGTCCGGACGTCGATCTGAAGATGCGATAAATTGCAACCTCATGGTCATTATTATTTTGTACTCTCTATATAGCATGTAACAAATCCAAAATGTGGAAAAATATGCCACCCCAATATGAGCCCAAAATCTGTAATAAAATAGTTGTGCAATATGTCAGGTCTGGTCTGCTTTGCATAAAAGTGTTATAGACAACATCAATGTGTAAGCTAAACTTGTATCCTAATCAGAATGATGGGTAAATCTCATAAAGTCATTGAAATGTCCACCATCCAGTATAAGAACAACTCCAATGGTTGGGAAAAGGGACTAGCTTGCAAATATTAAAAAGCTTAAGCTAGTAGCTACACCATTGTTGCACATCTTGTTGATTAGCTTTGGCAAGCAAATTAGCTTTGTAGAGCTAATTAGCTTGGCAAATATTTATTAGATAAAAAATATTATTAATTTAAAAATAAATTAATTTACAATTAGCTTAACCATTGGAGCAACACATATCTTGAATTGTTGTAGCTTAAGAAGATGATTTGGCATGCCAAGCTATTAAATAAATTAGCCAACCATTGTAGTTGCTCTAAGCTACCTAGTCATTTTGAGAGTTATTCATCATACCAAGCAAAATGCCTAACATACTCCCTTATATGCTTATTCAAAACTATATCAATACATTCATAATAAAAGATGGTTCTAACAAAGGCAGAAAGGGAGAGGTCAAAGCTGCTATGTAAGCATCTTTAGTCTTTACCGTGAGAGGAAGGGCTTAGATGAATAATTTTGCAAATAGCAGTACTACAAGGATTGATAATGACTGCTGGGTAACTAATAAAATCATAAAATGTAAAGAGCTAAAGCAGGGAAATGAGGAACGCAGACTCTGTATGGTTACCGTCTTACCGATCTACTAGATATTGAAGGCAACTGGAAGAGTAACGTCGATTGGAAATGGTTTTCTTCTCATGTAGCGAAAACTATTCCATTTTCCCAGTGAAAAATTGCACGTGATGGGTGGGAGTGGGGACCGACAGCCTCTGGTGTTTACACTACAAAATCAGGGTATTGGTACGCCCAGTCTGGTAATAGGCAGGGAAAGGAAGAGCCTTCCTTCTGGAAAAAATGGTGGAAATCCAAATATGGCCTAAGCACAAAATCTTTGTATGGAAGATCATAAATAATGCCATCCCTACTGCAAATAATCTTAAGAAGAGAGGCATTAAGGTTGAGAGCTTATGCAGGTTCTGCAAGGCACAGGAGGAGTCTCAGGAGCACATCTTCAGAGATTGCAAGATGACAACTAGGATATGGAGATGCAGTATGTTGGGTATTAACACTTGTATTAGGAGTGACCTTAATCTTGAGAGTTGGTGTTAAATTATATTTCCTACTTCTCCCTAGATGGCAGCAATGAAGATACAATCATGGAGTTTGTTTGTATTCTTTGGAGTGTTGGGGTAAAATGGAATAATGCAATTTCTAGATTAAAACCAGGCACACCACACAATGTGATCCAGCTTGTGCAGCAGTGGAAAACCAGATGGGACCAGGGGGCTGTGCCAGGTCAGAGACAAAATAAAGCCTATTACAAGCACCAGGGATACTACCAATCCTCCTACCATATTCTGGGGAAGCTGCGGCAATATAATCGGTGAAAATTATCATTGCAATAGATGGAGCTT
Organism: Chenopodium album; assembly: GCF_948465745.1. Classification (NCBI taxonomy): domain Eukaryota; kingdom Viridiplantae; phylum Streptophyta; class Magnoliopsida; order Caryophyllales; family Amaranthaceae; genus Chenopodium; species Chenopodium album. The sequence continues at coordinate 59,533,019 of NC_137836.1, read as the reverse complement.
GGAAACAAAGAAATCACAAACAAGATAGCTCGTGGAGAGCTACAGCAGGTTGGGCTGTTGAAGAGAATGGCAATATGGCATGGCTATTAAAAGAGGGAAGGCCCCGTGTGACGAGTGCACTAACTCCTAAGGACCGTGGCTTGATTACTTATGTGCGAAGGAGGGGTCAGCCAAGTAATGAGGAGCCAATGAGGGGAGGTCTGTCAAGGAAGGTGACAGCAGGGCAGTCACCACCAAATCAGTGAGGCAGCCCCTGAGATCATGACAGCTGCTGCATCTTTGTTTTGTCCTTCTTTTGTCAGCTTGTGTAAATATAAGAAAGGGAGGGTAGGAATTGCTAGTTAGGCATGATCATAGTAATTTCTAGGACTAGAGAGTGGTGCCCTAAAGGTGCTAAATAGAGACTAGTAGCCTCAAGCTGCTCTTGTTTGCCATTTCCATTTTCAAGTTAATCAAAAAGCTGCCCATCTTCCCCAAGATTGAATCTTTATTGCATAATTCGATTTTATTACAAGACTTTAACTGTTAGTTTGTTACACCCCGGTTTATTCTTCGTCTCCCTCCCAAGCTGAGGCTATGCTGCTATGTTAGATTAAAACCAGGCACACCACACAATGTGATCCAGCTTGCGCAGCAGTGGAAAACCAGATGGGACTAGGGGGCTGTGCTCAGGTCAGAGACAAAATAAAGCCTATTACAAGCACCAGGGATACTACCAATCCTCCTTCCATATTCTGGGGAAGCTGCGGCAATATCATTGGTGAAAATTATCATTGCAATAGATGGAGCTTGGAAACAAAATAAGCACAAACAAGATAGCTCGTGGAGAGCTACAGCAGGTTGGGCTGTTGAAGAGAATGGCAATATGGCATGGCTATTAAAAGAGGGAAGGCTCCGATTTATTCTTCATCTCCCTCCCAAGCTGAGGCTATGGCTGCTATGTTAGCCCTTAACAGCACTTATCTCACAGGAAAGAATATTATTATGCACACAAGTTCTGCATAGCTGGTGAATGCTTTCATTGACATCAACAGAACAGAGATAGAGATCAAGCAAATTGTGGAACATATTAAACTTTCTAGCAGGAATTTAGGTAACTTTGTTGATTGTTATTATTAAAGCTAATAGATGTAAAGTAGTTGAGGCCCATATCCTAGCCACTGAAGCTATGAAGGGCCTGTAACTATCTCTTTTTTCCTTCTGTTTTGTTTTTCTTGATTGTCCAAAAAAAAAAAAGGAAAGATGGTTTTGGAAATGATTTCATTATTTGTTCTTAACCTAATCATATGAAAAGAAGACACCGCAGTTTCACTTTCAGATTGTGCTGCTGGTTGTCACTTGTCAACAGATTTAATAACAAGTCAGACTATCTAATTGTTGTATTTCCAAACTTTTAGTCACGTAACCCAATATCTGTAATGTATAAGGACGGAGACCAAGCATCGTTCTAACTTTTCACAATATAAGGTAATGATCATTATGTCAATAGAAAAAACAAGCTAACAATAGAGACTAAGCCTCTGCAGAAGGTATAAGACTCACCTATTTGATCCCCATGGAATGTTTGATATTGACAATTTGTCAATATTGCTGAAAGTCAAATCATGAGCACCTTCCAACATTTTTCCAGTCCAATTAACAGGTATCAGAACAGCAAATGCTACTACCGCAATAGGAATAAATATTTTCAAGCTGCAGAGTAACGCTTTCAAAATTAGATCAGCAGAAGAGACACCAAGTTCTTAGTCATTACTATCAAACAAGTATCAAACCAATGTTCATAAATTTATACATGCATTTCAAGAATCAATATTACAGACGACAATAATTACCATACCCTGATACCCTATGTGCAAGTAAGAATGCAAAGGAGCAAGCAAAGGATGAGGAAACCCCAAGAGTACTTGCCTGTAATGACTACCAAGGAAAAATTACAGCAAAAATAACAAAAATGCACATACATACATACTAGTAAGTATCCACCTTGCACAGAGTCTCAAAAGGAGAGGGGGGGGGGGGGGGCACGGGGGCCAGTATAACTTTTAAAAGTTGATGGAATGAATATTATGAAAAGGTTGTAATAGCAGTCTCAGGCACTTTGCATACTTATTTAATTTTTTACAAAGCCTATTACATGCTTGAATCTTTTGATTTAGCTGTTAATAGTTACATTAAAATAAATAAATAAATATAAATATAAATATAAATATAAATAAATAGAACCTCGAAAAGATATACTTCGTATGTAGTTAGTGCAAGAAATCATGTCAACAATTTTCAAAGAACTACCAGAGACAGCTTCCATTACTAAAGGCCAGCTAACGCAAGCTAATCCAGCAGAAGATAAAGAATCACTTCTACACTGGTTATAAAACTAAACGGGGGCCAGTATAACTTTTAAAAGTTGATGGAATGAATATTATGAAAAGGTTGTAATAGCAGTCTCAGGCACTTTGCATACTTATTTAATTTTTTACAAAGCCTATTACATGCTTGAATCTTTTGATTTAGCTGTTAATAGTTACATTAAAATAAATAAATAAATATAAATATAAATATAAATAAATAGAACCTCGAAAAGATATACTTCGTATGTAGTTAGTGCAAGAAATCATGTCAACAATTTTCAAAGAACTACCAGAGACAGCTTCCATTACTAAAGGCCAGCTAACGCAAGCTAATCCAGCAGAAGATAAAGAATCACTTCTACACTGGTTATAAAACTAAACGGGGGCCAGTATAACTTTTAAAAGTTGATGGAATGAATATTATGAAAAGGTTGTAATAGCAGTCTCAGGCACTTTGCATACTTATTTAATTTTTTACAAAGCCTATTACATGCTTGAATCTTTTGATTTAGCTGTTAATAGTTACATTAAAATAAATAAATAAATATAAATATAAATATAAATAAATAGAACCTCGAAAAGATATACTTCGTATGTAGTTAGTGCAAGAAATCATGTCAACAATTTTCAAAGAACTACCAGAGACAGCTTCCATTACTAAAGGCCAGCTAACGCAAGCTAATCCAGCAGAAGATAAAGAATCACTTCTACACTGGTTATAAAACTAAAATTGATGTAGTTATAAGTACATCAAATTAAAAACTCACCCAAGAAGGTAAATTCGAATATAAGCCACAGAATCAAGTCCAGCATGCTCAATAAGCTCAGGTTCTGGCATTCTCAATGCCTCTGGCATCCAGTTTAGAAACCGCAAATACATTCTAAAGTCCAAGTTCACAACCTTATTCACACCCTTAGAATGCGGTGGACTTGCTCTGATTCCTTTTAGATACCATTTTGGAAAGTACACTCTATCATTAATAGGTTGAAGCCTGAATATGGCAAAGGCTATGAGGAATATTAGTGCTGTAAGAAGGTTTACTGCAGCCGAAATACCAATATCCTGAAGGTCGGCCATCCTTCAAAGATAATGAAAACCTGCAGCTGTGAGGGAGTTAGATAAACAGCAATGAGATTAATAATTGCCCAAAAAAAAAAGAAAAAGATATGCCTCTAAAATAGAATATAAAGCGTCATCTTTTAAGCCCTGTCAACTAACATCTCATCACATACTAATAAGCTAAGCATTATGGTAGACTTCTTTTTATAATTAACAAACTAGCAGATAGTAATTCTTTTTTTTTTTTTTTTTAATTTACTAAAGTCTATCATATAATTCAACGAAAAAGGAACATGCACTTGTGTGCCAACTTGCAAATTATACAAGAATATATATTTTTTTTTTTTTAAAAAAAAAGAAAAAAAAAAACACCAATCTAGGAAATGAGAGCAAAGCTATGGTGTCTTTAATCCGCAGTTGGGTGCTGTAAGGATTACCAAGTAGCCATACTTAGGGCCTGTTCTCATTTACAGAATTGAGTCGAACTCAAATTATGTTGCAAACTCAAATTCTGTTGTCATCAGGGCATTTACACAAGTTTCAAACAACTCAATTTGACATGAAAATTCACCTGCCGTTTTTATCTCCTTTCCCTAATATTACTTCAGCAACAAATGGACAACATCGGAAAATTCTAATAACGAAGACTCAGTCTATGATACACAATGCACATCGTTCAATATAGAACAACAGTTTTCATGCATTCCTTTACCTGTTTACCATTTCTCAGATTAGGCAAGACTACAAATAAGTATTAAAACACTACTTTGGATTAAAACCAAAATTCAAGATCACATTTCTGTATGCCCATGATAAACTGAAAATGGGAATCCAAAAACCAAGAATTGTGTCGTGCCTTAATTCCATACTTATCCAGATTAGCACTAAACCCTTAAATTATACAGCAAGATCATTTCGCCGTAATCAGTACAGAAGTACAGACCTTCTCAAAGTCAATTATGTACAGGGAACATCAGGCAAGGATATCCTTGCACGTTTATTATTACTCTTACACTAAAGGGTTGAAATTTCAACACAAACATAAACAGGTGTCTACTACTGAGGTAACTCTTCTACGAAACCATTATATAATACGGAGTACATAACAATATAACATCAAGCTAATAACAAATCAATTGTCGATGGCAACTAGCTTAGTTCGCAAATCTTTAGTGATTGGTGATAAAAATATTAAAAATAAAAATAAAAATTTATTTCATTTATGAAAAATTACGTGTCAAAATTCAAAAGCGAGAGAGCTTACACAAGTAAAATTCAGTTATTCAAGCGCAACAAAAAAAGAAAAGTCAAACAAAATCCAAAAATCTCAGATTAAGAAATCACCCAAAACTTTCTAAAATTAGAAAGTGGAAAGTGAACTACATCAAAAACCTAGGCAAAAATGGTGCTCGTAACATCAAAAAAAAATTGACACCAGTCTTAGAAATCAACAACAATACAACACAAATTTCCAAAGATTGATAAACGCAATAGAAGCAATTTGCGTTTTTCTTTATTAAAGCAGAAAATTAACAAATAAAACCCTACATTATATAATTACACAAAAAAATTAGCAAAATAAAGGTAGGATTTTTGAATGATAAAGAATTAAAAACGCCATTATTGAATAAATAAAGTAATTGAAAGTATATATTATACAGTATAAAGAAAAACCACCATAAAAAATACAAAATCATCTGTACCCACTTTTTTTTTTTTTTTTATTTGATGAACATACCCACTATTTATTCATTCACATTAAAATCAAAAAATGAAAAAATAAAAATAAAAATTCGAGAATAATAAAGATATACCTGGAATATAATGTTAATACTCCTAAAAAGAATGAGATTGAAGATTACAGATTCTGAAGAAGTGGTGAAGTGTTATGTGTTGTGGAAGTAATGAATGAAAAAGTGAGAATCCAATTAGATGATGAATATGTTTGTTTAAGTGCGAAGGAAAAGGGTATCTGGCAAAACTGCGTATAAACCGAGTATGGAAGGCTGTGTCATGTGTTTGTGGTTTGTGTTTATGTTGATGTTACCGTTGTTGCAAATATGAATGTTAGTTGAGGAGGCCCATATATTGATTTCTTACCGTTTTTAAAGTTTATATATATATATATATATATATATATATATATATATATATATATATATATATATATATATATATATATATATATATATATATATATCTTGATTTGGTTGTTATTTTTTGGTGTTTTTTAATGGTTGATTGGGCCCATTTCTAAGATTTTATTAACACGAAAACCTTAGTATTATAATGATATAGTTAAAGTGAAAGTGTAATAGATTAGTTACTTGTTGAGTGTGATCATAAAAAAGCTATGGATTAATTAATGCATGAATCCGCGTGTGACATCATAGCTCAAAATTAGTCAAAATAATAAATTTCTTTTAAAAACTAATTACTACAATATTTTGGAATAATATTATTGTCTTACATGGCCCATATCCTAATAGGGTGTCCACTATTCAAATTACGTTGTAAAATCGAAATTCTATCCAATACAAACTGAATTAGTAATTATATCGTAATTGGATAGGATTGAATTGAAAACTTTTGCAAAATTCAAATTTCAGAATTGGATCAGATAGACATAATTTGGAATCAAAATATTAATGGGTCATTTATTTTTTGGATTGTTCTTATATTCTAACAGGCTGCGTATTTTTTGGATTGTTCTTATATTTTAATAGGTTGCATTTGGGTTTAAGTAAAACCCAATTATTTTAAGTCTCGCACTCATGCATCTCACTCCTCTATCCTCTTCAAAAAAAAAAATTAGTCTCAAAATATCACATTTTTGAGGTTATAATTTATATCCTTTTATTTTTCTTCTTCTATTGTAATTTCTTTTAAGTTTTGATAAATTTAATTAATAAATTATTTACTTAATTCATATCATAGTATGTTTAAGATGTCATATATCTCAAAATAAAAATAAATAAATAAATCCCATTAAATAAATAAATGCCATTAAAGTTGATTTTTAAGGGAATACTTTAATCAAAGTCAAAGAAAAAAAACTTTTAAAATGAAGAGGATGAATGATAGATCCAGAGGTGTAGACACTTAAAAATGTCTCTCCGAAACCAAACTCGATGATGAACAATCTTTCACCGCCACTATTGGTCGGGTTGAGTATTTAATCTCGGGAGTGCTTAAAACTCATATTCAATCAAACTCGGTTCATAAAATCAGTACTAATGTTTAGTCAAAGCATAGTCCAATTTTTATTTTGGCCCAAACCTTTTTTTATTCATTTCATATTATTTATTATTTTAGCCCAATTAATAAATAATAAGCCTAAATAGCCCAAAATTATGAAATGTCACTTAAAAATGATGAGCGTAATTAGGGCAAGAGTGAATCTGGGCGCAAAAATGGAAGTAAAATCCACCGTGTCACGGGGACAGTTGTCGCGCCACGGGATTTTGCACTGCGTCACGGTATAATCTCCCGTGTGAAGGTGCCCATCCCGTGACACGGGGTTGATGATGTGTCTATTTTATATAGTATTTTACCCCCGTCCCTTGGTCATAATTAGTAGTGTTTTTTGCTCTTTAGAGCCACTTTTATTACTAATTAGTGTTTTCTAGTATTTTCGTAGATTTGGTTGACTTTTGCAGGGATTTATGCTTTTGGAGTATTTTCCCGAGTTATTTTGGAGCAATCACGAGCATTGGAGAAACACGACCAGATTTTATAGCCCAGGGCTGGTTAGAGCCATCGAACCGGTGATTAAGGGCTCGGTATAGGTGATACCGGGGCATTTGGACCGAGTATTCAAGACCGGAAGAGGAAACCCAGATTGGCCCGAAGAATTGGAGCCCAATCGTAGTCCAAATAGTGGCCCAAGTGAGCAGCCCGGCCAAAGAGGCTGGCGCCCGGAGGCGCGCCCGGGCGGGCGGGAGAAGCTAAGGTTGGCGCCCGGTGACGCGCCCGGCCGGGCGCGAGATTAGTATTAGGGAGCAAAAGGCGCGCCCGATCGGGCGGTGCCTCGCCCGATCGGGCGCGTGTATTCATTAAGGGACGATTAGCGTTGTTTTAGTTTGTTTTAGTTTAGGATTTGTACGGAGTATAAATACTCCTCCGTAATACGGTTTTAGGATCGCTTCCTCTCTCTCTTTCCTTTTACTCTTTCTTTACTCTCTTAATTGTTCTCTTAGATTTCTTTCTCTTAAACCTTTGTTCTTAATTCTACTCTTAATTCCAGCTTTATTTTGGTAAACGATTTCTCTTCTCTTAATCTTAGTTGTTTATTTTATTCCTTTAATCATGTCTTACTTTATTGCTTTGATTAGTTTAGTTTCTATCATGTGTGAGTAGTTTTATTTCTAGGGTTCATGGGGATCCATAAATAATATGAAGGGGTAATTTATTGCTGTTAATTATCAATGCTAGATTAATTTCCTATTGATTGATTTAATGCTATGTGACTAGATTAGGCCTGATCTTTTATGCATGAGTTTGACAATATTGATTCGAGATTCGAGAGATGAGAATTGATGTTTAGGTCTAGTTTCAATAGGCAGGTTAATTTATAAATGGTTAATTCGAGATTCGAGAGATGAGATTTAATACCGGTAGATTAATTCTGTGATTGTAATACGTAGCGAAATCCCTTTACGATCTGGTTAATTGATGCATTGATGATTGACTATTATTGATTTTTGATATTGCATGATAATTTCCTATTGAATTGTTTTAACGCTTTACAATTATGGCTTGTAAAAGTATAGCAATATTGAAATGATGAATCGAGCAGATGTTAATTTGATATTAAAGGCTATTTTCAATAAGAACTTAGATCTAGTAAATTGCGAGAGCCTGTTAATTATGTTATTTATGCAATGTCAATGATTGATTATTATGTTTTACCCTGGAGTATTATTTATTGGTGAACCTATGCCCTAGATCCTTTTATATATTGTTCTCTCCCTATTCTCATTCTTTGTAGTTTAGTTTCATATTCAAATATAAATATTGGTTACTTCATAATCTAGATTATTTTAGTTAATTAGGAATAGAAAGACCTGTTTTCCTGTGGAGATCAACCCTACTTCCCTATCTTCTTTAGTTAGAGGACTTAGGTATTTATTTTTGATTAGGGGATACGACTTTACCCTGTCAAAATTTGGCACCGTTGCCGGGGAAACGGTTTAATTTTTATTTCTGATTATTTTTGTAGTCTAGATTATTTTCTTCTTGTCTCAGAGAACATTAGTTCTCTGAGGCAAATCTCATATTTGCTTCTAGTTTTTGTTTATGCCCAGGTGTTCCAGATCAGGGTACATCCCATTCGATCCTGAGATCGAACGCTCCTTTCATAGACAGAAAAATTTCTACAAGCAAATCCTGGCAGATTCTGGTGATAATAACAATAATCACCGTGATCCTCCAACTGGTTCTAGCGATTCAGAGGTATCATCAGATCCAGAATCAGAGATGACGGCTCCAAAGAAGCTTAGTGATTACTCACAACCCAAGCTTACAGATTTTCCACATCTCACCCCTACTCCGGCTCTTGATGGGGTTCAATTTGAAATTAAGCCTCGATTTATAACGATGATAGAGAGGAGGGAATTTAGTGGAGCTAAGGGTGAAGACCCGAATCAAGCTCAATCGACAATTGCAATTCCTAAATCAATGGTCCGTATCATTAGAAACTACAATGCAATCTAGAATAATTCTCAAGGCCTAATCAAATTACACACATGCAAACTTCCATTAATCAACACAATCCCCAAGTTAAGCACAATTAATCAATCATACAAGTTTCACCCAATCCCTAGCCAAACAACTACTCAAACATCATCATCTAATCAACAAACAACTAAAGAAATCAAGAATCAACAAAATATGGAGAACAATTACACTAATCAACAATCAAACATCAAAATCAAACCAAACAAATCTGAAATCAAACAAAGCAATAAAATGAGATAGAGTTAGAAATCCTCATTGATTGATTTGGTGATCTTCAATACAATTGTCACCTTGAATCTTCAAATCACTCAAATCACCATTGAAATTCCTCACTTTCTATCTCTAAAATCTACTCCTAAAACTAACCTTAAAACTAGAGAGAGAAGCTCTCAACTAAGCTAAGAATATGATCTAAATCTAAAATGACACTTGCTGCAAAAATTGGGTTCAAAAGGGTATTTATAAGAGGCGCAAAACGAAGAAGAGCGAAGCCGGAACCCGCGGAGGAGCACCCGCGCAGCAATAGTGCGTGCCCGCGCTCTTCTAGGTTTCTTCGGATCTTCTCGCGGCTTCGTGCGTTCGCTAAGGTCTTTGAATGAACGCACAAAATGATGATGATAAATACTAAGAGAGGCAGTCCCAAAAGCACTTGATTGTGGGTTCAACACCCCATCTTCATGAGAGCACGGCTTGAAAGCGCAAGAGCTAGAACTTGGAGAATCCACTTCCTTGCATCTTGAGCTTTCCAATTACCATGAGCTTGCTCCAAAAGCATATCCTACCTTAGTAATTCACCAATATCAAGACCCAAACCTCCTACAATACATACAACCACGAAAATAGAGCAAATGAAGGAGAAAAGAGTAAAAAAAAAAACCAACAAAATGCATAAAAGCTACAAAATAAGAGAGGAAAGGTAAAACCAAGACCAAATGCATAAAACTAAGAATTTATTAAGCATGAAAGCCATGAAAACAAGGTGAAAACAACCTAAATGCTCATCAAATGGGTGCCATTTATGACACCCATCAGAAGGCGATGAGTTCTCAACATCTGAGAAACAAGTTTGGAAAGTCTAGTGTTGTAGACACCCATTTGTGTCTCCCCAAAACCAAACCCAGTGATGAATACCTTTCACGTCGAATCATAATCGAATGAAGTGAAAGTGTGGAAAGTCTAGTGTTGCGGTTAGTTTTTTTTTCTCTTCTTTTTCTTTGTTTTTGAAAACCTATTTTATGAAAATAGCCAATACAGTTTAGTTTGGTCCATGGAAAGGGTCCAATAATAGTGTAGTTGGATTGGGCTCGAAAATACCTTTCTAACGATATATTATAAGCCCAATTCCGATGAATAATGAGGAAGTTATGGCCAAATTACCAGGCCCGGTTTGATCTTTATATGCGGCCCAATGATCTAGAGGAGGGCCTATTATGATTTATCATTCCTAATGCAATTAGGATTGATTATAGTCTTCTAGAAGGTTCTTTTGAATCCTAATGTGGTTAGCATTGATAAATTGACTTTTAAGAGTTTTATTTAGAATAAAAGAAGTGTTTTTAAGGAAATTACAGTTTTACCCTTCGTACGCTTAAATTTTATCAAAATATGAAAACGCGTGGAAAAACTGTCTGCAGTGCCGCAATACTGGCTGTCGCCCGGCGACAGGCTCTGTCGTTTGGCGACAGGGGCTAGTGTGACGCTGCAGTCGTGTTTTATTCTTTTCGAAACTCTGATTCTTTTTTATCATATTCCGGCTGATTTTCATTATAAATAGCCTCCTAAAACCTCCGTTTCAAATCACCAACTATCATCAAGAAATTCTTGATACTCTCTTTCTCTCTCTTTTCTAAACTAGCCTTTTCTCAAATACAAAATTCCGCATTCACAAGATCTAGACACACCTAGCCAAGTTCGAAGTTGCCTTCGCCCTAAATGTGAAAGGTTTTAACTTATAAGGGTTTGGTCCAAAATCTCTATTTAAATTATTTAATTTAATTCTTTAATTGTTTGGTTATTATTTTCCTTGAAGTTTCTAACGTGTGTATTTTGTTATTAGAAAGAGGTATGAGGCATCCAAGTAAGTACTTTAATTGTTCAATTGATATTGTGATATAGAAATCATGCTTAGACTGTTATTTTGATTCCTAGTATCATGTTAGGATGTTTTATTGCTTCCTAGTATCATGTTTAGGGTAACAACTGAATATTTCTAATATCAAGTATGATTAAAATGATGCTTCCTACTTTCTTTCCTAATATTCATATTAGTATCATGTTAGGGCTAAATATTTGATTTTTATTGATTAGTGACATGCTAGGGTTTGTTATTAATCTTGTTAGTATTACACCTAGGATCTTGCTATTATTATGCTTTGTTTTTAACATGAACATGATTATTTTAATTATGATTATAATTGTTATAATTTATGATTATTATGTTGCTTGATATATTTATTGTTAGTGCTTGATCACACCTTTTATGCATGTTTAAAGGGAATTGGTACTTGTAATCACGCTTAATAAGATAATTAATAATCTTGTTTAGGGTTAATTTGATTATAATTCAAGTGATGGCCAATAATAGATTTATTTGTGTATTAATATTCAACCAATATAGATAAACAGGTTTATGGTAAACCTATTGATTGCATGTTAGTCATAAAGCGCACATGAATACGAGTAGAATAAAGTAGAGGCCTATTATTAGGGCAGGTTCTTTCTCTTTTAAATTTGATTTGTACCTTCATCCCCGAACACCAGTCATGGTTCCAAACCTATTGGAGTTGACGATCTCATGGATCGTTAAGGGGTGTAACCTTCACCTTGTGAACGGTTTACAAGTTCCTAAAACTTGTTGGCGACTCTTTTGCTCTAGTTTCCTTCCCTTTGGACGCCACCATGCTTAAGTGTATGATCACAGTGGGGTTCAAGTTTGAGCTAATGCTTGAAATGTTCTCTACACGTATGAAACCGGATGTGGCTCTTAAAATCAAGGAAGAAATCAGAAAGCAATTGGCTACAGGTTTCATCAAAGTATCCAGAGTGGATAGCTAATGTGGTTCCAGTTCCAAAGAAAGATGGAAGGCTCAGAATGTGTGTTGATTACAGGGATCTCAATAAACCAAGCCCAAAGGATGGGTTCCCTCTACCTCACATTGACAATCTGGTCGACAACACATCAAACCATGCACTCCTATCTTTCATGGACGGCCGCTAGATATAATCAAGTACTGATGGCTGAGGAAGACATGGAAAAAACCACATTCATCACACAATGGGGTACAAATTGCTATACGATAATGTCATTCGGGTTGAAAAACGCGGGTGCCACCTACCAAAGAGCAGCAATATCATTATTAAATGATATGATGCATAAAGAGGTGGAGGTCTATGTTAATGATATGATAGTCAAGTCAAACGATCGGCCAGGCCACATCATTGCACTTCGCAAATTTTTCGAGAGACTCCGCAAGTATAACATGAGATTGAATCCAGCAAAATGTGCATTCGGAGTTACGTCAGGAAAACTACTTGGCTATGTGATCAGTTCTCGAGGAATTGAAATAGATCCCACAAAAGTCAAGGCAATCATGGCTATGCCACCACCCAAGACCGAGAAGGAGATTCGAGGTTTCATCGGAAGGTTGCAATAAATAAGTAGGTTCATGTCCAAACTCACTGCGATATGTGAACCTATATTCAAGAAGTTAAAGAAGAACATTCCAATTACATGGGACGACAATTGCCAAAAAGCTTTCGACAAGATAAAAGAATACTTGGAAAATCCACCAGTGCTAGCACCAACAATACCTGACTTTCCTCTTTGACTCTACCTTGTGGTTACAAGAGAAACGATGGGGGCAATGGGTAGCACAAGAAATCGAGAGCAAAGAAAACACAATCTATTATTTGAGTAAAAAACTTCAAGGTTATGAGACCAGGTACACACCACTTGAAAAGTTGTGTCTCGCACTCGTGTGGACCGCACAAAAATTAAGACATTACATGCTCACTCATACAGTTCATGTTGTGTCAAAAATGGATCCTGTAACACCCTAAAAATTCCTTTCTTTTAAAATACCTATTTTTGCCCTGTTTAAAACTTAAAATAAGAATACCTAAGACATTACCGCCACCGTGAAAACGGCTAAGGCAACTATCAAAGACACACAACAGAAGGCTAATTTCAAAACCATTCAAAACAAGCAACTTAAAAAGTCAATTAACAAAAGTAATGTAAAACCAAATTTAAACGAAGTAAAATAAAATCAACCTACAACTTGGAACCATTATAGGCCCTTATTAAAACCAAACCAAAATCAAAACCTTTTCGTTAGTCATGCATAATAATAATATCATAAATAATTAAAGCAGTAAACACATCATATACTTATAGAAACTATCATGATTCGCTCTTCACTCATGCCCATTCATGAATATGCTTCATCACCTGAAAATTTTCTCTCTACTTGTTTCCACTACTCTCCATTAAAAATGGGTCATCATAGGGCCAAGATAAATACAAGGCCAACAAAAACACAAAACACACAATCAGCAAAGCTGAGTACATAAGCGTAATTAACACACTAACATATAATTTCCTATCAACACACAACTTCCCTTGTTGCACCTGTTTTTCAAGCATACAACATTCAATAAAACTTCTCACTAGACCACTACATAATTTTTTTAATGTTGACTACGCATCAAACAGGTTTCCCCACTAACCTCCCCCAATAAATTGAGGTTACTGACATGGGAGTTAACCGTGCCCACATTAATAACCACTCGTAAGTGGCGGAATTCATGCACATAATAGTAATAAAAAGGAATATACAACATCATGTACTCCATTAGAAGTTATGGTTTAATATAAAACCCCATAATTCCCCTCATATGTTCATACTCAAGGTATATATGTTCCAAGAGTTTTAGTGTGTAATCTCTTACACTTTACGTTATTTACAGATTATTAAAATTGGTGATGACTCTCAAACCATAATCATTCAATCAACAATAATTATTCAAACAATCAAACATACCAATTTAATTCTTGAATAATTAGTGACCACATAAAGTTTAATGTTGAACCCTTTTTATTTTACCTTGGTGCCAATGACACCTTAAACGCATTTAGCGCCACAAATCGGTGTTAAAAACACCTTAAGTGCACGAAGGCACCAACTTATAATTTATTCCTCGTGTACATAGATACTTATATAGCTCCTTTCTCGTGCTTATAGCTTCAATAAAAGTTATATGAACCATAATAAAATTCCTTTCCAATATTCCAAACCAAATTATACATTTATTTTCATTAAACGTGCTCTCTAAAATGCCACAAATAAATAGGTGGTTCATAAACAATACTCCAAACTATAATTTTCCAACCAATAATCCATCACAAATAAATCATGCCTCATTATTCATTCACCAACAACAACCAATTTTTAATTTCCATTCCAAATCTAGCATTATACTACTTGTAATCAATTAAGCACATCTAGCATGCTACTACATCAATAAAATTATGCTAAGTACGCGAACGTACCTTGTATGTGATCTTAAAATCACCACGACTAATAGAAATCGCTCACTTCAAAGTCTCCTACGATTTAAAATCATAGAAGAGTATTAAAATCTTCTTTACACAAATTTTCAGTAATATATACTATTATAAAACCCCTCATAATTAAATTAAAATAAGCTGAAATTATATTTAAAACGTCATACTTTAATCCCAATTAATGGGTAATTAAAATTCCTTAAAGAAACTTGATTTTTAATGCACTACCAAAAATTCCAGCATTATATTTTAATGAAAACTTGCTATAATTAAGCCATAAAACACTTTAATCAAAGGTTAAAACCATTATACATCAAAACCCTTCAATAATTTATAATTCAAGAACCTAGGGTTTCAAAAATTGGGGCTTTTTAATTTAAAATATAATCTGAAAATTAATTAACATATTACTCATAACCAAACATAAAAAATTAAATCACAAAACTCATAATTAATAATTAGATCTAGGATTAAATTTATTTTTAAAACAAAGTTTCAATTTTTTTCAAAAGAAGAGGTGGCAGCGGCAGCCACCACGCCAGCTGCCAGCGCCGGTGGCTGCCTGCTGTCGGCGGCTAACGCGGCCGGCGGCTACTTGCTGCTGGTGGTCGGCGGTGAGGGAGGGTGGTGCCAAGAAGGGGGAAGGGGAAATGGAGAAAGAAAAAGAAAATAAAGAGAAAAAGGGAGAGAAGTTACCTTGGGTTTTCTCCACTATAGGCAAAGTTTGATTTGCCTCAAGTGTTGAATATTTATACCCCTTCTCTAGAAACCCTTATCCCTAAACTTTCCTCTTTTAATTTTTCCTAATCCCTTCCCTAATAAAACTTTACTAAAATAAAACTTTCCTTAAATTAAACCCCAACTTAAATAAAATAATTAATTAAATAAACTTTCCTTTTATAAAATATTCCCAAACTTATTTAAAATAAATAATTAAAATACTTTAAATAAAACAATTCAATTTAATTAAATACTTCTCAAAATACTTATTTTAATTAAAATACGTATAAAAATACAAGGTATTATAGATCCTCTCAAGTACCTATTCGAAAAGGCGACACTCAATGGCAGATTGTCAAGATGGATAGTCAACCTTGCTCGGTTTGACTTGAAATTCGTACCACAAAAGGCCATTAAAGGTTCTGCGGTCTCTGACTTTTTAGTAGATTTTCCATTAGAAGAAGTTGAGAAAGAAGAAGAAGAGTACGTATGATTTCCCTGATGAAGATCTACTAATGGCTGAGGATGATAGTTGGACGCTCTATTACGATGGAGCTTTGAACCAAAAAGGTTGTGGTGTAGGAGTCTTGCTTGTATCGCCCAATGAAGAACACATCCCAATTTCCATGAAGCTCGACTTCGATGTCACCAACAATGCTGCAGAATATGAAGCATGCATCTTTGGATTAGAAACAACTGTGGCCCTTGGAATGAAGAAGCTCAGAATCTACGGCGATTCGTCACTAATCATCAACCAGATCTCCAATAGATGGAAAGTGAGAAGTGAAAGTCTCGCTACGTATCAAGCTCATCTGGAAACACTCACGGAGAAACTAGATGAAGTAGAATACACATATTTGCTTAGAGAAGAAAATCAGTTTGCCGACGCACTAGCTAAGTTGGCATCAATGGTGCGAATTCCAAGAGATATGATTCGAATGCCATTGACCATAGAACGAAGATATGAATCGGTTTATGTTCATGAGCTTGATGATGAACAAGAATCAGATGAAGAGCCATGGTATACATATATCCTTAATTATGTAACGAAGGGAGAATACCCTCCTAACACTAATAAAAGGGCACGCCGTGCTTTGAGGCTCCTGCCCTCACAGTATATGCTCATCAGAGAAGAACTCCACAAAAGGACCATTCAAGGGAGAAATCTCTTATGCACAGCTAAGAAAGAAGCATACAACACCATGGAAAACCTTCACGCTGAAATATATGTGGAATGCATATGAACGCTATAATGTTAGACCAAAAGATTCAATGACAAGGTTATTATTGGACTACCATGGAGACAGACTGCCACGAATATGTAAAGAAATGTATGAAGTGTCAAGTCTACGCAAATTTGCAACATATTACACCTTCGCTTCTCTACACATAAACTTCTCCGTGGCCTTTCTTTACTTAGGAAATCGACATCATTGGGAAGATAACACCACCAGGACAAGGAGGACACGAGTTCATCCTTGTAGCAATCGACTACTTCACCAAATGGGTCGAGGCAACTTTATATGTTAAACTCACAGCAAAACATGTAGCTCAATTCATCGAAAAAAATATCATATGCCGCTATGGTGTACCGCACAAAATGATCAGTGATAATGGGATGCATTTCCAAGCTGAGTGCGCAAAATTGTTACAAAAATACCACATCAAACATCACAGATCGTCACCCTATAGACCACAAACAAATGGTGCGGTTGAATAGGCCAATAAGAATGTGAAAACTATCATCGAAAAGATGACAGAAAATTACAAAGATTGGCCGAGCATGCTACATTTCGGTCTTTGGGGTTATCGAACTTCTGTTCGTACATCAACATGGGCTACCTCTTTCTCTTTAGTCTATGGAGTTGAAGCTGTACAACCAATAGAATTCGATATCCCTTCTTTACGAATTGCGTTGGAAAGTCAACTAGATGAAGTCGATTCGATTAGAGCGAGATATGATGAACTAGTCTTACTTAACGAAAAACGCTTGGCAGCTTTGCATCATGTCCAAATCTACCAACAGCGTATAGCATGACAATTCAATAAAAAAAAGTCAAGACTAGGAACATTAAAGAAGGTGACTTAGTGCTTAAGGCACTTCGCAAAAATGTGTTGGATCCAAGAGGAAAATTTAGATCAAACTGATCAGGTCCATACATTGTCAAGTCCATTTTGTCTGGTGGAGCGTGTAGACATCTACTTTTGGCCTCCTGTCCCGACAGGAAGTGCAATGACGATTAATAAAACCATCTTCGTGTTAGATTGAAGTGGGAATGCTTATGGATAGCTGGTTAAGCTACAAAACACAAAAACTAGCCTGAACGAAATAAACAAAGCTAAAACGAGGTCCAATTAATTAAATATGATCAATATTAGGCTTAAGCCCGTGCATAAAACCCAATAATGACGGATTTTGGAGCGTCTAGGATAAATTTTAATGCTGCCGCAGGAAAATCCGCGCGCATCTCAATCAGTCGCGCTGGGCAGGCGCGCACAACTAATTCAGTTGCGCGCGACACTCAGCGCAACCACCGGAGGTGCGCTCGCGGAAGATTCAGAATTTTTTGAAAATATGGAATCGAATCTTACCTTAAAGCCACGCGCAAGACACTTAGCCAAACCACTTGCGCTAGGATGCCGCGCGCAACTAATCCTGTTGCGTGCGACACCTGCTGCGGCAGGATGTTCAAAACCCTAATCCTACCCGTTCCCTATAAATAGAGGCTTAATCCGAGTCTTAAACACACAAAAAATAACCTAAAACTCTGGCGGAATACTTGTGAATTTGTGCTACCTAAACCCTCTTGTCCTAAACACTCACCCCTTGATCTTTTGTTACTATGGTGGAGGTTTTCCAACAAGAAGGTGTCCATAAGTGTTTTAAACGGAGATCTAGCAAAGAGAAGTGGTAATTTCCCGAGCACTTAGTTAAATCATATTTATTTTCTTGTTTAAAGGAACCTTAATTAATTAATTTGTGTTGTTTGATCACCTTAAAAGGACTAATTAATTATTTTCGCATAGTATCTTGCATTAAATAAAGATTTGAATTGGATAATTAATTGTTGGTTAATCACTTAAGCCAAGGCAAATATTGTTTATCTTCTTGTTCTTTTCACGAATTTTATTAAATAAAGAATAACAACGTTGCAATGTAATTCCTACGTGAATTAACGTGTGTAAATAAAATCAACTAACTTAGTTTTAGGTATCACGTTGCATATATTTTTTGGTAATGAAATTGCAAAAAAGGAAGAGCTAGTAGAGGCCGTATTAGGGCTAGAATAGCGATTCCTCCTTAAAAGGAACGTTATTTTAGTACCCTCGCTCCCGAACTCATTTCTGGTTTATGTAGACCAATTTGGGCATGGGTAAACTTACGATTCGTGCTAATTATTCCATGAACTCCACATGGAAGAAAGGCATGAACGAGGTTTATGAGTTTTCCTAAAACTCATTAGCGACTCCTACTTGTTTCTTATAAAAAAGCGTGATGAGAGTATCATTTCTAATTCAAGGTCTCCCAAACAGTCAGGAATTCAAATCCTAATACACCCTAACAAGTGTAAAGTTCTAGGCTTTTAAATGGCCATGGGAATCTAAGGAAGGACCCCCTTACGATGGGATCACCCTCCTTACAGTGGCGACTCCACTGGGGACTTAGAGGTTACAAGATTACTTCGTAGTTATGGTCCATGGTTTCCAACTCTAGGTTGCCTAAGGGTTATAACGAGAATTAACTTGGATAATCTCTAGTCAGAGAGCGAGACTCGAACACATAATATCTTCCTTTTGCGCCAAAGTAAAAACCAAACAAGCAACATTGCATCATGCATAAGTATAACACACTTTAACCATTGGGGATTTGCTCATTGATTAGGGGTCGCCAACACTAGGCTTCTATCCCGAAATCAATAACAATCACCCCACCCATATCACCAACAAAATGATGGGAGGACGATGTCATGAGTCAACACGTTGAGTGATTGATTTGTGCGTCGTTTCTTAAGATATGATACCTTTGGACACCCAAGCCTCTTTGACCTTAGAATGGCATTGCGTAAATCTTATCTTATGATATGCTTTATGTGCTTATGTGACTATGAGCAACGTGTTAGGATAGTCTTCTTCTTTTTATTTTTTTAGTTCGGTCTAGGTTCCCAATTACGAAGTAGTCTCTTCGTAATTTTGAGTCATATTCGAAGGGTAAAAAAAACGATGACAAAACAAAAAAAAAGAAGCGCTCGAATTAAAAAAAAAAATTACGAGCAGGTGGCGCGCGCAACTTAATAAGTTGCGCAACCCCAACCAGCGCAAGAGATTTGGTTGCGCGCAACATCTGCGCGCAACTCTATCTCTTGCGCGCGCTCACTGTTACGAGTCAATTTGATTTCTCAAAAAAACAAGTCGACTCGTTCAAACAATACCTTTATCGGAGAATTGTTTAAGTTTTATTCGTTCGAATATATTACGTCATTTCTTTTTTTTTTCTTTTAAACAAGTGTATCGATTCACTTATCCTCTCGTACTTCCTTTAGGGCCGGTTCTCAAGCTTGGGAACGAAGACTCCCGGGCGCTCGTATTATACGTTTATCATCAAGTAATCCACCTCTTTCAAACCACCTTCCCTCGACAACTAGTCCTAGTCCAACAACAATGTCAACCATCGAACAACTTCAAGAAGAGATTGCTCGATTAAGAGAAGAAAAGGCTCAAGAAGCCGAGGAAAGAAGAATTAAGAAACTTGAAAAAGCTGAAAAGAAAAATGCCGAGGCTGTAGCCTTGCAACAAAAGATGGAACACTTATTCGTCAAAGAAAAGTCGTTGGAGAAGCTTGTTCTTCGTTCCACCATGGGGAACAAGTACTTCGATGTAGAAAAGTTTGCTCCTCCCTCAGGACTTGCATTACCAGAAAAGTTCGTAGCTACGGACTTGCCAATATTTAAGGTGACCAATAATCCACAAAACCACTTAATGTGTTTTACTGGCACCATGGCATTAAAGGGAGTTGATCCTAAGCTTTATGCTTTAACTTTCCCTTTATCTTTAGACCCAACCGCGAGAGAATGGTACTATGGGTTGGATCCAAAATTTAAAACAACATGGGAATATGTAGTTTCGTATTTCATTACCCAATATGAGAGTAACGTAAAGTTCAAATCGACTCAACGTGAGCTAGAAATGCTTAAGCAAGGCGACGATGAAGGTTTCCTTGCTTTCTATGGTAGATGGCGAGAAAAGGCGGCCCACCTTGCCCAAAGGCCACCTGAACTCGAGTTGGTATAAAAATTTATCGACAACTGTCATGAAAAGTACAACAAACATCTACGCTACCTTGGTCTAGACACTTTTCAAAAGGTCTATTCTGTGGCTACTAGGATTGAAGATGATCTTGCTAAAGAAAAAGCAAATAAACCCCATTATCATCATCAACCTAAGAATAACTACAAAAGGGGAATGATAATACATGATCCTCTATTGATGTATTTGCGACCACCACGCAATACAATAATACAAATCAATACAATAATAATGATCCTAGAAGGAGGTGGACAAAACAAAGAAAATTTACACAATTTCCTGTAAGCTATAAAGAGTTATTAGAAAAATTAAGCGAAAAAGGCTTACTTGCGCCAACAGGGCCAACACTACCCACTCCACCAGGAAGAAGGTTTCCTCAATGGGATGGTAATGCTTATTGTGCTTATCATAGAGGCGTTGGGCACGATACTGAACGTTGCTACGTCTTAAAGCACAAAATACAAGATTTAGTAGATGATGGGAGAATTCCCACGCCTAAACCTAACAATAATGCATCCCCATTAGGGGTGTTTCATATTGATGAGGATTATATGGGAAGTGGTACGTTCAATCCTTTGGACTATATCACATCTATAGAAAAACCTCTAGCCATAATACTCATAGGGGCAACTAACGAAGTATGTGGATTATGGGGCGGCGACTTTCAAGACTTATATGTCTCTAAGTATGTCGCCGTCCCACCTCCATCTTGTTTACAAAATGAGACAAATGGAGCGCTTGATTGGGATCATTTCTTGGGAAAGTCACAAGACTTATCAAATCTCTCCTTGGATGAACAATGACATTAAGCACAACTCATGGAACATCTTAAAATGGAGGCACATCCAAAGCCTCTAAAAGAAAGTTGGTTTGTGAGTCCTACGACTAATCTAAATGAGGTAGATCATCTAACTCCACTGGACGAGTTTATCAAGCACCACCACCACCAAAGGGATCTTCGACCACACAAAATCAAACTCAAGGTCAAATGCAGAACACAATACCACCTCCACTTGAGGTAGAAGATCCATTGGTTAAACAACTTCGCCAATCCAAGGCGAATCTTAGCATTTGGGAACTCTTAAGTACTTCTAAAGAACATAGGAATTCTCTTATGAATGCTCTAACGGCCTTGTCTATAAGCACAGACACGGCCCCTCAGGATCTTGTTAGCTTGCTTACTAGCAAAAAATCCGACAAATCAATCATTTTCACTAATGATGATTTGTCTTCAAAAGACACTACCCACAAAAATGCATTATACTTAACTGTGGGGTGCAAGGGATACAACATTCCTCTTACTTTGGTAGATAATGGTTCATCTGTAAATGTATGCCCATTGCGAATTGCGAAATATTTAGGCCTTAATCCAAAAAAAAGTCTTTCAATCAACAACACAAAGTATTAGGGCCTATGACAACTCGAGAAGATCGGTGTGTGGAACAGTTAAGCTACCAATTACCACAGGCCCAATTCAAAAGATGGTTGAATTCCATGTTATGGACATTAAACCTACATTCAACCTTCTACTTGGACGTCCTTGGATACATGAGCTTGGTGTAATACCATCCTCACTTCATCAAATGATTAGGTTGAACTATTAAGGGCTTCCTATGACTATACATGCTTCTCCACTCAAAATAGCCATAAATGACCAATCACTTTTGGAAATAAACCATGATAATGATGAAGATGACATGAGGGGATTTGCCGCAGAGCCAATCTACACAATTGAAATGGAAGAAAGCCTTGAAGAATCGTTCAAGCTTGATCCATATTCTACCAAGATAGTAAACAACATCTTGTTCAAGAGTAGTTACTTTCCTGGGATGCCTTTGGGAATGGGAATGAAGAAATCCCTCTTACTTCCTATCCCAAAGAAAGGCTTCTCCTTTGGATTGGGATATAAACCAACCAAATAAGAACTAGAGTCTCACGATGCAAAAAAAAAAAAAAAAAAACCACGTAGAGACAACAACAAGAAAGGGATAGTCACTTTACTCCCATCATACCAACGAACCCTTAATGGACAATTCATTAGGGAGGGAGAAGATTACCCATGTTACGACTTTCCAGAACCATTACTTTTGGAAGGGATCAAGAAGCCTGGATTCAAAATATTCCACGATTGCTACTTCTTGAATGACGATCTTAAAATCGTTGAATCAACATGCCCAACTCCAGGGTGTTATGATGGGCAAGCATTTAACTTGCTATTTGGACTAGAGCAAAATCATGTCGCTAAAATGACCAATCAGAATTCCATTCAAGATGAAGCTTTTGACCCAACCTCGTTGATCACCCCTTCTAATGAAACCTTTGAGCATGGATAGAGGAAATCTTTCAAATAGACCAATTACAAAGGCGATAAATTGGAGATCATCACAGGCGAAGGGAAGATGTTTGAAGAATCAAACGATGAATCTAGCATAGACTCTAGGGAAGCTTAAAATTTAGGCCTTGTGGCCATTACTGAATCTTTATTTTCTAGTTCTAAGGATAAGGATCCCAAAAAGGATTCTTCTCTTGATGTACTTTCTTTTGAATTTAATAATATAAGCTCTATTTCCGAGTATATGCCTTCTCTTGAATCTTTCGAATGCTATAACAATCAATCTATTAAAGATGATGACATTAATAAATTGGTTGAATTAATGAATGAACGAGAACAAAAGAATCCTATCATTAAAGAAACTGATATAGTCAATACAGGAACCAATGAAAACAAAACATAAGTCAAAATTGGCTTAACTTTAAATCCGGAAGAGCGATCGACCCTCATATCGACGTTCAAAGAATTCGAAGACGTGTTCGCTTGGTCATACAAGGACATGCCTGGAATAGATAGGGAAATCGTGGAACATACCATTCCCTTGAACCCTACCTCAAAACCAGTAAAACAAAAACTTCGACGAATGAAACCTGATGTCGCACTAAAAGTAAAAGAAGAAGTATAGAAACAATTGGACGCAGGTTTCATTCGCGTATGTAATTACCCAGAATGGGTGGCGAACATCATCCCAGTCCCTAAAAAGGATGGACGAGTTCACATGTGTGTCGATTTTAGGGACCTTAATAAAGCTAGCCTTAAAGACTATTTTCCTCTACCACATATTGATATATTGGTAGATAACACGGCTGAACATGCGATGTTGTCCTTTATGGATGGATACGCAGGTTATAACCAAACTTAAATGCCAAAATAAGACAAAGAAAAGACATGCTTTATTACCCCTTGGGGAACATATTGCTACACGGTCATGCCATTTGGTTTAAAAAATGCAGGAGCTACATACCAAAGAACGGCTACGACTCTCTTGCACGATATGATGCATAAAGAAATAGAAGTTTATGTGGATGATATGATTGTAAAGTCCAAAGATAGAATGGGACATATAAAAGCTTTACGCAAATTTTTTGCTCGCATAAAAGAATACAAAATGCGATTGAATCAACAAAAATGCGCCTTCGAAGTAACTTCTGGCAAGTTACTCGGATACGTAGTAAGCACACATGGTATTGAGATCGATCTCTCTAAAATAAAAGGCAATTGTTGACATGCCTCCCCCTCAAACAGAAAAAGAAATTAGGGGGTTCCTTGGAAAATTACAGTACATCAGTCGATTCATCAACAAATTGACTATGACTTGTGAGCCAATATTTAAAAAACTGAAAAAAGAGGAAAAACATGAATGGGAAGATCAATGCCAAAAGGCCTTTGAGAAAATCAAAGAGTATCTCAAAAGTCCACCAATTTTAGCACCACCAGTACCCAAGCTACCTCTTAGGTTATACATCACAATTACAGACACAGCCACAGGCGCCATGTTAGCACAAGAGGTAGAAAAAGTTGAGCGTGCAATATATTACTAAGTAAAAGGTTCATTCAATATGAAACAAAATATAACACCTTGGAAAAAAGAGTCTAGCATTAGTGTTGGCGACTAAAAAATTATGACATTATATGCTACCACACACCACTCATGTAATTTCTCAACAAAATCCGATAAAGTATTTGTTTGAACAACCACCTATACAAGGAAGGATATCCAAGTGGTTGGTGATGTTGGCCTAATTCGAGCTAAAATATATTCCTGAAAAGCCAATGAAAGGAAAAGTGATTTCCGACTTTCTAGCCCAACATCCAATTCAAACAAGTCATGCAGAAACTACTCATCTTCCGGATGAAGAGATTCTCATGACACAAGATGATAAATGGGTAATGTACTTCAAAGGTGCGTCCAATAAAAAAGGATGTGGCATAGGAGTGTTACTCATAAGTCCAGAGGGAGAACATACTCCAATCTCTATCAAATTAGACTTTGAGGTTACTAATAATGCCGCGGAATGTGAAGCGTGCATTATCGGATTAAAAGCAACCACTAGCATAGGTGTGCAAAAATTAGAGGTATATGGAGATTCTAGTTTTATTATAAATCATATACTAAAAAATAGGAAAATAAAGAACTCCACAATGATATTATACCAAGCACACCTAGAGCAACTCATCGAGCATTTTGAACATATTGATTTTAAATATCTCCCAAGGGATGATAATCAATTTGCCGATGCGCTAGCAAAATTAGCCTCAATGATCAACATTCCAGATTACTTAAACATGATGCCATTATGCGTTGATTGAAGAGAAGAACCATCATATTGCAACGCAATAGAGGAAATAAATGACATTGAAGGAGATAATCCTTGGTATTATCATATCCTCCTATATATTACCCATGGCACATACCCTGAAAATACTTCATCGAAAGACCAAAGAGCCTTAAGAACACTTGCGGCACAATACGGTCTAGTAAACGGTCAACTATGCAAAAAAGGACCTAATGGTCAAAGCTTATTATGTATAGACCAACCCGAATCCACACGCCTTATGGAAGATACTCACAAAGGTGTTTGTGGACCTCACATGAATGGAAAAGTGCTTGCAAAGATAATTTCACGATAAGGGTACTATTAGTCCACTATGGAACATGATTGTATACAATATGTCAAAAAATGTCCAGAGTGCCAAATGTTCGCTAATTTACGACACCTTCCACCATTCGAACTATACAACCTCACTTCCCCTTGGCCTTTTTCAACATGGGGAATTGACATAATTGGTAAAATTTCACCAACAGGAGCAGGAGGGCACGAGTACGTATTAGTAGCCATCGATTACTTTACCAAGTGGATTGAGGCTGCTTCTTACGGGAATATCACTTCTAAACATGTCGCAAAGTTTCTCGAACGAAACATATTTTGTAGATATGGAGTTCCACATGAACTAATTAGTGATCAGGGATCTCAATTCAAAGCTGAAGTCGAGACCCTCTTAACTCGTTATAAAGTAAAACATCATCACTCATCTCCATACAGACCTCAAATGAATGGAGCTGTAGAATCGGCAAACAAAAACATATCAGTCATCATTAAGAAAATGGCAGAAAATTATAAAGACTGGACGAATAAACTACACTTCGCATTGTGGGGTTATAGAACATATATACGAACATCAATAGGGGTAGCTCCATACTCCTTAGTTTTCGGAATGGACGCGGTTCAACCAATCAAACTAGAAATACCATCCCTACGCATCGTACTCGAAAGTAAGCTACCAGAAGCTGAATGGGTAAGAGCAAGGTATGAAGAGCTTTTATTCCTCGATGAACGACGGTTAAGAGCTTTGCATCATGTACAAGTCTACCAACGGCGCATTGCGCGTCATTTTAATAAAAGAGTAAAACCCAGAAATATCAAAGAAGGTGACTTTGTACTAAAGGAGGTTAGGGGTCCACCAATCGATCAAAGAGGGAAATTCAATCCTAATTGGATAGGTCCCTACCGCGTAATTGAAATCCTATCAGGAGGATCCGTCAGATTAATGGATATTGTAGGAGATGAAATTCGCCAATTAATAAACATTGACCGACTTAAAAAATATTACATATGAAACTCGGATAAACTCGTTCATTCATTAAATAAATCATTTCTAGCATTCAATCGAAAGATTCTAAGTATAATGCACTTCACTGAATAACACGACAAAGCACATAACACTTGGGGGGGTAATGTAAGTTAAAAAGATCATTCTAAGTGTTCAGATTTTTTCGAACATCACGAAAAACTCTTTACACTTGGGGGGTAATAATGTAAAAAAATAAAAAAAAATTAACGCTCGTAGCACAGGTGTCGCGCGCAACAAATTTCGTTGCGCGCGACAGGCTCGCGCAACCACGGATGTTGCGCGCGCCACCTGACGATGAACTAAGAACCCGAATTTTTATGCTTGAAAAAAGTTCCGACTTTTACTTGCGACAAAAAGAGGGCGTTTCTAAAAAATAACATATACTTGGAAAATAAAAAAAAATTAAACTTTGATTTGAATGTTTTCTTTTTAAACAAAGTTTATTAGTTTTTCCATTTAATTTCTATTCAACAGATTAAAGGAAAATAAATAATGATATACAATAAATAAAAAGGGAAGAACTACGCAAAGACCTGATTTCGTATTACGAATACGTAGGCAATCTTTACGATTCGGCCATATCAAAATTAAAAAAAAATAAAGCTCATTTTTATTTTATTTAAAATCCAAAAGAGAGAGAGACATTATTGAATTAAATATTAAATGACAAAAAAAAAAAAACATAGTAGTGATTACACTTTATTCGAATAAAACTAATGATAAAATTGTGTAACACTCTAAGGTTTACTATATCCTCGATTGTCACAGATGATGGATGAGTGGTTTCATCGCAGTATTTTCAGAAGCCTTGGAGCTCTCCCCTACACTATTCTTTTTCACCCAAACATTGTTTTTCAATTTAGGGATTGGGGCCTTTGCAACCTGTTTTCCTTTCCTTTTGACGATTGGAGCTTTCTTGCGAGTGTTTGGTGAAGGTTCTTTGATTTTCACACCTTGTTGCGCGGGTTTAGAGGGAGCTTTCCTTTTTGTTTCCTTCGAACAAGCCTTAGGGGATGAGAAATCTAATTTTCTTCTCACTCCTTTGTTTTGGCCACTAGGAGGAGTAGTAGTGGTTGAATGCATCAAAGGCTTAGGGTGGATTGCGAAAGGTGGTGGCTTGAAGTTGAGATCGAGCCTTGTTTAATTCGCCCTTATCCGCCGCATTCATCCAAACTTTGTAAAAGGAAGATAATACAATACCGTTGTAGGATTTTGTACTACCCACATAGGAAGACTAGACCAATATTCCATCCAACGAGGAATTCTTTCAGGTTTAAAGATCACATCTTTAGGGGCATCACAATCTTGTGGGGGAATGATTTGTTTCATCCCGTATTTTCTCATTACCCTACAGCAAGGAAAAATATAAGTGGTACTAGATAGGCCTAGAAGCCTAATATAAGGGCAATTAAAACTATTTCCCACCATACTACTTATGTTCAACCAAGGAATCACAAAGCGTATGTTGGGAACCCCGTGACAGAAAAACGACGTCCATTCTTCTTCATTCTTATGCTTGTAAAGAATTCAACGTCTAGGGAATTTCCTTACTCCGCTAGCTTCAAGATTTTGTGGTTGATCAAAAATTCGCAAATGCTCCATGAGCCAAATCTAAAATAAAAAGAAAAAAATTAGTTTGCGATTTACACATGCAGGTGGCACGCGCATCAAAACCAGTTGCGCGTGTCAACCGCGCGCATCGCAGAAGATTGCGTTGGTCGTTC
Source organism: Chenopodium album (assembly GCF_948465745.1). Taxonomy (NCBI): domain Eukaryota; kingdom Viridiplantae; phylum Streptophyta; class Magnoliopsida; order Caryophyllales; family Amaranthaceae; genus Chenopodium; species Chenopodium album. The sequence goes on along the minus strand of NC_137836.1, from coordinate 59,504,593 downwards.
CAGCGCAACTTCATGACTTGCACTGGTCGTTCCAGCGCAACTTCATGACTTGCGCTGGAATACAACGTAAAAAAAATGTACGTGTAAAAGGAGTGGACTTCCTGTCAAACCGTTTTCGTTAGGATATCTTCTAAGGCGATTCAAGCATAGAACGATTTCCGCAAAGCCAAAGGAGCGGGTGAATGACATCCCTCTATTTTCTTTACTATGGACACCATGGAATAATCTCCATACTCTTTTCCTGTCCTAAGTAAACAATTAACAACAAGACAATAACATAAAGCATGAACTTTAAAGCGTTGTTTAGTCATGTTGTCACGAGGGGCGACGAAGTGTTCAAAAAATTGGATCAAATTCACGCCTTCTTCACTTCCAAAGTTAGTCATATCATTGTCAGACAAACCAAAAAATCTTTGGAATACAGGTTTGGAATCCGACAAGGTAGGCGCATAGGTCACAGGGAGAGTGTTTGTAGGGAAGCCTAGCAAGGCCTTAAAGTCGCCAGGAAGTGGGACAATCTCGTCCCCTTTAAACAAGAAAAGATGATGGTTAGAGTCCTAATGGTTGAAGGCGACATGAAGAAAATCAAAATTGATAACTAGTTACATATAGTTCAATAAAGGGTCTAGGTGGTAAATTTTGAAAGCTAGTTTATCCTCGGTTGAGAGGGAGGTGACCCATTGCTTCAAGCGTTGTTCAAAGGTTTTCACCATTGTTCAAATAAAAAAAAAAGAGAGGGAGAATTTAGAGGGATTAATTCTTTTTAGATTCTTATTACTAAGCGAATGAATGCGAGATACTTAAAAGCCTACACGAAATCGCGTTTAAATAGACCCAAGAGGGTTAAAATTTTGGCAATTTTCGCTCGAAGGAAAGTTCACCAGCATGAGTTGCGCGCGACGTACGCGCCTAACCAATTCACATGCGCGCGACAGCCGCGCGCAACTCCTACAGTTGCGCGTGTCTGCTCTGTCGTGACATGTGAGTTATGATTATTTCCGTATTTTGGACTACATAATGACGGAATCCCACGAGATCTTAAGACAAATCATACGCTTACCTTTTACTAACTTTTTGTGTCCTTTTCCTTAATATTTTCTTGTTTTTCATATTCTCTTTTTTTATTTTCCTTTACTTTCTTTTTCTTTTTTCCTTTTTTCCTTTCTTTTTTCTATTCCCTTGTTTCCTTTTTTTTTAATTTTTTCGAGGGGGTAACTTGGGAACCTTTCCCTCCCTCGAAATTTTTTTGCAAATTTTTTATATAATAATAAAAAAAAGAGAAAAGGTAGAAAATAAAAAAAATATATTCACATGGAAACAAAAGAAAATGACATATATACAAAAAACATGTCATATGTACAAAAAAAAAATATACTTTTGTTTCCTAATATAAAAAATGTGTGTGCAAAGGAAGTCAGGATGGTCGGTGACTCCCAGACGGCTGCTGCACATCCTGCAAAATTCGAACAAAGATTAATACATAAAATTTGTGATAACTTCGTTAAAAGAAAAATAAATAATAAACTTATCGCGACCATCTGATGATCACGGCATGACAAAGTGAGGAGAGCTCTCCGATAAGCAGCTCGGAAAGCGCGCAAAGTCCTCACCATGCCGTTCACGGTCTCTCGCAGAACTTGTTCCTAAAGATCAGACAAGGACAGTTAGCAAAAATGTATATGAAAAAATATATAAATACATAAGCATAAGGAACATATTGACTCAACCGTCTCAGGAACAAATGGTATCCCCTCCTCATCCTCCGCTGCTGGAAGGATCTCACAAATTACCGACCCAACGGCATCGGTATACGTGATCTCCACTGTAGGAGGCACCCAACCACCTAGTTCAACCCGCTGAAAAATAAATAAAAGGGTCAAAGTTCCGAAATAGTAAATATAAATAACAAAAGAGAGTTAATGTACAAAGCGGAACAAAAGCTGGGAAAGGAGTAAGCCTAGATGCAATGAAAGTCGGATACGATGCATCCGGCAGTGCCAGCTGCTTCGCTGGATAACTAAGGATCGCCTGAGCTCGATCCTCGGTAGATAGCAAGTCCGGACGTAACATCCGGATCGGAGGATCCACGGGAACCATGGGCTCCTCGAATGCAGACTGCCAGAGAACACGCTCACCTAAAAACCAAGCGTTTGTCCTCTGAAAGACTGGAAGTCCCTGATAAAGAGCCCGGAAACGGTAACGAATCATGCCAGACCGGACAGCCTCAGGGACTCCGACGATCAAACTCCAAGGACGGAGATCGATCTATAAACACAACCACATGAAAATTTTCAGAAAAAAATAAAATCAAAAGATGCACATGTAGTTGGAATACTCATCGACGCACGAGTCGCCGAAAGAATCCTCTGGCGAAAGTCGTCGGCAGAAGTGGCTCGTCTCTTCTTAATCGTGACCAATCGATGGCTGATAAGAAAACGAGCAGCCCCAAGCATCCTGGGGGCTAAGAAAGGTAGTTACGAGTATCCCCAAGCTTGAAACCGAAAAAGGATAAGCCTAAAAGAGAAAAGCAAAAATAATAAATGAAAGAAGCTTAAGGTACGTACCTCAAGGATACGACCGTGCCACGTAAGGGAGATTTGAGGCACCTCAGTAGCTGCCGCGGAATCCATCACCTGGGTAGCCTTGCCCATAGTCGTAAGCAAACGGGCATACGACACCTCTGCCCAACTCAGGTTACCTACTTGCCCCAAATCACTAAGGCAAATAAGTAACCCAATAGCGAAATGTTCTCTTCGATCACTCAAGATAGTGACGGAAAGAACGTGAGCAATGTATATCCGAGCCAGCTGCTCAGGTGTACACTACCGATCAAGCTCGTTAGCCGCCAACTCGTCGGCAAGAACTGAGTACAGACAAGACTGCGCGTACACGTGAAGGGCCGACGCTAGACGGTCCCCCAGAAGGTCGCGCAGTCTCTTATCTGACCCCTTAACGAACTCTATGGCTACGGGCTCGCCTCCAAAAGAAAAACCCGTAATCATAGAGAAATCAAAAGGGGTAACTGTCATCTCTCCCCATGGAAAGTGAAAAGTGTTGGTGGAATCCCACCAAAACTCCAGCAATCCACGAAGGAAAGCTGACGATGTAGGATGACTCGATTAATCCCGAAGAGCCGCCAGCTGGGAGTTAATCCCCGAAAGCTCCACAATCTCCTTTACCACCTCGGGCAAACTCGCAAAACGGGCTCGCAGGTCACCAGAGCCGTACAAACGCAGGCTAGGCTCACTATAAAGAAAATAAAAAATAATAATAAATAAAAAAACGGTTATGGTTTAAAAAGGAGAGAAAACAAAGGAAAAGAGAAAAAACGAAGGCGCAAAGAACTCACGATGCCGCGCCACCCTCTAATCGAGACGTGATGGTCTGGGTCCCACTTAAGGACCCTAGGGTCCCAATTGGGAGGAGCCTCCCAAGCCGCATCCTCCTGGCGACGCCGATCTGTTGCGACGCGTCGCTCTCGAACCTCCTCTCGAGGACGGGTCACCCTCTTTCGAGGGCGAACCGCCATGTCAGGACCCTCTAGAATCTCCTCAGCATCGACGAGTGGAGGTGAGTCCATGCTATGATGGATAAAGTTTCTTTATTAGTTTACTTTCTTTCTTAAACTAAGCTAATATACGTATTCTAGACCCATTTCGGCAGCATAACGGCTGTCGATAGGGCAAAACACGAAAATCGAATGCCACCCATACTTGGGGGCTACAATACCTGCAGTTAAACTCAGTAAATGGGGGCTTCTAACACCCACAAAAGCCATCCTATACCAGTTTCAACTAAGCATTCAAGGGATTGTATTTCAAAATCTCAAAGAATCAACTACTCCTAGACGAATAACATTAATATAACATGATTATCGTCTACCAAACAATTAAACATGGCAAAAGTAAGCTAAGAGTATGTTTCGCGCCATTTTTCAACAATTCAAAATTTGCAAAAAATGAATTATGAAAGTAATATTGGTTCCATCACTATGATCTACTTCATAATCTGCAAGTGTAACCAAAATGAGAAAAAAAAGCAATAAAATCGAGTAAAATTTGAAGAAAAAGAGCAAGAACGAACTTGAACAAAGAAATGCTCATATAAGGTTCAATACATAACCATTTTTCATGAAATTTGTTGCAAAACACTCCTTAAACATAGTATAACAACATGAAACAAACAATTTCAAGAATAATGGACCGAATAAAAAACCCCCAAATTCAAAATTTAGGGTTAAACGGTTCAAAAATCGTCCCAATTAAGCCTAAATCAAACGAAATTTAACAAAAAACTTACATTGGATTATGGCAAATATGAATAAGGGACGAGATCTACTTCCTTTAGCTTTGAAAAATAAAAAAAATTTGAGCTTCCTAGAGATAGAAAGGGGCGAAAATGGCGAAGGAAGAAGAGAAAGAGTGCGAAATGAAAATCTGCGCTCAGCGATTTCACTTTGCTGATATAAATGTCGTGCGCAACTGAATTTGTTGCGCATGACATACCAGCACAACTCAAAACGATGAGCACGCCTGGCCAGCGCGACCCACTGAGTTGCGCGCGGATACTGGTCACTAAAATGACCGAAATCCTGATTTTGATCCGTTTGATCATTTTTCAACGGTTTTTGCTCGTTATTAGACGTAATGGCGCTCAAATTATCAAAATCTTTTAAATTGCTTTGCATATTGTAGTTTGTTTTCTTCTTTGTTAGTTTTTTTGCATCATTCTTGCATGCACACTGTGCTTTGTGCCTTCCCTAAGCATACATTTTGAACGTTTTTCATAAGAGTGTCTTAAGACGTTCCGTGGTGGTGCTTTACGTAAAAGCACCCATAGACAGGTTTGTCATTTTGCTGTACTAACGTTACAAATGTCTGGCTTTTCTTCTTTTTTACGTCTGAAGCAAAAAGGAAGGCGTTGTCATGCAGCATAAAAATGCAAAAGGCGTATCGTATGGCGCAAAATTGTACGGCGTAGGTGTGTCGTAAAATTTCACTTCAGCTCAAGCTTTGCGAGATCCACCTCTCGGGACTAAAAGGTGGAGGATTACTTTAGGTGTTAGCTCATGAGTCGATAGGTGCGCCGAACCATCAGGAACAGACACTTCTTGATTTGGGAGCAAATACGGTAGTTAGTGAGCTTACTAGCTTACCAAACAGTTAGGGTGTCCGTCCACCCCCTGTATAAAGAAGCGACGAGACGATGTCGCGCCTATGTAGTCACGTGCCTCCAGTCCTCAGACACGTGTACTCATCTTTTGGACAAAACTGCTGAGAGAGTTGCTGCCTTTCTTCCCTCTCACTGGATTTGGATATATGCCTCCAGTCCTAAGACATATATTTCTATCTTGTGGACATCTGAATCGAATACCGGACCATTTCGGCTCAAATACCGAAAACCCTTTTTCATTTTTTTACTTTGTTAAAGTCAAGCTAAAGTTTCAATGACATATCAAGGGACTTCAGACCAACGATGACATGATTGAGAGGAAATCATCCCCTTTTATTCTATTTTAAAACTGATCTCTTCTCATGACTTGACATCACTTAGAACACCTTTACTTTTAAAAGCGTTCTACAATTGCAACGGGTCAATCTAGATTCTTTAGCGCGTTAAGACAATGGAAAACTTTTTCTAGCCTTAATAGCTACTTGTTTCAAACACTTAGCGAATCAAGGATCGTTTCAACATCCTTAACATTTTTGAAAGATTCTCTATTCTTTGGGAACTTCGCAAAATAAGTCTCGGATTTATTTCCTTGACTACTTTGATCATCGTTTATTCTAGACTCGATCAAAGTGAGGGCTAACTGTAGACATCTACTTTTGGCCTTCTGTCCCGACAAGAAGTGCAATGACGATAAATAAAATCATCTTCGTGTTAGATTGAAGTGGAGAATGCTTATGGATAACTAGTTAAGCTACATAACACAAAAACTAGCCCGAACAAAATAAACAAAGCTAAAATGAGGTACAATTAATTAAATCCGATCAATATTAGGCTTAAGCCCGTGCTTAAAACCCAATTATGACGGATTTAGGAGCGTCAGGTTAAATTTTAATGCTGCCACAGGAAAATCCGCGCGCATCTCAATCAGTCACGCTAGGCAGGCGCGCGCAACTAATTCAGTTGTGCGCGACACTCAGCGCAACCAATTCAGTTGCGCGCGACACTCAGCGCAACCACCAGAGGTGCGCTCGCGGAAGATTCATAATTTTATGAAAATATGGAATCGAATCTTACCATAAAGCCGCGCGCAAGACACTTAGTTGTGCTGCCAATAGCAGCGCAACCAAATCACTTGCGCTGGGATGTCGCGCGCAACTAATCCTGTTGCGCGCGACACCTGCTGCGGCAGGATGTTCAAAACCGTAATCCTATCTGTTCCCTATAAATACAGGCTTAATCCGAGGCTTAAACACACAGAAAATAACCTAAAACTCTGGCGGAATACTTGTGAATTTGTGCTACCTAAACCCTCTTGTCCTAAACACTCACTGTAGGGAATAATTTCAAGCTTTAAATCCCACTAGCTTAAACCCCACTGTGATCATACACTAAAGTACGGTGGCGTCTAAAAGGGAAGAAGATAGAGCAAAAGAGTCGCCAACAAGTTTTAGGAACTTGTAAACCGTTCATAGGATGAAGGTTACACCCCTTAACGATCTTAGAGATCGTCAACTCCATAAGGTCTAGAACCAAATAAGGGTTCGGGGATGAAGGTACAAATCCAACCTAAAAGAGATTGAACCTGCCCTAATAATAGGCCTCTACTTTATTCTGATCGTATTCATGTGCGCTTCCTGATTATCATGCAATCAATGAGATTAACCTAAACCTGTTTAATCTATGTTGGTTGAATATAATGCACAAATAAACTATTATTGGCGATCACTTGAATTATAATCACAATTAACCCTAACAAGATTATTAAATATCTTATTAAGCGTGATTACAAGTACAAATTCCCTTTAAACATGCATAAAAGGTGTGATCAAGCAATAACAATAAATAAGTATCAAGCAATATAATAATAATAATGATAAAATCATAACAATAATAATCATAAATAAAATAATCATCATCAAAATAATAATAATAATCATAATCATGTTCATAAATTATAACAATTATAATCATAATCATGTTAAAATTAAAGCATAATAAAAATATCAAGATCCTAGGCATGATACTAACAAGATTAATAACAAACCCTAGCATGTCACTAAGCAATAAAAATCAAATCTTTAACCCTAACATGATACTAACAATCATAAATATTAGGAAGAACATAGGAAGCATCGTAACAATCATATTTAATATTAAAATTACCCTAGACATGATACTAGGAATATCATAATAACAATGTAAACATGATTTCTACATCATAACATCAATAAATCAATTAAAGCACTTACTTTGATGCCTCGTACCTCTTTCTAATAACAAAATACACACGTTAGTAACTTCAAGGAAAATAATAAAACAAACAATTAAATTAAATAATTGAAATAGAGATTTGGGACCAAACCCTCAGAAATTAAAACCTTTCACGTCTAGGGCGAAGGCAACTTCGAATATGGCTAGGTGTTTCTAGATCTTGTGAATGCGGAATTTTGTATGAGAAAACAAAGTTTAGAAAAGAGAGAGAGAGAGAATAATCAAGGAAATCTTGATGAGAGTTGGTGAATGAAAAAGAGAGAATTAGAGAATCAATGATTGCGAATGAAAACTGATTGTAGGTGAATGATGGATGTAGATGATGAATGAAAACGGAGTTTTTAATACGATATTTATAGAGAAAATCAGCCAAAAAGATAAAATAAACAAAACAGAGTTTGACGCACAGAAAACACAGCTGGCGCCACCCTTGGCTAACTGGCGCCAGGCACCAACACTAGCGCCAGGCGCAAATGGCTAGCGCCAGGCGCCAGGCCTGGTTCCAGGCGCCAAGGCCTGGGGTTAGGCGCCAAGCTTATTTCCAACGCGTTTTCGAAAATCCGATAAGTTTACCGTACTGGAGGATAAAATCATATAATTTCCTCGAAAATGCTATTTGATTTTGATTAAAACTCTGAAAAGTTAACAAAAGTCAATTTATCAATGCTAATTGAATTAGGAATGAAAAGAACCTTCTAGAAGAATCCAGAAGACTAAAACCATTCCTAATTGCATTAGGAATGATAAATCATATTAGGCCCTCCCCTAGATCATTTGGCCGTATATAAGGCTCAAACCGGGCCCAGTTTAGTAAATTGGCCATAACTTCCTCAATATTCATCGGAATTGGGCTTATAATATATCGTTGGAAAGGTCTTTGCAAGCCCCATCCAACTACACTACTATTGGACCCATATCATGGACCAACCAAACTGGATTGACTGTTTTCTTAAAATAAGTTTTCAAAAATAGAGAGAAGGGAAAAGAATTAAAACTACTCGCAACACTAGACTTTCCACACTTTCACTTCATTCGATTATGATTCGACGCGAAAGGTACTCATCACCGGGTTTGGTTTTGGGGAGACACAAATGGGTGTCTATAGAAGCCCCCACTTTGACTGAGTTTGGAGAAACGCAAGTTTCGAAAACAAAAGTCAAAGTAGCGATAGGGACGGAGAATGACTCAGAACGTTCTGCGATCCTAAATCACTCTTATAACGCCGATACCTGCAAAACTAGCATTAGTTAAACAGATAAAAGAGTTAAGAAATGCGTATCTTGCACCGTCGAGCACAGGTCTCTGAAAGTAACCGATTGTTGCTGCTTCTGTTGTTTTGATGACCTCCTACAAGCTAGAGAATGCCATCCCGCTTGAAAACCGCTACGCCTGTAATTGCTTCCAAATTAGAAGATTGCTTCGCCTGAAACGATCCTCCTTTGCTATGATAATATTCCACGTCCAAGGGAATACCATCGAAAATTGCTTCTCTTGAAACAAACCCTCATCCGTATTGATAATATTCCACGTCCAAGGGAATACTATCGAAGATAACTTCGCCCGAAATTACCTCCAGTTGTTCGTGACAACTCTCCGCAAGCTAGGGAATGCTGTCGAAGATATCTTCTCTTAAAGTCATCTTTTGATGCGATAATTTTCCAAAGGAAATTACCGAAGATCCACGCCTGTCGATCTTTAAAAGTTCGCCTGAACTTTGCTCCCGCTATGCTTGTACGTCGGCGCTTCTGTTGTTTTGAACCTGTATGTCGGTGATTTTTGCTTTTGAACCAATATGTCGGTGCTTTTTGCTAATGAGCCAATGCTTAGGCGCTTTAAGCTAAGTGAGACGATCTCTTATCAGGTCGATCACTTCATGTAATCAAGCCGATAACTAAATCATGTCAAATTTCTTAGAGGGGCTAACTGGCGTACCAAGGAACCCAAAAATATGTTGCAGAAGGCTAGCACAACCTCATCAGGTTGCTGGGTGCTTTGGCGCCGCTGAAAAACCATCAGCGCCACCTTATTAGCATTAGCGCCAGGCGCTAATATTGGCGCCAGGCGCCAAGCCTAATTTATGACGCCAATGCATAGGGCTTGGCGCCAGCACGAGGACTTCTTTAAATACCCCTTTCCCCTTCATTTTGCTACTGCTCGTCGCGATTTTGCTCGAAAGAAAGTCCGAAAACTTCAATTGCTCGGTGCTTGCTCGTTTCTCAACCGAATTCGCTCAAATTTGTTGCAAATCAAAGCTCTTTTTATCTATTTTCCTGATCTATGTAAGTTTTCTTCAAACTCACATCAGTTTTTTACGAATTCTTGACATGTTTATTCACGAATTTCACGAATTTGCTTTGTTTGTCAAGTTTTATGCCATGAAATTGCTTGATTATGTTTATATATTGCCTTGGGAGTAATTTGAGACTTGTTTGACTCAATTTGGTGAAGAAATGAGCAACTTGCCATTGTTGGACCTCTTAAGGTCGTGAAGAACAATGTGGCTTGTTCTTGACATTTTTGCTAGCAATTATTGTTCAATTTGTCACAATAATCACTATAGTGTTGCAAGAAATTGTTTGGTTGCTTGAAAAATACTGTTATGCTCAATTCGAATTTGTGCTCTGTTTTAGTACTACGTACTCTGTTTTTGCAAACATAGTATCATGCGGCTAGGCGAACATTAGATACTATAGAACCTTAATTTATGATAACTCTGCACAATGTAGCATGGCTAGACAGCGAGACTCGGGTTCACGGTCCTGAAACACTAGACGGGAGCATGAGCCCGTGGAGGACGACACCGAGCCGTCCACTTCGCTTGGCCGACTTCCGGAGTGGGATGAGCGGACCCTGTTCTTCGCCCCTGTCCACCACATTTCTGAAAGGGTGAGACGGGGCATCGCGCCCGGGAGGACGCGGCATCACGACTCCAGCTGTGATGGTTTAGGCGATTTGTACAGGATGTACATCGCCAGGGATCATGAGATGAGACTCCTATGGGATTCTTGTGGACTAGATACTCTGTTCGAGACCTCCGAGGCTATGGTTGCCTCCAGCGGGGGTCACCACGTAGTGCGCGCTTTGGTGGAGTTCTTCTGGGACACTACCAACACCTTCCATTTCCCCTGGGGCGAGATAATGGTCACCCCTATGGACTTCAGTCTCATCACAGGACTGGAGTTCACTTCTATGCCACTGCCGTTTGATAGTGGAATCGACGTCTTCTCTCCGGAGGTCGAGGAGTTGTTGGGGCCGATCGCTATTCGGGCCCGAGCTGAGGTCGAGACGACTCAGTTTAGTGCTAGAGGAATTCGCCGCTCGACGCTAGCAGGGCTCTTGATGACGATGCGACCACCCGAGAGCAGTGGGTGCATATCTTTGTGCTAATGTTGTTGTCAGGGACATTCTCCCCCGACAAGGGTAGTAGGGCATTGCTTTACTACCTCCCTGCTGTCCGTGATCTTCACCAGATCGGGACTTATGACTGGGCCAGCTTGGCCTATGCTGACTTTGTTCGTGCGCTGAGGGACTCGTGTCGACACTGGTCCTTTGGGACGAACGTTGCTTTGTCTGCCTTTTGGAAGGTCGAAGAGGTAAACATTTACTCCCTACAAAGTTTAGCTCTGCATATTAGTTTAGCATTTACTCACACTTTTAGCTCTTTGTAGATCTGGTTCTACGAGTACTTTCCTTCTGCTGCGCCGGCGAGACCATCGCCGCGGGGATTTCCAGTGAGCGCCTCTTGGGGCGGTCATCATGTGGATATGTCTACTGCACATGTCCGGAACTGGATTATCTCGGTACGACTTTTATTATTTATTTTGCTTTTCCGCGGTGCTTTAGACATAATCTTGCCTGATTGATGCTCTTTATAGGGACCTGAGGTGGTATACCGGCCGTGGGGTGGTTGAACAGTCCCTGGGTTAGCCGCACAGTATTCTGTTGAGCGTCGCTATTTTCTGGGGACTTATAGAGAGACCGCGTACTTAGGAGAGAGGGTTGCTAGACAGCATTCTTCTGATGTCTTCGTCGTTCCTACTGCTCCACCACGTCATATGTTCGAAGAGGCGCGATTGTCGAGCATGTCTGAGGGAGCTCGTACCCCTTGGCGGTCCCATGTAATCCTCGGGAGGTGTTATGCTGAGGATCTATTACCTTTGTTTGCTCCAGCCCCCGTACCGGCTGAGGATGTGAGGGTAAGATTTTCAGCTCTTTACTTTCCACGAGGTAGCCCCCAAGTAATGTTTTACTGACTTTTTTGTCTTATCAGGATGGTGCTGTTGAGTTCGTGCCACCCCGTATGTCCATCCACTATCAGGGGATGTATGGGCCGATTAAGGAGATGATTTCTCCAGCTCCCGAGGGTGAGCGCTTCGTAGAGCGGTCAATTCCTCGCCACCAGACTCGAGTAAGCCTAGTTACCCACAAATTTTTTTTTTGTTTTTGTCCATATATCATGCATGTTTACTGACTTATTTCTCTGACAGTTTTCACGTGAGGTGGTTTCGGCGATGGCACGATGTATAGATGCCTTCCGGAGCCAGCTCGTCCAGATGAGGAATGCGGCCACCTGCCGTCGGGATGACGTCATCCGAGAGGTAGCCTTTCTTTACTCATTATTTTTGCATTGCTGCTTCACTTTTACCTTGTTTCTGACTTAATTTTTTTTGCAGGGCCAGCCTATTGCTTCTCACACCCGTATGAGACCTGAGGGGCGGAGGGATCCAGCAAGGTCTAGCTCGAGACGTCGCCGCACTTCGTCAGGGGGTAGAGGTGGTCGCTCTGAGGCTGCTTGTGCGGACGTTGCAGAGGGCTCGAGATCTTCTTCTGAGGGTGCTCACGCTGCACCGGTAGGAGAGGCTACCTCGGCTTTCAGAGGTGGTGGGATGTACGAGATAGGCTCCTCATCGTAGCAGCCTCTGTGGCCTCAGCCTCAAGTTGATCCTGGCTGGAGTGGTCCCACATTGAGTCTTCCTCCTCCTACGGAGACTGGAGCTGGAGCTGGTGGAGAGGTGACTCCTCGTACGACGCATTTTTATGACATGATGGGCATACGTCCTCTGGCGCCGTAGTTTGTTCCTGTGTATATTTTATTTTGACTTTTCCTAGAACTTTGCCTTAAACTCATTATACATTTTGTATATTTATGTCATTATGAGTTTATTTGATTGTTATTATTATGTGTATGTTAGTGTGTGCAAGAAAAGTGTGACAAACAATTTTGCGCAAAAATTTTGTCATTTTTATTATTGATGGAGGGTATCCGACTCTCTCCCCCAAAAAGAAAAAATAAAAAAAGGAAAAAATTGAATAAAATGTCGGGTGTTTGGAATTTAAAATAAAGTCCAAAAAGAATAATATAAATTAAAAATAATAGCTATATTTAATTAATTAAGAAAAAGGATAAAAAAGGATGTTTAGGAAAATTAAACGGAGCCATAAAGTCATTAACCGACTCGAGTTTAATATTAAAAACGCAAGTTGAGCACGCGCGGCTGATCTGGCAACTTGGCGCCAGCTGGCGCCACACTATGGTGCATGGCGCCAAGCGCTACACTTAGCGTGTGGCGCCAAGCGCTGACGGTTGGCGCCAATCACGGGGTTTTGACGCCAATTGACGTTGATTCCGTATTTCAGGGAGAAATCCAATGCCATTAATAGTTGGAGAGACTATGATTAGTCTAGATGAATTGAAAAGGGACCCTAAAGCACCTTATCGCGGCTCTCCAATTTTATTACAGGTAGAAAAATAATATTTTTAATTACAAAAATCAAAAAATATATTTTTGTATTGTAATAATAATTTATTTGTATTGCAATTTTTTCACAGATGTGGCTAATGGAGAGGCTAGGATTAATTAGCCCTCCGGACGATATTGAGAAGTATACTCCCAATTGCTTCGTGAGAAGGAAGAAGCGCATCCCTAAAATTGGGCGCCATGGGTGGAGAAAAGTCTTCGAATCACGTGATTTTGCTATCAAGTGGGTCGTCCCATGGTGGAAAATAGAAAGGATGGTTGGTGTTAACAAGCAACCTTTCTGCCGTCTTCCAAGCTTGTCTCGTGTAACTTATTATTACCCCTGCAGGGTAAAAAGACAATACGGCTTGCTTCAGAATATTCCTTCCGGGGATCTTCGTCCTCCCTTTGAGTACCCTATTTCTCAAGAAGTAGATAGATTTGATGCTTACTGGAGCGCTAGACCTTTATGGGAAGTGATTACCCAAAAGGTCCCTCCTTCTTTGCCCAATGATATAAAGAAGTGGTTGCTGAAGAAATCTTCGATTGATCAGGGTAGAACCGATGTGAAGAATCGTCTAGGTGACAGGGTGATTCCTGCCAAGGAACGCTTAGGTGCAAGAATTGAATTCAAAACACCTGCAATGCCTAGGAAGAAAGGTGCTACCAAAGATAAAGGGAAAAGGAAAGCTAACACCAAAGATAAAAAGGCTTGGGTGGAAAAGAAGCATGGAGTGTTAGCTGAAGGGGAGACTATCTACTCCAAAATTGAATGTAGGTCCTCTAAAGGATGCCTACTAGCTAAGGTTGTGGATGAAGAGGAGGAAGCAGACAAAAATTGGAAAAGGGCGAGAAAGGAAAAGAAAGATTAGGAGCATTGCTTATCCTTCAATTTATTAGACTTAGTTTGTTATTTTTTATTTAAAAGTAATTTATTTCACCTTTATTTAAATTCCATCAATAATGTAATTTTGTTTTATTAATGAAATTTCAGCTTTTAATTAAATTGTTTACTTTAAATTTATTTTATTAAAGCAATGAAAATCGAAAAAAAAAATCAATTTTCCAGAAATTCTTCGAGTACGGAAGTCGAAAATTTTCCGAAAAACACCGAAATTCACCCAGAATTTATTTCCGAATTGGCGCCGGTTATTGGCATTTGGCGCCTGTCATTTAAGTCTGGCGCCAGGCGCCAATTCCATCGGCTGGCGCTGATGACTTCTGGCTGGCGCCAAGATCTTCTTTGCGACGCCGATGATCCGCCGATTTTCTGTTGAATTTTTAATTAATTCTGGAACGCGGAGATGTCGAAAAATAAAGTGGCCGCACCCGTAAAGGGTTGCCTACGTATCCTTTCTTAAGGAATCAGGCCGAACGTAACTCTCTTGAGTATCCTACTCAAGTACTTATGGGTAGTATTTCTTAAGTTGGTCAAGATTTGTCATGTTTGAGAATTCATTGCCATCCATATCAGTTAGTTTTGCTGCACCTCCTGACAGGATTGTTTTGACAATGTAGGGTCCAGACCAATTAGGTCTAAATTTTCCCCTTGGGTCTAAAACATTTTTCTTTAGTGCTTTTAATACCAAATCTCCTACTTTGATATTTCTTGTCTTGACCTTCTTATTAAAATGCCTAGACATACGAGTTTGGTAACACTGAGTGTGATGTAGAGCTTCTAGTCGTTTTTCGTCGAGTAGAATCAATTCTTCGTATCTTGCCCTAGTCCATTCAACTTCATCGAGTTTACTCTCTAACGCGATGCGTAGAGATGGTATTTCTAGTTCGACAGGTTGTACGACATCCATTCCATATACCAAGGAAAATGGCGTATTTCCTGTTGATGTACGGATTGACGTGCGATAACCCCACAATGCGAAGTAAAGCTTGTCAGGCCAATCCTTATAATTTTCCGTCATTTTCTCAATGATCGTCTTTAAATTTTTATTAGCTGCCTCGACTGCTCCGTTTGCTTGAGGTCTATAAGGGGAAGAATGATGATGTTGAATGCCATATTTTTGTAGCAATTCTTCACATTCGGCTTGAAAGTGAGTTCCATTGTCACTTATCATTTCATGTGGGACTCCGTATCGGCAGATAATATTTCTTTCGATAAAGAGTGCTACATGTTTTGCAGTGAGTTTAGCGTACGATTGCGCTTCGACCCACTTTGTAAAGTAATCGATTGCTACTAGGATAAATTCGTGGCGAACTGTTCCTGGGGGAGTGATTTCGCCAATGATGTCAATTCCCCATGTAGAGAATGGCCATGGCGATGTGTAGGTGTAGAGCAAAGATGGAGGGATATGTTGTAAATTGGCATAAATTTGGCACTTAGAGCATCTTTTTACGTATTGATGGCAATCCCTATTCATTGTAGTCCAATAATATCCTTCTCGCATTATTTTCTGGACTAACATTTTGCCATTTATATGTGTCCCACAGATTCCTTCGTGGACTATTCGCATTGCTCTTTGTGCATCCTTCTTTCCTACGCATAGGAGAGCTCGACCTTTAGGTACCCTTTTATTTAGCTCGTTGTCTATGAGTACATATTGAGAAGCCAAAAGTCTTAATGCTCGCTTTGCTCTTTTGTCAGCATGAGGGGGGTATTCTCCATTGGTGACATAATTGAGTATGCCCGTGTACCATGGTTCTTCTTCTTCTTCGCCTTGGACTACTTTGTCGTCTTCTATGGCCTAGATGTATGCTGGTTTGTGCCTTTTTTCGATAGTTAGAGGCATTTGCTCGATTTCCGTGGGAATCCTAACCATTGAGGCTAATCTTGCCAAGGCATCAGCAAATTGGTTTTCTTCTCTAGGTAGATATGCGTATTCTACCTTCTCTAACTGATCGGTAAGAGTTTCCAGATAGGTTTGGTAAGGGGCTAGGCTTTCGCTCCTTACTTTCCACCTCTTAGATATCAGATTGATGATCAAAGAAGAGTCTCCGAATATCCTTAACTTCTTTACTCCCAATGCCAAAGCTGTTTCAAGGCCTACCACGCATGCTTCATATTCAGCAGCATTGTTGGTAACGTCGAAATCAAGCTTTGTGGAGATTGGAACGTTCTCTTCTTTAGGTGATACTAGTAGTACTCCGACGCCACACCCCTTTTGGTTTGAGGCTCCGTCGAAATACAAGGTCCAAGTATCATCTTCGGTAACCATTAGGTCTTCATCTGGAAATTCATTGTCTTGTATTGGCGTCGAGTCTTCTATTGGAAAATCTGCTAGAAAGTCTGACACCACATATCCTTTAATAGCTTTTTGTGGCATGAATCTTACATCAAACTGGGCTAGATTGACTATCCATCTTGAAATGCGTCCATTGAGTGTAGATTTTTGAATATATACTTGAGTGGATCTAATCGGGAGACTACGAAAACGGTATGCACCAACATGTAATGTCTTAACTTAGTTGTGGCCCACACCAAGGCGAGGCACAACTTCTCGAGCGGTGTATAGCGTGCCTCGTATTCGAGCATCTTTTTGCTTAAGTAGTAAATTGCGTTCTCTTTGCCTTCTACTTCTTGTGCTAGCATAGCTCCCATTGTCTCTTTGGTAATCGTCAAATATAACCTAAGAGGTATTCCGGGGAGTGCTGGTGCTAATACGGGAGGATTTGCGAGATAGGCTTTGATCTTTTCAAAGGCTTTTTGACACTTGTCATCCCATATTACAGGTACATTCTTCTTGAGTTTTTTGAAGATTGGTTCACATATCGTCGTCAGTTTTGATATGAACCTACTTATGTATTGCAACCGGCCAATAAATCCTCGAATCTGTTTCTCACTCTTGGGCGGTGGCATGGACATGATTGCTTTGATCTTGGTTGGGTCTACCTCTATTCCTCTAGAGCTTATGACGTATCCCAAGAGCTTGCCTGAGGTGACTCCAAAAGCACATTTTGATGGATTCAACCTCATATTATATTTTCTTAACCTTTCGAAAAATTTCCTTAAGGCTACTTGATGGCCTGGACGGTCTTTTGATTTTACAATCATGTCGTCGACATATACCTCGACTTCTTTGTGCATGTCATGGAGTAAGGCAGTTGCTGCACGTTGGTAAGTAGCACCCGCATTTTTCAACCCGAATGGCATTACCGTGTAGCAGTAAGTTCCCCATGGCGTTATAAAAGTTGTTTTCTCCATGTCTTCTTCTGCCATGAGAATCTGGTTGTAACCTGTGTATCCATCCATAAACGAAAGAAGCGCGTGATTTTCCGTGTTATCTACTAGAATATCGATGTGTGGCAAAGGGAAGTCGTCCTTTGGACTTGCCTTATTTAGATCTCGATAGTCGACACACATCCTTACCCTTCCGTCTTTCTTCGAAACTGGGACGGCGTTGGCGACCCATTCGGGGTATTTGGATACCTTGATGAAACCTGCAGTTATTTGTTTTTAAACTTCTTCTTTTATTTTAAGTGCTACGTCGGGTTTCATTCGACGCAACTTTTGTTTTACAAGTTTCATTCCTGGAATTAGTGGTATAGTGTGTTGAGCTATCTCTCTATTAATGCCTGGCATATCTTCATATGACCAAGCAAATACATCGATAAATTCTTTAAGTAAGTTAATTAAATCGGTTCTTTCTTGTTTATTCAATGTTAATCCGATTTTAACTTCTCTTTTATGAGTTGAATCATTCCAGATATAAATTGTTTTAGTCTCTTCAATTACCGGTGTTTTCTTTTCGAGTGTTTCCATTGCTTTAATAATTTCTTTGTCTTTTTCATCGTTAGCTAAGCAATGCTCGTCATCTTGGGTTAAGGAAGAACACGAGAACTAAGGAGAATGAGAAATATTATTATACTCTGAGATCATTACATCAAAGAGTGATATGTCCTCAGGGACTAGATCACTAACTATCCTAGGAGAAGCAATAGGAGGGGGAGGTGTTACTACTAAAGACTTAGAAAACTCTAGAGGGAGAGACTCCGACTCAGACTCTGACTCAGACGACTCCGCAAACATCGGTCCTTGCCCTGTCGCGATTGATATCTTCCTTCCGCTTGGAGTAATCACTTTGATAGTCTTGCGCCACCCTTGTAGTGATCCTTCAGCTGGAGTAATTAGCTTTGAGGGGTCGAAGCTTTCACTTTCTAGGACTGTTTGAATGAGTGAGGAATTATCTTCTTCATAAGTTGGATCATTCTTTTCTCGCCCAAACAGTAATCCCATGACGTTAAAGTCAAAGCATGGGGGTGCTTTCTCCTTATGGACGGGAGTTGGGATTTCATTAGTGAAGTAGCAATCCAAGAAAATCTCGAATCCCGGTTGTCTTATGCCGTTTACAACAAATGGCTCGGGAAATTCATGGCATGGATAGTCCTCTCCTTCTTTTATGAACTGACCATTAAGTGTAAGAGGGTACTGATCCATTGGAATTGCTTTCTTTTGAATGCGAGCGTCCCTACGTGCTTTCAACTTTTCCTGGGCTCGCTTGAGATCTTTCCGAGTCGGTTCTAAACCAAGTCCGAAAGTATCTAACTTAGGGAGGCCAGGTGACTCCAGCGGTTTTTCTATTCCTTTCTTCTTCCCTAGGGTCATCCCGGGAAAGTGTCCTTGTTTCTTCAGCATTGCATTGACAATCATGTTTGAATGGGGGTCATGGCAAAGAGGGGTCCTTTCATCCTCCTGGATTAAGGAGACTTCTTCGTTAAAGCCCCATAAATCTTCATCATCTTCGTCGTGCTCTACATTAATGATTGGATTCTCTATGGATTTGATTCTCATAGGCGAAGCATCTATAGTAATTGGAATTCCCCCAACTATAGCTTTTACTTGTTGGTGGAGAGATGAAGGGACGGCCTTTAGATCATGAAGCCAAGGGCGTCCCAACAATAAGTTGAATGAAGCTTTGATGTCCACTACTTGGAAAGTAGTAGCATGTTCTATTGCTCCTACCGTTACATTTAGGGTAATTTTGCCAAGAGCTTGATGACGAGTATTATCGTAGGCTCTTATTCCTTGTGTGGACGGAGTTAAGTCTTCATCCCTTATGCCGAGCATCCTCGCGGTTCTAAGTGGACAGACATTGATAGCCGATCCATTGTCTACAAGAGTCATAGGAACATTCATCCTTTTGCAAACTATCGTGAGGTTTAATGCCTTGTAATGTTTGTCACCTTCTGGGGTTAAATCTTTGTCAGAAAAGGTGATCAAATTAATCGGACTAGGAAGGTCACTTGTGAGGAAGTTGGCTAGTCCCTCAGGAGTAGTGTCAGAATCTATCCCGATTTTATCCAAGGCATTCATTACAGCCAACCTATGTTCTCGAGATGTTGCCAGAATTTTCCATACATTCATCTCAACTTTTGTCTTCTTGAACTGCTTAACAATGTCGTTGTCTTCAATGATAGGTATGGGAACTTATTGTATGATATGGTTGGTATAGGTTGTGTTGTAACGGGAGGTTGCATTCTCCCAGATCTTGTGAGGACATCTATTGATGAGTCTTCTTCACCCCAAATGTCATCTGTGGTGTATGACACAGAAGGTGAAGGTCCTACTATGTCCTTTAGATAGACATCTTCTTCATCACTATCCCAAACTCCATTAATGGTTGTATCCTCTTCTTGTTGAACTTGGACTAGTTTCTTTTCATCAATCATTATCTGTACCAAATCCTTGAATTTGAAACAGTTTTCTATAGTGTGACCCCCTGATTGATGATACTGATAGTAGTATCTATCTGTCCTTTTTAATGACTCGAATGGTCTCGGTTCGAGAGGTTTGACCTCGCCACTCTCGGAGAGCATTTCAAACATTTGCGCATATGGGATCCCAATCGGAGTGTAGATTCTATTTCTCTTCTTGGGTTTTTCAGTGACTTGTAAGGGAAAGTGCTTTGCCTAGATCATAAGTCATTCTCACTGGTGTGAATTCATTTTTAGATTCTTCTTTCGGAAGTGGAAGCTCATCATATTTCTTATGGAGTTCGTTCATAACTTTGAGAGCTTCGCGTAGTAATTGCGATACCTCCTTCATAGACAGTGTGAGCAATTGTATATCATCTTTATTCGCCGGTTCTGGAAGGTTATCCTTGACATCGAAAAAGATCTCCTCTTCTTTTTCTATGGCATTGATTTCTTTGACAGGTCTAATGAGAGAGGAGGGGTCAACCTCGTTTTCCTCATCGGAGATAGTCAGGGTATGAGCTAGAGGTGCATTGTCAATGTTTGGCTTCTTACTGGTAGGGGGCAACGACAGTTTGTTATTGTCGATTAGGTCTTGGATATCTTCCTTAAGCTTCCAACAGCTTTCAGTGAGATGGCCCCTACCTTGGTGATACTTGCAGTGTGCATTGGGGTTCCAGTTAACTGACCTCTTCTCAACTGGTGGGTCCCCAAATGGTCCAATAGGAGTTATAAGACCTTTTGCATTTAATCGATCAAATGCGGTGTCATAACTCATGCCAATAGGGGTGAAGTTCCTCCTAAATGGTTTCTTCTGTCCTTGGTTGTTCATAGCAAGGACTTCTCCTAAATTAAAGGTGCTCACATTGTTTGAGTGGGCGGTTTTGGAAGAAGAAGGATTGTCGTTCTTCTTTCCTTTCCAGCCACTGTTGGAGTTATTGTTGGCAACTTTTAATTTAGCCAAGTCATCTTCAATGTTGATCCCAATGTCATAAACGGCCTTGAAAGTATGGAGATTATTTTGATACTTGAGATGCTTGGAATATTTTTCTTGGAGATTCTTGATGAACAGTCTCACAGATTCTTTTTCACTTGGCACCTCAATCATCTTAGGTGAGGTTTCTCTCCACTGTCAAAGAAAGAGGTGAAGCCTTCATTCTCTTTCTGCTTGAGGATTTCAAGTTCCCTATGATCAGTCTCGACTTGAATGTTGCACTTGTACCTATCAACGAAAGCGTTTGCTATTGACTCCCAGGTAGAGGTCTTTTATTTCTCGAGAGAAAAGAACCATTGTTGGCAAACGGTCTCGAGAGATAGTGAGAACAGAGAAGGGAAGACCTTCTTATTGATACCCTTGATACTCATTATTGTTTTAAATGCTCTTAAATGAAAGTAAGGGTTGTCAATTGCTCTGAATTTTGGGATGTCGTTGGCGCTGAACTTCTGCGGAAGAAGCTCTTTGTCCACCGAGATCCCTTGTGATGTAAGCTCTTGAAACTTGTAGTCGCTAGACAACTTGCTTAGACTCTCTTGCATGAGGTCCATCTGTTGTTGCTTCACGGGATCATCAATCTTGAGTGCGAGAAGCTTCAGTATCTCAGTCACAGTAGCCAGTTGGTTCTTAAGATCATTGACTTCTTCTTGTGTTGCCATTATAGTCTTAGCTTTTCTCTTGCGAGCTATGGGTTTGTCGAAAAGTTGGACTTGTACGAAGAGGTTGTCTTTGATTAATCGTCCTTCCTTTCTTGACCACGCGTTGTAAATTAAACCATTTTGCGTTTTAATTACTTGACTCGAATCAACTTGAATTTATAGTTTATTTTAAGGGAAAAAGAAAAGGGTGCATATTTTTGGAAAAAATAATGTACATATTTTTAGGAACTAAGTATTATTATTTTTTATTGGAGGATTAATATCCGACTTACCCCCCTAAAAAAAATGACGGAAAAACGCGCACACAAGACTCTCTTAATCATGGTCAAAGTATGTGTATTGGTGTGTGCGTTGAGTGTAAGTGACATGCTTGGACTCTTGTGTAAGACCATGGGACTTAGTGCCTAAACTCAATCATTGATTCAATTAAATATTATTGACAGCAAAATTAACCGAATTAAACAGAAGACTGATTAATTAGACCCTAGGTGATGACTCGACCAATAATCCGAACTGTCGGCCAAGCAACAGAACTGGCGTCGCACTGTGGAGCTTGGCGCCAGGCGACAGAACTGTCGTCAGGCGCTACACTCCATAATGTGACGCTATAACTCAGACCTTGGTGCCAATATTGGAGCTTCGGTCTTGGACTGTTTTCGGTGTTATTAATCAACTAGGGTATGCGTAAAGTCGTACTAGGTCAATTCCGATTAAAATATTAGACTTTATTGACTCAAATTAATTAATTAATTAATTAATTAGGCAAAGTTCTTTAAGTCATTAATTTATTTAGTCTCAACACGAGTCAGCAAACGGTTAAGAGAAACATAGAATATATATGCACAACAAATAATGCACAATTAGTCAAGTAGGCACAACATGATGCAATGCGTTTGCAACCTAACCATGGCTCTAGTTCTCTAAAGTTCGGGATATGGTTTAGTCAATAGAGGGTCCATGGTTAATTTTCCGGATGCACCGCGTGGAAGCCTAACCGTGAAGGGTTGGCCCGAGTGGATGGGACACCGCCAGTTTTAGAAAAAACTCGCTTCCATGGTTTGGTGAATTCAACATCTCGGATGTACCCTTTGTTGCACAGAGCGTTCAATCAGGTAGATGGAGCATGAATTCCCAGAGGGTTATGTCCATATGTAGAACACATACGGGTTTCAGAATAGTGAGAAAAAATTCAATCAAGAAGTAGGATCGAGCAAACAATACGAAAAACTGGTCGAAATTAGGACGCATATTTCTGGCTCGGTATTGGGGGAAATTAGCGCCAGCAAACAGAGACTGGCGCCAGCTTTTAACTGTAGCGCCTGGCGCCAATAGTGGCGTCTGGCGCTACGACTAAAATGCTGGCGCCAAGCTCTGGCCTCTGACGCTACTTCCCACATGCCTCAACAGCTTTCTGTGCTCGATAAAATTTTCTAGTTTCGCGCGGTGTTATTTCAGTCCTAGTTGTGAAAGATATTTCTCAAATTTCCTACGTGTAAAATTCTATGTTTTTAAGTCATTACGGATGGTCTTTCCAATGAGATCTTTTTTATGCATATGACAATAATGTTAATCAAAATTACGCACATGAAATACTTAGAACGTTTCGAGTCTCATCCACTCATTATAAATCATTGCCGAAACAAATTCAGGAATTAAAATAGAAATCCTCCCCAGTGGAGTCGTAAAAAACTGTAGGGAATAATTTCAAGCTTTAAATCCCACTAGCTTGAACCCCACTGTGATCATACACTAAAGTACGGTGGCGTCTAAAAGGGAAGAAGATAGAGCAAAAGAGTCGCCAACAAGTTTTAGGAACTTGTAAACCGTTCATAAGATGAAGGTTACACCCCTTAACGATCCAAGAGATCGTCAACTCCATAAGGTCTAGAACCAAATAAGGGTTCGGGGATGAAGGTACAAATCCAACCTAAAAGAGATTGAACCTGCCCTAATCATAGGCCTCTACTTTATTCTGATCGTATTCATGTGCGCTTCCTGATTATCATGCAATCAATAGGATTAACCTAAACCTGTTTAATCTATGTTGGTTGAATATAATGCACAAATAAACTATTATTGGCGATCACTTGAATTATAATCACAATTAACCCTAACAAGATTATTAAATATCTTATTAAACGTGATTACAAGTACAAATTCCCTTTAAACATGCATAAAAGGTGTGATCAAGCAATAACAATAAATAAGCATCAAGCAACATAATAATAATATTGATAAAATCATCACAATAATAATCATAAATAAAATAATCATCATCAAAATAATAATAATAATCATAATCATGTTCATAAATTATAACAATTATAATCATAATCATGTTAAAATTAAATCATAAAAAAAATAGCAAGATCCTAGGCATGATACTAACAAGATTAATAACAAACCCTAGCATGTCACTAAGCAATAAAAATCAAATCTTTAACCCTAACATGATACTAACAATCATAAATATTAGGAAGAACATAGGAAGCATCGTAACAATCATATTTAATATTAAAATTACCCTAGACATGATACTAGGAATATCATAATAACAATGTAAACATGATTTCTACATCATAACATCAATAAATCAATTAAAGCACTTACTTTGATGCCTCGTACCTCTTTCTAATAACAAAATACACACGTTAGTAACTTCAAGGAAAATAATAAAACAAACAATTAAATTAAATAATTGAAATAGAGATTTGGGACCAAACCCTCAGAAATTAAAACCTTTCACGTCTAGGGTGAAGGCAACTTCGAATATGGCTAGGTGTTTCTAGATCTTGTGAATGTGGAATTTTGTATGAGAAAACAAAGTTTAGAAAAGAGAGAGAGAGTGAGAATAATCAAGGAAATCTTGATGAGAGTTGGTGAATGAAAAAGAGAGAATTAGAGAATCAATGATTGCGAATGAAAACTGATTGTAGGTGAATGATGGATGTAGATGATGAATGAAAACGGAGTTTTTAATACGATATTTATAGAGAAAATCAGCCAAAAAGATAAAATAAACAAAACAGAGTCTGACGCACAGAAAACAGAGCTGGCGCCACCCTTGGCTAACTGGCCAGGCATCAACACTAGCGCCAGGCGCCAGGCCTGGTTCCAGGCGCCAAGGCCTGGGGTTAGGCGCCAAGCTTATTTCCAACGCGTTTTCGAAAATCAGATAAGTTCACCGTACTGGAGGATAAAATCATATAATTTCCTCGAAAATGCTATTTGATTTTGATTAAAACTCTGAAAACTCAACAAAAGTCAATTTATCAATGTTAATTGAATTAGGAATGAAAAGAACCTTCTAGAAGAATCCAGAAGACTAAAACCATTCCTAATTTCATTAGGAATGATAAATCATCATATTAGGCCCTCCCCTAGATCATTGGGCCGTATATAAGGCTCAAACCGGTCCCAGTTTAGTAAATTGGCCATAACTTCCTCAATATTCATCGGAATTGGGCTTATAATATATCGTTGGAAAGGTCTTTGCAAGCCCCATCCAACTACACTACTATTGGACCCATATCATGGACCAACCAAACTGGATTGACTGTTTTCTTAAAATAAGTTTTCAAAAACAGAGAGAAGAGAAAATAATTAAAACTACCCGCAACACTAGACTTTCCACACTTTCACTTCATTCGATTATGATTCGACGCGAAAGGTACTCATCACCGGGTTTGGTTTTGGGGAGACATAGATGGGTGTCTACACTCACCCCTTGATCTTTTGTTACTATGGTGGAGGTTTTCCAACAAGAAGGTGTCCATCAGTGTTCTAAACGGAGATCTAGCAAAGAGAAGTGGTAAATTCCCGAGCACTTAGATAAATCATATTTATTTTCTTTTTTAAAGGAACCTTAATTAATTAATTTGTATTGTTTGATCACCTTAAAAGGACTAATTAATTATTTTCACATAGTATCTTGCATTAAATAAAGATTAGAATTGGATAATTAATTGTTGGTTGATCACTTAAGCCAACGCGAATATTGTTTATTTTCTTGTTCTTTTCACGAATTTGATTAAATAAAGAATAACGACGTTGCAATGTAATTCCTACGAGAATTAACGTGTGTAAATAAAATCAACTAACTTAGCTTTAGGTATCACGTTGCATATATTTTTTGGTAATGAAATTGCAAAAAAGGAAGAGCTAGTAGAGGCCGTATTAGGGCTAGAATAGCGATTCCTCCTTAAAAGGAACGTTATTTTAGTACCCTCGCTCCCGAACTCATTCCTGGTTTATGTAGACCAATTTGGGCATGGGTAAACTTACGA
Source organism: Chenopodium album (assembly GCF_948465745.1). Classification (NCBI taxonomy): domain Eukaryota; kingdom Viridiplantae; phylum Streptophyta; class Magnoliopsida; order Caryophyllales; family Amaranthaceae; genus Chenopodium; species Chenopodium album. The sequence goes on along the minus strand of NC_137836.1, from coordinate 59,478,828 downwards.
TTCGTGCGAATTATTCCATGAACTCCACATGGAAGAAAGACATGAACGAGGTTTATGAGTTTTCCTAAAACTCATTGGCGACTCCTACTTGTTTGTTGTAAAAAAGCGTGATGAGAGTATCATTTCTAATTCAAGGTCTCCCAAACAGTCAGGAATTCAAATCCTAATATTACCTAACAAGTGTAAAGTCAAAGGCTTTTAAGTGGCCGTGGGCATCTAAGGAAGGACCCCCTTACGATGGGATCACCCTCTTTACAGAGCGACACAATTAGTATACATGGATGGCAACGGTTTCCACAATTTAACCAATTTAGATCAACTCAAGAAATTTTATGCCTAGTTGCAAAGGGTTCAAGGCCCGTTAGAGCTACGTTTGGCCTGATTCCTTTTAAGGATACATGGGCAACCCCTCAAGGGGGCCCGACAACTTAAAAAAATAAACATCCTTCCCCCATAACCATACTCACGGCATATATTGAGGAAAACTGCAAAGAAGCATCCACCACGTGTCACGATAAAAAAACGTTGCGGCGCGGCAGAAAATAACGCGACCCGAGGAAAATTTCTCAAAAATATCCAACAAGAGGGCACCGTGTCACGGAATTTTACACCGCGACACGGAAACATTCATAGCGCCACATCAAAAAATACCGCAGCACGGCAACATTTATTATTCTGCGCCACGTCAGATTCCACCGCGACACGATAGTTGAACCGTGTCACGGTAAATACCACCGTGACGCGACACATTGTGTTCGCGGAATTTTGTATTTTTTATTTTTTTCTTCCATTGAATCCGACTTCTTGACTCGGATAAAAAAAAAAGTCATTGTAATTTTTATTTAAGGCAAAAATAAATATGCTAATATTATTGAAATAAATGTGATTACAACTATTGGCATCATACGCCTTATTTAAAAATTAAAATTTAAATCATAAAATCAAAGCAATAATGGTCCTTCTTTAGTTTCGAAGCTTCATTCTTCTTTTCCATTAGGTCGGGCTTCACCATTAGTGTGTCTTTTGTAGCCCGAACCGTCACACATGTAGTTGAACTTTCACCTCTTTCACCCCTTTTATAGTTCTTAGGATGCTTCTCCCTATAAACCATCTTTTCTTTACCCTTTCCTTTTACATAACTTTTCTTCTTAGGCATTATAGGAGTCTTAAATTCAATCCCTTGTGTTCTCGGACCTAGACGATCTTTAGGAGGCGCCTTCTTACCTCCTAGTCGTCCCTTCACATCAAACTTACGTGATCCAACTCACTCAATAATCATATGACATGTTTGTAGAGTAATTTTTCTTCTTACGAACGAAATCATTGGGACCATATTTTTCAATATCGTCGGGGGCTTCAGACAGTTTCAAACGCTCCATCAATCAAATTTGTAAAAAAAAAAAAACCGCAGATGGTCAGTTACGAAAAAAGACGCAGATTGTTAGTTGCGAAAAAAAAGAAAGCAGAGAAGCACCGTGACACGGCAGAATGCACTGTGTCGCAACAAAAAATACCGTGACACGGTGCCTGCTACGTGTCACGGTGGTCAACTAGAATGCATTTTTACTTGCAACAGTACTAGAGAGCCCTTCTTGATGGCTTTCTGGTCAGATTTTGCTTCTTTGAGACCGCGCAAAGTTTCTCCAAGGCCAGTAGGCATAGGAGATCTTCTAGATTTAACATGTTAAAGCACAGATGCTAAACAAGCATGTCCTACTCTACCGTTTGCAAATAAACATGCAAAAAACATAAGCCCTTCTACGTTATACTTGATATAACTCGGAGACAGGACGATTAAAATATAAATTTGCTAGCTTTTCTAGATATACTTCAATACAACACATAATTCTATTTAAATCTAGATCTGTCAGATTCAAATGACGTTCAAAATCCTTGTAATAATATTCACGCAGAGTAGGCATTACAATGAGATTTCTAGCAGGGAAGCCAAACATAGCACCAAATTCCAACAACAGAGGACATATTTCATCATAATCGAACTTGAAACAATGAGTTTTTCCGGACTCCAGTAATCTAAGGTTGCTCCCAGAAACTCATGTTCAATTGCTACACGCCTTAATGCTAATAAACCTCTAACATAAAACAAATCTAGCTCTCTTTGTCTGCATTAGTCAAATAATTTGACCAGTCATTTAATGTATTATCAAAATTCTAAGACATTATTATTGAAATATGAATTCTAGCTATTTTATGTTTAGTAATTATGCATATCACTAATTAACTGGTCGTAATTTATAGCCAAAAGCATTCAGAAACGCGAAAAATCTATCCAGTTACATGCGCAAAACACATCACTGCAATATATACGCGCCGTAACACGGTAAATTCCAGCGTGTCATGGGACAAAATTTCGTGAAGCGGCAATCTTTACCGTGACGCGGCATATTTTGCCGTGTCACGGTGGTCACGCGCTTTTTAATTTTTTTTATCCTTGACCTATTTTTATCCGGATTTTTATTTTTTTCCTTCACCGTTTATCTTCCTGTAGACACCTAAAAATGTCTCCCCAAAACCAAACCCGATGATGAACAACCTTTCACCGCCATTATTGGTCGGGTTTAGTATTTAATCTTGGAGTGCTTGAATCCATATTTCCATTTCATAAACCAAACCAATTCCTAGCCCATTTCCCCAAACCGTAACTTATTTTCCTCTTTTCATGTCTTTAAACCCAAAATAATTCATTTCGTGTCCTTTAAAATCAATCATTTCGTTCCTTTTTATAAAAACATTTAATACAGTTTATTTTGGTCCATAATATGGGTTAAATGATTGAATATTTGGATGGGGCTTTAAAAGAGCTTTCCAACGATGTATTATAAGCCCAAATCTGAGTTGTAACGAATAAGTTATGGCCAAAATATTAAACTGAGCCCAAACAGAACCTAAGCCCACCTTACCTACGACCCAATGATCATGTGGAGGGTCCAAATTATTTAATCCCATTCCTAAACCGATTATTATTAATTAGAAGCTTCTATAAGTTTCTAAAAGATCTTAATTATCCTTTTTGAAAAGATAAGATTAAATAGTTTGAAATTGAATAAAACTCCTTTTTTTGAAAATCCTATTTAATTTATATCCGAATTGAAAGACGTTCAAAGATAGACAGATATTATTTTCGTGTCTTATAGTTTTTATCCAAATTTTATATGGTTGGATATCCCTTGAAATTATATATCCAATGATATATTATAATATCAATTCCGAGCTATAACGGAAAAGATATGAATAAAATGTCAAACTCTATCCAAAACTGACACCGTCTCACTATTTCGGCTATATCTTTTGTTATACAAAATATTTTAATCTGATTCTAATTGGGTTAGAAAGTAGAATTCAAGATCTTTCCAACTATATCTTATTAATCTTATTCCAATTTATGGATCAAAAGATATGATAAAAACAAAAACCGCAAAAACTGCTGTCTATCGCAAGAGTTTTAATCCGATTCGAACTCGATCTTTTCTTGATTCTTCGACCTTCTTTTTTCTCCATAAATAGAGGTCATATCACCCCTTTTCCAATCATCAACAAGCTTGATCATCAAATAATTCTCTTCTCCCTCTTTATCCTAAACACTAGCCTCCCCATTCTTTCACTATTTCTTCCTTTAAGCACTCCAAGGAGTCCATACAATACCTGAAGTTCTATACTTTAACCAAAGCGTGAAAGGTAGAATTAACTGAGGGTTTGGACCAAATGAACTTTAATTCTAATTTAATTTAATTTCCATTTGCTTTATATTTTTATTGAAGTTACTAACAATTTATTCATGATGTAGCAATTTAAAGGAACGCGCGGAATGTGAGTAATTAATTAATTTAATTACTCTTATTTTATTTTAATATTGCTAGTATCATGATTAGGGTTATTTTATATTTGATTTGACTAACAATTTATTGTTGAATTGCTTCCAATATTAATGTTTATTCTATTATTGTTATGATCACCATTTTGCATGTTAAAGGGAATATGTAATTGAAAAGCACGCCTAATAAGATAATTTGGACAACCGGTTTAGGTTCCTTTTTAATCTTGTTGTTTAATTCAAGTGATCACAAATTTTATAGAATTATGTGTTGCATTAATATTAAACCAATTTAGCTTAATAATAGTTTGGAGCGAATTGAATATTTTGTTTGTATGCCTTTGAGATCGCAGAAATCACTTTTCCCTATAAGAATCGAGTAGAGGCCAATACGGGCGAATGTGACTCCATGACTCACTTCATACCATCATCCCCGATCCTCCTTTCGTGGTTCCGAACCATATGGAGTTAGTAATCTCATGGATTATGAATGGGGTGTAACCTTCACGGGTCAATCGTTGTTGCCTATCGTTGTCCCTTATTCGTGGTTGCCTTTTATGATCCGTGAACGGTTTACAAGTTCCTTAAAAACTTGTTGGCGGCTCCCTACTTTCCTTGTCCCTAATCGTATACGTCAATTCCCACTTCCTATGAGTGCCAAACATATTCACACAAGCTTTAACGTAGGCGAACTTCGAACGACGCCTACACTTCCAATCTCGTTTTTTTGAGAGTTTTATTCCTAATAAAATTCTCCCTTTATTTTTATTTTTTATTTTCTTTTTCTTTTGGGGACTTTGTAAAACTAGTCTTATTTTTTATTTGTATATTTATTTTCTTTTGGGGAAGTTGTAAAACTTGTCCCATTTTTATTATTGATTTTTAATTTCTTGTGGGGAAATGGTAAAACTTGTCCCATTTTTTATTTGTATATTTATTTTATTTTGGGGAAGTTGTAAAACTAATCTCATAATTTTAATTTTTTTTTCTTTTGGGGAAGGTCGGTACCCTCCACTTAGGAAAAATAACGATTTTGTTTCGCATCATACACAATCACACACAATTAGTCTCAAGCACACACTAACATGCACACTAATTAAGCAATAATGTCAAATACATAAAGTGTGAATAAAATATACAGAGTAAGTCATGGTACATAAATGATGTCAAGTGTCATAAACCAAGTACATAATAAAAACCCTCGGTCGATTCTACTCAGATCCAGAGCTAGGATCAGTGTCATCATTAGGCCGCGAGTAAGGGAATGACGGACCAAAAAGACCCTCCATCATCCGAGTGCCAGGAGTAGTGTCCCTACTACTAGTACCCACATCTCCAGCAGAAGGTATATTCAAAGCAAGTCCTGTCCAGGCTGGTAAATTGCGTAGACTGACTCCAAGATGTAGGAAGCGTCGATGGAGGCAACGTCCCAGACAATGGAACTGAAAATAAACCCTTGTCCGTAGGAGTGATGATCGGCCTAGACTCAGCCTGTTGGAATGGTTGAGAAGGCCGAGGCTGCTGCCACTGAGTCTCCTGAAATAGCAAAGAAGGCCGAGGCTACAACCACTGAGTCTCTTGAGACGACTGAAAAAACTTAGACTGCGGCCACCGAGTTTGAAGCCCCTAAAACGGATGAGAAGTCTGAGGCTGCTGTCGGTGTATCCGAGAATGTCGATGAACCTTAGGGGATCTTCTACGGTGACTAAGCCCCCCCCCCCTCGTCCGAGCCTCTATGCCTCGAGCGCGAGCGAGACCTCCATTGCCTCCGTTGCTCCTGAAAGACACAAAATGAAAAGATATCAATGATACAAGAAAAGGTAAACATGAGAAAAAGATGAATATATCTCATAAACATCGTCTGAGCCACTCTGACAACTCGCACCGCGTCGTAGCTTGATGACACAATGCTTGAAAGCATCAATCAACTTCATAAAGCCTATCATGTCCGAGTGCGTGACCTGAAACAAAAAAAACAATAACAAGCAGTATTAAGAAGATTAAAAGACATGTTAAAAAAAGCTTACCGACTCAAACTCATCGGGTAGGGATTCCTGCGCATGTCTGAAACCCTCTTGTGCATTAGCAATATGCTCCTCAATCATGCCAATTGGTCCCGAGTAACGAACGGACTAAGGAGGGAGCTTGACCTTTCCCCAACGATGATTAGTCACCTAAAACATGATCGAATAATCAGGTTATTCGATGATTTAAACAGGGACTAGCAAATTTAAATTCTAAAAGAAAAGCAAACCTCGGGAAGACGTCGTGGAGGGGCCTAGTAAGGAAGTAAGTTCTGGGAGTAATCGCTCTCCATACGCACGAACTCCTGCCAAGGAAATGTATAACGCTCCCCCTTATCTAGCAGCTCTCCCAACAAGCGTGAGTCTAACATCCACTCAGGTGGAGGCAATGGCACAACAAAGTGATCAACGCTGCGCTGATGAATAACACGCTCTCCAAGGTACCAAACAAAGCGTGCTGTACTAAAGAAGACAGTACGGCACGCCGAAAGCTGCAAAGCCTTGGGAAGGTCGGTCATGCCAGCCCAAGGCCAATACTGGATCTCGACAGCGATCTGAAAACCATAAAAGATTGTAGTGAATGTCGAGAAATAACATCAAAGTAAAAAAATAATACACTGTGAAATTGACCCTTACACCAACAATAGAGGTGCCCCGAAGTAGCAGCCCGCGCAAACTCGATACAGACTCCATTCGTGACTCGCCTCGTTCACGCCAGCAAGCTTCGACATGGAAATCATGGAGCGCTCCGCGATGCCGTCGAGGAACAAATCCCGGAAAGTACTCATAGAACCACAACTGAAACAAGAATGACCTCTAAACATATGAGCTAAAGCGATAAAAGCAAAACAAGAAGAGGAAAAGATCGTCACCTCAACGACTCTCCACAAACCATAGACAGCAATAGGGGCCTGGTTGTTCAGCTGCCTGCAGCCATGACGCAGCGACGAGAGTAGATCAGCATATTCAATACTAGCCCAACCGTAGGATCCTATCTCACCGATTCTGACCAGAGACGGTAGGTAGCAACAAGCGCACGAGAACTTCTATCATGAGAAAGAGTCCCAAAAAAAAGGATCAAGATAAAGATCCGTACTCGCTGCTTAGGTGTCGTCTCAGCTATGTCAAACCCATGGGCAAGAAAAGAAGCCAACTTTGATCGCCCACTCCTAGGACCACCTCGAGGCACCGGCCGAGTCCTGATAAGCTGAACGACAGGACCTAATAACTCCGCTACCTCACTCTCCCCCCAAGTGAGGTCAGGAATCTGCTGTACAGGTCGCTCGGTGAAGCGCAAGCCGCTGATCATGCTGAAATCCAGAGGATTCACCGTCATCTCCCCCCAAGCAAAGTAAAAAGTGTTGGTAGTATCCCAAAAATAGTCCAACAGCGCTCGAACAGCTGTCGAACCACAACCTCGGGGGCTGCGAAATCCCACAACTGCTGAATAGAAATCTCCCAAACCAGCAGACTCCCTTTAGGCGTTGGTGACAGGATCCCCTGTGATGATCCCGTATAGACGGGGAATCAAGTCCACCTACCCCTACTCGTAGAGGGGCGAGGCTCAATCTCCAAGGCATCGTCTATTCCCCTAGAAACCGTGGGAGTGTCCCCTCAGAAAGCCTGACGCCGACCACAAGTAGAAATATCTCTATCTGTTTGTCTAGGCATGTTATTATATTCAAACAAAAATAAAAAATCTAAATACTTAGTGTATAGGATAGCTCCCGCTGAACTATCGCCCAGCTCCCCAGGGTGCGCACTCATGGCTAAGAGAACAACTGTGAGGGGCTCACCAGCCCGATGGAGTCACCCCGGAGAGCTGACCAGGTCGAACTCTCCACAAAGGAGATCGTACACCTATAAATAGAGGGAAAAGTGCAATGGAAAGGAGGTTAGACACATAAGTTGTTACACTCTCTACATCTCTCTAAGTACACTTTCTCTCTCTAAACACTCTCTAACTTAGGCATCAGAGGGGGGTTTCTCAAGCCACCCCCGAGGGCAATTTACATGTGTTGCCTTGTGTAGGTTGTCAATGGGGCCCAGCTCATCCAGCAGAACCCTTGGATCCATACCTGGAACAATTGGCGCTAGAAGGAGGGGAAGGATCATCTAACCTGAGGTTCACCAACTAAGTTAGGGACTAGTTGACAAACCACCATGGCAGGGAGGAAGCTGTATAAACACCCATACCCAAGGCCAATGACGCTAACAAAACACCATAAAAAACACCACCAGCAACCATCGATCTCAAAGGATCCGCCGAGAAACCCAAATCCACCGTCTCACAAAAATCCAACCCAATCGGATCGACGTCTGTTGCAGCTAAAGCAACGTCGAAACTAGTCGATTCGGTAGGATCTAGTTCCATTTTCAAGTATGGTATACCATTGAAAGGCACGAACAATGAACCCATTGTTTCAGCACCCATAGCCCAAAAACCGCAGCCCGTAAACATGCCAGCCATTTTGCAAAACCTCTCTAAGTGTAGTAAGGAGCAGTTGGCAGTGATGACAGCAGTCCTTGCTAAATTTGGTAAGGGAGCGAGCTCATCACCAGTAGCAGCAGCTACTGAACTAGCGGTGAAGAAGGCAACACCATCAACCCCCACTCCCGAGCAGAAGGATCTCGTCCAGCTGAGGAAGAAGGTGTTGGAGTTGGAAGCTCGAAATCTGAATCGAGAATGGAGCGTGGAGGAAATAACCCAGGCTAAAGGCAGCCCGGAGAGACGAATCGCTCGCAGCAGGTCTCCAACCTCTAAGCAAGGACCAAGCCTGGATAGGGAGAATCGAGCACAGATCCAGGTTATTTCAGATGATTCCCCATTTTGCCGGGAGATTCTGGAGGAACCGATGGAGAAGATAAAGATGCCAAGCTGTAGGTACAACGGAACTACAACACCTAAGAATCATATCTCGGCTTTTCAGAACCACATGGTGCTGTACACCATGACGCACTCAGTCTGGTGCAAAGAATTCCCGCCAACTCTAGAGGGGCTGGTAGCGGAGTGGCATGGAGCCATTCCCAAGGGTTCCGTGTACTCATATAACCAGCTGAAAAGGATGTTTATGGAGCATTTATCACCTTGGTAGATCGAACTAAGATGACAACTGAATTAATGTCACTTGTTTAGGGGAAAGATGAGCTCCCGAGGGAGTTTATCACCAGATTCAACAGGGAGGCAACAACCATCCCAAACATGAGCCAGGAGGTAGCGTTGCTGGCAATGCAGAGCGGTTTGCTACTAGGCTCACCATTCAGAGCGTATATGGGGCGTAGAGCCTCAAGACGTTAGCTGAAGCGCTAGGTAAAGCGCACGAGTTCATCAAGGCAGACGAGACCGACAGAGCAATGCTGAGCAGGAAGGCACCAAACGACCCAGTTAAGCGGGCAGAAGTGACCCGGGCTGAAAACACGGCCAGGGTTTACCAACCCAGCAAAGCTGAGCAAGGTCGCAGGGAGGCAGATCGTGCTGTTGGGGTGAGAAGGGTAGACCCAAAGAGGGGAGGAAGACCTTGAAGGTTCGACCAGTACACCCCGCTCACTCACTCGAGATCCCACATTTTCAGCATGAACAAAGCTGATGACAAGTGGCAGAGACCTCCTAGGATGGTTAATAGGAACCGTGACCCCAGCAAGTGGTGTGACTTTCATAGGGACCACAGCCACACAACTGATGAATGCAAACACATGAAAGACAACATAGAAGACCTAGTCAAAAGAGGGTATCTGAACCAGTTCAAACAGCTGGCTGATCCCCCAAAAAGAAGAGAAGAGGACAGAGTAGCTCGTAACCGCAAAGGAGGTCACAGTGGTCCTGCTGAGGATAGAGACAGAGATAGCAAGCCAGAAGGCAGGGTGTATGTGATCAGCGGAGGACCGATGCATGGGGGAACAGTGAACAAGGCCCGGGCAGACCTGCGGGCAATGATACATCAGATAAACCATAATGAGAAGCGCAGGTGGCCACCTCTTCCCCCGCAGCCGCGAACTACATTTGATGAGAATGACCCAAAGGGCATAATCTATCCTCATGATGATCCTCTAGTAGTAACGATGAGAATTGCAAACTAGGAGGTAGACCGAATATTAATAGATGAGGGGAGCTCAGCTAACATCATAAATATAACCCTAGGCGAGACTAGGTCGTTGAAAACTAATCTACCCTTGGTCAAAACAAAATTTATAAACTGTCGACACACCTTCATACAAGTATAACGGCAAGTCAAGGATCGAACCTAAGGGAATGGGAGCTAACTACTATGGTCTAAGTCAAGCTATGTCGAAGTCAAAGAGGGGTAGGTGTGTGTGTAATCTAAGCAACTAAGCAAAACAAACAATCAAATTGAAATCAAACATATCAAGTACTTGGGTATGGATCCACATAGACTCGTAAATGATTCAACTAATTGGGATTAGAGATGACTAAGTCGAATGATGCGAGGGAAGGTCAATTATGCAATCAAGAGAGAGTGATAGACTAATTTCCTATAGGTCAAACTAGCGCCAACTACGAAAGACACTAACTAGGAACTTCACAAATCCCCTCAATCAACAAATGTAAGCCATAAATCAATTTTCCGTATCAATGAGAACCTACAATGCAATCTAGTGTAAGAAACTAGGTTGATCACTCCTAAATTAAACATACACATGCACATAATCAATCAACCAATTTAATCACAACATCAACTCCATCAATTCCCCCCAATTAGCATCAATCAATTACTCATATATGCTTTACCAATTCCCTAGCAAGAAAACTACTCACTATTCATTGAAATTAAGATCAAAACTAAACTAATCAACAATTTCATCATCATTATATCAAATAAACCAATTCAAACACAAATTCAATTCAAACTTGAACAATCAACAAAGCAATTGAAATCAAAACTAAGTTTGCATTAAAATAAAGAAATCCTTACAAACTAATTCAATAGAGAAAACACTTGGAATCATCCATCTTCAATCATCAATCAAGAACTACTCTCTCTACAAACTAGATTTTCTCTCTCTAAAAACCTAACCTAATACTAATCTAATTCTGGAATAATTCCTCTCTAATAATAGAAAGAAAATCTATATATAGTAAAACTAACTAAGAGAAGTTAGTTAGATCATCCCCGAATAAACCCATACAGGCGCGGCTTACCATAAGGGGAGCGCGACCGCGCAAGGTACGGAACAGGGACCCAGGTAGGCGCGCCCGCGCCAGAAGGAGGCGCGCCCGCACCACCAGGCCGCGCGTCCGCGCCTGGGAGCAGGAGAGCCCTCTTCCTTATCATTCCAATACTCCTTGTGCGCTCCACTTAATGCTCTTGATAAATACGGAACCTTGCAGTTTCTAAACTCCATGTTTGTGGGTTCAAGACTAAAAATCATGCCCCCACAGCTTAAATGCACAGCTCAAGGTCTTTAGGAACTTGCACTTCTCCATGCTTGAGCTTCAAATGGAGATCACTAAGCATCTTAATCAATGCCAAACTCGGGAAGAGGCTCAGGAAACTTTGAAAAACGATCTTAACCTGAAAAACAAAGGAAAACAAGCAAATAAAAGAGAAAATAACAAAATAAACCAAGAAATGCTTAAAAGAAGAAATCAAACTAAGAATTAGAAAACTAAAAGAAATAAAGAGTAAAATCAATGAAAAACTGAGTAAAAGAGCTAAAGAATAGCATGAAATTCATCCTAAAAAGAACCTAATGAGTGCCATAACTAACACTCATCAATATATCAGCGTGTTCAAGAGCTGAAGTTAGACAGAAAGGACCTAAAAAGGGTGAGTTATGAAGTCACCGGGTTTAACGGATCTGGATTGACGTCGGAAGGTATAATCGAGCTCGTAGTCCGAGTAGGAGAAAGGTCGAAAAGACGCGATATTCGAGCAGAGTTCTTGGTCATAGACTCCTTTCACCTTACAATGTGATCATGGGGAGGCCACTCATCCACAAGATTGGCAGAGTGGTTTCCACCTATCATCTTGCCATGGCTTACACAACCAATGAAGGGCGGTCAGCAAAGCTCAGGGGAAGCCAGAAAACAACTCAACAATGTTACATAATTTCCCTAAAGCAGCCCGCCAGGACCAGACAACATCCACTCTTAGAGAAAAGATTCGTTGAGCAGGTTGAGAAAAAGTCAAGAAAAAGAAAGCGCGAAGAATATCACAGGGAGAAGGATAAACAAAAGCTGGCCATTAAAAATTTTGAGCCCGGAAAGGAGAAGATGGATAGACCGCTTCCCAGCGGGAGCATGTTAAAGTTGATCTCAAAGAAGATGATCCTTAAGAACAGTAAAAATCGAAAAGGACATTGATCCTAGAGTGGGGGTGCACCTCATAGAATTGCTGAGGAGGAATAAGGACATCTTCGCATTTTCAGCAGATGAGATGCCCGGAATTGACCCCGTGGTCATGGTCCACAGGCTGAACGTGAAGGAATATGTTAAACCAGTAAGGCAGAAGAAACGAAGCTTCTTCGCGTAGAAAAATCAGGCAATCCAGGAAGAAGTGGAAAAACTCCTAGAAGCTGGATTCATTGAGCCCTGCGATTACCTGGAGTGGCTAGCCAACGTGGTCATGGTGAAGAAAGCAAATGGCCAGTGGAGGATGTGCGTTGATTTCACAGATCTCAACAAAGCATGTCCAAAATATTGTTACCCACTACCACGAATCGATCAGCTGGTAGATAAAGCTTCATGGATGCCTTCTCAAGATACCATCAAATCAGTTTGCATAACCCAGACCAGCAGAAAACCGCATTCATCACCGAGGGGGGAGTGTACAATTACATAGCTATGCCCTTTGGGTTGAAGAATGTTGGAGCTACTTTTCAAAAGACAATGTATAGAGTGTTCATGCACCAGAAAGGTAGGAATGTTGAGGTATACGTGGACGACTCAATTGTTAAGAGCGTCACACAAGCATGGCATATCATGGATTTGGAGGAAACATTTGCCACCCTAAACAAGTATAACATCAAACTTAACCCAAAGAAATGTGTCTTTGGGGTAAGCTCGGGAAAGTTCCTAGGCTTCCTGATCAGCGAGAGAGGGATACATACAAATCCGGAGAAGGTTGAAGCAGTCTTGAGCTTGCCGAGCCTAAGTGCATCAAGGACATCATGTGGCTGACAGGCAGAATGGCCACACTGACTAGGTTCATCAGCAAGCCAGCCGGCAAAGCTTTGGCAGGCCTGCGTATGAGCATCGCAGCCGGGGCCAAGAAAGTCCATCTGCAGACTGAATCCCAGCTTGTAGCCAGTCAACTGAAGGGGGATTATGAGATTAGGGAATCCACAATGCTGAAGTATGTAACCAAGGTAAGGGATCTAGCTGCTCAGCTAGTCCACTTCTTGATAGACTTTGTCCTAAGAGCGGGAAACTCCCAAGCTGACGCGTTATCAAAGTTAGCTAGTTCCACCTTGCAGAACCTCACAAGGACGGTGATGGTGGAAGTCCTGGAGAAAAGCAGTATCGCTGAAAAGGAGCAGGCCAATTGCGTCGGGCAGCAAAGAACTTGGTTCACAGACATAATGGCATACAAAATTCATGGCTCACTGCCGGACGATGAAGTGCAAGCTAAGAAAGTGAAGAAAGACGCTAACTGGTATGTGGTGATGAACGGGGAGCTCAACAAGAAGGGCTTCTCAAAACCTCTACTAAGGTGTATCCCAGAGTGGGAGCAAGAGAAAATCATGGAAGAGGCACACTCAGGAATATGTGCCAACCACATCGGTGGAAAGGCACTGGGAGTAGAAGTTCTCAGAAGGGGTGCATACTGGCCAACTCTGACGCAAGATGCACTGGCATATGTGAAAAAGTGTTACAAGTGCCAAAATTATTCCCTAGTCATAAACCAGCCAGCAAATGATCTGACCCCAATCCTTAGCCCGATCCCGTTTGCTCAGTGGGGAATCACTACTAGAAATAGGCCTGTCTCCGACGGACTGGTTCCGACGGATATGTAATTCCGCCGGAAAACTCAGAAATTTCGACGGATTTTTTTTCCGTCGGAATATATGGGCTTTCCGACAGAATATTCGGTCGGAAATTACATTTTCCAATGGAATACAAATCCGTCGGAAAGTCGGAAATTTCCGTCGAAACGTATTTTAAAAAAAAAAACAACCTCTTGAAAAACTAAAAACCCTAAATCCCCCACTTCACTTTTCCGCCCCTAATATCTCTTTCCCCCTTCTTCTTCTATATCTTCTTTCATTCTCTCGGTCCTCTTCTCTCTCCTCTTTCCTTTCACCTTTCTCGTTCCTCTTCTAATTCCTCTTCTCTCTCCCCTTCTCCTTCTGCCCCCCTTCTCCTTCTGCCCCCCTTCTCCTTCTATCTCCCTTTCGATCTCCTTCCGTCTCCCTTTCGATCTCCTTCTCTGTCCCCCTTCTTCATTTTCAGTCATCTTTTCTCATCTCTTTCACCCACCTTACTACCACCGTTCCGCCGCAACAACATCGATATCAACTAAAACGACACCAACACCGACATCAACAACGAAGGTTTTGGGGTCAAATTCGACCATGAAAGCTTTATTTCTAGAGTTTTCATGGTCGAATTTGGCCTTATAAACCCAATTTTGAGGTTTTGTTTTGTCAAATTAAGGTATGTATCTATTTTTTTCTTAATTTTGATTTTATTTTGTTAATTTTTTTTTGGGATTTTTTTTTTAAAAATATGGTGGTGGTGGTGGTTGTTAGAGTTCCGATTTTGGGGGTTAGGTTGGTGATGATGTGTGGTCAGCTTTTTTTAATTTTTTTGGGTTGCGGTGTCGTGGTCGGCAGATCTGGTACGTGGGGTTTAAATTGGGGCTGAAGGGAGGGAGGTGGTGGTGGGTAGATCTGGGTTTTGGGTGGGGATTTTTTTTATGTTTGTTTTTTATTGCGGTGGGGTGGTTTGGCGGTGGGGACTGGTGGTGGACTGGTGGAGATATAGGTTTGTTGGTGGGTAAGTTAGGAATTTAAGGTGGTTAAACGCCGTGCCGGTGGTGGTGCGGCGTTTTTTTATTTCGGTTGAAACTGTTTCCGACGGAATCCCCGTCGGAAATTTACGACGGAATGTAAAATTCGTCGGAAATTTCCGACTGATTTTCCCATTGCCGAAAAATGTCTTTGGACGGGAAATTTCGTCGGATATTTTGTCGGAAAAGTGTTTCCGACGAAGTTTACGTCAGAAAATGTCATTTGTGTCCTACGATTTCTTTTCCGACGGACCAACTCCGACGGAATTCCGTCGGAAACCCACTTTTCGACGGAAAATAGGTTGTTTCCTAGAAAAAATTTCCGTCAAAAAACAGTCTTTTTCTTGTAGTCAATGGATATATTGGGACCCTTCACCAATGGGTCAGCAGGCAGGAAGTACCTCACAGTGGCAGTAGACTATTTTACCAAGTGGATAGAGGTTGAGCCTACTAAGTACATAAAGGCAACCCAAGTGAGGACATTCATATGGAAAAACATCATCACAAAGTTTAGGGTGCTGCAATGCGTAGTCTTTGACCACGAATGCCAATTCAACTGTGACACCATTAAGGATTACCTGGAGGACATGGGCACCAAGTATGCAAGTGCCTTAGTTTGTCACCCGTAGAGTAATGGCCAAGCCGAAGCGGCAAACAAGTTGATCTTAACAGCCCTGCAGAGAAAGCTGGAGAACACAAAGGCTTATGGGCTGACCTGGTCCCTAAGGTGTTATGGGCAAACAGAACTACTGAAAAAGAATCTACCGGAAAAATCCCTTTCACTCTAGTTTATGGGGCTAACGCAGTTGTCCTAGTGAAAGTGCAAATTCCCAGCCTGAGGATGCAACACTATAAGCCATAGGGAAATGAAAAGCGCATGCTCGAGGAGCTAGACTTTCTGCCGGAAGTAAGGCTAAAAGCAGCTCTTAAGCTGGCAGCTCAGAAGAGTGGGATTTCCAAAGCTTTTAACAAAAGAGTCAAGCACCGGGAGCTCCTGCCAGGAGACCTGGTCCTGAGAAGGACAACAGCAGTGGGAAGAGGAAACCAACATGGAAAGCTGTTAGATAATTGGGAAGGTCCCTTCATCATTCATTAGCAGGTAGGACCTGGTGCATTCCTCCTCGCAGATCAAGAAGGTCAGGTCTTAAGGAATAGTTACTATGCTGATGTGCTAAAGAAATATTTTGTTTAAAGAGGCAAAAAGTTAAGTAGAATTGAGGATAATTGTTTCAATTTTGCAAGAACCCTGTTTAGTTCATGTTATATCAATTAAGGCATTCAAGCCATTTTAATTCAATGAAATACGAGCCTCTACACGAGAAGTATATTACATAAAATTGCCTAACTATATTATGCTTTAGCATCATGTACTAACATGAGGAAACACAAAAAAGAAAAATAATAATAACACGTAAGTGCTGAAGACAGAAAACACCATAGCGTGGCGCAGCAAAACAATGTTACACGACAAAAGGGCATACCTCCCTAACAAAATTTTACCTTATTTGCTCAAAGTAACATAGGGCACCATCTCTGGGACGCATGAGGGGGAGGTCTGAAACGATTAACTCGAGTAGGGAAGGTCTGAAAAAAAAAGAGTAAAAGAAGAAGGGTGAGCTGTGCGGGCAACACTAAGGTCCTCTTAGTCCCACCCAGCTCACCTCTTTGAGGGGGAGAGGAAGAGATAGGCAAATGATAAGCCCTTTCAAAGAGAAGCAAGGGGTACAAAGCAATATGTCGCAGCACAAACAAGCTGAACAACACAGACAAGTCACAACAAAATAAGCTGAATGACATAAAATGAATAGCCAAAAGCTAGTTGACACGAATATGTCTCAGCAGAGCAGACCGAATGATGCCAAACAGGCAACAATTGAATAAACTAATCAATATGCACGTAAGTCTCTACAAAAATTAAGTAGAGTACGTAAAGCACAAGCATACAACGGAAGCAGGGTAGAAAGAGCAAAGCTCATCAAAGTCCCTGCTGAAGAGAGCAGAAGACAAGAAAACAAAAAAGCTCTCAATATCCAAATAAGGAAAACAGGGAGGCCCAACCTAAGAGGCTTCACTGAGCGCAACAGAGGGGCTGCTATGCTAAGGTCTAGGTTCTACTACACTTTGGCTCAGCGGCAGGTTCAAACAAGCACGTAGACTACAAAACAATCAATGGACGAAATAGCAGAAAAATCATTAAGTACATAAAACACAAAGCTGAACCCCTGCCCCACCAGGATAGGGTAAACATCCAGCAAGTCAGTTACAATACGTACAAAGATGAGCCCTAGTCCACCAAGACGAGGAAACACTCAGCAAAATAAGTCAAGGAAACATAAATTTAAGTTACGCTAGACAGACCCAGTAACAAAAGATAAAGTATTCTGAGAAGATACAAGATAATATAATCTTTGGCGGCTATACACCCCAAAGACAGCAACAAAAGCTACCTAGTTACTACGGATCAGGGTGAGGGAAACTCAGAGGAATCACTGGAGTAGGAAGGTGACAGCCGCCATAACCTTTATTATCTACCAGCCAAAGACTCCACCCCAATAGCTGTAGCAATGTCAGGGCAGAGGGGAACCTCCAAGTTAAGCACGACATGGTCAGGAACCTTGCAGCTAGCATCACGAGGATGGTCAGCAGGCAACTGGAATAAGCCAGCGTCGCCAGCAGCCTCAACTTTAGCCCATAAAGTGTTGAAACGAGCCTGCTGCTCCTCACCCTCACCATACAAACTGCTCACATAGCGGGCAGCAGCCTCCCAACCATCATCATGGCGATCAACCAATAACTTAGCAAAAGCAGGAGAAAGTGCAAAGGCCTTAAGTGCCCCCTTCCTAGCAATTTCCAGCTCAATTGTATAACCAGCCCGCAGAGTGGCAATTTCTGCTTCCAACGTCTGCACCCTGGCCTGAGAAGTTTTTAGATGCTCCTTACATCTCGCCAATTTGGTCTGGGTGAGCTGAAATTCTCCCAACTGGAGCTGCAGGGCATCCTTCCTCTCCCTTAGAGGAGTCACCTCACTAACTATGGCATCCCTCTCGGTACAAGCTTACTGAACTTCCAAATTCTTCTGAGAAAGAATTAGGCCTTGATTCTGGTACTCCTTCTCCACTTTAAGCAAGCCATTGGAGAAGTCCCCAACAGACCTAACAAGCTACAAAAAGGCAAAGAAAGGAAAGAGCAAGCCAGAATAGAAATTAGTTAAAGATAAAAATAAAACAAGGCACTTTTAAAAGAATAAGCAAAAGAAGGAAAAGAAACCATATTCATGGAAGAAAAAGACTAAAGCAAGGACTAACCTTCTACAAATCATGACAAGCCGTAGCCGCAGGTTGACTGACCGAGCTGCGTGTAGAATCAGCGGGGAGACGTGAGGGAGAATTTCATGCTCAGTGATAGTATCTACAAACAAGGATTCATCAGTGATAGTGATAGTGATAGTATCTAAAAACAAGGATTCATGAGCAGTGATAGTATCGGCATCAGTAGAAAAGGGAAGAACATGCTCAGCAGAAGAAGTGGGCTTTACACCCGCAGTAGTAGTAGCCTCAACCTCATCAGAGGGAAGCTTGAGAAAACAATCCGCAAAATCATCAGCGGTATTCTTCGGATCATCAAAAGCTTGATCAAGTGGTCTCTGGGCAACAGAAGTCTGAGGTGCCATCCGGTCAAAAGCCGCAGCAGGCTGCTTCTCAAGAGAAGCACCCTGCTTCACTAACGCCTTAGACTCTATAACCGCTCTTTAGGGGGCAGGACGAGTTTCACGCCTACTCCCAACAGTAGAAGACGAAGCCTCAGCTTCAGCTCGACTGGATCCCGCGCGATTAGTAGATGTCATAGTGCCAAAGACAGCCCGGAGTTCTGCCGGAGCAAGACGCACCTTATTCTGGAAGGAATCAGCGTACACCTCCAGAGTATCAAAAAGCTCTAGGGGATTGTCGGGAGTAGCAGTTAAAGAGTCCTTCCAATTATCAGCCAGCCCAAGAATGCGTCTGTCCAATTTGTCGTAACCTGAAAATTGGAGACAAAGAGACAAAGCAACATAAGGGACAAGGAAAAAAGGAAAAGAAGAAGGAAGAGAAAGAAAAACAACACTTACCAGCCTCATGCGTATAGCACAAACGCATGGCAGAGAGCTGCTTGTTGCCCACAATGTATATAGAGTTGGGCAGCCAGATCTTGGGAAATTTTGAGTCTTCAGTCCCCGCTCCCTATAGAGCGTCAAAGGCATCCGTCTCACGGGTAAATTCAGATGGGGAGACACTAACTCTAGCCATGTTGGTACGAATCTCCCGGAAATTGCGCGGCACAGCAAAAGTAGAGGGCACCTTCACCCAGAAGAACTTACCAGTCCAATCCCTGAAGCGACCAAGCTTTGGGAAGGACAGGACTCTACCATCCTTGGGAGCTACGTTGTACCATCCAGACTCAGTCCCAGAAGCAGACCTTTTCAGGCTCATTAAAGACTTAAATAAGTGCAGGGACTCAGGATACCTTCGAAACCGCAAGAACCATAGCAGGAAGATCAAGGTGTGAAGAGAAACTGGATGCAGCAAAGATATACAAATGTTAAAGGCACGAAATACCTTCTCAAGAGTAGGGTCAAGGGGAAACCACATACCCAAATCCAGCTGAGAAGCAAACACAACAATATGACCAGCAGGGGGAGCAGACAGCTTTGCACCGTTAGCGGGCAGAACCAACTCATAGCCCGCACCAAAACATAAAACTTCTGTCCCACAAAAGCAAGGTTCAGCTTCCTGCCAGTTTGAATCCAGCACGCAGTTCTTCAGCCTGTAGCATTTGTCATCCAAAAAGAAATCGGTTTTCCCCTCCTCTAAAGGCTCCACAACGTAAATGGGCTGGCAATCATAAAAAGCGCGGTCACCAGGAGACTCAGTCATTCTGCTCGAGTTAACGGCTGGAGAAGGAGATGGTGATGAAGTCGCAGCGCTGCCATCCCGTACTACATAATGGTCAAACCGATTCACATCAGCCATGTCATCAAGCCAAGCAATACTATTTAAGGGCTGAACATGGGGAATGGGGCTAACAAGAGACACGGCAAGGGGATTAGACTTAACGGCGTCAGCTAACATTTTATGGCGCATTGCGCGCAACCTTAAACGGGTGAGATGGGACAAAGGAATCCCATCCTTAACAAGCACCCGCTTGCAGTAAGGATCAAAAAAGTCAGGACGAGACTCTCGCCGTAAAGGGTGAAAAGCACTACTTGTATAGGAGTGGAGGAAGAAGAAAGAGAAACAGGAGGAGTGTGCACAGAGCGCTCACCCGAAGGAGAGGATCAAGAAGGAGAACCCGAATCATTGGCCACTTGAGGCTCACTTATGTTCTGACTATCAGAAGCATCAGACATTGCGAAGTTTACAAAGACAAAAAGCCCACATAAAGGAAGAAGAAGGCAATGAGGCACCAAAAATTGAAAATCAGTTTATGGAGACAAGAACAATAGAGGAATAAAAAGAGGGAATCAAGAACGCAATTACAACAACAACAACAAAAAGGGGTAAAAATCGGACAACGATAATTGAAACGAGTCAAAAGACACAATTTTGTGAAGAAAAATGCAAAAGAAGCAACATTGGGTAAGTACATACAACAGAAGGTACAAAGTAATTACCTTTAGAGCAAAAATTGCAGAAAGCAACAGAGTACAACAACAATGGCGAACACAATAACTCGAACAAAAGTGAAGTTCAAAACTGCAACCAAGAGAAAAAGAAAGGCAAATTAGTAAGAAAGCAAGAAAGAAGAGGAGAAAAGTAAATATGATAAGAAATTGAAGCAAAAGCAAAGATGAAAGAAGAAAAAACTTACCACAACAAAGGAGGGGGAACGCTCGTCTGAGAATGGGTACAAGAAAGTAAGAAAATTTTTAATAAAAGAAAGAAGACGGGGAAGATGAAAAAATGAGGAAGGTAAAAGGAAACGGGGGACAGTGAATTTAATACGGAATTAATGGGCGGTTGGGCATGAAGTAAAACCAAACCGCCATGTCACTTTGGTAAAATCAAAACTGCAGGATTGGATGATTGACACGTGTCCCATTCATGCAAATGCTGTTCTCGCCAAAAAAAAAAGAAAAAAAGAAAAAAAAGAAGAATTTTTTTTTAAAAAATAATACAATATAATTCATCAAAAAAAGACTTCAACGGGAGTGATCGAAATTCCTCTCCGCAAGATCGTCATTTCTCAGACTTCAACGGGAGTGATCGAAATTCTTCTACGCAAGATTGTCATTTCTCATACTTCAGCAGGAGTGCTCGAAATTCCTCTCCGCAAGATCGTCATTTCTCAGACTTTAGTGGGAGTGATCGAAATTCCTCTCCGCAAGATTGTCATTTCTCAGACTTCAGCGGGAGTGATCGAAATTCCTCTCAAAATGATCGTCATTTCTTAGACCAAGTGTGCGCCCAAGTGTGCGCCCAACGGGCAGAAACATAGCCATCTTTAACACCCAATAATACGATGGAGTCCTTACCAAGATTACGACCTAACCACTCAAGTCTCTGAATTGCATCACCAACCTAGAGACTAGAGGGGCTAGGAGTGTGCAGGGTAATTTGGCGAGACGACCCGTTGAGTCATGGCCGATAAGGCTGCACGCTCAGAATAGCCAGCATGGTTGACCTCATACCATCTCTTGAGGGTCTAGTTGTAGGGGATAGCTCCTGCTGAGCTATTCCTTCCAGCTAGGCTCAGACAGGAAGGCTTCGTCATGTAAAGAAGAGTTGGCATGAGTGACCTCATACCACCTCTTGAGGGGCTAGTTGTATGGGACAGCTCCCGCTGAACTATCGTCCAGCTTCCCAGGGTGCGCACTCATGGCCGAGAGAACAAATGTGAGGGGCTCACCAGCCCGATGGAGTCAGCCCGCGGAGCTGACCAGGCCGAACTCTCCACAAAGGAGATTGTACACCTATAAATAGAGGGCAAAGTACAACGAAAAGGAGGTTAGACACACAAGTTATTACACTCTTTACATCTCTCTAAGTAAACTTTCTCTCTCTAAACACTTTCTAACTTAAGCATCGGAGGGGGGGTTCCTCGAGCCACCCTCGAGGGCAATTTACGTGGGTTGCCTTGTGTAGGGTGTCGACGGGGCCCAACTCATCCAGCAGAACCCTTGGATCCATACCTGGAACACTTAGCATCATTTCCTAAGTTATTTAGTTATTTATAAAAAAAAAAATCAAGCTTAACAGCTACCTCAAGTTGCATCTTCTATTACACGCTAAATTTTTTCCTCAAGGCTAAAAATTAGCAAAATAATAAAATTATTTCTAGTACTTAGTTTCTCCATGACAAACTAATACTACAGTTCTTCTAATCGCATGATACTATGTACTCCATGACAATATATTACATACACAAAAACAGAGCATGTTTCGAAATTGCACAAAAATAATATATCGACAAATCATAGCATGTTTTACAAGATCTACAACAATTATGTCAAAGAAGCAACAAGAACAACAAGAACACCATTCACATACAAAGTAGTACCAAAAATGGTGATTTTCTCATTTCTTCACCAAATCATGCAAACTTAGCCTCAAATTGCTCATAAACCAACATACATGCATATACAAGCTATTTCATGGCAAGAATTTCGACATAAAAGCTAAAAATCAACCCCCCCCCATTTGACTTTTTATGGGTTTCAAGAAAAATGGTTCATTTACAACATGATTTGAGACATAAGACAAGGACACTTACATAAATCCTTATAAAGATCTGAAAATGAGGAAGCTAGCAAGAGATTTGAGTGAATTTGACGGAGAATTGAGTGAGAAAAGCTCGAAAATGCCGGCAGAGAGCTCGAACAGCAGCAACAACAATAGCTAGACCACTGTGACACGGTACCACCAACCGTGACACGGTAGTCCGTGGCGTGTCACGGCTAAGGACCACGCGACACAGACGGCGACGACGCGAGCTCGAACATCAGCACCGACGGAGCCAAAACCTTCTAAAATGTACCGTGACACTATACTCACAGCCGCGACACGGTATTAACCGTCGTGTCACGGTGCACGCCGCAGAGACGCGATATTCTAAGCAAAAAATTAAAAAATATAAAAGAAGGGGACAAGCCATGAACATCAAATTAGTGAAAATGAAAAGAAGAGAATGAAATTGTGAAAATGAAATGAAATGAAGAAAGTGGCCGAGGATTTTCAATTTAAAGGCAAAGGAAAAAAGACCGTGACACGAAGTTATTTCCCGTGCCAAGGTGACCGTTTCCGCGTCACGGCATACATGACGTGGCGTGGGGAGTTAGCTGGTCAAAGGCACAGAATTATTAAGGCTCGGTGCACGCAGGAATCTAGCAGCGATTATTCCTGGCACAATTGAGTAATTCAGCTGTAAAAAAACAATCCCGTGTCACTGGATAATTTACCGCGTGATGATGCTTAAGCGCGTGATTTGCACGCTCCAGCGAATATTTCTGGCTTGTTTGACCAAGTGTGAACGATTTTCCGCAGCTTTTGGACAGTTATTTTCTCACCGAAAATACACGGAAAATTCTAACTGATATTTAAATGGTACCAAAATTACCATTTTACCCCTAGCAAGCATCAAAGTCACATATTCGACATTTTAAACGCTCAACATGGTCGGATAGTTGACTTGAAGGTGTGAATCATCTACAACCCACGTTCGGGGACAAGCGAACCAACTATAGCCCACGTTCGGGGACAATCGAACCACAATCATTGCACGACGCAAGGTTCACGATACACAGAGACTTGCAATCTCATTAGACAAGTTTTTTCCTCAAGCATGGAAAATTGTCGGTTGTTGTCACCTCTCAAGATAAAGAAGTCAGCGATTACATCATATATCGACTTTCCTCAAGCTTGGAAAGTATCTCAACCGGTGGGTTTCTTCAAGCATAGAAATCTGCCAAAATTATGTAGTGACTTTCCTTAAGCATGGAAAGTATCTCAACCGGTGGGTTTCTTCAAGCATAGAAATATGCCAAATTACTCTGTCGACTTTCCTCAAGCATGGAAAGTTTTATCTGGTGGATTTCTTCAAGCATAGAAAGCCGCCAAATTCATATGTCGACTTTCCTCAAGCATGGAAAGTATTATCTGGTAGATTTCTTCAGGCATAGAAAGCTACTAAACTCATCAGTCGACTTTCCTCAGGCATGGAAATTATTTCAACAAAATGTCATCCGGTGGATTACTTTAAGCATAAGAAGCTACCAAACTCATTTGTCACTAAAGCACTGGTCAGACAAGCATTCTATCCCTTTACTCTTTTATCTGTGGAACTAATATTTTCTGCAGGTATCGGCGTATATAGAGTGATTTAGGATCGCAGAACGTCTTAAATCATTCTCTGTCCCTATCGACTACTTTAACTATCGTTTTTGAAATTGACATTTCTACAAACTCAGTCAAAGTGGGGGCTTCTATAGACACCTAAAAATGTTTCCACGAAACCAAACCCGATGGTGAACAATCATTCACCGCCACTATTGGTCGGGTTGAGTTTTTAATCCCGGGAGTGCTTAAAATTCATATTCAGTCAAACTTAGTTCATAAAATAAGTCCTAATGTTTAGTCCAGGCATAGTCCAATTTTTATTTTGGCCCAAACCTTTTTTTATTCATTTCATATTATTTATTATTTTAGCCCAATTAATAAATAATAAGCCTAAATAGCCCAAAATTATGAAATGTCACTTAAAAATGATGAGCGTAATTAGGGCAAGAGTGAATCTGGGCGCAAAAATGGAAGTAAAATCCACCGTGTCACGGGGACAGTTGCCGCGCCACGGGATTTTGCACTGCGTCACGGCATAATCTCCCGTGTGAAGGTGCCCATCCCGTAACACGGGTCTGATCCGTGTTTTCTCTGCGTAAACCCTTCACGCGTTTTGTCTCCCGTAGGTTAATTATTTCCCGCGTCACTCCAGGTATCCCTGCGTCACACTAATGTGTACCATGTCAAGGCATACTTTGCCGTGTTGCGGCATGCTTTGCCATGTGGCAGCAATATTTTTTAGGGATTTTATCTATTTAGGGTTCCGTGTGTTCCCTCTGCTCATTTTCCCTATAAATACCCCCTCATTTCTGATGTTCGAAGCATCAATTAATTCTCTCTTCTCTCTTCTATGCTCTAGCCTAAACACTAGCCTACCTTATTCTTCCAAAATTCCTTCCTTAGCACTCCAAGGAGTCCATACTTTACTCGAGGTTATGTCCTTAAACCAAAATGCGAAAGGTAGAACTGTTTGAGGGTTTGGCCCCAAATAAACTCTATTTATTTTAGTTTAATTATTGTTTTTTTATTTCCTTTAAGTTACCAACTCGTTTATTATTTTATAGTTGCAAGCAAGCAAAATCAAATAAAGAATTATGTTATTTTTATTTCTATTATTTTTCTAACGATTTTATAATGTTGGATTATTGTTAAATTGCTTCCAATATTAATGTTAATTCTATTGTTATTATGATCACCATATTGTGAGGCGGAAGGGGCAACAAAGATTGATATGACCTCGAACTCCGAGTTGATAGTCAGCCAAGTGAATGGAGACTAAGAAGCTAGGGAGTCGGCCATGATGAAATATTTGTAGATTGTTAAAGAAGAGGCCGAGAGCCTAGAGCATTTAACCCTGCAACAAGTCCCCCGTTCAGAAAATCATCAAGTAGATGCGCTCTCTAAATTAGAATCCTCGGCATCATGTTATACCCCTATATCAGTGTTTTGGGAAGTAAAAGAAAAGAGGAGTATTAATGCCGAGCCAGTACAGATTATTGATAGAAGCTCCACTTGGATGGGCAGAATCATCTCCTACCTAAAGGATGGATTACAATCGGCTGATCCAAAAGAAAGTTGGTTGATGAAAAAGAGAGCGACCTGGTTCAAAATGAAGAACGGGGAGCTATTCAAAAGATCTTTTGTGAAACCGTACCTGAATTGTATAACCCCGGAAATAGGGTATGATGTGTTGGACGACCTCCATCAAGGGCATTATGGTTTGCATATTGAAGGACGGGCCTTAGCCGAGAAAGTTACCCACCTAGGGTACTACTAGCCGAGTTTGAATGTAGACGCCATGCAAATGGTGAAGAAATGAGACATATGCCAGAGATTTGCAACCCTAATTCACCGCCCATCTAATAGTCTGTCGTCCATAAGTAGTCCACTCCCCTTTGCAAAATGGGGCACGGACATCTTGGAACCATATACACCAGCGTCTGGTCAAAGATGGTATGTGCTAGTGGCAGTCGACTACTTCACAAAGTGGGTGGAAGCTGAGGTTATCCGAGGGATCAAGTGGACGGATGTATCAGCCTTCATTTGGAAAAATATAATTACTCGTTGCGGAGTGCCATAGTCTATGGTGTTTGATAATGGACCCCAGTTTTAAACGCACCAACTCAAAGAATGGCTAAGTGATCAGGGCATCACTCACTATTTTGCCTCGGTCGGCCGTCTACAAGCCAACGGCCAGGTAGAGGCCTATAACAAGTTGACCTCCAACGGCATCAAGCATAAGCTTGAAAAAGAAGGCAGTCTATGATCAGATGAGTTGGTTAATGTGTTATGGTCCATACAAACAACAGCAAAAAGTTCCACATGAGAAACCCCATTCTTCCTTGTCTATGGCGGCGAAGTAGTACTCCTAATTGAGATGTTCGAGCCTACTCTTCGAGTAATGTTGTATTGTGAATTGGCCAATTGGGAGGCCATGAAGACTGCCCTAGATTTCCTTCCAAAAGCCAGGGGCAATGCGGCGCTTAGACATGAGAGGATGACAAGTGTTTTGGGGGTTTTTGTCCCTCGGGAGAGTTACAACACGAAGACTGATCCGGGATGAGCTGTACCTGCAAAACAAACGGAGACACCTGTTGGGTGGTGCTCCGCCTCCAACGATCAAGTTAGTAACTTGAAAAGGAATAAAGAATACGGAAATTTAGGTGGGTATCTGCTCAGATTCCAAGCTCAGGTGTTTCTCTGATGTAAGAGAATGTAGGTGTATTGAATGATCAAAAAACGTTCTCCCTGAAATGAGGGACATCTCCCTATTTATAGGGTCATTGGGAATTGCCCCTGATTAGTTCACTAAACCCTAATCATTTGGTGGGCTGCGCCGTATTCCGGCGTTCTCGGGATTTGGGCCTGAAGGCCGCCTTTTTCCCTTTTATTTCTGGAATGACACGTGTCAAGCAGGGATTGGTCCGTTTTGGACCAACCTGAGGCTGACACGTGTCACCCTCTGATTGGGCCACGTGGCAGGGTGAAAATACCCTAAACATTTGCCCCTCACAGATGTGACGTGGCATGCCACGTGGCATCTGTGACACATGTCACGCTTCAATAGATGGTAATTATACCGTTGCAGAGTAACCGTTCACCTTCTAGGTAAATTACGGAAATGTCCCCGTATTTACCCTCTACATATAGCCGTTTTACCCTCATTATTTTGTACTTTTTACAAAAATTTTCTAGAGAGAAAAAACTTTGAGAGAGCAGAAGTCATCCGTTTGAGTCAGGCGCAAGCAAGAAACTTTGTTCTTCCGCATCTCAGCCGGACCCGCCTTCCTTCAGATACCAAATCCAAAGGTACCGTCTCTGTCTCTCTCAGCTCTTTTCTTTTTTCACCGCTTGTACATATTTCTTGCAATAAATGGATGCATCACCAACACACACGGCACAGCCTAGGTTAGAGTCCAGCCGGTCACCCGGGACGGCTGAGTCTAGGACTGGGAGTGCCGGCTCGGGGTGTTGGGACCACCCTTTGCCATGGATTCCGACCAGTTATGTGTCTGTGCAGGACACCATGGCTCGGACAATGCAGACGGCCAATGATCCAAATTACAGAAGCGAGGGCTCAGGCGGCCGAACGCCTGAGGGAGAAACGTCTGGTCAGGGAGATCAGACGGCTCTGGAGAGATCCCCTCCGCGCGCCCCTTCAACCCCTGCTGACTCTTTCTTGGACGAGTGTGACCAAGGCGGCGATGATGCCGCCTCTGCCCCCATGGACCAAAGTGAGAGGGAGTCGGAGAGTGACAGCTCCGCCTCTACCTCCGAGAGCAGCAATGACTTGCCCCCTCTTCCGGATAGCGAGGAGGAAGAAAGGAAAAAATGGAGTGAGAAGGACGATCCCTTCAGCATCCACGTCTCCTCCAAAGACCGGATCCAAATGGGGGAAAACTTAGAGAGCTTTAAGAAAATGCACCCGCTTGGAGACGGGTATAAGATTCGGGTGCCGCCTGAGCTGGGCACCATCGCTTGGGGGGATGATCAAGAGAACGCCAACAGCTATTTTGGCTGTTATGAGGCGGCGTTCAAAGCCGGCCTTCGCTTCCCCCTTCACCAGGCGGTGAAGGCAATTTTGAGAGGCTACGGCCTGGGGCTCTGGCAACTTACCCCCAACTCCTGGACCAACATTCTGGGGTATGTTGCCGCTTGCGAATTCCAAGGGCTCAACCCCGGTTGGGAGGCTTTTGCAAGCATGCATTACCTCAGCAGGATCCCAGGCGGCTGGAGAGCGTGGTATACTCTAACCACGCAGCCGCAATATATGATGACCCTGGACAAGGTCTCCAAGTTCGATGGCTGGAAGCACAGGTTCTACCTGATGTCAGCCCCAACCAGACGGGAGAATTATGAATTCCGTCTGTACAATAAGAAGCCTGACTTGTTGGGCAGGAAGTGCGCTCTTCCCCGGATCCCAGAGGAAGACTTTGACAAAATAATTGAGGCAGACTTTTTCGGCCTCACAGACGCAACTCTGTCAACCGGGGAAACAATAAAAGTCCCTAAAAACTGGATTCCCAAGAGCGCCTGGTTCAGGGATGAATGCTTCTTAGCCGCCTGCGGGCTAGGGCACATGTTTAATAAACGTATGCACCTGAGTTCATACCGTCTGTAGTATCTTTCTATCGGTATTGATTTGTGATGTTGACCAATTTCTTTCTTTTTGCAGAAGAAGCATTGAACATGCTGCAGACGGAGAAAACTCCCAAGCGGTCTTCTGCGGCCATCCGCAAAGAACTTGCGGAGAAAGCTGCGGCCGAGGTTAGGGCCAAGGTATTGAGCGCCTGTCCCTTTCTTAAGTTTATTTTATAGACTGTCTTGCCCGGATACTAACCTTTACTTGTTTATTTTCACAGGGGGGAGAAGTTGGAAAATCGTTTGAGAAGAATCTCAAACGGGCTAGAGAGGAGGCCCCAGCCGTTCTCAATAAAATAAAAAAGTCCGCCTCTACGTCAACTCCTGGCGCCTCAGCCGGGGCTAAGACGATGCGGATAGCGGGGCGACTCGAGAAGGTAGCCGGCAGCGTGTGCCTTGATCTTGCCAACCCCTCAGCAGCCGCGGGGTTCACCACGCCCGCAAGCGTCTCCCGCTTGGTCGGCTCTGAAGGTAAGAACCCTTTTGAATCCCCGCTTGAGCTGGGGTGGCCTTTACGGGTGAAATCCCACTCCCAACAGACGTCATCCTCAGACGGTCGGCAACAAATAGGTGCTGCCTTAGTTTCGCACTCATCACCTATTGATTGTGGTGCAGATCAAACTCAATCTCCCCGCTGGCCAGACGTCCAGAAGCATGCCAAGGCCATGCTGGAGGCCGTCCGGAAGAGGGATAAGGACGAAATCCCTGGGATAGAGACGTTCAACCTTGAACGCATTCTGTCCCTTCTGGCTGAGGTAGGAAACTTGTCAATTCAATGTTATTTTTTCCAAGTGTTTTACCCCGCCTGTAATTCTTATACCGCCTGCTTTTTTCAGGCCATGCTGCGGGTGGACGGGCTCAAACGTCCTTATTCCCGCAAACGGGAAGAGGTAAAAAGGGCCAAGAAATCTGCCATAGACGCTGATAATATTGCTTTCCACTCAACTATCGTACATGAACTTGAAACTAAAGCAATAATTATGACACAGGCGTCCAAAATCCAAAAGCTGGAGCTAGATCTGAAGGCGGCCGACCAGCGGGCTGCTGATGCTGAGACGGCCAAGAAGGAGGCGGAGGAGGCCCAGAAGAAGGCAGACGAGAGCGCCAAGCAGGCTGATGAGGCGCTCAAGAAGGCCCAGGCGGACCTTGGCAAACTTAAGTCCAAGGTTGAGAGGCTAGAGAAGGACGCTGCGCAGGCTCAGAAGAACTTTGCAGCAACCCTGGAGGCGGAGCAAAACCGCCTGGTTGCTGAGAGTGACGCTGACAACGACGCCCGTATGAAGATTGCCTGGGCTGCCTTGTACCCAGACACTGATTACCGCGTCTGGGCACTGGCGCACAGCTACGCCGAGTACGTGGTGTACTTGCGGGAGCAAGGCGAGCCAGAGCCTGCCTCCTTTGAAGCCTGGCTCAGCAACAATGAGCCGTCCGCGCCTGAGCTTCCTGGTCCTGGCGAAGCGCAGGAAATTCCCTCAGACAATGAGAAGGGAGAGGACCCGGAGGCTCCGTCTGCAGCCCAGAAGTGACCCTTCAGCGGCAGTATGCCAATCTTTGCTTTTTTTTAATTTTTATTCAGCGGATGTATGCCAAAACTTGCTTTTTCCGGCCTGCGTGCCGAGTATTGGTGTTTTTACCGGTTATGGAGCCGGGTTAATTAACAATTTCTTTCTCCCGGACGGGGTCCGGTTAACATTCGATCCATTACAACCGTTTGGTTGGATGGACTTTATGAATTGCACCGACTAAGTCGGTTTTGATTATTTTTCATTTGAATTTTTTGCCTAACTTATCAAAAGCATGCGGCGATTTCTTGCCTAACTAATCAGTAGTCCGGCTGTCCTTGCCCCTGGACGGCTGTGTGATTGGTTTCAATTGGAGCTGGTTGATTGACTTGGGAACGTCTGATGCTGCAAAGAGCATGATATGTTTGCAAGTCAATAAATCACAGTAGTGATTGCCCCAAACCAAGTGCACAGTCGTACATCAACAGGCGTTTCAGTCACTACCCAGACGGCTTATGCCCGTCTTGGTAGAGACTTTATAGCCATTGAACTCTTGCCCCAATTGGGGTGAGGTGCAATTTTTAAATAAATGACCTAAGTGAGAACTTCAGCCGGTTACCGACTGATGCCTATGGGCATCCGGTATTTAGGAAATTCGTTCTTCATAGGTTATTTTAGTCAGACGGCTATGAGTTGACCAATTTGGTCGTTTAATTTTTGCCGTCTGCATGGATACGTAGAACCGACAGATAATCTGTTCTCTGCGACGATTGCACCCGGAGGGGTGTCGTCGGACGCCTTTGTACATGTTGGGACAGGCGATTTTATAAAAATAGCAACCATCCGGCCATTTTAGCCTCTGGTCCTTTTTGAGACCGGTTGTGTAGCCACTAAACGTTTTTGTGCTTAGTTTCTTAATCAATGTTGAATTTACACTAAGTATCGAACTTAGTTTTTTTTTTTTTTTTTTTTTTTTTTTTTTTTTTTTTTTTAGCATGCGAGTCTGGAGAATCCGTCTGAGTATTACCCAGGCGGATAGTATCATACTAAGTATCAAACTTAGTTAGATAAATGGAGGATCCGTCTGAGTATTACCCAGGCGGATAGTATCATACTAAGTATCAAACTTAGTTAGATAAATGGAGGATCCGTCTGAGTATTACCCAGGCGGATAGTCAAGCAATTGAATAAACAAAATCAAACTTTAATAAACAAGAGATCCGAGTATTACTCAGGCGGATTAACAAATGAAATCTTCACTAAGTATCGAACTTAGTTAGGTAAATGAGGAATCCGCCTGGATATTACCCGGATGGATAATCAAACGATAATTTTGTAAACAAAGTCTGAATCTTCATTAACTGACACTGTTTACAAAAAGTTTACATTCTCAGAAGTAGTACTTTTTTAGATTGTCTACATTCCAAGTTCTAGGCAGGCGCCTGCCGTCTGGAGTTTCCAGGCGGTAAGTGCCGTCCCTTACTTCTTCATAGATCCGGTAGGGGCCTTCCCAATTTGGGGTTAGCTTTCCCAACTCATTGGCCCTACCGGTTGCCTCCATTTTTCGTAACACTAAGTCGTCAACTTTCAAGGGACGCTTGTGTACTTTTTTGTTGTAGGCTCTCGTCATTCTCAGACGGTAAATCTCATGACGCAAGGCGGCATTGCCTCTACGTTCTGGGAGTGAATCCAATGCCAGGCGCATTGCTTCCCAGTTTGCCTCTTCATCATACAGCATGACTCTGAGAGTCGGCTCGTAATGTTCGATGGGCAAGACGGCTTCAGCACCGTAAACCATGAGGAATGGGGTTTCACCGGTTGCCCCTTTCGCTGTTGTCCGGATGGCCCACAGGACATGAATTAATTCTTCTGCCCATAAGCCACCAACTCTTTCTATTTTCTTTTTAATGCCGTTTGAGATGAGTTTGTTGAAAGCTTCAACTTGGCTGTTTGCTTGGGGCCGACCAACAGATGCGAAATAGCTTGAGATCCCCTGATCTCCCAACCAAGTTTTTAGCTGAGTCGTCTCAAACTGAGGACCATTATCAAAAACCATAGACATGGGTACCCCGTACCGGGTGATAATGTTCTTCCAGATGAAGGAAATTACGTCTGAGGTCTTGATGTTTTTAACCGCCTCAGCCTCAACCCACTTGGTGAAGTAATCCACCGCCACTAAGATATAGCGCTTTCCGCCTGGAGCAGGCGTGTAAGGACCTAGAATGTCCATGCCCCATTTTGCAAACGGGATTGGGCTGTGGATGGCCGTCAGATCAGTAGCCGGACGGTGAATGAGTTTGCCAAATTTTTGGCACTTGTCACATTTCTTCACCAACTCCTTGGCGTCCGCCTCAAGAGTGGGCCAAAAGTAATGTCGTCTGGCTCTGACGGCTAGGGACCTGCCGCCTATGTGAGAGGCGCAGAATCCCGAGTGCAAGTCTTCGAGAACTTCTTTCCCCTTTTCTGGGGTGACACACTTCAATAAAGGCTTCAGAAACCCCGCATTGAAGAGTTCTCCATTTCTCAACTCAAAGCTTGCAGCTCGCTTTTTCAGGACGGCTGCTTCCTGTGGCGAATCAGGAAGTGTTCCGTCTGAGAGATAGGCCCGGATGCCATCCATCCAGGTAGAGCTTCGATCCAGAATTCCAACGGGATCCTCATAGATGCTTCTTCTTTCAAGAACTTCCCAAAAGACTGACCGAGGCGCATCATGGCAGGCGGAAGATGCCAGCTTTGACAATGCATCCGCCTGGTTGTTTTCCGACCTAGGCACCTGATTCAGCCGAAATTCCTCAAGTGCCTTGGTCTCTTCTTTGACTGCCTGAAGATATTTAATCATAGCCGGATGAGTAGCCTCGTAGATTCCCTCATACTGGCTAACAACCAATTGAGAATCAGAGTAGGCGTCAATTTTCATGGCCCCTGCCGCCTTACACATGCGAATGCCGGCTAGCAGGGCTTCATATTCCGCCTCATTGTTAGAGGCCTGAAATTTGAAGCGTAGTGCATACTCAAATCTGTCTCCTTCAGGAGACTCATAAATTACACCTGCACCACATCCGTTCTTTGTAGAGCTCCCGTCTACGTACACTTTCCAAACCTGATCAAGATTATCCGGAGCCACCGGACGAGTCATTTCCACAATGAAGTCGGCAAACGCCTGACCTTTCACTGCCTTTCTTGGTTCGTAAGTGATTTCAAGGCTCTGCATTTCAATAGCCCATTTCAACATTCTCCCGGATGAGTCCAAAGTAGACATTGGCCGCTTGAGTGGTTGGTCCGTGTAAATCACCACCGGATGTGCCAAAAAGTAAGGCTTCAATTTTTTGAATGCCATATACAAAGCGAGGCCAAATTTTTCAACCATGGGGTATCGGAGTTCAGCATTTTTAAGAACATGGCTAATGAAGTAAACCGGGAGTTGCACGCCGTCTCGCTCAGCAAGGAGAACAGCACTGAGGGCATGGTCTGAGACGGCTAAATACATGTACAACGTCTCCCTAGGCAAAGGGCTGACCAACCTAGGCAGAGAATGTAAGTGCTCTTTCAACCTCTGGAACGCCGCCTCAGCATCATCCCCCCATTCAAATCTGGTCTTCTTCCTGATTGCTTGGAAGAAGTAGAGGCATTTGTCGCCTGACCGGCTGAGGAATCTTCCCAAGGCAGCCAGGCAACCGGTGAGTCTCTGGACTTCCTTGACAGAATGGAGTGACTGCATGTCAATCACCGCCTGTATCTTCTCAGGGTTAGCCTCTATCCCCCTTTGATCAATCAGGAACCCGAGAAACTTCCCAGACTCAACACCAAAGACGCATTTCTTAGGATTTAACATGACCTTATGTCGCCTGAGTGTGGTTAAGGTTTCTCGGAGATCAGCAAGGTGATCCGCCTGCTGCTTAGATTTGACTATCATGTCATCAATGTATACCTCCACATTCCTCCCAATCTGATTAACAAAGACCGTATTGATCATTCGTTGGAAAGTGGCAGGCGCATTTTTCAAGCCAAACGACATCACAGTATAAAAGAATAACCCCTGATCAGTGACAAAGGCCGTCTTCTCTTGATCTTTTTTCCACAGGGGTATCTGATGAAAGCCGGAATAGGCATCCATAAAGCTCATCAAGGCGTGGCCGGCTGTAGAGTCGACCAAGCTGTCGATTTTTGGAAGCGGATAACTGTCCTTTGGACACGCCTTGTTGAGGTCTGTGTAATCAACACACATGCGCCAGGTCCCATTCGGCTTCTTAACAAGGACCACATTGGCCACCCAGTCGGGAAAACTACAAGGCCGAATGAACCTGGCATCTAGCAGCTTTTTGACTTCGGCAGCTGCCGCCTGACTTCTTTCCTTACCGTGGTTTCTTTTCTTTTTCCGGATGGGCTTCTTTTTGGGATCCACGGCAAGTTTGTGGACAGCGAGATCCGGGCTGACGCTTGGCATCTCTTCCACTTCAAAGGCGAAAATGTCTTTGAATTCCTTCAGCAGAAGGTGTAGGCTTGCACCCAAGGTAGCATGCGCAACCGTCCCAACCTTAACAGTACGTTCTGGACGGCTGTCATCCAGAACGAGATCAATGCATTCGTCAGCCGGTTGGGGACGAAGCTCATCTGACCGCTCACCGGTCAGTGATTGCTATTTTTTCTCCTTCTTCACCTCCACCAGCATAGGTGCCTTTCTTTTCTTACCGGCTGCTGGTGGGGCGGGAGCTGGGTCGGCATCCTTGACATTGTCAAGGTCTATTGGTTCGTGACCGCCTGGGGCCACGGTATCTCGAACGGCTGAGAGATAGCACTCTCAGGCCGTCTTCTGATCCCCATTCAAGGAACCAACAGAGCCGTCATCCCTCTCATACTTGATGAGCATGAGAGACGGGATGATTACTGCCTTGGCTACGTTAAGGGTTGGCCTGCCTAGGATGATGTTGTAGGCGTCAACTCCTCAACGACCAAGAATCTGACGACAATGTGTCGTCCCTTGCCTTTCTCCCCCAGCCGGATGGGTAAGTCAATTCTCCCGGCTGGGTAGACCATCCCACCCCCAAAACCAACCAAGGGGTGGGTGACCGGATGCATGCTGCTGACATTGTATTTCAGCTTTTGTAGGCACCGGAGACTGATGATGTCTGATGAGCTGCCGGTGTCTATAAGGATCCGTCCAACCAGCTGGTTGGCAACCTTACATTCAATGACCACCGGGTCATCATGCGGGCGGCGGACGCTGCCCCTGTCCTTCTCAGTGATCACGACGTCTGGGAAGGAGGAGTTGGCTTCCGCCTGCTCATCATCATCTTTGTCCATCTTTCGAAGATGGCTCTTGGTGCCCCGGATGGTAGGGCCACCACATGAGAACCCGCCCGCTATAGTGTAGACCGGCTCCTTGTCGGTATCCGAACTACTAGCAGGCTGGGGGGTAGTCTTGGAGGACTGACCCTTGTTTTTCTTTTTTGCCCCGGCTGGGGACTTAGAAATGTAGGACTTCAACAGCCCTTTGTCAGCCAGACGGTCCAACGCACGCTGAAGACTGAAGCAGTCGTTGGTGTCATGGCCAACTTCCTCATGGAACTGACAGAATTTATTCTTGTTCCGTGACTGGACAGAACTCTTCATAGGATTCGGCTTCTCAATGGACAGCCGGTCCTTTACCTCCATGAGGATGGAGTTGGAGTCTTTGTTAAACTCGTACTTGGGGACGTACGGTTTAAACTCTTTCTTTTTCTTCTGGGACGGCTGGTCAGAGTCACTAACCACCCAGACTTCTTTTCTCTTCTTGCTCTCTTCTTTCTTTTTTGCCGGCTGAGCAGGCCGGCTGTCTTTCTGTCTGTCAGACTTCTTAGAGTCCAACTGACTGCCAGGCGAGCAGAGGTCGGTAGCTTGAATGTAGCTTTCCGCCTCCCTCAGGGCCGCCTGCAGGGTGAAAGCCCCTTTTCTGACGAGGTCGAACTTAAAGGTCGACCCGTCTCTCAGACCCTTAAAAAAGTCTGTAAAAGCTACCTCGTCCGACAGTCCTTGAATCTGAATTCTTATCAGATTGAACCGCCTGACATATGAGCGCAGCCCTTCTCTCTCTCCCTGCTTAACAGTGCTCAGATCAAGGCTTGTTTTCTTAGCAGGGATGTTCATTGAGAAGTTAGAGGCAAACAGGAAGGCAAGCTTCCTGAAGCTGTCTATGGACCCGGCTGGCAGATTACCAAACCATTGTTGGGCAATGCCCTTCAATGTAGCCGGGAAGCATCGACACCAAGCGGCATCATCTAACCCCTGCAGATACATGAGGTTGGTGTAAGCCATGAGGTGATCTTCCGGGTTGGAGGTACCGTCATAGGTACCAACCAACACATTTTTAACCTTGGCCGGCTGTGCCGCCTCGGTTATCTCCCGAGTGAACGCAGAAGGTTGTTCACCCAGGCGCAGCAAACGAAGCTGCCAGTCCAAAGGCTGGACATTTGGATATGCCGCCTGACCCCCAAAGAGGGTCGGTCGCATGAAGTGAGGAGGATATTGCCCGTAAGCCGGAGAAGGCATATACGGGACAGCCCCAATCATATGAGGGCCAGAATGGACGGTATCACCGCCTGTCTGACTCTCATGCAAGGAGAGTGCACTCCCTGCAGAAACGTTGTTGAAACTGTCTGGAAAGTTCGACGTTGAAGCCGACTCAGACAGCGATTGATTTCTCTTCCGGTTAATAATTTCCCGGGCATCAGAAGTTGGTCTTTTACTTCTCACCGGCTGTTGGGGCCGGCGGGTGTTATTGGTGTTCCCCCCAGGAAGGAGAATTTTTTACCAATCGATGGTCCCGGCTGCCTTCTCCTTTGGGTGAGGAGTGGGCTGCCGGTTTCTGACTGACTTCCCTTTTTCTGGAGGAGTCTTCTTCACCGACTGACCTTTACTTGGGCCAGCCTGGTTTTTGGTGATCAGCTTTGTAATTTCACCCTTGAAACTCGTCATGAATCTCATGAGTTCGTCTCGGGTGACAGGGGCCGATCCAGATGCCGTTTGGGTTGCCCCTTCCGGCTGTCCAGTAGGTCTGCTCGAACCCGCCTGGGAGGCGCCCCGCTCCAAAGTCTCTTTGGGCCGGATGCGCTTGACTCTGAGAGAGCCGTCCTCGGCTGTAGAGGTTTCGACCTGAGGATCCTCATCCTCCTCGTGGTCTGTAAAAACTTCTGGGTCTTCATCCAGACGGTTAGGGGGTGGTACAGACTCTTGAACCATCTTCGAGGTACTCTCCCCACAGACGGCGCCAAATGTTTTGGGGGTTTTTGTCCCTCGGGAGAGTTACAACACGAAGACTGATCCGGGATGAGCTGTACCTGCAAAACAAACGGAGACACCTGTTGGGTGGTGCTCCGCCTCCAACGATCAAGTTAGTAACTTGAAAAGGAATAAAGAATACGGAAATTTAGGTGGGTATCTGCTCGGATTCCAAGCTCAGGTGTTTCTCTGATGTAAGAGAATGTAGGTGTATTGAATGATCAAAAAACGTTCTCCCTGAAATGAGGGACATCTCCCTATTTATAGGGTCATTGGGAATTGCCCCTGATTAGTTCACTAAACCCTAATCATTTGGTGGGCTGCGCCGTATTCCGGCGTTCTCGGGATTTGGGCTTGAAGGCCGCCTTTTTCCCTTTTATTTCTGGAATGACACGTGTCAAGCAGGGATTGGTCCGTTTTGGACCAACCTGAGGCTGACACGTGTCACCCTCTGATTGGGCCACGTGGCAGGGTGAAAATACCCTAAACAACAAGGGCATTCAACTGCTGAGTGTCTAAGCGTCCACTGAAGATGGGAGATTTGTATTTAAGAAATATGGAAGCAGTAGGCCCAGACAATGAAGATGGAAAGCTAACCCCGAACTGGGAGGGGCGCTACCGAATCAAATAAGTGCGAGATGGTAAGTACCGTCTCGAAGCCTTAGATAGTCGTCCTGTTCCTCGTACATGGAATACGGATAATTTTAAAAAAATACTATGTCTAAAGCTTATCAGCCAGTTGTTGCATCTAAGTCAGAATGTCCAAGTAGCTTAACTAAGACTTACTAGCCGAATGATGTAATTAAGCCGAACGGCCACCAACAATGTAAAATTTTTCGACAAACATTAATGAAAAGTCAAGCATTGTTGTTAAATTCTTTTTTCTTGTTTTTCATGTCTATATTGTTAAGCTAAAATGCCGAATGAATTTATCAACTAGGTTGTTCATAGCAATGCTGGTCGACCATCGAAAAATAGACACAATGGGCGCCTGAAAAGAGAAACAAGAGTTGCTTCAACATAGCACCTCGGTCTTCTCAAAAGAGAGTAAAGGGTGTAAACCGAGTAGAAACTCAATAAGAGCGTATCAAAACTAATTGGCTCGGCCACACCTGATCGAACGCTGTTGTACCCAAAAGAAGGGCAATGCGCATCAGCCGAGCAGAAACTCAATAAGAGCGTATCAAAATAGATTGGCTCGGCCACATCTGATCAAACGCTGATGCACCCAAAGTAAGGGCAATGCGCATCAGCCGAGTAGAAAGTTAAGCAAGGGCAAACCTTGTTTAGCTACTCGGCTAATTAGCCTAAAAAGTCAATCTCACTGGTCGGCCCCCACGCGGCCAAACGGAAGAAAAACGGGAAATTTAAGGCAACAAACGAAAATTTACAAGTTGAGATAATACTTGAAATTTCTTGGGTTGGTCCAAGCGATAGCTTCAACGGACAACTCCACCAAAGCTAATAGAAAGGCAGTATACTTAATGCTGATTCGACGTTCACCTAGTCCAAGGGCAATCATGATATATGATTTGATTAACTTACTAGTATTCATACCCTTTAAGGTATAAAATCTACTAAGTTAATCAAACCATTTAGAATTTGGACTAGAAAATCGCCGATTAAAGGGCCATACCCCCCGTTGATTGTACAAATAGCATAATAAGCATACATATAGAAACTAAGTATGAAGGTTCATAAGACCGCTTAGAAGGTGGCAAAATTACCATAAATAAAAGACCGCTCAGAAGACGGAAAAATATCTTTACAAAGGCCGCTCAAAACAGGCGACAATAAAAAAATTGTTCAATTAAAGCAGTTAAAATAGAAGACAAAAATCTTAATAAGCTGCAGAAGAGGGCCCATCACTCGGCCGCATCCTCAACCCCAAAATTAGTGTTGGTTGCATTGTCAGCCTAGGGAGCTCCCTCGTTCTCGGCTGCTTCTTCTTCCTCGTCCTCAGCATCGCATGGGGGAGGGGAGGGAATCTCAACGAAGGGGAAGACAGGCATCCCAACGGCCTCGCACTCATCCTTCATGGAGAGAAAGTCCAGGTGCCTAGTGAAGCGCTCCAAATAGTAGTCGAGCTCGTCCCTTTCCACCATCATTGAAAAGGCATCCTCAAATCGATTTTTAAGGCGGGTAAGGGTCGACTGCTCAATCTGGACAACGTTTGCTGCAGGAATTGGCCTTGGAGCATTAAGCTGTTTTTTCAGCTCCTCCACCTCCTTACTTAGGCGTTCAGTCTCTTGGACGAGCTTGTCTACAGCTTGAAGCGCTGTGTTCAACGCCTCCCTAGTGGTCTCTAGCTCGACCTTAAGCTTCTCAGAGGCCTCGATCGCGTACTACCGACCAGCCGCAAGACTGACCGTCTCGTCCCTCTTATTAGCTAGAGCCTCATTAGCCAGTCGTTCTCGCTAAAGATCATTGCCAATTTTTACGATTTCCTCAGCCTGTTGGTTGGCTTTTCGGTAGGGCGTTCATGGCGGTCTGATGGCGGACTTGTTTAAGAGCGAGAAGATTAGTGTTCTCGTCTTGCAGTCGTTTAAGGTCATCCCAAGACGACTGGATCTCGCGCCTCTACCTTGGACGCCAATCTTGAAAGGCAAAGAGCCTAAGGAGAAGCTGCGGACGAATGGATAAAGATAATTAAAGGGAAGAAGTAAGGAAATTGGCTAAGAATTTAGAAGACAAGTGAGCGCGGGAAAATTAGGTCGTTGACTAACCTCCTTACGGCCAAACAAAATTTATTATAATCCTAAACTAACCCCTAAACAAGTCTAGTGGTAAGTTCGGAGTCGAACCACAAGGAACGGTAATGTTAGATTGTTCTCGATCTAATGCTTAAGCTACACCGAAGTCAGTTTATGGATAGTGGACACTACAACTACACTAACACACATATATAGAACAAATATTATAAAGTCTACTAGGGGTAAAGATCCACTTTGAACAATTAACAAGTTAATGAGAATCCATTCGAAAATCAATCATGCAAAGAAAGAATTAAAATGGGAATTAATTACACTCAAGAGCAATCTCTCAAATTCCTAGCCTAGATCCCTCATTGACTAGGTGCATAGAAGAAATTTACCCAATATGTTATAAAATATAACAATTCTAATTCACAATCCCTTGTTAAACTAGAACTAATATGCAATTAAGTTTGCTATCATGGGAGATCAATCCAATCTAAAACAAACAACATGCCATCATCAATTCAATCAATTTAATCACACAATTATCATCAAATTTATCTCAAATAACTCAATTAACCATTACAAAGCTTCACTCAACACCTAGTAGAAGGAAACCTACTCAAACATGATTAACAAAGCAATTAAAGAAAGCA
This sequence comes from Chenopodium album, assembly GCF_948465745.1. Lineage (NCBI taxonomy): Eukaryota > Viridiplantae > Streptophyta > Magnoliopsida > Caryophyllales > Amaranthaceae > Chenopodium > Chenopodium album. Next base: position 59,437,946 of record NC_137836.1, on the reverse strand, counting down.
TAAAGAGAAAAGAGAGTAAGAATGCTCATTGATATAAGATGGAGATCTTGAAATCATCAAATTCCTCCTTTGATTATCTAAAATCCATGAAAACCATTGTGTTTCTCACTTTCTCTCTCTTAAATTTGAGAGTTTCTCTCTCTAAAAACCTAAAACTAATCTAAAAACTACTGAAGAAATGAATTCCCACTCTAAAATGATAAAAAAAAACTATTTATAGCCCTTACTAAATTGCCTAGGAAGCTCCGCAACAAGTCGAGCAGCGCGTAGAGGAGCGGGAGCTCCAATTTCGTGCACGGGCGCTCCAATTTCGTGCACGGGGGCTCCTAGCTACAGCAAAATATGGCAGAATTGTTCCAAAAAGTTTGGAGCGGGCGCTCCTCACAGGTGCGCGCCCACTCCTCTCGGACTGGGCAAACTGCTCAGCTTCAAATGAGCATATCTCCCACGTTTTACATCGGAATTGGGCATATGACCTGTCGTTGGAAAGCTCTCGAGATAAGCTTTCATCTCCAATTAGAATCTCCCCAAAATGTTTTTTAGATCAAAAGATATAGGTGTTTGAAGTATGATCTTTGCAAATCAAGTGCACATTTCTTCATTACTTGTTCTTTTATGTTTTATATTTCTTCAATCTTGAGCAATGAACTTATCCAAGTGTTCCTAAAAATAAGAGTAAACCAATAAAGTTTAATCCAATGTCATAAGCCACCAAAATATGCAAGAAATGCCAAAATTAAGCAATAACGACATTTCACACACAAACATGACAAATGTAGTAAAACGTTATTAAAACCAAGTAAAAAGATAGAAAAACTATGAAAAACTAACTAGAAAACTCCTAAAAATAGTGACATTAATGACACTTATCAACAAGCCAGTTTACCTCAACTTAACTATTGATCATTGGATCGAGGTGCCCATCATGGATACCCCAAAACGTATTCTACGTATCGCCCGGTATGGCCTGCTGGATAGCGTCTCGGACGGCCTTACGTTTGGCCCCAATTAGAGAAGACCCAGGAAGCCAAGGGCCAATCTCTTCAAAAATTTCTACAAAGTAAAGAAAAGTTAGAATTTTGAATAAATGTCAACTAAGTATAAACACAAGATGGAGTACGAGTACCATCTGAGAGATGAGGGACATGCGGACGCCTCTCAAGAGTGGGCGTCGGCAGCGGATGCTTGACCTCTTTGGGCGGATACATATGCCCTTCTTAAGCTTGGGAACTAGAGGACCAAGTCCCAAGATACTTAACATGAGGAGTTAAGTCATGGCCAGCCGTGTTGTCCAGGGTCGGCTCTCCCTCCCCGTCCTTCTGAACGGGCTCGTTTAGGGCCACCTCGGACGGTTGTGGCTCTGAAGGCTTGGAGTCCCCACTAGGTGTTAGCTGGGGTTGCTCTCCTTTGGGTTGCGATGGTGAAACCCGTGACCTTGCTCTAGCCGCCGGCGTCCCTGAGGGGGTCTTGGACGCCGAAACTTTGTGAGATTTAGATGACGTCTCGTCCTTTGAAGCGGACGCCGGTCGCTTCCTCGTTGGCTTAGGGGTAGTGTAGGCGTCGTTCGAAGTGCGCCTACGTAAAAGCATGTTGTGAATATGCTTGGCACTCTTAGGAAGTAGGAATCGACATATATGATTAGGGCAACGATTAGGGATAAGGAAAGTAGGGAGCCGCCAAAAAGTTTTTAAGGAACTTGTAAACCGTTCATGGATCATTTAAGGCAACCACGATTAAGGGACAACAAAAGGAAACGAGGATTGACCCGTGAAGGTTACACCCAATTCATAATCCATGAGATTACTAACTCCATATGGTTTGGAACCACGAAAGGAGGATCGGGGATGATGGTACGAAGTGAGTCATGGAGTCACATTCGCCCGTATTGGCCTCTACTTGATTCTTATAGTGAAAAGTGATTCCTGCGATCTCAAAGGCATGCAAACAAAATATTCAATTTGCTCCAAACTATTATTAGGTTAAATTGGTTGAATATTAATGCAACATATAATTCTAAAATATTAGTGATCACTAAATTAAACAACAAGATTAAAAAGGAACCTAAACCGGTTGTCCAAATTATCTTATTAGTCTTGATTTTCAATTACATATTCCCTATAAACATGCAATATGGTAATCGTAAATAATAATAGAATAAACATTAATATTGGAAGCAATTTAACAATAATAGAGTTAGTCAAGTCAAATATATAATAACCTAATCATGATACTAGAAATATTAAAATAAAATAAGAGTAATTAAATTAATTAATTACTCACATTCCGCGCGTTCCTTTAAATTAATACATCATGAATAAATTGTTAGTAACTTCAATAAAAAAATATAAATCAAATTGAAACAATTAAATTAAATAAAAAGTAGAGTTGATTTAGTCCAAACCCTAAGTTAATTATACCTTTTCACGCCTTGGTTTAAGTATAAAACTTCGGGTCAAGTATGGACTCCTTGGAGTGCTTAAGGGAAGAATGGTGTAACTAAGAATATAGGTTTAAGGCTTAGAATATGAGAGAGAGAGAGAAGATAATGATTTTTGGTGTAAAAGAGAGCAGGATTTGATAATCAAGCTTGTTAATGATTGAAAAAGGGGAGATATGACCTCTATTTATAAGGAAAAAGAAGGGTCGAAGAATTAAGAAAACATAAGAATTCAAATTGTGTAGACATCTACTTTTGACCTCCTGTCCCGACAGGAAGTGCAATGACGATAAATAAAGCCATATTCGTGTTGGATCAAAGTGGAGAATACTTATGGATAACTAGTTAAGCCACAAAACATAAAAGACTAGCCCAAATTAAAGAAAAGCCAAAATAAAGGTCTAATTAACTAAACCCGATCATAATTAGGCTTAAGTCCGTGCTTAAACTCTAATAATGACGGATTTAGGAGCGCCTAGGTTAAAACTTAGTGCTGCCGTAGAAAAAGCCGCGTGCAATTGTAGACACCCATTTGTGTCTCCCCAAAACTAAACCCGGTGATGAGTACCTTTCATGTCAAATCATAATCGAATGAAGTGAAAGTGTGGAAAGTCTAGTGTTACGACTAGTTTTAATTCTTTTCTTTCTCTCAGTTTTGAAAACCTATTTTAAGAAAACATCCAATCCAGATTGGTTTTGTCCATGGTAAGGGTCCAATAATGGTGTAGTTGGTTCGGGTTCGAAAAGAGCTTTCCAACGATATATTATAAACCTAATTCCGATGATTAATGAGGAAGTTATGGCTAAATTGCTAAACTAGGCTCGGTTTGATCTTAATATGCGGCCCAATGATCTACAGGAGGGCCTAATATTGATTTATCGATCCTAATGCAATTAGAATTGATTTTATTCTTCTAAATTCTTAAAGAAGGTTCTTTTCATTCCTAATTCAATTAGCATTGATAAATTGACTTTGGTTGACTTTTTAGAGTTTTAATCAGAATGAAGAAGTTTTTAAAGGAAAATACGATTTTTCCCTTCTGTACGTCTAAATTTTATCAAAATTAAGAAAACGCGTGAAATTAGTTATTAGCGCCTGACGACAAGCATTGGCGCCTGACGCTAACCTTCAGCGCCTAGCGCAAATGTTCAGCGTCTAGCGCTAACCTGTTTTATTCTCTTCGAAACTCTAATTTGTTTTTCTATCCGTCTAGCTGATTTTCTCTATAAATAGCCTCCTAAAACCTCAGTTCTCGATCATCAATTCTTCTCGTCAATTTTCATCAATTCTCATCAAGAATTCTTGATTACTCTCTCTCCTAGCTTTTCTCTACAAAATTCCGCATTCACAAGATCTAGAAACACCTAGCGTTGTTCGAAGTTACCTTCGCCCTAGACGTGAAAGGTTTGATATTTGAGGGTTTGGTCCCAAATCTCTATTTCAATTGTTTAATTTAATTGTTTGATATTATTTTCCTTGAAGTTACTAACGTGTGTATTTTGTTATTATAAAGAGATACGAGGCATCCAAGTAAGTACTGTAATTGTTTTATTGATATTTTGATTCCTAGTATCATATTAGGATGCTTTTTTTAGTATGTTATTTAGGGTGATTTGCTTATATCAATTATGATTTCTGAGATGCTTACTATTTTCGTTCCTAATATTCATAGTATCATGTTAGGGCTAAAGCTTTGATTTTTATTGTTTAGTGACATGCTAGGGTTTGTTATTAATGTTGTTAGTATCATGCCTAGGATCTTGCTATTATTATGCTTTAACATGAATATTATGGTCATAATTATTGTTATGATTATTTTAATTATTATTTTGATGAATATTATTATGTTGTTTGATATATATTGTTATTGCTTGATCACACCTTGCATGTTTAAAGGGAATTGGTACTTGTAATCACGCTTAATAATCTTGTTTAGGGTTAATTTGATTATAATTCAAGTGATCGCCAATAATAGTTTTGTTTGTGCATTAATATTCAACCAACATAGATAAACATGTTTAGGGTAAACCTAATGATTGCATGTTAGGTAAACCTAATGATTGCATGTTAGTCACAAAGCGCACATGAATACAATCTAAATAAAGTAGAGGCCTATTGTTAGGGCAGGTTCTATCTATTTTAGATTGGATTTGTACCTTTATCCCCGAACTTCCAGACATGGTACCAGACCTATTGGAGTTAATGATCTCCTGGATCGTTAAGGGGTGTAACCTTCACCTCGTGAACGGTTTCTATCTATTTTAGATTGGATTTGTACCTTTATCTCCGAACTTCCAGACATGGTACCAGACCTATTGGAGTTAATGATCTCCTGGATCGTTAAGGGGTGTAACCTTCACCTCGTGAACGGTTTACAAGTTCCTAAAACTTGTTGGCGACTCTTTTGCTCTATCTTCTTTCCCTTTGGACGCCACCGTACTTTAGTGTATGATCACAGTGGGGTTCAAGTTTGGGGTAATGCTTGAAATATTCCCTACAGTTTTTTGGTGACTCCACCGGGGAAGATTTCTATTTTAATTCCTGAAATTTATTTCGGCAATGATTTAGAATTAGTGGATGAGACTCGAAAAGTTCTAAGTATTTCATGTGCGTAATTTTGATTAACATTATTGTCATATGCATAAAAAAGATCTCATTGGAAAAACCATCCGTAATGAGTTAAAACATAGGGTTTTTACACGTAGGAAATTTGAGAAATATCTTTCACAACTAGGATCGAAATAATGCTACGCGAAACTGGAAAATTTTATCGAGCATAAAAAGCTGCTGAGGAATGTAGGAACTAGCGTCAGAAAACAGAGTCTAGCGCCACTGATTTGACTCTGGCGCCAGGCAACAGCTTCTGTCGCCAGGCGCCAAATCCAAATCGTTGGCGCCGGCCTCTATTTGCTGGCGCCAAGTTCTTCCAATACCGAGCCAGAAATATGCGTTCTAAATTCGACCAGTTTTTAGCACTATTTGCTCAATCCTACTTCTTGATTGAGTTTTCCTCACTAATCTGAAACCCATATGTGTTCTACATATGGACATAACCCTCTGGGAATTTATGTTCCATCTACCTGATTGAACGCTCTGTGCAACAAAGGGTACATCCGAGAATGTTGAATTCACCAAACCATGGAAGCGAGTTTTTCTAAAATCGCGGTGTCCCATCCACTCGCGCCAACCCTTCACGGTTAGGCTTCTGCATGGTGTATCTGGAGAATTAACCATGGACCCTCTTTGACTAACCCATATCCCGAACTTAAGAGAACTAGAGCCATGGTTAGGTTGCAAACTCATTGCATCATATTGTTTTTACTTGACTAGTTGTGCATTATTTGTTGTGCATACTCTATGTGTTTTTTTTTCCTAACCGTTTGTTTGACTTGTGTTAAGTCTAAATAAACTGCTTAATGGCTAAAATGACTTTGCTTAATTAATTAATTAATTAATTTTGAGTAATTAAAGCCTAATAATTTAATCAGAATTGACCCAGTACGACTTTAGGCATACCCTATAGAGTAATAATACCGAAAACAGTTCCAAATCAACGTTCCAACAATGGCGCCGAGATTTGGATTGCAGCGCCGCTCTGTGGAGTGTAGCGCCTGGCGACAATTCTGTCATCTGGTGCTACATTGCAAAGAGAGGTGCCAGTCTTGTCGTTTTGGCGACAGTTCGGTATGTTGCTCAAGTCATCACTTTGTGTCTAATTGAACAGTTTGCTAATCAATTCGATTATTTTTATTAATAATAATACCTCATTAAGTCCTTAATTGAGTCTAGTCACATAGTCTAGCCACATGGTCATGACACGAGTCTTAACATGTCACTTACACTCATTAGTCTTAGCACACACTTTAAGTATATGTCACCATGACCATGTCTTAGGCTCATGCATGAGTCGACCTTTTCCGTCATTTGAGTTGGGGGTACAGTCTATTCCTAATTTTTTCACATCTCTCCACCTACATCACCGTTCCATTTTCTACATGATCCCTTCATATCACGACCTTCATTCTTTCTACCTTCTTCCATCTATACATGTTAAATAGAGTTTGAGTCAAATAATTAACAGTGAATATCCCTAATTTCCCTTTCCACAGTACTTGGTCAAGGAGAGAAGGGAGATTAATCAAGGACAACACCTTTATTCAGGTCTTACTTTTTGATAAACCGATTCGTCAAAAGAGGAAAGCTAAGAAGATAATGGCAACTCAAGAAGAAGTCAACGAACTTAGGAAACAATTGACTACCGTGACTAAGGCATTAAAGGCTTTAACCCTCAAAATCGATGACCCTGTGAAGCAACAACAGATGGACCTCATGCAAGAAAGCTTGAGCAAGTTGTCTAGTGACTACAAATTTCAAGGCATCAGCTCACAAGGGGTCTCGGTGGACAAGGAGCTTCTTCCGCAGAAGTTCAATGCCAAGGACATCCCGAAATTCAAGGCAACAGATAACCCTTATCTTCACTTAAGAGCCTTTGAAACTATAATGAACATTAAAGGGATTGATAAGAAACTCTTTCATTCCTTGTTTTCCTTATCTCTTGAAACCGTTTGTCAACAATGGTTCTTCTCCCTTGACAAAGAGAAAACCTCTACCTGGGAATCGATAGTAAGCGCTTTCATTGATTGATACAAGTGTAATATTCAAGTCAAAACCAATTATAGACAACTTGAGATGCTAAGACAAAAAGAGAATGAAGGATTTACTTTTTTCTTCAATAAGTGGAGGGAAAATTCCACTAAGATGATTGAGGTGCCCTCCGAAAAAGAATCTGTGAGGATGTTCATCAAAAACTTACAAGAAAAGTATTCAAAGCATTTAAAATATCAACACAACTTGAATACTTTCAAGGCCGTTTATGACATAGGAATCGAGGTCGAAGGCGACCTCGCAAAGCAAAAAGCTGCTAACAATAATAGTAACCACGGTGGCTGGAAAGGAAAGAAGAACGACAATCCTTCTTCTTCCAAAAACGCCCACCTAGTAACAATGTTAGTACCTATGATCTCAGTGAATTTTTAGCCATGGATAACCAAGGACCTAAGAAGCAAATAAGGAAAGACTTCACCCCCATTGGGATGAGTTACGATACTGCCTTCGATCGACTCCATGCTAAGGGACTCATTACTCCCATTGGACCTATTCAAGATCCCGCACCTGAAAAGAGATTGCCTAGTTGGAATTTAGATGAACAATGCAAGTACCATCAAGGTAGGGGTCATGCTATTGAGAGTTGTTGGAAGCTAAAGGAGGCTATCCAACATTTGATTGATAATAACAAGCTTCCCATGCCTCCAGTTAACAAGAAGAGCGAGTGATGATAAAGCAAACGACACAAGACAAGAGGCGAGCTTCAACGACAAGATTTCGTGACCTCTTTTTCTATTCTTTATTTACCCTTTCCCTAATAAGTCTAGCATAGGCACCTTTCTTTTCCCTTAGATTAATTTTGTAGATTCTTTCTTTTTCCCTTTAAATAAAATGAGCATTTATTTCTTTGCATATGATCATTTCATTACATTGCATTAAAAAAAAAAAAACAAAATCCATGTAGAATTAAGAACAAGGTATACCAATGATTTGAGGCACCCCTTGTAGCCACATCATATCTCCGTTCACCTTTCAAATATACAATCCTTTTTTATACACAACTTTGAGCCTCGTCTAACGATAAACCTTTCTTTTTTCAACCCATATCTACCTAACCTTGGGATGGGATGGTGTGCAACTTATGCAATTTCAAAAGCTTGAGTGATTTTAAAAAAAAAAAAGACAATAAAAAATAAATAAAGTGTAACAAAGGGCAAGTGTTCCAATGTATTTGACATGAACATGTCTTTGATATGAACACGTCTCATATTGCATCTCTTGTTGAGTGCTCGGTACCGTGCCTGAGAAACGTGAATGCCTAGTGAGTGATAGACCGCATAATCGGGATTGCCCACACTTATAAAAATAAAATAAATGCTAGAGAAAAAATAAATAAAGCAAAAAAAAAAAAAAAAAAGAGAGCTAAACCTCAAGCATGAAAATATAAAGATTCAAAAGCAAGGTTGCACACCTTGGGGGCTTATCTAGGGTCTTGAGCCTTTTATCCCCTTCTTCTTTAACCTTTAGCCTGAACACGTTACAACCCTTAAAAAGACCTTTTTAAGGTATACACACTTGTGTAAGGTTCGGCTAGAGCTACGTTCGGCCTGATTCCTAACGGATACGTAGGCAACCTCACATCGAGGTGCGGTCGTAATAAACATGCATTCATATTCACATTCACACACTTACACCATGATCATATCAAGGGATCTCCTATGCTCATCCCTATCTACTTAAAGCTAGACTTGGGGGCTTGATCCTTACATTATTAGCTTACCTAGCCTAAAGAGTCACCATCATTTGACTCTTCTTAAAATAATATCTTTCCACACACTTAGCCCTTGCAGCCTAACCTTAGTGTCACTTTCACACACTGCACAGATACATGACCAAATATACTTCTCGTAGGAACCCTTTGTCATGGAATCTTAACACAACGTTGAAGCATGCCTCGTCAATCACTCATCATTTCTTCACAAAGTACGAAGTGCTTAGCCTCCGTGCCTAAGTTACCCAAATAATTTCATCATGGAGTCAACAATTGAGATAGCCCAGGATGAATTAATCCATTGCAAAACATTTGACTAAGCTCATTCAACATGCACCTTCAAAAACTTTGCTTCTTTCTTTTTTCGCGTCTTTCTTTAACGGGAGAAAGTCTGTACCCTCCACAAAAATGACGGAAAATTTTTGCTTTTTGGAATTTTCAAGTCGCATGATCACATTACAATGCACACACGAATCATGCACATCGTGTCATATCACCTTGATTTGAGTCTAACACATGTGTCAAACTCTTTGAGTCAAGTCAACCTCGAGTCAATCACAGTGAGTCAAGTTTATACCTTGAGTCATGTCAATTCAATGAGTCAAGCAACACTAAACATTAGGTCAACCCTAAAGAAAGATAAGCAAAGTCCTATAGTCAAAGATATAAATGCAGGTGCATCCTAGCAAGCAAGGACATTCCTGAATTTTTTCGAAAAAACCGCAAATATGACGCAGGAGATTCCTCCAAGATAAGAAGAGTTACATTGATTGGTAAATTAGAGATGAAGAGCTTTAATTTACAAAATATTTGAGCGGATTTGGTTGAAAAGAAACGACCAAGTTCAAAGTTCAAAGCGAAACCGAGCAATGAACAGTGGCAGCAAGAGTAGAGTAGGGAAGACCCGACTCCAGCGCCAGACGCCAACATCCAGCGTCGGGTAAAAGATTTCAGCGCCTGGCGGCTGGCGCTAGATCCCAGCGTCTGGCGAAAGCGCAAAATCGCGGCGCCAGAGATATTTCAGCAGCGACAGAACGCTCGAAGCCTCTTAGAACAGCAATTTCGAGTTCCTTAGTACGCTAGTCATCCCCTATAAACAATTTTACATGATTGAGTAGTCGATTTGATTACAACCGCATATAAGTGATCGACCTGACGAAAGATCGTCTCACTTAGCTTAAAGTGCCTAAACATTGTCTCATCGCAAAAGGCACCAAAATATAGGTCCACAACACCGACATACTGGTTTACAAGCAGCAGAAGCGCTGACGCACTAGCTAAAGCAAAGTTCAAGCGAGCTTTAAAGATCGACAAGTGTTGGTCTTCGGTAGTTTTCTTCGGAATATTATCGCAACAACTGAGGATGACTTCAAGTAAAGTTATTTTCGACTATATTCGCTGAGATTGGGGAGGTTGTCACCGAGATTTGAGAAGATAGCACGAGATGGGCGGTCTTCGACGGCATTCGCTAAGATTGTGGAGGTTGTCACCCAAGATTTGAGAAGATAGCACGAGATGGGCGGTCTTCGACGACATTCGCTAGGATTGTGGAGGTTGTCACCAAAGATTTGAGAAGATAGCACGAGATGGGCGGTCTTCGACGGCATTCGCTAAGATTGTAGAGGTTGTCACCAAAGATGTGAGAAGATAGCACGAGATGGGCGGTCTTCGATGACATTCGCTGAGATTGTGGAGGTTGTCACCAAGATTTGAGAAGAGCGGTTCGTGATGAGCCGGTCTTCGACGACTTTTGCTATGATTGGGAAGGTTGTCACTATAATTCAACAAAAAGGCTCAAGATGTAGCATCATTGATCGACGGCGTTCCCTAGTTGTGGAGGGTTGTCACAAACAACTGGAGGTGATTTCAAGAGAAGTTATCTTCGACGGTGTTCCCTAGCTTGTGGAAGGTTGTCACAACAGCAATGCAACAACAACAAATCGGTTACTTCCAGAGACGTGTGCTCGACGGTGCAAGATACGCATTTCTTAACACTTTTATCTATTTAACTAACGCTAGTTTGCAGGTATTGGCATTACAAGAATGATTTAGGATCGTAGAACGTTCTGAATCATTCTCCATCCCTATCGATACTTTGACTTTTGTTTTCGAAACTTGCGTTTCTCCAAACTCAGTCAAAGTGGGGGCTTCTGTAGACACCCATTTGTTTCTCCCCAAAACTAAACCCGGTGATGAGTACCTTTCATGTCGAATCATAATCGAATGAAGTGAAAGTGTGTAAAGTCTAGTGTTGCGGCTAGTTTTCATTCTTTTCTTTCTCTCGGTTTTAAAAACCTATTTTAAGAAAATAGCCAATCCAATTTGGTTTGGTCCATGGCAAGGTCCAATAATGGTGTAGTTGGGTCGGGTTTGAAAAGAGCTTTCCAACAATATATTATAAACCCAATTCCGATGAATAATGAGGAAGTTATGGCCAAATTACTAAACTGGGCCCGGTTTGATCTTTATATGCGGCCCAATGATCTAAAGGAGGGCCTAATATTGATTTATCATTCCTAATAAAATTAGAATTGATTTTAGTCTTCTAGATTCTTCTAGAAGGTTCTTTTCATTCCTAATTCAATTAGCATTGATAAATTGACTTTGGTTGACTTTTTAGAGTTTTAATTAGAATGAACGAAGAAGTGTTTTTAAGGAAAATAAGATTTTTCCCTTCTGTACGGCTAAATTTTACCAAAATTAAGAAAACGCATAAAATTAGTTATTAGCGCCTGACGGCAAGCATTAGCGCCTGGCGCTAAGGCTTGGCGCCTAGCGCTAACCTTCAGCGTCTGGCGCTAACCTGTTTTATTCTCTTCGAAACTCTGATTTGTTTTTCTGTCCGTCTAGCTATTTTTCTCTATAAATAGCCTCCTAAAACCTTCGTTTTCAATCATCAATTCTTCTCGTCAATTTTCATCAATTCTCATCAAGAAATTCTTGATTACTCTCTCTCCTAGCTTTTCTCTACAAAATTCCGCATTCACAAGATCAAGAAACACCTAGCGTTGTTCGAAGTTGCCTTCACCCTAGACGTGAAAGGTTTGGTTTCTGAGGGTTTGGTCCCAAATCTCTATTTCAATTATTTAATTTAATTGTTTGATATTATTATTTTCCTTGAATTTACTAACGTGTGTATTTTGTTATTAGAAAGAGATACGAGGCATCCAAGTAAGTACTGTAATTGTTTTATTGATATTTTGATTCCTAGTATCATATTAGGATGCTTTTTTTAGTATGATATTTAGGGTGATTTGCTTATATCAATTATGATTTCTGAGATGCTTACTATTTTCTTTCCTAATATTCATAGTATCATGTTAGGGCTAAAGCTTTGATTTTTATTGTTTAGTGACATGCTAGGGTTTGTTATTAATGTTGTTAGTATCATGCCTAGGATCTTGCTATTATTATGCTTTAACATGAATATTATGGTCATAATTATTGTTATGATTATTTTAATTATTATTTTGATGAATATTATTATGTTGTTTGATATATATTGTTATTGCTTGATCACACCTTGCATGTTTAAAGGGAATTGGTACTTGTAATCACGCTTAATAATCTTGTTTAGGGTTAATTTGATTATAATTCAAGTGATCGCCAATAATAATTTTGTTTGTGCATTAATATTCAACCAACATAGATACACAGGTTTAGGGTAAACCTAATGATTGCATGTTAGTCAAAAAGCGCATATGAATACGATCTGAATAAAGTGGAGGCCTATTATTAGGGCAGGTTCAATCTATTTTAGATTGGATTTGTACCTTCATCCCCGAACTTCCAGTCATGGTTCCAGACCTATTGAAGTTAACGATCTCCTGGATCGTTAAGGGGTGTAACCTTCACCTCGTGAACGGTTTACAAGTTCCAAAAACTTGTTGGCGACTCTTTTGCTCTATCTTCGTTCCCTTTAGACGCCACCGTACTTTAGTGTATGATCACAGTTGGGTTCAATTTTGGGGTAATGCTTGAAATATTCCCTACATCATCTCACAAAGTCGCGCTGAGCTACCGTGCACAACTATATCAGTTGCGCGTGACACCTTGCGCAACTTCCGGAGTTGCGCTGCAAAATATTTGTAATTATTCGGAAATTATACGGAAAATATAAAATCGAATCTTACCATAAAGCCGTGCACAAGACCAATAATTGCGCTGCACATAGCAGCACAACTCTATAACTTGCACAGGGTTGCCGCGCGCAACTTCATCTGTTGCGTGCGACACCTGCTGCGGCAGATTGCTCGAAACCCTAAACCTAATCCTTCTCTATAAATACGATCTTAAACCGAGGCTTCAACAGAGAGAAATTAACTTAAAAAACTCTGGCAAAATAGCTTGTGAACTTGTGCAACCTAGCCCTCTTGTCCTAAACACTCACTCTTTCGATACCTTGTTACTACGGTGGAGGTTCCCCAACAAGAAGGTGTCCATAAGTGTTCTAAACGGAGATCTAGCAAAGAGAAGTGGTAAATTCCCGAGCACTTAGTTAAATCACCTTTATTTTTCTTGTTTAAAAGGACTTTAATTAATTAACGACTGTTGTTTGATCACTTTTAAAATAATTAATCAATCAATTCCATATAGTATCTTGCGTTAAATAAAGACTAGAATTAAATTAAATCATTGTTGGTTGATCACCTAAGCCAAGGCGAATCTTGTTTATTTATTGTTCTTTCACGAATATTATTAAATAAGAATAACGACTTTGCAATGTAATTCCTACATGAATTAATGCTTGTAAATAAAATCAACTAACATAGTATTAGGTATCGCGTTGCATATATTGTTTGGTGATGAAATTGTGAAAAAGGAAGAGCTAGTAGAGGCCGTATTAGGGCTAGGATGACGATTTCCCTCTAAAAGGAACGTTATCTTAGTACCCTCGCTCCCGAACTCATTTCTAGTTTATAGACCAATTTGGGAATGGGTAAACTTATGAAATCTGCTAATTATTCCATGAAATCCACATGGAAGAAAGGCATGAACGAGTTTTATGAGTTTTTCCTAAAACTCATTGGCGACTCCTACTTGTTTCTTATAAAAAAGCGTGATGATGGAATCAATTCTAATTCAAGGTCCCCCAAACAGTCTGTAAAATCCTAGGCTTTTAAGTGGCCAAGGGCATTTAAAGAGAGTACCCCTTACGATGGGATCACCCTCCTGACAGTGGCGACTCTGCTGGGGACTTAGAGGTTACATGATTAATTCGTAGTTATGGTCCAAGGTATCCAACACTAGGTTGCCTATGGGTTGTAACGAGAGTGAACTTGGATAATCTCTAGTTAGAGAGCGAGACTTGAACGCATAATATCTTCCTTTTGCACAAAAGTAAAAACCAAACAAGCAACATTGCATCATGCATAAGCATAGCACACTTAAACCATTAGGGATTGGCTCATTGACTAGGGATCGCCAACACTAGGCGTCTATCCCAAAATCAATAACAATCATCCCACCCATATCACCAACAAAATGTTGGGAGGGCGATGTCATGGGTCAACACGTTGAGTAATTTATTTATGCATCGTGTCTTAAGGTATGGTACCTTTGGACACCCAAGCCTTTTTTTACCTTAGAATGGCATTGCGTGAATCTTGACTTATAACATGCTTATGTGATTATGTGACTATGTGCAACGTGTTAGGATAATCTTCTTTTTCTTTTTTTTTTTAGTTTGGTCTAGGTTACCAATTACGAAGTTGTCTCTTCGTGATTTAGCGTCATATTCAAAGGAGAACATAAAAAATAAAAAATAAAAAAGAGAAGAAAAAAAAGGGCCAAATAAAAAAAATCGATTAAAAAAACGCTCGATTAAAAAAAATACTACAATCAGGTGGCGCGCGCAACTCAAGAAGTTGCGCGACCCCTCTCAGCGCAAGTTATTTCGTTGCGCGCGACAGCCGTGCACAACTGAGTAACTTGTCGCGCCCTCTGGACGAGTCAGTTTTGATTTCACAAAAAACAAATTGACTCGTCCGAACAATATCTTCATTGAAGAATTGTTAAGGGCGATGTTATCCTTTTGAGTATATTTTGCGTCTTTTTTCTTTTTTTTTTTCCTTTTAAAAGCAAGCGTATCGATTTACTTATCCTTTCGTACTCTTTTAGAGCCGATTTTCAAGATTGGGAAAGAGGACCCCCGGGCACTGGCATTTTACGTTTACCACCCAAAGATCAACCCCTTTCAAACCACTTTCATTCGACAACTAATCCTAGTCCAACAACAATGACAACTGTCGAAGAACTTCAACAAGAGATTCTTCGTATGAGAGAGGAAAAGGCTCAAGAGGCCGAGGAGAGGAGAATTAAGAAGATGGAAAATGCTGAAAAGAAAAAATTTGAAGTATTAGCCTTACAGGAAAATATGGAGCAACTATCCATCAAAGAAAAGTCGTTAGAGAAGCTAGTTCTTCGTTCTACAATGGGGAACAAGTACTTTGACGCAAAAAAGTTTGCTCCTCCCTCAGGACCATCTTTGCCAGAAAAGTTCGTAGCTACGGACTTGCCAATATTTAAGGTGACCAATAATCCACAAAATCACTTAATGTGCTTTACTGGAACTATGGCACTAAAGGGAGTTGATCCTAAGCTCTATGCTTTGACATTCCCTTTATCACTAGACCCAACCGCGAAAGAGTGGTACTATGGGCTAGATCCAAAATTTAAAGCAACATGGGAAGATGTAGTTTCGGCTTTCATCACCCAATACGAGAGTAACGTAGAGTTCAAGTCAACTTTACGTGAACTCGAGATGCTTAAGCAAGGCGACGATGAAGGTTTCCTTGCTTTCTATGGTAGATGGCGAGAAAAGGCGACCCACCTTGCCCAAAGGCCTCCTGAACTCGAGTTAGTAAAAAAATTCATTAACAGTTGTCATGAAAAGTACAACAAACATCTACGTTACCTTGGTCTAGAGACTTTTCAAAAGGTCTATTCTGTGGCTACTAGGATTGAAGATGATCTTGCTAAGGAAAAAGCAAACAAACCTCATTATCATAATCAACCTAAGAACAACTACAAGAAAGGGAATGATAATGCATCATCCTTTATTGACGTATTTGCGATTTCCACGCAATACAATAACACTAATCGATATGGTGATCCTAGGAAAAGATGGACAAAAGAGAGAAAATTTACTCCATTTCCTGTAAGCTATAAAGAATTTCTAGAAAAACTAAATGAAGAAGGCTTACTTGCCCCAACAGGGCCAACACCACCCACTCCACTAGAAGAGGTTTCCTCAATTGAATGGTAGTTCTTATTGTGCTTATCATAGAGGCGTTGGACACGGTACTGAACGTTGCTATGTTTTAAAGCACAAAATACAAGATTTAGTAGACGATGGGAAATTTCCCACGCCTAAACCTAACAATAATGCATCCCCATTAGGGGTGTTTCACATAGAGTAAAACCATATGGGAAGTGAAACGTTCAATCCTTTGGACTATATCACACCAATAGGAGAACCTCTATCCACAATACTCATAGGGACAACTAATGAAGTATGTGGACTATGGGACGGCGACTTTTAAGACTTATATGTCTCTAAGTATGCCGTCGTCCCACCTCCATATTGTTTGCAAAATGAAACAAATGGAACGCTTGATTGGGATCATTTCTTTGGAAAATCGCAAAACATATCGAATCTCTCCTTGCATGAACAATGGCATCAAGCACAACTCATGGGTCATCTTGAAATGGAGGCACATTCAAAACCTCTAGAAGAAAGTTGGTTTATGAGTCCTATGACTAACCCAAATGAGATAGATCATTTAACTCGTTTTGAGCGAGTCTACCAAGCACCACCACCAAATGGATCTTTGACCACACAAAATCAAACTCAAGGTCAAACACAAAATAAAATACCACCTCCACTTGAGGTTGAAGATCCATTAGTCAAACAACTTCGCCAATCCAAGGCCAATGTTAGCATTTGGGAACTCCTAAGTACTTCTAAAGAACATAGGAATTCTCTCATGAACACTCTAACGGTTTTGTCTGTAAGTACAGACACAACCCCTCAGGATCTCGTTAGCTTGCTTACTAGCGAAAAATCCGACAAGTCAATCGTTTTCACTAATGATGATTTTCCTTTAAAGGACATTACCCACAACATTGTGTTATACTTAACCGTGGGATGCAAGGGATACAACATCCCTCTAACTTTGGAAGACAATGGGTCGGCTGTAAACGTATGCCCATTACGAACGGCAAAATACTTAGGCCTAAATCCAGAAAAAGATTTCCAATCAACAAAACAAAGCATAAGGGCCTATGACAATTCGAGAAGATCGGTGTGTGGAACTGTTAAGCTACCAATTACCACAGGCCCAATTCAAAATATGGTTGAATTCCATGTTATGGACATAAAACCTATGTCCAACCTTTTATTTGGACGCCCTTGGATACACGAGCTTGGTGCAATACCATCCTCACTTCATCAAATGATTAGGTTGAACTATAAAGGGCTTCTTATGACTATACATGCTTCTCCACTCAAAATAGTAATAAATGATCAATCACTCTTAGAAATAAACAATGATAATGATGAAGAGGACATGTGGGGATTTGCCGTGGAGCCAATCTTCACAATCGAAATGGAAGAAGACTTGGAATAACCATTCAAGCTTGATCCATATTCCACTCGGATAGTAAACAACATCTTGCTCAAGAGTAGTTACTTTCCTGGGATGCCTTTAGGAATAGGAATGAAGAAATCTCTCTTACTTCCTATCCCAAAGAAAAGCTTCTCCTTTAGATTGGGATATAAACCAACTAAAGAAGAATTGGAGTCTCACGATGCCAAAAACAAAGCACGTAGAGACAATAATAAGAAAGGGATAATCACTTTACTCCCATCCTATCAACAAACCCTCAATGGACAATTCATTAGGGAAGGAGAAGATTACCCATGCTACGACTTTCCGGAACCCTTAGTTTTAGAAGGAATCAAGAAGCCTGGATTTGAGATATTTCATGATTGATACTTCTTGGATGACGATTTTAGTATCATTAAATCAAAACACCCAACTCTAGGGTGCTTTGATGGGCAAGCTTTTAACTTGCTATTTGGACTAGAGCAAAATCATGTCGCAACAATGACCAATCAAAACGCCATTCAAGATGAAGCCTTTGACCCAACCTCGTTGATCACCCCTTTAAACGAAACTTTTGAGCATGGAGGGAGGAAATCTTTCAAATGGATCAATCACAAAGGCGATAAATTGGAGATCGTCACAGGCGAAGGGAAGATGTTTGAAGAATCGGACGATGAATCTATTGTAGACTCTAAGGAAGCTGAAAATCTAGGCCTTGTGGCCATTACTATGTCTTTATTGACGAATATCCCAAAAAGGATTCTTCTCTTGATGTACTCTCTTTTGATTTTAATAATATGAGCTCTATTTCCGAGTACATGCCTTCTCTTGAATCTTTCGAATGCTCTAACAATCAATCTAATGAAGATGATAACATTAATAAATTGGTTGAATTAATAAATGAACGAGAACAAAAGAACCCTATTGTTAAAGAAACTGAAATAGTTAATATAGGAACTAACGAAAATAAGAGAGAAGTCAAAATTGGCTTAACTCTAAATCCATAAGAGCGATCGACCCTCATATCGACGCTCAAAGAATTCGAAGACGTGTTCGCTTGGTCATACAAGGACATGCCAGGAATAGATAGGGAAATCGCGGAACATACCATTTCCTTGAACCCTACTTCTAAACCAGTAAAACAAAAACTTCGACGAATGAAACCTGATGTCGCATTAAAAATAAAAGAAGAATTATAAAAACAGTTGGACGCTGGCTTTATTCGCGTATGTAATTATCCAGAATGGGTAGCGAACATCGTTCCAGTCCCTAAAAGGATGGACGAGTTCGTATGTGTGTCGACTTTAGGGATCTTAATAAAGCTACGTACCAAAGAACGGCTACGACTCTCTTGCATGATATGATGCATAAAGAAATAGAAGTGTATGAGGATGATATGATAGTGAATTCTAAAGATAGAATGGGACATATAAAAGCTTTATGCAAATTTTTCACTCGCATAAAAGAATATAAAATGTGATTGAATCCACAAAAATGCGCCTTCGGAGTCACTTCTGGTAAGTTACTCGCATACGTAGTAAGCACATGTGGAATCGAGATCGATCCCTCTAAAATAAAGGCAATTGTTGACATGCCTCCCCCTCAAACAGAAAAAGAAATTAGGGGATTCCTTTGCAAGTTATAATACATTAGTCGATTT
This sequence comes from Chenopodium album, assembly GCF_948465745.1. Taxonomy (NCBI): domain Eukaryota; kingdom Viridiplantae; phylum Streptophyta; class Magnoliopsida; order Caryophyllales; family Amaranthaceae; genus Chenopodium; species Chenopodium album. Next base: position 59,418,863 of record NC_137836.1, on the reverse strand, counting down.
ATCAACAAATGGACTATGACTTGTGAGCTAATGGGATGATCAATGCCAAAAGGCCTTTGAGAAAATCAAAGATTACCTCAAAAGTCCACCAATTTTAGCACCACTAGTACCCAAACTACCTCTTAGGCTATACATTACAGTTAAAGACACAGCCACAGGCGCCATGTTAGCACAAGAAGTAGAAAAAGTCGAACGTGCGATATATTATATAAGCAAAAAATTCATCCAATACGAAACAAAATATAGCACTTTGGAAAAGACAAGCCTAGCATTAGTGTGGGCAACCAAAAAGTTACGACATTATATGTTACCACACACTACTCATGTGATTTCTCAACAGATAACGTAGTTGTTTGAACAACCACCCATACAAGGAAGGATATCTAAGTGGTTGGTGATGTCGGCTGAATTTGAGCTAAAATATATTCCCGAAAAATCAATGAAAGGAAAAGTAATTCTGACTTTTTGGCACAACACCCAATTCAAACAAGTCATGCAGATACTACTCATCTTCCGGATGAAGAGATTCTCATAACACAAGATAACAAATGGGTAATGTACTTCGACGGTGCGTCCAATCAAAAAGGATGTGGCGTAGGAGTGTTACTCATAAGTCTAGAGGGAGCACATACTTTAATCTCTGTTAAATTAGACTTTGAGGTTACTAATAATGCCGCAGAATGTGAAGCGTGCATTATTGGATTAAAAGCAGCAGGTATCATAGGTGTGCAAAAATTAGAGGTATATGCAGACTCCAATTTGATTATAAATCATATATTTAAAAAATAGAAATAAAGAACTCCACAATGATATTATACCAAGCACACACCTAGAGCAACTCATCGAGCATTTTGAACATATTGATTTTAAATATCTCCTTAGGGATGACAATCAATTTGGCGATGCGCTAGCAAAATAAGCCTAAATGATCAACATTCCAAATCACTTAAATATGATGCCATTATGCGTTGATAGAAGAGAAGAACCAGCGTATTGTAACGCAATAGAGGAAATAAATGACGTTGAAGGAGACAATCCTTGGTATGATCATATCCTCAAAGATATTACTCATGGCACATATCCCGAAAATACTTCATCAAAAGACCAACGAGCCTTACGAACACTTGCGGCCCAATATGGTCTAATAAATTGTCAATTATGCAAAAAGGGACCTAATGGTCAAAGCTTACTATGTATAGGCCAACCGAAAGCCACACGCCTTATGGAAAATACTCACAAAGGTGTTTGTGGACCTCACATGAATGGTAAAATGCTTTCAAAAATAATTTCACGGCAAGGGTACTATTGGTCCACTATGGAACATGATTGCATACAATATGTTAAAAAATGTCCACAATGCCCAATGTTCGCTAATTTACAACACCTTCCACCATCCGAACTATACAATCTCACTTCCCCTTGGCCTTTTTCGACTTGGGGAATTGACATAATTGGAAAAGTCTCTCCAACAGGATCAGGAGGGAACGAGTACGTATTAGTTGCCATTGATTACTTTACTACGTGGATTGAGGCTGCTTCTTACGTGAATATCACTTTTAAACGTGTCGCAAAGTTTCTCGAACGAAACATATGTTGTAGATATGGAGTTCCACATGAACTGATTAGGGATCAGGGATCTCAATTCAAAGCTGAAGTCGAGACCCTCTTAACTCGTTATAAAGTAAAACATCATCACTAATCCCCATATAGACCTCAAATGAATGGAGCTGTAGTGTCGGCAAATAAAAACATAACAATCATCAATAAGAAAATGGAAGAGAATTACAAAGACTGGCCGAATAAACTACACTTCGCATTATGGGGTTATAGAACGTCTATACGAACATTAATAGGGGTAACTCTATACTCCTTAGTTTTCGGAATGGACGTAGTTCAACCAGTTGAACTAGAAATACCATCCCTACGCATCGTACTTGAAAGTAAGCTACCGGAAGCTGAATGGGGTAAGAGCGAGGTATGAAGAGATTTTATTTCTCGATGAGCGATGATTAAGAGCTTTGCATCATGTACAAGTCTACCAAAGGCTCATTGCGCGTTATTTTAATAAAAGGGTAAAACCTAGAAATATAAAAGAAGGTGACTTTGTACTAAAGGAGGTTTGGGTTCCACCAACCGATCCAAGAGGGAAATTCAAACCTAATTGGATAGGTCCCTACCGCGTAATTGAAATCCTATCAGGAGGAGCAGTCAGATTAATGGATATTGGAGGAGATGAAATTCGCCAATTAATAAACATTGATCGCCTTAAGAAATATTACATATGAAATCCGGATAAAACTCGTTCACTCATACAACCAACTTTAATTAGCATTCAATTGAAAGATTCTAAGTTTTATACATTTTACCAAATAACACGGTAAAATACATAACACTTGGGGGGGTAATTTAGAAATAATAAACCGTTCTAAGTGTTCAAATTTTTTCGAACATTATGAAAAAATCTTCACACTGGGGGGGAACTGGATTAGTTGCGCGCAGATGTCACGCGCAACTAATTTTGTTGCGCGCGACAGGCTCATGCAACTCCAGAAGTTGCGCGCACTACCCGATGACGAACTACGAACCCGATTTTTTTTACGTATGAATGAAGTTACGATTTCTACTTACGATAAAAAGAGGGTGTTTCTTAAATATAACATATACTCGGAAAATAAAATTAAACTTTGATTTAATTCTTTTAAACAAGGTTTGATTAAATTTTTCATTTAATTTCTATCTAAGAGATTAGAGGAAAAAAAACAAACACATAAAAAAATAATAATATAAAAAAAATTAGAACTACGCAAAGACCTGATTTTTCAAAGCGAATACGTAGGCAATCTTTATGATTCGGTCATATCAAAATATAAAAATATGAAGCTCATTTTATTTCATTCAAAATTCAAAAGAGAGACATTATTGAACTAGATAGTAAACGAAAAAAAAACATAGTAGTGATTACACTTTATTCGAAAAAAAACTAATAGTAAAATTGTGTAACACTCTAAAGTTTTACTATGTCCTCGATTGTCACAAATGATGGACGAGTAGTTTCCATCGCAACATTTTCAGCAACCTTTGAGCTTTGCCATACACTCTTCTTTTTCACCCAAACATTGTTTTTCAATTTTGGGATTGGGGCCTTTGCAACCTGTTTTCCTTTCTCTATGACTTTTGGAGCTTTCTTGTGAGTATTTGGTGAAGGTTCTTTAATTTTCACACCTTGTTGCGCGGGTTTGGAGGGAGCTTTTCTTTTTGTTTCCTTCGAACGAGCCTTAGGGGATGAGAAGTCTAACTTTCTTCTCACTCCTTTGTTTTGACCACTAGGAGGAGTAGTAGTGGTTGAATGCATCAAAGGCTTAGGTGGATTGCGAGCGGTGGCGGCTTGAAGTTGAGATCGAGCCTTGTATAATTCACCTTTATCCACTGCATTCATCCAAGCCTTGTAAAAGGAAGATAATGTGATACTCGTAGGAGGATTTTGTATTACCCATTTAGGAAGACTTGGCCAATATTCCACCCAACGAGCAATCCTTTCGGGTTTAAAAGTCACATCTTTAGGGGCATCACAATCTTGCGGAGGAATATATTGTCTCATCCCGTATTGTCTCGTCACCCTACAAGGAAAAATATAAGTAGTACTAGATAGGCCTAAAAGCCTAATGTAAGGGCAATTGAGACTATTGCCAATCATACTATTTATGTTCCACCAAGGAATCACAAACCGTATGTTAGGAACTCCATGACAGAAAAACGATGTCCATTCCTCTTCATTCTTATGCTTATAAAGGATTCGACGTCTAGGAAATGTCTTTACTCCATTAGCCTCAAGGTTTTGAGGCTGATCAACAATTCGCAAACGCTCCATGAGCCAAATTTGAAAAAACAAAAAAAAAATATTTTGCGATTTATTACACGAGCAGGTGGCGCGCGCAACTAAATCAGTTGCGCGCACCCTCCGCACGCAACTCAGAAGATTGTGCTGGTCATGCCAGCACAACTTCTTAACTTGCGCTGATAAACGCCGAAAAAAAACGTACGTGTAATAGGAGTGGACTTCCCGTGAAACCATTTTCGTTAGGATCTCCTCTAAGGCAATTCAAGCACATAACGGTTTCCGCCAACACCAAAGGAGCGGGTGAATGACATCCCTCTATTTGCTCTACTATGGACACCATTGAATAATCTCCGTATTCTTTGTCTGTCCTAAGTAAACAATTAACAACAAGACAATAACATAAAGCACGAATTTTAAAGCGTTGTTTAGTCATGTTGTCACGAGGGGCGACGAAGTGTTCAATAAATTGAGTTAAATTCACGCCTTCTTCAGTTCCTATGTTGGTCATATCATTGTCAGACAAACCAAAAAATCTTTGGAATAAATTGGGATCCGACAAGGTAGGCGAATAAGTCACAGGGAGAGTGTTTGTAGGGAAACCTAGCAAGGCCTCGAACTCACCAGGAAGGGGTACAATTTCATCCCCACTAAACAAGAAAAGATGGTGGTTAGAGTCCCAATGGTTGACTGCGGCATGAAGAAAATCAAAGTTAACCACTAATTGCATATAATTCAATAAAGGGTCCAAGTGATAAATTTTGAAAGCTAGTTTGTCCTCGGTTGAAAGGGAAGTGACCCATTGCTTGAAACATTGTTCAAAGGTCTTAACCATTGTTAAAAAAATAAAAAAGAGAGAGAGAATAAGATTTTAAAGAGATTAATTCTTTTTAATTTCTTATGTTACTAAGGGAATGAATGCGAGATGATCAAAAGCCTACACAAAACCACGTTTTAATAGACCCAAGAGTGGCAAATTTTTGGTAAATTCGGCTTAAAGGAAAGTACACTGGCAGTTGGCGTGCACAACTCCTGAGTTGCGCGCAACAAAATTACATGCGCGCGACAGCCGCGCGCAATTCAAGAAGTTGCGCGCGACTCCCCTGACACGGCATGTAATTATGGTTAATTTCCATATTTTGGCTCATATAATGACGGAATCTTCACGAGATCTTGAGACGAATCATACGCTTGCCTTCTAACACTTTGTGTCCCTTTTCTTGCCTACTTTTTTATTTTCTTTATTATTTTATTATTTTCTTGTTTTCCTTATATTTTTCTTTTTTCCATTGTTTTCCTACTTTCTTTTTCTTTTTATTTTTTTATTATTTTCCTACTTTTTATTTTTCTTTTTCCTTCTTTTTTGAGTTTGTTTATTTTTTCGAGGGGGTAAGTCGAGAACCCTTTCCCTCCCTCAAAATATTTTTCGCATTAATGTACACATGGAAACAAAATAATAATAATAATAATAATGACATATATACAAATGTGTCATGTATACAAAAAAATAATAAATACAAAAAATATATATATACATAAGTTTCCTAAAATATATATATATATATATATATATATATATATATATATATATATATATATATATATATATATATATATATATATATATATATAAATGTGTACATGTGGAATTAGGGAGCTCGGCGACTACTAGACGGTTGTTGCACATCCTGCAAAATCCAAAACGAAGATTAATACATGAAATGTAATAACTTCGTTGCAAAAAAATAATAATAAAAATAAATAATAAATAAATAAATTAAATAAAACTTACCGCGATCATCCGATGATCACGGCATGACAAAGTCACGAGGGCTCTCCGATAAGCAGCTCCGAAACCGCGTAAAGTCCTCACCATGCCGTTCATGGTCTCTCGCGGAACCTGTTCCAAAGAATACAAGGACGGTTAGTAAACAAATGTATACGAAACAAAAAAAATAAAATTGAAATATTTAAGTACATATACATAAAAGGCATACCGACTCAACCGTCTCAAGTACGAACGGTATCCCCTCATCATCCTCGGCCGCAGGAAGGGTCTCACGAATTATCGATCCGACAGCATCGGTACACGTGATCTCTGCTGTAGGAGGCACCCAACCACCTAGCTCGACCCGCTAAAAATACATGTGACAAAAAACGATAAAAGGGTTAAAATTTCGAAAAATAAATAGAAACACGAAAAAAAAGAGTTAGAAAACTAACCGGAACAAAGGCCGGAAAAGGAGTCAGCCTGGATGCTATAAAAGCTCGATAAGAAGCATCCGACAGCACCAGATGCTCCGCTGGATAACCAAGGATCGCCTGAGCTCGATCCTCGGTAGACAGCAGGTCCGGACGAAGCATCCGAATCCGGGGATGTGCAGGAACCAAAGGCTCCTCGGTCGAAAGCTGCCAGAGAACACGCTCGCCTAAAAACCAAGCGTTCTAGAAGACCGAAAGTCCCGTATAGAGGGCCCGAAAATGGCAACGAACCATGCCAGACCGGATAGCCTCAGGGACTCCGACGATCAAACTCCAAGGACGGAGATCAATCTAACACAACCACATGAAAAATCGTTAGAAAATGAGTAAAATAAAAAACGAAGAGAAAACATGTAGTTTGGAATACTCACCGACGCACGAGTCGCCGAAAGAATCCTCTGGCGAAAGTCGCCGGAAAAAGTAGCTCGTCTCCTCTTAATCTCGACCAATCGATGGGCGATGTTATTTAGAAGAAATACTACAAGAGGGGGGTGAATTGTAGTATGGAGATTGCTAGTTACTTTTTGCGAAATTAAAAGAAACTTAACGCAATAGAGAAATAGTGCAAGAGAGATTTTACGAGGAAAACTTCCTAGGCCAAATAGGAAGTGAAAAACCTCGACCCAAATGGATTTTGACTCAAAACATTCCACTAAAATAGGCCAACGACTCTGTTACAACCTATGAGGAACTTGAGCCTCTACCGAGTTCCTCAACGAACTCATATCCCCAACAACTATTCCCTCTAATAGTTGCAGCTCGAAATCTTCCCTCAAAGACCTCTCTTCTCACTCAAGACTTCACTCAAAACCTTACTCTTTCTCTTTCTCTCAAGCTTCACTCAAAGCCTTCTCTACATACAAAGAACTCACTCAAGTTCTCACCCCAATACAAGAGTTCACTCAAACCTTTATTAATTCCCCATTACAAGAGTTCACTCAAACCCTTAAACAACTCTCAAATACATATAAAAGATATAATGTATAAAACTAATATGTTGGACACTTTGAGATATGTAAGGAACTTGGAACCTAGAGGAACTGACTCAAAAACGTGGAGAGAAAATATAATTCATTTCTGCCGCTCTTCCACTTGAGATATACGCTAATTTGGAATGACTTACTAAAGTCAGACAAATTGAAACTAAAACTTAACTCTCCTTTTATAGCATGCATAAGACTTGACCACTACTCCCACTAAATCCTCCACTAACAATAAGTTCCCTTATTTTTAGGTAACTTCCAATTACTTGGGCAGTAGAGAAACGTGATAACGTGGTAGTCAAAGTCTTATGCACTACGTTGAACGTGGAGTTAAATCAGGAAAAACTGATTTCTTGGAGAGAAGATAAAGTAAGCAGTTAAAATCTTATTTGATGAAAAAGATATTTTTGTAAAATAATATTTAAGATATTTATTTTCCAAAAATAAAATCTTTTTGTAAAATAATATCAGAGATTTATTTTCCAAAAACAGTAAAAATCTTTTTCGAAGACTAATTTTATCACATTTAAAAACTTTATCTTTTTAAAGAAAAATAACTAAATATAAACTCATTCATTAAAAGAACGTTACTTATTTTTCTTTAACTGACTCATAAGGAACTGACTGGTCACCTAGTTCCTTCCAAGCTGTCAGACTCAGTTCCTTCTAGACTAAAGCTCCAATTTAGTTCCTTAGGCTTGTTCCAAACAATTTCTCTTGTCCAACATACTTACATGATTCTTAGAAAAATATACTCCTATTTTTCTGTCGTCTTCATGTTTCTCTGATGAAGCTTCTACTCCAAAGCTTCTAGTTCCTTCAAAGGAACTTCACTTTGTTTGTTCCATTGAGGAACTGCTGCTTGTTCCTTTCGTCGAAGAACCGACTTCTAGTGCTTCTTAGGATCTTCATATAAAGCCTAAAAGAACGTTTGAACATTTAGACTTCTTCTCTTTGTGTTCCCTTGAGGAACTCTTCTTTTTGTGTTCCCCCGAGGAACTCTTCTTCTCTTTATGTTTCCTTTAGGAACTCTTCTTCTTGTGTTCCTTTGAGGAACTCAAGCACGATTCATACTTTGTAATCTTCAATAATGATCTAATTTGTAATCAACATTCTTCATGCTTCATGGCCTGTTCATGCTCATCTCAATACACATATTAGTTAGATAATCATCATTTGTTATCTATCATCAAAACCTAACAACAGGCGATAGGGAAACAAGTAGCCCCAAGCACCCTGAGGGCTAAGAAAGGCAGGTACGAGTATCCCCAAGCTTGAAATCGAGAAAAGATAAGCCTAAAAAAATAAAAATAAAAAAACGAAAGTAATAACCGGAAAAGCTTAAAATACGTACCTCAAGGATACGACCATGCCATGTCAGCGAGATCCGAGGCACCTCATTAGCTGCCGCGGAATCCATGACCTGGGTCGCTTTGCCCATAGCCGTAAGCATACGAGCATACGACACCTCCGCCCAACTCAGGTCACCTACTTGCCCCAAATCGCTGAGGCAAATAAGTAACCTAATGGCGAAACGCTCTCCCCGATCACTCAAGATGGTGACGGAAAGAACGTGGGCAATGTATATCCGAGCCAGCTGCTCAGGTGTACACTACCGGTCAAGCTCGTCGGCAAGAACTGAGTACGGACAAGATTGTGCGTACACGTAAAGGGCCGACGCAAAACGGTCCCCCATAAGGTCGCGCAATCTCTCTTCTGACCCCTTAATGAGCTCTACAACTACAGGCTCGCCTCCGAAAGGAAAACCCGTAATCATAGAGAAATCGAAAGGGGTAAACATCATCTCTCCCCATGGAAAGTGGAAAGTGTTGGTGGAATCCCACCAAAACTCCAGCAATCCACAGAGGAAAGCTAACGACGCAGACTGGCTCGATAAATCCCGAAGAGCCGCCAGCTGGGATTCAATCCCAGAAAGTGCTACAATCTCCTTTGCTACCTCGGGCAAACGCTCAAAACGGGCTCGCAGGTCACCAGAGCCGTACAAACGGTTATGGTTTAAAAAAGAGAAAAAACAAAGGAAAATAAAAGAAATGAAGGCGCGGAAAACTCACGATGCCGCGCCACCCTCGGATCGAAACATGGTGGTCTTTGTCCCACTTAACGACCCTACGGTCCCAGTTGGGAGGAGCCTCCCAAACCACCTCCTCCTGGCGACGTCGATCGGCTGCGACGCATCGCTCTCGAACCTCCTCTCGAGGACGGGTTACTCTCTTCCGAGGACGAACCGCCTCGTCCGGACCAACAAGAACCTCCTCTGCATCGACAAACGAAGGCGAGTCCATGCTATGACGGATAAAATTTCTTTAATTAGTTTATTTTATTTCCCAAACTAAACTAATATACGTATTCTAGACCCATTTTGACAGCATAACGGCTACCGATAGGGCAAAACACGAAAATCGAATGTCACCCATACTTGGGGGCTACGATACCTTCAATTAAAGTCAGTAAATGGGGGCTTTTAACACCCACAAAAGCCATCCTATACCAGTTTAAACTAAGAATTCAAGGGATTATATTCTAAAATCTCAACGAATCAACTAATTCTAGATGAATAATAGTGATATAAACATGATTATCGTCTACCAAACAATTTTGGAGTTCGAATATGGTGAAAATAGGCTAAGTATACACTTCGCGCCATTTTTTCAGATTCAAAATTTTCAAAATGTTAATTATGTAAGCAAAACTAGTTCCAATACTACAATTGTTGCATAATTAATAAGTATAACCAAAATGGGCAAACAAAATAACAGAAAATCAAGCAAATATTCGAAAAAAGAAGCAAGAACAACTTGAAACAAAAAATGCTCATACAAGGTTCAATACTTAACCATTTTTCATGAAATTTGTTGCAAAACACTCTTTAAACATAGCATAACAACATAAAGCAAACAATTTCAAGAAAAATAAGCCGAATCGAAAACCCCCAAATTCCAAATTTGGGGTTTAGCAATTCGAAATTCGTTCGAAATTCAGCCAAAAAAGAGCAAATTTTAGAAAAAAACTTACATTGGACTACGGCAAATATGAATTGAGAACGAGATTAGCTTCCTTTAGCTTCAAAAATTGCAAAAAACCGAGCTTTTTAGAGAGAAAAAGGGTCGAAAATGGCGAAGGAAGGAAAAAATGGTGAAATGAAAAATCGCGCCTGCGATTTTCATTTTACTGACATGAATGTTGCGCGTGACATACCAGCGCAACTCAGAAAGATGCGCGCGCCTGGCCAGCGCGACCTTCTGAGTTGCGCGCGGATACTAGTCACTAAAAGACCGAATTTTTTATTTTGATCCGTTTGATCATTTTTTTGAACGGTTTTTGCTCATTATTAGACATAATGGCGCGCAAATCATCAAAGTCTTTTTAATTGCTTTGCATATTGTAGTTTATTTTCTTTTTTGTTAGTTTTTTACATCATATTGCATGCACACCGTGCTTTGTGCCTTCCCCAAGCATATGGTTTGAACGTTTTTCGTAAGAATGCCTTAAGACATTCCGTGGTGGTGCTTTACGTAAGAGCACCCATAGACACGTTTTTCAATTTACTGTACTGACGTTACAAATGTCCGGGTTTTCTTCTTTTTTCACGTCCGAAGCAAAAAGGAAGGCGCTTTCATGCAGCGTAAAAATGCAAATGGCGTATCGTACAGCGCAAAATTGTACGGCGTAGGTGATGCGTAAAATTTCACTCAGCCCAAGCTTTGCGAGATCTACCTCTCGGAACTAATAGGTAGAGAATTACTGTAGGCGTTAGCTTAACGAGTCGACAGGCGTGCCGAACCTTCAGGAACAGGCACTTCTTGAATGGGAGCAAATACGGTAGTTAGTGCGCTTACTAACTTACCGGACAATAAGGGTGTCGAATCCACCCCCTGTATAAAGAAGCGACGAGACAATGTCGCGCCTATGTGGTCACGTGCCCCCAGTCCTGAGACACGTGTACTCATCTTGTGTACAAAACTGATGAGAGAGTTGTTGACTTTCTTCCCTCTCACTGAATTTGGATATATGCCTCCAGTCCTGAGACATGTATTTCTATCTTGTGGACGTCTGACTCGAATACCGGATCTGGCTCGAATAACGGACCATTTCGGCTCGAATACTGAAAACCCCCTTTTTAATCTTTTACTTTGTTAAAGTCAGGCAAAAGTTTCAATGACATATCGAGGGACTTTAGACCAAAGATGACATGATTGAGAGGAAATACTCCCCTTTTATTCTTTTAAAACCGATCTCTTCTTATGACCTAACATCACCCAGAATACTTTTACTTGTAAGAGCGTTCTACAATTACAAAGAATCAATCTAGACTCTTTAGCTCGTTAAGACTAGGAAGGACTTTTTCTAGCGTTAATAGCTACTTGTTTTAAACACTTAGCAAACCAAGGATTGTTTCGACATCCTTAAACATTATTGAAAGATTCTCTACCCTTAGAGAACTTCGTAGAATGAGTCTCGGATCTATTTCCTTGACTACTTTGATCATCGTCTATTCTAGACTCGATCAAAGTGGGGGCTAACTATAGACATCTAGTTTTGACCTCCTGTCCCGACAGGAAGTGCAATGACGATAAATAAAGCCATCTTCGTGTTGGATCAAAGTGGAGAATACTTATGGATAACTAGTTAAGCCACAAAACACAAAAGACTAGCCCAAATTAAAGAAAAGCCAAAACAAAGGCCCAATTAACTAAACCCGATCATAATTAGGCTTAAGCTCGTGCTTAAACCCTAATAATGACGGATTTAGGAGCGCCTAGGTTAAAACTTAGTGTTGCCGCTAGAAAAAGCCGCGCGCATCTCAGAAAGTCACGCTAGGCTACCGCACGCAACTATATCAGTTGCGCGCAACACCCAGCGTAACTTCCGGAGTTGCGCTACAGAAGATTTGTAATTATTCGAAAATATTATACGGAAAATATAAAATCGAATCTTACCATAAAGCCGCGCGTAACATCAATAATTGCGCTGCACATAGCAGCACAACTCTATAACATGTGTTGGGTTGCCGCGCGCAACTTCATCTGTTGCGCGCGACACCTGCCGCGGCAGATTGCTCAAAACCCTAAACATAATCCTTCTCTATAAATACGAGCTTAAATCGAGGCTTTAACAGACAGAAATTAACCTAAAATCTCTGGTGAAATAACTTGTGAACTTGTGCAACCTAGCCCTCTTGTCCTAAACACTCACTCTTTCGATACCTTTTTACTACGGTGGAGGTTCCCCAACAAGAAGGTGTCCATAAGTGTTCTAAATGGAGATCTAGCAAAGAGAAGTGGTAAATTCCCGAGCACTTAGTTAAATCACCTTTATTTTTCTTGTTTAAAAGGACTTTAATTAATTAACTACTGTTGTTTGATCACTTTTAAAATAATTAATCAATCAATTCCATATAGTATCTTGCGTTAAATAAAGACTAGAATTGAATTAAATAATTGTTGGTTGATCACCTAAGCCAAGGCGAATTTTGTTTATTTATTGTTCTTTCACGAATATTATTAAATAAGAATAAAGACTTTGTAATGTAATTCCTACGTGAATTATTGCTTGTAATTAAAATCAACTAACATAGTTTTTTGTATCGCGTTGCATATATTGTTTGGTGATGAAATTGTGAAAAAGAAAGAACTAGTAGAGGTCGTATTAGGGCTAGGATGACGATTCCCCTCTAAAAGGAACATTATCTTAGTACCCTCGCTCCCAAAATCATTTCTGGTTTATAGACCAATTTGGGAATGGGTAAACTTATGATTTGTGCTAATTATTCCATGAAATCCACATGGAATAAAGGCATGAACGAGTTTTATGAGTTTTTCCTAAAACTCATTGGCGACTCCTACTTGTTTCTTATTAAAAAGCGTGATGATGGAATCAATTCTAATTCAAGGTCCCCCAAACAGTCAGGAATTCAAATCCTACTACACCTTAACAAGTGTAAAGTCCTAGGCTTTTAAGTGGCCAAGGGCATTTAAGGAGAGTACCCCTTACGATGGGATCATTCTCCTTACAAATTGGAATAATACTCTTGCGATAGACAGCGGTTTTTGCGGTTTTTGTTTTTATCATATCTTTTGATCCAAAAATTGGAATAAGATAAATAATATGTCGTTGGAAATATGTTGAAATATACTTTCCAACCCAATTAAAATCAGATTAAAATATTTTTTATAATAAAATATATGGCCGAAATAGTGAGACGGTGTCAGTTTTGGATAGAGTTTGATATTTCATTCATATCTTTTCCGCTATAGCTCGGAATTGATATTATAATATATCATTGGAAAGATAATTTCAAGGGATATCCAACGATCTAAAATTTGGGCAAAAACTATTAGGCATGAAAATAATAACTGTATATCTTTGAACGTCTTTCAATTCGAATAGAATTAGCTTAGGACTTTCAAAACGAAAAGTTTTATTCAATTTCAAACTCTTTAATCTTATCTTTTCAAAAAGGATAATTAAGATCTTTAAGAAACTTATAGAAGCTTCCAATTAATCCTAATTGTTTTAGGAATTTGGGATTAAATCCTTTGGACCCTCCACATGATCATTGGGTCGTAGGTAAGGTGGGCTTAGGTTCGGTTTGGACTCGGTTTAGTATTTTGGACATAACTTATTCGTTATAATTCGGATTTAGGCTTATAATATATCATTGGAAAGCCACTTTCAAACCCTATCCAACTATTCCATAATTGGACCCAGAATATGGACCAAAATAAAATGAACTAAACGTTTTTATAAAAAGGACACGAAATGATTGATTTTAAAGGACATGAAATGCATTATTTTGGGTTTAAAGGCACGAAAAGAGGAAAATAAGTTATGGTTTGGGGAAATGGGCTAGGAATTAATTTTTTTATGAAATGTATTGGGATTGAATATGAATTTAAGCACTCTAAAAATTAAATACTCAACCCGACCAATAATGGCAATGAAATGTTGTTCATCATCGGGTTTGGTTTAGGGGAGAAATTTTTAGGTGACTACAGGTAGCTGATTGAAAAACAAAAGGAAAGATTCAGTGGGTTTATCCCGTCCAAGTAGCAATGAAGGAAAAAACCTTGAAAGTAAATTTACTCGGCAAAAAATATTGTCTTCCCCTGTCCGAGTAGGATTGTAGGGAAGGGCCTACAATTCAAATTCGCTCGGCTAGGAGAAAAATTGTGTGAAATGTCCGACCCGAAAAGAAAAGGACTATCATCCAAAGCATAGCAGATCGGACGCGGAAAAAAAAAGAGAGAAGAAATTTTCTAAGGCAAAGGAGTAGAGGAAGTGGTCGTACCCCCTTTGTCGCCTCATATTGTTCTCTCGGGAGCCGATAGCGCTCTATGTTGAACTCGTTCATATCCATCTCTCCCTTCCAAACTAGGTCAAGCTGAGACATGGCTTGTTCTGTTAAGAGTAAAGAAATGGTAGTTAGAAAATCTTCAAATCAAAATGATGTCAGAAATGCGTGTTGCAAAGGTCCACGTGGAGTATAATTCCGAAGCAAGTCAAATGAGGACATAAACAAGGGATCCCTTATCCAAATTACTAGGGGAATCCACCTAGGAATAATAGTAAGTCGGCGACCCCCTCTAAACTCCCTCCTGGTCGAGAAATAGTCAAGTTGATGGGAGTGGTCCGGATGGATTGGAGGACAAGTCGGCCGGTGATCCCCTTGTCCAAGTTGGAAAGGGAGGCATTGAAGTTTTTCATTTGTCTATTAAACGCTCGATCCCAGTCCAGATAAGGTAGAATCTCTGCTTCTAGTCGCGCCATTTAGACGGCTTGCGCAGGACTACCATGTATTCTAGTCAGGTATTCCGAACGAACCATTCATCCGCTTCAGCCCTTAGTTTCACCATGTTGTGCATGGTGCAGAAGAACGGGAAATTGGGGTGAAGCCCAACCTCAAGCAAGTCACCAAGTATCCAAAAATGTTGGCCCAATTGTTCGACACCAACTAGACCATCGCAATCTAATATTCGTCTAGCAGCTCTTGCACGAATGGATGAAGGGGAAAGCGGAGGCTGACCTCTAGGGACGCCCTATAAACATTGAAGCCCCAGCGGACTACCTTAAGGTTATTGGAAGCGGCGACTGAGCCTGAAGTCCGAGGAGGACTTATCTTAAAGCCCTCCCCTAACATGAGGAACTCCTTCCATTCCTCGAACCGTTCGTAGAGGAAGCTTAAGGGGACTTCCCCTATCATACACCCATAAGGAATGCTGAAATCATTCTCTTCGGCCTCGACCTCAGCGTCAGGATTTTCACCTTCTTGCTCGGGCGGTAGAGGTTTGGAGGCACTTGCCGAACCAAAGTCCTGGGATAGAACTCTGTCCAACTCTTCTGCCTCGACAAAGCTTGTAGACATCTACTTTTGGCCTCCTATCCCGACATGAAGTACAATGACGATAAATAAAACCATTTTCGTGTTGGATCAAAGTGAAGAATACTTATGGATGACTAGCTAAACCGCAAAGATACAAAACCAAATATAAACAAGGTCCAATTAACTAAACCCGGTCATAATTAGGCTTAAGCCAATGCTTAAGACCCAATAATGACGGATTTAGAGGTGCCCAGGTTAAATTTAATGCCGCCGCAGAAAAAGTCGCGTGCATGTCGAGCTGGTTTGGCGCGCGCAACACCCAGCGCAACTGCTAGTGATTCTATCGAGGAAGATTCAGAATTTTATAAAAATTTAAAATGGAATCTTACCATAATGCCGCGCACAAGACATCAAGTTGCGCTGCCCATAGCAGCGCAACTAAATCACTTGCGTTGGGATACCGCGCACAACTCATCCAGATGCGCGCGACACCTGGCGCGGCAGAATGCTTAAAACCCTAATTGTACTCATTCCCTATAAATAAGGGCTTAATACGAGGCTTAAATACATAGAAATTAACCTAAAAACCCTGGCATAAAATCTTATGAGCTTGTGCTACCAAACCCTCTTGTCCTAAACACTCACCCCTTTTGATATTTTGTTACTACGGTGGAGGTTCCCGAACAAGAAGGAGTCCATAAGTGTTCTAAACGGAGATCTAGCAAAGAGAAGTGGTAAATTTCCGAGTAATTAGATAAATCACATTTACTTTTCTTGTTTAAAAAAAACTTAATCAATTAAATAGTGTTGTTTGACCATTCTAAAAAAAGATATTTAATTAATCAATTCCACATAGTATCTTGCGTTAAATAAGATTAGAATTGAATAATTAATTGATTGATTGATCACTTAATCCAAAGCGAATCTTGTTTATTTTTGCTCCTTTCACGAATTTGAACTCAATAAAGAATAACGACTTTGCAATATAATTCCTACGTGATTGCTGCATGTAAATAAAATTAACTAACTTAGTTTTAGGTATCGCGTTGCATATATTGTTTGGTGTTGAAATTGTGAAATAAGGAAGAGCTAGTAGACCCCGCACTAGGGCTAGAATAGTGGATCTCCTCTAAAGGGAACGTTATTTTAGTACCCTCACTCCTGAACATATTTCTGGTTTATGTACACCAATTTGGGCATGGGTAAACTTATGATTTGTGCTAATTATCCCATGAACTCCACATGGGAAAAAAAGGCATGAACGAGGTTTATGAGTTTTCCCAAAACTCATTTGCGACTCCTACTTGTTTCTTACAAAAAAGCGTAATGATAGAATTAATTCTAATTCAAGGTCCCCCCAACAGTCAGGAATTCAAATCCTAATACACCCTAATAAGTGTAAAGTCCTAAGCTCTTAAAGGGCTATGGGCATCTAAGGAAGGATCTCCTACGATGGGAACACCCTCCTTACAGTGGCGACTTCACTAGGGACTTAGAGGTTACAAGATTAGTTCTTAGTTATGGTCCAAGGTTTCCAACACTAGGTTGCCAATGGGTTGTAACGGGAATTAACTTGGATAATCTCTAGTTATAGAGCGAGACTTGAACGCATAATATCTTCCTTGTGCACAAAAGTAAAAACCAAACAAGCAACATTGCATCATGTATATTCATAGCACACTTTAACCTTTGGGGATTGACTCATTGACTAGGGGTTGCCAACACTAGGCTTCTATCCCGAAATTAATAACAATCAAACCACCCATATCGCCAACAAAATGTTGGGAGAACGATGCCATGAGTTAACACATTGAGCGATTGATTTGTGCATCGTTTCTTAAGATATGGTACCTTTGGACACCCAAGCCTTTGAACTTAGAATGGTATTGTGTGTATCTTGGCTTATAGTATGCTTATGTGATTACATGACTATATGCGACGTGTTAGGATAGCTTTTTCTCTCTTTTTTTTTAGTTTGGTTTAGGTTCCCAATTACGAAGTTGTCTCTTCTTAATTTTGAGTCATATTCGAAGGGTAACAAAAAAAATCAAAAAAAATGATGAAAAATATAAAAAAAAAAAAAAAGTGCTCAAATTAAAAATTTTACGAGAAAGTGGCGCAACTCATTGAGTTGCGCGACCCCGGCCAGCGCAAGTGATTCGGATGCGCGCGCCCACTATTACGAGTCATTTTGATTTTTCGAAAAAAAAATTGGCCCGTTCAAACAATATCCTAATTGAAGAATTGTTTTAGGGTGATGTTATCCGTTCGAAAATATCTTAAGTTCTTTCCTCTTCTTTTTGTCTTCTAAACAAGCGTATCAATTTACTTATCCTTGCGTACTTCTTTTAGGGGCGGTTTTCAAGCTTGGGAACGAAGACTTCCGGGCACTCGTATTCTACGCTTACCATCAAACAATCCACCTCTTTCAAACCACCTTCCCTCGACAACTAGTCCTAGTCCAACAACAATGTCGACCGTTGAAGAACTTCAAGAAGATATTCTTCGTTTGAGAGAAGAAAAGGCTCAAGAAGCCGAGGAGAAGAGAATTAATAAACTAAAAAAGTCTGAAAAGAAAAATGCTGAAACTTTAGCCTTACAACAAAAGATGGAACAATTGTCCATCAAAGAAAAGTCGTTGGAGAAGTAAGTTCTTCGTTCTATAATGGGGAACAAGTACTTTGACGCAGAAAAGTTTGCTCCTCCCGCAAGATTTGCTTTACCGAAAAAGTTTGTAGCTACGGACTTGCCAATATTTAAGGTGACCAATAATCCACAAAACCATTTAATGTGTTACTGGCACCATGACATTAAAGGGAGATAATCCTAAGCTTTATGCTTTGACTTTCCCTTTATCTCTAGACCCAACCGCAAGAGAATGGTACTATGAGCTAGATCTAAAATTCAAAACAACATGGGAAGATGTAGTTTCGGCTTTCATTACCCAATATGAGAGTAATGTAGAGTTTAAATCGACTCTACGGGAACTTGAAATGCTTAAGCAAGGCGACGATGAAGGTTTTCTTGCTTTCTATGGTAGATGGCAAGAAAAGGCGGCTCACCTTGCCCAAAGGCCACCTGAACTCGAGTTTATACAAAAATTCATTGACAATTGTCATGAAAAGTACAACAAGCATCTACGTTACCTCGATTTAGACACTTTTCAAAAAGTATATTATGTGGCTACTAGGATTGAAGATGATCTTGCTAAAGAAAAAGCAAACAAACCTTATCATCATCAACCTAAGAATAACTACAAAAAAGGGAATGATAATACCTCATCCTCTGTTGATGTATTTGACACTTCCACGCAATATAATAATACGAATCAATATAACAGTAATGATCCTCAAAGAAGATGGACAAAAGAAAGAAAATTTACACCATTTACTGTGAGCTACAAAGAATTATTAGAACAATTAAGTGAAAAAGGTCTACTTGCACCAACTGGGCCAACACCACCCACTCCACCAGAAAGAAGGTACGCTCAATGGGATGGCAATGCTTATTTTACTTATCATAGAGCCGTTGGGCATGATACTGAACGTTGCTACGTTCTAAAACACAAAGTGCAAGATGTAGTAGACGATGGGAGAATTCCCACGCCTAAACCTAACAACAGTGTATCCCCATTAAGGGCATTTCACATTGATGAGGACTATGTGGGAAGTGACACATTCAATCCTTTGGACAATATTACACCTATAGGAAAACCTCTAACCGCAACACTCATAGGGGTAACTAAATGAAGTGTGTGGGTTATGGGACGATGAATTTCAATACTTATATGTCACTAAGTATGTTGTCGTCCCACCTCCATCTTGTTTACAAAATGAGGCAAATGGAGCACTTGATTGAGATCATTTCTTAGGGAAGTCACAAGACTTATCAAATCTCTCCTTGGATGAACAATGGCATCAATCACAACTCATGGAACATCTTGAAATGGAGGAACACTCAAAGCCTCTAGAAGAAAGTTGGTTCACGAGTCCTACAACTAACCTAAATGAGATAGATCATCTAACTCGTTCGGGGCGAGTTTATCAAACACCACCAAATGGATCTTCGACCACACAAAATCAAACTCAAGGTCAAGTAAAAAACCAAATACCACCTCCACTTGAGGTGGAAGATCCATTGGTCAAATAACATCGCCAATCCAAGGCAAATGTTAACATTTGAGAACTCCTAAGTACTTCTAAAGAACATAGGAATTCTCTTATGAATGCTCTAACGGCTTTGTCTGTAAGTACAGACACAACTCCTCAGGATCTCGTTGCTTACTACCGAGAAATCCGCCAAATCAATCATTTTCACTAATGATGATTTACCTTCAAAAGACACTACCCACAACAATGTATTATACTTAACTGTAAGGTGCAAGGGATATAATATCCCTCTTACTTTGGTAGACAATGGGTCAGCTGTAAATGTGTGCCCATTGCGAACTGCAAAATATCTAGGCCTTAATCCAGAAAAAGATTTTCAATCAACAACACAAAGCATTAGGGCCTACGACAACTCAAGGAGATCAGTGTGTGGAACCGTTAAGCTACCAATTGCCACATGCCATATTCAAAAGATGGTTGAATTCCATGTCATGGACATTAAAACCACATTCAACCTTTTACTTGGACGTCCTTGGATACACGAGCTTGGTGCTATACCATCCTCACATCATCAAATGATTAGGTTGAGCTATCAAGGGCTTCCTATGAATATACATGCTTCTCCTCTCAAAATAGCTATAAATGACAAATCACTTCTAGAAATAAACCATGATAATGATGAAGAGGACATGTGGGGATTTGCTGTGGAGCCAATCTGCACAATCAAAATGGAAGAAATCCTTGAAGAACCATTCAAGCTTGATCCATATTCCACCCAGATAGTAAACAACATCTTGTTTAGGAGTAGTTACTTTCCTAGGATGCCTTTGGGAATAGGTATGAAGAAATCTCTTTTACTTCCTATCCCAAAGAAAAGTTCTCTTTTGGATTGGGATACAAACCAACCAAAGAAGAACTAAAGTCTCACAATGCTGAGAACAAAGCACGTATAAACAACAATAAGAAAGGGATAATTACTTTGCTCCCATCTTACCAACAAACCCTTAATGGACAATTCATTAGGGAGGGAGAAGATTACCCATGTTATGACTTTCCAGAACCATTATTTCTTGAAGGAATCAAGAAGCCTGGATTTGAAATATTTAACGATTGCTACTTCTTGAATAACGATCTTGAAATTGTTAAATCAAACACCCAACCCCAGGGTGCTATGATAGGCAAGCATTCAACTTGCTATTTGGACTAGAGCAAAACCATATTTCTACAATGACTAATCAGAATGCCATCCAAGATGAAGCTTTTAAACCAACCTCGTTGATCATACCTTCTAATGAAACCTTCGACCATGGATGGAGGAAATCTTTCAAATGGACCAATCATAAAGGTGATAGGCTGGAAATCGTCATAGGCAAAGGGAAGATGTTTGAAGAATCGGATGAAGAGTTTAGTTTAGACTTTAAGAAAGCTGAAAATATGGGCCTTGTGGCCACTACTGAATCTTTATTTTCTAGTTCTAAGGACGAAGATCACAAAAAGGATTCTTCTCTTGATGTACTCTCTTTTAAATTCAATAATTTGTGCTCAATTTTCGAGTATATTGATAGGGTAAAGTCGTATCCCCTAATCAAAAATAATTACCTAAATCACTAACTAAGGTAGATAGGGAAGTAGGGTCGAACTCTGCAGGGAAACAGGTTTTTTTAATTCTAATTAATTATTATACTCTAAATTATCTAAGTAACCAATATTTTTAAGTGTGAATTCTATACAACGAACAATAAGTTTAGGGGGAAAAGAATCAATAATAAGGAAACCTAGGGTCACAGGTTCATCAATAATTAATATTCCGGGATAGAACGAAGTAATTAATAATTAACAATGCACAAATAACATGATTAACAGGCTCTCGCAATTTATTAATCAACATAGATCTAACAGGCTCTCGCAATTTACTAGACCTAAGTTCCTATTAAAAATAGCCTTTAATATTAAATCAACATCTGCTCGATTCATCAATTCAATATTGCTAAACATTCACAATCAAATTACATCTGCTCGATTCATAATCTAATTGCAAAGAATTTAAAACAATTCAATAGGAAATTATCATGCAATACTAAATATCAATAATAACAAACTATCCCTTCATATTAATTATGGATCCCCATAAACCCTAGAATGGAACTACTCACTAATCATCATAACTAAGCCAATCAAATAAATAATTAAAAGCATAATCAAGAAAACAATTAAAATAGCTGAAATTAAAAAGGGAAGAAATTGTACCAAAGTAAATCTGGAATTAATGAAGGAATTAAGAACAAAAGTTTTGAGAGAATTTAAGAGAGAGAAAAATACTAAGTAGAGAGAGGAAGTCTAAGAAAGAAGGTAAGTCATAATTTCGTACAAAAAAACGTATATAAACTTCCCCTAAAACAAGAATTAAAACTAAACTTAATCAGGTCCTAAGAAAACACGCGCCCGCCTTTTTTACAACGCCTTCACTGATGTGCCGCGCTCGATCGAGCCTAGCTCACCCGATCGGGCGCACCTCTTCCTTCAGGGCACTTATGCGCGCAGCCGCCCGATCGGGCGTATGCTTGCCCGATCGGGCCCGGTCTTCTTCTTCGAGGCTTGAACTTCGATTGGGCTAGATTTCTCGGCCCAATCCGGATTTCCTCTCGGGTCTCGAATACTTGTTCCAAATGCCTCGTGATCCAGATTACCGAGCCCCTAATCACCGGTTCTCACCGATCTTGGGCTCCAAAAGTGGTCGTGTCCTTCTAGCTTCTGTAGTCGATCCAATAAAGCCCGGGAAAATGCTCCAAGAGTGCAATTTCCTGTAAAATACAACTAAAACTACGAAAACACTAGAACACACAAATTAGTAAAAAAAAGTGGCCCGAAAGAGCCAAAAACACTACTAATAACGACCACGGGACGGGGATAAAACACTATATAAAATAGACATATCAAACTCCCCCAAGCCAAACCTTTGCTTGTCCCTAAGCAAAGAGCTCATCAACGAACATATAAAACATACTTCACCCCAATAATCAAATCAAAAACCAACGATTCAAGGCAAAATTAATGAACATGCTTCAACATCAATCAATCTTATTCATCTAATTACCCTTCCTCCCCAACAATTGTCAAGTAGAGCAAACCACAAGAGCATATAGAATTCAAGACTAGTGCTCACACACTCAACTCTCATTTATGTGGCGAGTAAAGAATGTACTCGATCGCTCTCCAACCAACCCCTTTAAAGTGAACAATGCCCTCCCAACTCACACTCTCGTGTGTATAAAAACATCGAACGTTCATCCTACTAGTCGACTCGAAATATGCCAAGTCATAACTTGCATTGATAAACAACACTTTCACATTTACATAACTTCTATGCACAAGGTCGGAAGGTCTTTTAAGCTTGTAATGTAAGGCTAGGGTAAAGGTAGGATAAATTTGGGATTATGTGAGAGAAAAGCTATGCATTAAGGGAGCCAAATCCTAATAAACCCATGATAAAAAATAACGATCATACACATCTCCAACATAACCAACTCCAAACAACAATCCACCAAATATACTCCAAACAAAATAAACAATCACAACACTTACAATTTCACTCATAAGAATATGATAATGTAGGACTTTGAGTGAAAAACAAACTTTGAACTCATTCTTTTTTCCTTTTTTTTTTCTTTAGAACAACCTTCAAATAGAACATTTAAGCATTAATTTTTTTCTTTTGCTCTTTTTTTTTCTTTTTAACTCATATTGGAAATTTCAACTTTGAAACACAACATCAATATTTTCCAATCAAAAATCAAAGAACAATAACTCTTCTTTTATTCCCACATTGTGCAAATAATATGCACACCACAACTCCCTCACCTCACCAACTAATAGCTCCCCCAAGCCAAGCTTGGGACTAGTAACCAATGGGGCTCATATAGGCTTGTAATGTGGCTAAGTAAACAATAAAGGGGCACAAGCAACAACATGGGTAACAAGAAGGGAACAAATGTATCTAATACTCTGAAGGCTACCTAAAAGAATGAACGCCTTCGTCCTCCTCATGTGCATAATAATAAGTCATGAAACACTACTCATAGTTGCAAATCAATACTCAAATTCATTGACATACCAGGAATTATGGAACTATCACACATTTCTTAACCAAATCAACTAGTCAAGCACTATATTCACAAGTAGTTGGACAAAATTGACGCATGTTAAGGAATCCAAGCAATCAAACTTCAAATCATGACCAACAAATCCACAATATTCATCATCAAATACCAAGAATCAAAACAATTTTTCTCAAGTACGGGGCACAGGGAAGCATGATTTACAATTCATTGGAACGTATTTTTGAATTTTTTTTTTATTTTTCATTTTTTTTGTATTTTTCATATAAAAGAAAGCAATAAAAACTACACTAGGAAAGCAAATAAAAACTATACTAGAAAGCAAATAAAGAGAGAAAAGGAAGAGAATTACCAAGTGAAAGAACACCCCCCCCCCAAGCCAAATCAAGCAATGCCCTCATTGACTTGGGAGAGTAGCCTACTCCTCATCCTCATCCATCCTAGAATAGCCACCACCTCCATACCCCAAACCACCTGCATAGTAGTTAGGGTCTACATTCCCACCCATACCCCCAAAAGGAGCATCACCCCCATATCCGTGGACCGAAGAGTAGTCCACGTAAGTACCATACGCACCGGGGTGAGAATACCCTCCTTGGGGATATTGGAACCAATCGGGAGTAAGTGAATCGGGAGGAATAGCCCCCCGACGGGTGTAATCATCATACATGGGGTAAAGGCCCCTCCCTAGGTTCCTCTCGATAAGACCAACCCGCCCATCTAAGGTGCTTAACCTAGAGTCTAGGTTTGCATCATACCCTCAACTCTCCCTTGCTCCGTGTCGATGCGGTCTAATTGGCTCCTAAAAGCCGAAAAGTCATATGGGGCATTGGGGTCGACATTGTAATCGACCGAGGAAGTGGGCATGCCATAGGTGAAAGGTGGGGGTGGTTGGTAGTGTGGTGAGTGGTGAACGGGGGAATGGTGGGGTTGTGGTGAGGGATGAGGTGGTTGAACCTCACCTTGACCATTTATCTCGAAATTATAAGAGGGCTTCCCCCTCTCAAATTTGGTCAAGGCGGGGTTGGGTAAGGTAAAGGCTTGGTCTCTCCTACCCGATTGTCGGTGGACTATCCACCAAGTATCACTCCCCACAGGTTGCACCCAGTTCAAACTCCCTAAATAGGGTAGGTCCATGAGGTTCGATCCCACAACTTTCCTATGGTCATCGGGGTTCCAACCTAGGTGTTTCCTAGCAATATGGGTCACTAACCCCCCCAAAGTAAATAGGTGCCCTAGACCTACTAGCTTCGGCCGCATTGGCCACCCTTTGGAAGTGATTGGCTATCCTATGGGGTATGTTTAATTTTTCAGCAGTGGGAAAGATATAGGATGCCAATAGCTCCAATTCGTCTCTCTTAACATTTGCCGGTTCATGCCTCCCAAAAATAGTGAGGCCGGCAAATCTTTGCCAAAGTTTTGGGACGGGATGTTGAATCCACGTCCCTTTGGCATGCTGGAGGTTCACTAAATCCTCCCCGGTTAGCCTCTTATAGACCACGGCGGTGTGGTCTTGAGAGGGTTCAATAGGTTTATCCGATTTTAAATCAAACAACTTTCCAAATTCTTTTAGAGTTAGTCTCACATCGTTGTTTAATAATCGGAATTGTACATGAGTGATTAGTGCATTCATTTTAATAACATTAAAACTTGAGATAAGTTCCAATGTTAAGTAATCATAAGTATCATGGCACATTTAAAAAAAACCACTCATGCCTATACCTTTGAACAATTTTTCCAGATATTTATCAATGCCTAACCTAACTAATGTAGGATGATGAATACAACGGGTAGAGATTACCTGACGATCGATGAGGTTGACCATCCTAACCTGTTGCTCCTCCGAGGTAATGACAACCTCCTCCCATCCCGGAATTTGAAGGTCCGGGTTGATTGTTGGTTGTGGTGCCCTCAAGCTCTCACCCCTTTGGTTCCTTGAATGCTTTGACGCCATTTTCTTGTAAAATAGTGGCAAATTGGAGGTTTCTCTCTCTTAGGGTTTGAGAAAATTTGAGAGAAAATGGGGGAAAATTAGTGTAGATTGTAGAGGAGGATGAGAGGAGATGAAATATGTAAGAATTTTTGAGTTTGGATGGAAGAATTGGAGGAGATCTTGGATTGAAGTGAAGCTTTTTGGTTTGAAAATGGAGGTTTTAGAGAGAGAAAGTGAAATGAAGAAGATGAAATAGGGATAAAGTGAGGAAAGAAAGAAGAGAAAAGAAAGTAAAAGGGGAACGGGCTGATGGCGCGCCCGATCGGGCGAGCCTCGCCCGATCGGGCGAAGGTGGGATTTTCCAGAACTAAAGTTGCGCGCCCGATCGGGCGAGCTTCGCCCGACATATCTTTTCCTTTTCACTCGATTTTCCAAAAAAAGCGCTCGATCGAGCAAGCTTCGCCCGATCAGGCGAAAATAGCCTCTTAATTCAACCTTGCTTGCGCGCCCGATCGAGCTGTTTCGCCCGATCGGGCGAAAATGGTCCGATTTCTAGCTTGCTTGGCGCCCGATCGGGCTGCGTCGCCCGATCGGGCGAATTTGCTGCTGAATTCTGGGTTGCTTGCGCTCCCGATCGGGCGAGCCTTGCCCGATCGAGCCGAGAAGCCCTTTTTCTCCGATTTCTTTTCTTCTTCAAATTTTTTCTAAGTCTTTATACCTGTCAAATTCATACCTGTACAACAACACTTAAAACTGGTGAAATATCACTCTCCTTGCCTCTCTAAAAAAAAAACAAAAATAAGGAAAGGGAAAACTAGCCTAGAAAGCATGAAATACGGGTTGCCTCCCGCAAAGCGCTGGTTTATCTAGGTCCCGCACGACCTTCTTACCACCTTGAAGCTCATGTTGGAAGTGGAGTTAGGAGAGTCTCCTCCACATCTCTAATGGTAGCACCTTCATGATACACTTTCAACCTTTGGCCATTTACCTTGAACTCTTCACCTTTGTCATTCACCAACTCCACCGAACCAAATTTGTTCACTTTTGTGACAGTGAAGGGACCGGACCACCTAGACTTCAACTTTCCTGGGAAAATCTTCAATCTAGAATTAAAGAGAAGAACCTTATCACCCGGTGCAAACTCTCTTGGTAAGATCCTCTTGTCATGCCACTTCTTGGTCTTCTCCTTGTAGATCCGCGCATTATCATATGCCGACAATCTAAACTCATCCAACTCATTGAGTTGAAGAAGTCTCTTCTTGCCCGCGGCCTTAGAATCCATATTAAGCTCTTTGTTCGCCCAAAAGGCTTTGTACTCCAATTCTACGGGAAGATGACATGCCTTACCATAAACCAATCTATAAGGTGAAGTACCAATCGGTGTCTTAAATGTTGTTCGGTATGCCCAAAGTGTGTCATCAAGCTTCATGCTCCAATCTTTCCTTGACTAGGCTACTACCTTTTCTAGGATCGCCTTGATTTCCCTATTAGAGACCTCAACTTGACCACTAGTTTGAGGGTGGTAACTAAGCCCTGTTCTGTGATATACGCCATACTTCTTTAAGAGGTTATCCAATTATTTTTCATGGAAGTGGGTACCCCCATCACTAATGATAGCTCGTGGAACACAAAACCTGGGAAATATGATCTTCTTGAAGAGCTTGATGACTACCTTAGAATCGTTTGTTGGTGAAGCTATGGCTTCTACCCACTTGGACACATAATCGACGGCTACAAGTATGTAACAATTCCCATTGGAAGATGGGAACGGCCCCATATAATCGATACCCCAAACATCAAATATTTCAACTTCGAGAATCCCAGTTTGGGGCATCTCATGCCTCCGCGAAATGTTGCCAGTCCTCTGGCAAGAGTCACACGCCTGCAAAAAAGTGTTAGCATCTTTAAACATAGTAGGCCAAAAGAAGCCTGACTCATTAATCTTAGCCACCGTTTTAGTGGGGCCATGATGTCCACCATAGGGTGAAGTATGACAACTAGTAAGGACGTCGTGAACCTCCCATTCGGGAACACACATGCGAAATAATCCATCTGCACACTCACGAAACAAAAAAGGATCATCCCAAAAATAATGTTTAACATCATAAAGGAATTTCTTTTTCTGTTGGTAGGACAAGTCAGGAGGCAGAGTACCACCCACTAAATAATTAGCAAGATCTGCATACCAAGGGTGATGCTCTACAACTGCATATAGGTTGTCATCAGGGAAAGAATCATCTATAGGTAAAGAGTCCTTACCCTCATCATACCTGATACGTGACAAGTGGTCTGCCACTACGTTCTGTGCTCCCTTTTTATCTTTTATTTCTATGTTGAAATCTTGGAGCAAGAGAACCCACCGGAGTAGCCTTGGCTTTGATTCCGCCTTGGCTATCAAGTATTTTAGTGCTGCATGATCAGTAAAAACAATAACTTTAGAACCAACTAGATATGATCTAAATTTTTCTAAAACATAAATAACAGCAAGAAACTCCTTTTCTGTGGTGGCATAGTTGACTTGGGCTTCATCCAAGGTTTTGCTAGCATAATAAATAGCATGCAAAACCTTGTCCTTCCTCTGTCCGAGCACGGCTCCTAGTGCAAACTCACTTGCATCACACATGATCTCGAAGGGAAGGTTCCAATCGGGGGCACATATGATGGGTGCCGATATCAAAGCCTGCTTAATCCTGTTAAAAGCCTTAAGACACTCGTCAGTAAAAATAAATGGGCATCCTTGAGCAAAAGCTGTGTCAGTGGTTTAGCAATTTTTTAAAAATCTTTGATAAAGCGGCGATAAAACCCCGCATGACCCAAGAAGCTTCTAACTCCCTTAACATTGACTGGGGAGGTAATTGCTCAATCACTGATATTTTAGCTTTGTCTACTTGTATGCCCTTATCAGATCCAATATGGCCAAGGACTACTCCCTCTGTCACCATAAAGTGACATTTTTCCCAATTAAGGACTAAGTTGCACTCTTCACATCTTTTCAAAATTTTAGCGAGATTAATTAAACATGAATCAAATGAAGAACCATATACGCTAAAATCATCCATAAAGACCTCCATAATAGACTATATGAAATCAGAAAAAATGTTCATCATGCAACGTTAAAAGGTAGCAGGTGCATTACATAAACCAAAGGGCATTCTACGATATGCAAAAGTGCCATAAGGGCATGTAAAGGTGGTCTTTTCCTGATCTTCAGGGTGAATCGGAATTTGGAAAAATCTCGAATACCCGTCCAAATAACAAAAGAATTTGTGATTATCTAACCTCTCAAGCATTTGATCAATAAAGGGAAGAGGGAAGTAATCCTTTTTAGTGGCGATATTTAATCTACGATAGTCTATGCACATACGCCACCCTATTACAGTTCTAGTGGGGATTAATTCATTTTTTTCATTTGTTATCACAGTCATCCCACCCTTCTTCGGTACTACCTGCACAAGACTTACCCACTTGGAGTCAGAGATAGGATAGATAATACCTGCATCAAGTAATTTCATCACCTCCTTCTTGACTACTTCCTGCATGTTGGGATTTAATCTTCGTTGGGGTTGAATGCAGGGCTTGTAATTTTCCTCTAGATGAATCCTGTGCATGCAAAAATCAGGGCTAATACCCTTGAGATCATCAATACTGTACCCTATAGCCTTCTTATGGGTTTTGAGGACCCCTAGAAGTTGGGAAGATTGTAGGTCATTGAGTGCAGTACTGATGATCACGGGGTGTAGTTCCTGTTCATCAAGAAAAACATATTTCAAATGAGAAGGGAGAGGTTTTAGCTCAGGTTTCTTGACCTCTGCAGGTTTTGATTCCTGAACTAAATTTACTACCTTCATTGTCTCCTTGGGGCTTAACTCTTCTAAGGAAAGAGCCTTTTCAATATCCTGTACCTCATTACCCCAAATGCTTGCATTGTCGCTAGATAAATTCCCGCAGAGAACTTCCTCTAAGGGATCCTTCGCAAGAACCTGTGGCAAGCTATCAACACAAATATCGTCTATTATATCAATTGTATCAATGAAGCAACAATTTTCCTCTAACATAGGCCCTTTCAAAACCTTCCCTAAATTAAAGGTAACATTATCGTCACCTATAGAAAGGGTTAGTTTACCATTTTTCACATCAATAATCGCTCTTGAAGTGTGGAGGAAAGGCCTACCTAATATAATGGGTATTTGCGTGTCCTCTGCCATATCTAAAACAACAAAATCAACCGGAATAAAAAATTTACCAACTCTAACAGGTACGTCCTCTAAAATACATTAGGGATATTTTACCGAACGATCTGCCATTTGCAAAGTTATATTAGTAATTTTTAATTCTCCCATATTTAATTTAGCGCAAATAGATGATGGCATGACACTGACACTAGCACCCAAATCACACAAAGCTTTATCAATAAAAACATTCCCAATGTGACTAGGGATAGAAAAACTACCGGGATCCTTTAATTTAGGAGGGGATTTATTTTGCAAATAAGCGCTACACTCCTCTGTGAAAGCTACAGTTTCTACTTCATTAAAGGCCCTTTTCCTAGTCAGAATGTCTTTCATGAATTTAGCATAAGCAGGTACTTGAGTGATTAAATCAGTGAAAGGAACTGTTACCTGCAGGTTTTTCACAACCTCTAAAAACTTACCGAATTGTTTATCAAGCTTACTCTTCAGTTGTCTATTAGGGAATGGGAGCTTGATAACTGGGCTCTGCGCATCTCCTCCCTTATCCTGTGATTTACCCTGCACAGAAACATTAGTAGGGTTAGTATCTATTTGTAGCCCTGCAGGGCTAGCAGGATTACCGTTTGGTATAGAGGAATCTAGATCAGGAACTGGTCTATCTTCCTTTGGCATAGGAGGTCCATCATAATGTGAACCACTCCTTAGAGTGATTGCATTAGCATGATCTGTAGGATGGATAGGTTGTGATGGTAGAGCTCCCTGCTGACGGGATTGTAGGGTAGATGAAAGTTGTGCAATTTGATTGTCCATGATTTTATTATGGGCTAGAATAGAATCAATTTGCGCATCCCTACTCTCCATATGCTTTTGCATATTGGCAAGCATTGCTCTAATTTCTGTCATGGCAGGGTCGGAAGATGATGAGGGTGATGCTTGGCTTTTCTGGCCAGCATTAGGATGATAATATTTTTGCTGTGGTGGTGTTTGCTGTTGTGGTTGTTGTGGAGGTGGAGGATTTTGTACATTGGTACTCCGGTATGAAAGATAAGGATGATTTTTATAACCGGCATTGTAGGAATTGGAATAGGGGTTATTTTGCCTATAGGTTTGAAAGGCATTAACTTGTTCCATAGAGCTCCTACAATCTTGCTCCCAATGACCTACAATTCCACAATTTTCACAGAAAGCTTCATGGTTAGCAACAGTAGAAACATTAGCTACAGAGTTAGGAGCAGCAATAAGATTATCTAATTTTTGACAAATAGATGTTAGTTGAGCTTGCAAAAAGGATACGGAATCAACATTATGTTTTCCTTTATTTGCAAACCCCCTCGGATTCCCATATTGGGAATTGTGTATTGCCATGTCTTCGATAACCTGTCCTGCATCATCCACATTTAAATTCATAAACCTCCCACTAGCTGCCGAATCTAGTACTGATCTAGAAGAATTTCCAAGTCCATTATAAAATGCTTGGATCAATTGACATTGTGCTAGATTGTGGTGGGGGCACTCTCTCTGTAGATCCTTGAACCTCTCCCAAGCCTCATATAATGTTTCGTCGGCCTCTTGAGCGAAGTTCTGAATAGCACTCCTTAGCACCGCTGTTCTCTCTACAGGATAATATTTATTATAGAAATTCAAAGCAAGAGTTTCCCAGTCAGTAATACCAAGTGCAGTTCTATTCAAACCATTAAACCATAATTTTGCTTTGCCACATAATGAAAAGGGAAAAAGAATCTCCCTGATTTGGTCTTGCGTGACCCCGGCTTGTCTAATGGTGTTACAATATTGGCAGAAATCTGCGATGTGAAGATTGGGATCTTCACCCTTAGCTCCGCTGAACTGCTTCCTCTCTATCATAGTGATAAATTGGGGCTTGATCTCAAATTGAACTCCATCTAGAGCCGGAGTGGGAGTAAGGTGCGGGAAATTTGTGAGCTTCGGTTGTGAATAATCACTGAGTTTCTTCTGGGCCGTCATCTCTGATTCTGAATCTGAAGGAATATCTGTGTCACTAGAATCAGGGGGAGGATCTCTTCGATCGTTGTCCTCCTCAGAACCCGCCAGAATTTGTCTATAGAGTCTCCTTTGCCTGTGAAAAGAACGCTCGATCTCAGGATCAAAAGGGATGTCACCTGATCTGGAACACCTGGGCATAAACAAAGAACTAAAGACAAATATGAGATTTGCCTCAAAGAACTAATGTTCTCTAAGGCAAAAGGGGGGATAATCTAGACTACAAAAATATAATCAGAAAAAAAAAAAAAACCGTTTCCCCGGCAACGGCGCCAAATTTTGACAGGGTAAAGTCGTATCCCCTAATCAAAAATAATTACCTAAATCACTAACTAAGGTAGATAGGGAAGTAGGGTCGAACTCCGCAGGGAAACAGGTCTTTTTAATTCTAATTAATTATTATACTCTAAATTATCTAAGTAACCAATATTTTTAAGTGTGAATTCTATACTACGAAGAATAAGTTTAGGGGGAAAAGAATCAATAATAAGGAAACCTAGGGTCACGGGTTCACCAATAATTAATATTCCAGGATAGAACGAAGTAATTAATAATTAACAATGCACAAATAACATGATTAACAGGCTCTCGCAATTTATTAATCAACATAGATCTGACTGGCTCTCGCAATTTACTAGACCTACGTTCCTATTAAAAATAGCCTTTAATATTAAATCAACATCTGCTCGATTCATCAATTCAATATTGCTAAACATTCACAATCAAATTACATCTGCTCGATTCATAATCTAATTGCAAAGAATTTAAAACAATTCAATAGGAAATTATCATGCAATACTAAATATCAATAATAACAAACTATCCCTTCATATTAATTATGGATCCCCATAAACCCTAGAATGGAACTACTCACTAATCATCATAACTAAGCCAATCAAATAAATAATTAAAAGCATAATCAAGAAAACAATTAAAATAGCTGAAATTAAAAAGGGAAGAAATTGTACCAAAGTAAATCTGGAATTAATGAAGGAATTAAGAACAAAAGTTTTGAGAGAATTTAAGAGAGAGAAAAATACTAAGTAGAGAGAGGAAGTCTAAGAAAGAAGGTAAGTCATAATTCCGTACAAAAAAACGTATATAAACTTCCCCTAAAACAAGAATTAAAACTAAACTTAATCAGGTCCTAAGAAAACACGCGCCCGATCGGGCGAAGGGCCGCCCGATCGGGCCCGCCTTTTTTACAACGCCTTCACTGATGTGCCGCGCTCGATAGAGCCTAACTCACCCGATCGGGCGCGCCTCTTCCTTCAGGGCACTTATGCGCGCAGCCTCCCGATCGGGCGTATGCTTGCCCGATCGGGCCCGGTCTTCTTCTTCGAGGCTTGGACTTCGATTAGGCTAGATTTCTCGGCCCAATCCGGATTTCCTCTCGGGTCTCGAATACTTGGTCCAAATGCCTCGTAATCCAGATTACCGAGCCCCTAATCACCGGCTCTCACCGATCTTGGGCTCCAAAAGTGGTCGTGTCCTTCTAGCTTCCGTAGTCGATCCAATAAAGCCCGGGAAAATGCTCCAAGAGTGCAATTTCCTGTAAAATACAACTAAAACTACGAAAACACTAGAACACACAAATTAGTAATAAAAGTGGCCCGAAAGAGCCAAAAACACTACTAATAACGACCACGGGACGGGGATAAAACACTATATAAAATAGACATATCATATATGCCTTCTCTTGAATATTTTGAATGCTATAACAATCAATCTAATGAAGATGATAATATTAATAAATTGGTTGAATTAATGAATGAACGAGAACAAAAGAACCATATAATTGAAGAAACAGAAACAATCAATATAGGAACCAATGAAAACAAATGGGAAGTCAAAACTGGCTTAACTTTAAATCCGAAAGACCAATCGATCCTCGTATCGACACTCAAAGAATTCGAAGACGTGTTCTCTTGGTCATACAAAGACATGCCTGGAATAGATAGGAAAATTGCGGAACATACCATTCCCTTGAACCTTGCCTCTAAACCAGTAAAACAAAATTTTCAACGAATGAAACCTGATGTCGCTTTGAAAATAAAAGAAGAAGTACAAAAGCAATTAGACGTAGGTTTCATTCGCGTATGTAATTACTCGGAATGGGTAGCGAACATCGTCCTAGTCCCTTAAAAGGATGGACGAGTTCACATGTGTGTCGACTTTAGGGACCTTAACAAGGCTAGCCCTAAAGACGACTTTCCTCTACCTCATATTGATATATTGGTATAAAACACGAATGAACATGCGATATTATCCTTTATGGATGGATACGCAGGTTACAACCTGTAGACACCTAAAAATGTCTCCCCAAAATCAAACCCGATGATGAACAACCTTTCACCGCCATTATTGGTCGAGTTGAGTATTTAATCTTGGAGTGCTTAAATCCATATTTTCATTTCATAAACCAACCCAACTTCTAGCCCATTTCCCCAAACCATAACTTACTTTCTTCTTTTCGTGCCTTTAAAACAATTCATTTCGTGTCCTTTAAAACCATTCATTTCGTGTCCTTTTTATAAAAACATTTAATCTAGTTTATTTTGGTCCATAATCTGGGTCCAATGATTTAATAATTGGATGGGGTTTGACAAGAGTTTTCCAACTATTTATTATAAGCCCAAATACGAGTTATAACGAATAAGTTATGGCTAAAATATTAAACTGAGTCCAAACCGAACCTAAGCCCACCTTACCTACGACTCAATGACCATGTGGAAGGTCCAAATTATTTAATCTCATTCCTAAACCAATTAGGATTAATTATAATCTTATATAAGTTTCTAAAAGATCTTAATTATCCTTTTTGAAAAGATAAGATTAAAGAGTTTGAAATTGAAAAAAACTTTTCTTTTTGAAAGTCCTAATTCTAATTGAATTGAAAGACATTCAAATATATACAGATGATATTTTCGTGCCTCACATTTTTTATCCAAATATTAGATGGTTGGATATCCCTTGAAATTATCTTGCCAATGATATATTATAATATCAATTCCGAGCTATAACGGAAAAGATATGAATAAAATGTCAAACTCTATCAAAAACTGACACCGTCTCACTATTTCGGCCATATCTTTTATTCTACAATATATTTTAATCTTATTCCAATTGGGTTAAAAAGTAGACTTCAACAGATTTCCAACCATATAATATTTATCTTATTCCTATTTCTGGAACAAAAGATATGATAAAAAAAACCGCAAAAACTGCAGTCTACCGAGTTTTATTCCGTTTTAATTCGGATCTTATCTTGTTTTTTTCGACCCTTCGTTTTTTCTCTATAAATAGAGGTCATTGAAAGGAACGGTGTCCTTCGAACAAGTGTACTATTCCGTTAGTGGGTTCGAAATTATTAGAAAGCTAATATATTCAGTAAGGTCAAGTGATCGGAATTCCTAGGTGGAGGCCGCTTCCGATCAGTACACTTGACTGAACCCTTTGGGTCACATCCTTAGCAGTAAACGAACCGACTCGACGAATTAATTTGGAAGAAATTCATCCGTCGCCCGAGTATTAAATATTTAGATGTCGGTAATTCGAGCTTGGAGCGTCAAAACCGAACGTCGGAGAACCTCAAATGTCGAGCCAAAATTTAGGATTTGGCGAGACGGGAAAATGCTTCAAGTAACAAGTAAAATCCTATACACTCGAAAGGCTAGGAAAGCGCGCCCAATAGGAGCGTGCCACATGGCAGCACATATGGCAAAACGCCATGTGGCAGCACACGTGGCAGCCGCCACGTTGGCAGCCACCAAGTGGCAGTGTGCCACGTAGGCGGCGTGCCACGTATGCAGCGCGCCACTATGGCGACACATGTGGCATGGGGCCGTGGACCCGGGGCGATGGGTCATGGACACCGGCCAAAATAAAATGGCCCAATCGAACCCAACTTGGGGCTCAAGGTTGGGTGACACATGGTTAGTTCACATTGCATGTGAAATGTCTTGGGGACCAAGTGAGAAAGTGGTCCTCACCTAACCATGTGACACTTGTTACTTGTTCCTTGGTTGAGTAGGTGTTCAAGTGAGAAATATCTTGGGGACCAAGTGAGAAATATCTTGGGGACCAAGTGAGAAAGTGAGAATTCCTTGCTTGAGTAGGAGTCCAATAAAGCATTGCATTAGCAAAAACTCTTAAACTCACATAATACTCGGGTTTTGGTCGGACCTTGCTAACCTCGACGTAACGGACCTAAAAGTCACTAGTAGATTTTGCAGGTGGACTTTCGTTGGAGGCTCTCATGTTAGCGGGGCTAAGCTTTCAAGTAAGAACCCGCCTTTGAGGGCAAAGCACGCGTCAAAGGTAAATTCCGATTTTATCCTTTTATGTTTATTTGTTATGCTTTATGGTTTTATTAATTGCGAGTGGTTCTTTGGGTCGGGTTTATTTCCACGGTAAGTTGGACTTACCAAACCCCAACATCGGTATCGGAGCCTCGCTCGTTTATTTTTAAAATCATAATATTTTTCAAGGTGTTTTTATGGCTTAATTTTTCTGGTTTAAGTTGCTAATTAGATTAAAAGCTCGTTTTATTTATTTAAACCTCGTATTAAAGCTGTCTTCAGCTCAGAACCCAGATTTCGACCCAAAAATAGTGAATTTTGGGTGGAAAAGGCGTTCTGGAAATGGTTTTTCCCTATCAGGCCTCGGTTTTTAGCCAGAAAACGACCATAAATGCACTTTTCGAGGGATTTTTCATTTTGATGAAAAATTTTAAGTCTTTCTAACTTTGAAAATTAATTGCATATTTATGGTGGTTATGCAATTGGTTCAATAAATATTTTATATGCAATTTTAAACCTCTTTAATTTAGGAATGATTATTTGGTGGTAATTTGTGTTTGAAAGCTTGGTTTTATTTTTCACATAATTGCAAACTAATTTCATTAAGTGTGAAATTGTTGTTCTTTGAGGCTTCCAAGTATTAAAGATTCAATCTTTAATTATGTTAAGTGATTGAAACTTTATGTTACTAAATTCCATGAATTTTTGTTAAACTTTGTTGGTTTAATCATTTTTTAGTTGATTGGAATCATAAAGTTTGAATCTTTGTGATAGAAAATTGTTTATCTTCACATTGGAAGATATAATTTTTCAAGGATTCATAAGTAATTAAAGTTGGAATCTTTATTGAACTTATGTTCATTTTTTCCAACTCCCTCTTATTTTGTCAAAAACTAAAGATTAATTTAAATTAATTAAATTAATAGTGAGTAATTTCCCTCTTATTTTTATTGCACCAAGTTAAACAATTTAATTAAATAATGGTTCTTGGGAATTATTTTGGTTAGATGCACTTTGAAAATTTTATTTTAAGTTAGACTTGTTTAAATTTTCATTTTTGCTCAATGAATTAATTCTAAAATTAATTTAGAATTGATTAGAGATGTCACACAAAATCGGGAGTTAATCCCGAGGCACAAGCACGCAAACCAAGGCACAATAGCCATGTGCATCCCTCGGCCAGTGTGATGACTTGGTGCATAAGGTGTGTGCGAAGAGTTGTGTGATGACTTGGTGCATAAGGGGCGTGCGAGATGATGCTAGGCATAGCAGCAGTGCTAGGCAGCTGGAGCTAGACGCGCATCGAGTGCGTGCTGCCAAGCAGCGCCCAGCAACATCACAGCACGCAAGGCCGAGGCTACTAGGCAAGCGCTCAGCACTTGCATGCTTGTGAGTGCTCAAGGGTGATAGCCTTGGGTAGTCGATGCATTTTTTCTCTCATTTTAATTTTGCTTTTTGGCCGTTTTGTTTATTTTAATTTATTTTAATTAAAATTTTGGAGGCTAGGCCTCGGGTTTTGAGCGGCATTAGCAAAATTTATTTTGACAAATTTTGGGTTTTACCGGCTTAATTAATTGGATTAATTAAGTTGGATGCGGAATTTAGTGGGAGCTTCAAATGTTAATTGCGCTTTTTTACATAACCGGTTAAAACAACTTTGACCAGTTTTAATTAGGCGTGTTAATTGGATTAACCACCTAGATTAGTTACTAGTTCATGCGTGTTCATGCATTGTTACTTTTTTATCGTTGTAAAATGCATGGGCCATTCACAGATAGTGAATGGATGAATGGAATGTATATTCTCTCATAGGTTTTATGAAATGGCAACTAGTGGGGCCCGATTAGGATAGAAAATACGGACTGCGATATATATATATATATATATATATATATATATATATATATATATACATATATATATATATATATATATATATATATATATATATATATATTTATATATATATATATATATATATATATATATATATATATATATTTATATATATATATTTATATATATATATATATATATATATATATATATATATATATATATATTTATATATATATATATTTATATGTGTGTGTGTGTGTGTGTGTGTGTGTGTGTGTGTGTGTGTGTGAGTGTGTGTGTGTGTGTATGTATATGAATTATATGTTAGATGCATGTTTAGGATTTCGAATGTTGTGATGATTAATTATGTTCACTTAAATCAACCAACATAGAAACCCTAGGTCCCTAAATATTGAGTAAAACTTGTCATTTTAAAACAACACTTACCAACCGAACGAGGGTAGTGGTGGGCTACGCCAAAGCGAGGCATCACTACCTCTCCTAGGAGCGTAAGGCATACTGGGTATGCAAGTTGGTTTTGGTTGTACTCAACGATATGAGTGATGGAGTCCTAACATGTCGTGGCAAAGTGAATAAATTGTTGAGAGAGCATTAGATGCGACGATTTATTCAACCAAGAGTGGCTTGGAGCCATTAGCAAAGCGTTACTTACCTTAGGAGATTGAGTGTTAAGACAAGCCAAAGCATGCTTAACCACTCTTTGTTTCTTCGGATCTTGGAATTGACTTATTCTCGCCAAATGGGGACAATTTTAATGCGTGGATAAGACGTTTAATAAGATTGAAGATTTGCATGAATACCTTTTTATTTTCAAACTTATTATGTTATTTACTTGATAAATGGTTATACTTTGCACTTATATTTGTAGAATTCCAAATCAAACTGTATTGTTTTCCATGATTGGTAAAGGAAATCTTTGAGAATAATTCTCAAAAGAAAAGTAAAGCATTTCTAAAATACAATTCTCATAAATGACTGTTATAAAGTCCGAAAGGACGTTTGGACATCATGTATTCAAAATACTAGGTAGTTTTGATAAAACATGATGTATTGAGTTGCAAACTCAAATTGTCAATATTGACAACCAACATCTCTTTTCGCTTAATACATAGATGAGTAGGACTCATTGATGTAGTAATTCAAGCGTGAATTAAAGGAAAAGATGGAACTTTGTTTTACGGCACATTAAATGCTTAATTTTTCCTAACAAAGTATAAAAGTTAAAGACTCTTAACGAAATGGTTCTTAAAAGATTATGAGATAAAGTATGATAAGAAATATCGGTAACAAGGAACGAAGAAAAGGAATAAGATTCCATTTCAACCCATGAATTCATGTTATTGTAGTTAACTTAGCAATTCGTTATCTTCAAAAGTATCGGATACTGCTTGAATGTTCCACTTTGAAAGTGACCTCAAACTATTGAAGATAACTAAGTTATCGACTTACAAGCTAAGAATGAAGCAAGTGGTGCTACATCAGTTGTATGGTCGTATGCTTTGTTTAAAGACCTTTAAGCTAAGGCTGGAACAAATAAATGGTTATTGTGTTCCATAATCAGCAATTAATCCGTTTACACATGGAAAGACTCACATTCAAAGCAATGAGCAATAGTTGCAAATTTATTTGAATGGCATGGTTGTCTAAACCATGAGTCAAGAATGCTTGATTATAAACAAACATTATCTTAACATGATAAACTAGCAAAAGCTCAAATTCATGGGCATGATTTGCGTTCCGAACATCTTTAGCAATGTCACATCGACAAGAACGTACTCAAGGCTCTATTAGATAGGCTCTTGATAGTTGATCGATTCGGAATCATTCTAAGACAAGCAAGTCTTACTTGTTGAAACCGACAAAGTAAAGAGCTATTGTTCTTGGTATAGACAATTGACTCCGAAAGCTAAAGAGGATTCATTTACTTCAATGTTTCACAAAGAATTTGAAAGAATATGGCTATATTCATCAAATGTGAACAAACTTGACCTTGAATTGTTCAAGAGTTCATTGAAGTACAAAATCGACTTGGCAAGATATCAAAACGTCTAGATTAGATCGAGCGATGTTTGCTTGAGCCAAGCGTGACCATCACAAAGTTATGAAATTGAAAATTTCATAAATAACTCCACAAAGAACATAGTGTGTCTTCACGGAGACCTCGATGCCAAAATGACTCGAACAATGATGGATCACATCCCTTCCTATAAAGTTCTTAAGATTT
Source organism: Chenopodium album (assembly GCF_948465745.1). Classification (NCBI taxonomy): domain Eukaryota; kingdom Viridiplantae; phylum Streptophyta; class Magnoliopsida; order Caryophyllales; family Amaranthaceae; genus Chenopodium; species Chenopodium album. Next base: position 59,378,691 of record NC_137836.1, on the reverse strand, counting down.
GCACGAAGGACTAATGCTACACTAAACAAAATGTCGAAGCTAAGAAAGGACGCCATATTCAGTTATGGATAGAATTATCTTCTAAATGTCTTTTCAGGTATATGTCTAAAACTCTTAGCCACAGTGGGAATTCATTGGCTTAGTGGGAGCTAAGTGACTCAGTGGGAGCTCACCGGCTTAGCAAGAGCTAGATTGTTGAGTGGGAGCTTAATGGCTCATTAAAGGCTAAGATAGCTCAAGTGGGAGCTAACTGTTTGTTTTACAACAAACTTTTACCCAAAGACAATATACATGTCTCTTTGTAAGCATTCAAGTGAGACCATGGGCATTACCTCCACAACCTAATTGAGAACATAGTGTTTGTTGCTCTAAGTGGTGTCTTTCTGGAAAGTAACACGTTTCCAAAACAACAAGTGGGAGGAAAATGAACTCGATGACAATCGAGCTTAGCAACAAACTAGAACTGAGAATCTCGGAAGACCTTAAAAGGGCTTCATGAGAATGCTTGATCAAGAATACTCAAAAGGACTTTACAGGTGCCTTAAAAGAGAATTCATTACTCACAAAACATCATAAATGTTGGAGTAAGATCAGCATAATAAAAGGGCTTTGGAAGCTCCTTGAAACTCAGTGGTTGATGCAATTTCCCCATATAGGTATAGAATTCACCAAAGGCTTGGATTGAATACTATAAATTTCTATTAAGTTAAAAATAAACCTAAGACTTACAAGCATACTATTTACTATTAGATAGTAAAGGAATAATGTCTTGTAAGATAGCTACGACAAATCCAAATTTCGAATAATGTTTATTTAGAGGCCATGAAAATCCGAAACAGACCCCATGTTTGATAATCATGTTTGAAACTTGATTAATTTGCATAAAGGTTGAAAGACCCATTGATTGCAAATAAGTTTTCAAGGAGAAACTAACAAATGTGGAAATGTATATGCATACATATCTAGAATGGATGAAAAGGATACAATTAAATTCACGGAGTTGATTTTAATAAAAACCTATTCACCAATCGGAATGCTAAAGTCTTTTCGTGATTGTTTTAGCAAAATTGCTCATATGAAATATGGCAAAATAGATACCAAAACCGCCTTCCCGAAATAGGATTTTGGAAGTGACTATGGAATAGTTTAAGGGTTTTGAAAATCTAAATAATGCTAGATTTGAAAGCAAGCTCAAGGAATCCGTTATGGGAATTAAGGAAGCATTGCATATAGGAATTGGAACGTGTTTTCTCATGAAGTTAATAAGAGGATTGACTCATGGAGAAACATAGAAATTCTTATGAATAAGAAGTTTTGTGGGAGCAAAAGTGAATTATATAAAGGTCCAATAAGAAGTCTACAAACTCTGTTGTGAAATAACTATCAAATGCTAAATGCTTAGATTTGAAAGTATTTTCGACAATGGACCAAGCAAAAGACGATACTTAGTACGTATTAGGTATTAAGTTCTATTGTATAGACTTAATAAAATGTTTGAACATGTAAAGGAGTTTACCGTGTTAAACATGAATTGAAGGACTTTGAAAGACTTTCGACCCGTATGTATAAAACTAAGTAAATGTTTGAACTAAGTATAAGCTAGGCTAAATACTAAGTCAAACATGAAAGACTCTAATCGAGACTTTCAACCATATCACACAGCAAATTGTTTAGCAAAGACTCAGTGAAACTGAATGAGCTAAAATGACAAATTGATGGAGTAAGATTGAGAATTACTCTGCAATTTAATCCATCATGTACGCTGTGATATGGAATCGTCGCACGACTTACTTGCTTAGAGCATATGAAGTATGCATTTAGTACCAATCAACCTGAATCTATGTAATAGATCGTTAGATTATGGCCAAGAACATCCAAAGTACTTGGATAAGTAACAGGATGAGTTCTTGACTTGTGGAAACAAATACGATTTGAGAACTGATGTCGCAAGTACAAACCTTAACAAGGATTAGATCCTTAACAAGGAAGTTGTTTATAAGCACGAGCTAACAATAAGTCGTGGCTTGAGAATGGTAACATGGACGTGGATCCATGTGTAATGTGCAGGAATTTAAGAAAAATTTTCGTGATCACAAGTGATTAGGGTATCCCAAACCATTGTGAGCCATTTGGAATGAAACCCAAGCTAAGAATCATTAGGAAGTCTACTAAAATATATGTTGAGAATATTATTGCCTTAATGGCGATAATAAAGAAGATGTTTTATGGAAAGTTCGTTGCTGAACGTTAATGATTGTAGGTCGTCAAGTTGAAGGTCTCAATCATGAAAATGAGTGGGAGCCATCAGTTAGACAATAAATCCTAAATCACATATATATAATCCATGACACTCTTAAATTTTATCATCTTATTGTGAAAGTGATCAGTAATGAAGATGCTAAGATTAGCAAAGTAGTTATAACTAAACCTATGCAATAAGTGAACGAGAACATTCACAATTGCATGAAAGAAATCAAGCATATTAGATATGGGTGTGATTTCTATAGATGTTTTATAAAGAGTGATACTCTTAAAACATTCGAAAAAACCATTTATCATAAGATGAACCATTCAGGTTTTGGAGTAATTAAAAATTTTACGCAATTTTATCACTCTGTTTGCTATTTAATTGTGGTTTAGAATTAAATAATGAGTCCATTCAATTCTTGGAATATTCAAAATAGGGTATCAAGATGAGTCCTGGTAAGGAAACACCTATTAAGTGAACGTTGAATATTATAATCGAAAATTATCCCTAATCGAGGTCATTTAAACGATGGACGATTAATGACCAATTGAGATTAGTGTGTAGTCTGATTTATAGCACCGTTTCTTGTGCTACGAGGACATGATTTTCAAAAATCATTTGCACAGGTATTGGTTTAGAACCATACTGGATCGACCTATGAGAATACTTTAAGAGATTAAAAATCGTCATAAGTATACTTCTCATTATGGCTATCGGAACCTATTTCCTCGACCATGAGTATTGTGAGCTCTCTTGTTTGAGTACTAGTCCGCTTTGATGTTGTCAAACGTCTGCCGTAATAGGGGATTATAACGGCAACACTCGGACGGCTAGGTCCTCTCAGTAAGAGGAACTACATTACAAGACTGCGAATGTCCCCCTACTAAAATAGGGAAGATTGTTGTATACAAGGCCTCTCGTAGAGCGAGACTGTAAAAATGCATGGCCGTGCTCGGATGGATTTTGGAAATCATCTATTTATTGACAGTCGGACTCGGAATCGAGAAACACTTCTGGACGTAATAAGGATGACATAATAATCCTACCTTATAGTTCATGAAGAGACATTAAGCGATATAGGAAAAAGGTTAAACACTAAATGCGCACTTGTCCGAAAAGACAAGTGGGAGATTGAAAGGAATGGTGTCCTTCGAAAAAGTGTACTATTTCGTTAGTGGGTTCAGAATTATTAGAAAGCTAATATATTCAGTAAGGTCAAGTGATCAATATGCCTAGGTGGAGGCCGTTTCCGATCAGTAATATTAATGCATAATTAATATTACAGCTTAATCTTAACTGAACCCTTCGGGTCACACCCTTAGCAGTAAACAAACCGACTCGACAAATTAATTCGGAAGAAATTAATTCGTCGCATGAGTATTAAATATTTAGACGTCGGTAATTCGAGCTTGGAGCGTCGAAACCGAGCGTCGGAGAATCTCAAATGTCGAGCCAAAATTTAGGATTTGGCGAGACGGAAAAATGCTTCAAGTAACAAGTAAAATCCTAGCCACTCGAAAGGCTAGGAAAGCGCGCCTAATAGGAGCGTGCCACGTGGCAACATACATGGAAAAACGTCATGTGGCAGCACACGTGGCAGCCGCCACGTTGGCAGCCACCAAGTGGCAGCGTGCCACGTAGGCGGCGTGCCACGTGGCAGCACACCACTGTGGCGACACCTGTGGCAAGGGGCCGTGGACCCGGGGCGATGGGTCATGGACACGGGCCAAAATAAAATGGCCGAACCGAACCCTACTTGGGGCTCAAGGTTGGGTGACACATGGTTAGTTCACATAGCATGTGAAATGTCTTGGGGACCAAGTGGGAAAGTAGTCCTCACCTAACCATGTGACACTTGTTACTTGTTCCTTGGTTTATTTAACTAAGGATTGAATTCATCAATCTTTCCATGTGGGATCTTTTTGTGAAAAGTCCCACATTGAAAGATGAGTGGAATTCACAAGCTATCCTTCCTTATAAATAGCCAAAGCATGGTATGAGAATTCCTTGCTTAAGTAGGAGTTCAATAGAGCATTGCATTAGCAAAAACTCTTAAACTCACATAATACTCGGGTTTTGGTCGGACCTTGATAACCTCGAGGTAACGGACCTAAAAGTCGCTAGTAGTTTTTGCGGGTGGACTTTCGTTGGAGGCTCTCGTGTTACCGGGCTAAGCTTTCAAGTAAGAGCCCGTCTTTGAGGGCGAAGCACGCGTCAAAGGTAAATTCTGATTTTATCCTTTTATGTTTATTTGTTATGCTTTATGGTTTTATTAATTGCAAGTGGTTCTTTGGGTCGGGGTTGTTTCCGCGGTAAGTTGGACTTACCAAACCCCAACAATCATATCTCCCCTTTTTCAATCGTCAACAAGCTTGATCACAAAATGATTCTCTTCTCCCTCTTTAGCCTAAATACTAGCCTCCCTATTTTTTCATTCCTTCCTTAAGCACTCCAAGGAGTTCATACAATACCCAAAGTTATATACTTAAACCAAGGCGTGAAAGGTATAATTAACTGAGGGTTCAAAACTACATTTATTTAATTTAATTTCCATTTGATTTATATTTTTATTGAAGTTACTAACAATTTATTCATGATGTAGCAATTTAAAGGAACGCTCGGAATGTGAGTAATTAGTTAATTTAATTACTCTTATTTTATTTTCTTATTGCTAGTATCATGATTAGGTTATTTTATATTTGATTTGACTAACGCTATTATTGTTGAATTGCTTCCAATATTAATGTTTGTTCTATTATTTATTTATTGATCACCATATTGCATGTTAATTAAAGGGAATATCTAATAAAATAATTTGGACAACCGGTTTAGGTTCCTTTTTAATCTTGTTATTAAATCAAGTGATCACGATATTTTAGAATTATGTGTTGCATTAATATTCAACCAATTTAGAATAATTATAGTTTGGAGCAAATTGAATCTTTGTTTGCATGCCTTTGAAATTGCAGGAATCACTTTCACTATAAGAATCGAGTAGAGGCCAATACGGGCGAATGTGACTCCATGACTCACTTCGTACCATCATCCCCGATCCTCCTTTCGTGGTTCCGAACCATATGGAGTTAGTAATCTCATGGATTATGAATGGGGTGTAACCTTCACGGGTCAATCGTTGTTGCCTATCGTTATCCCTTTATTCATGGTTGCCTTTATGATCCGTGAACGGTTTACAAGTTCCTTAAAAACTTGTTGGCGCTCCCTACTTTCCTTGTCCCTAATCGTGTCGCTAATAGCATGTCAATTCCCACTTCCTATAAGTACCAAGCATATTCACACATGTTTTAACGTACGCGCACTTCAAACAACGCCTACAACACCAAATTCTAATGGCAAAAGAAGACGAAGAAAAGACATGATTTATCACCCCTTGGGGTACATATTGCTGCACAATCATGCCATTTGGTCTAAAAAATACAGGAGCTACGTACCAAAGAACAGCTACGACTCTCTTGCATGATATGATGCATAAAGAAATAAAAGTGTATGTGGATGATATGATTGTAAAGTCCAAATATAGAATGGTACACATTAAAAGCTTTACGCAAATTTTTCACTCACATAAAAGAATATAAAATGCGATTGAATCCACAAAAATGCGCCTTCGGAGTAACTTCTGGTAATTTACTCGGATACGTAGTAAGCACACGTGGTATTGAGATCGATCCCTCTAAAATAAAGGCAATCGTTGATATGCCTCCCCCTCAAACAGAAAAAGAAATTAGAGGGTCTCTTGGCAAACTATAATACATTAGTCGGTTTATCAACAAATTTACTATGACTTGTGAGTCAATATTTAAAAAATTGAAAAAAGAAGAAAAACATGAATGGGACAATCAATGCCAAAGGGCTTTTGATAAAATCAAAGATTATCTCAAAAGTCCACCATTTTTAGCACCACTTGTACCCAAACTACCTCTTAAGCTATATATCACGGTTACAGACACGGCCACAAGTGCCATGCTAGCACAAGAAGTAGAAAAATTTGAGCGTGTAATGTACTACATAAGTAAAAAAATTCATTCAGTATGAAACAAAATATAGCACCTTGGAAAAAACGAGTTTAGCATTAGTGTGGGAAACTAAAAAACTACGACATTACATGCTACCACACACTACTCATGTGATTTCTCAACAAAATCTGATAAAGTATTTGTTTGAACAACCACCTATACAAGGAAGAATATCCAAGTGGTTGGTAATGTTGGCCGAATTTGAACTAAAATATATTCCTGAAAAATCAATAAAAGGGAAAGTAATTTCCGATTTTCTGGCCCAACATCCTATTCAAACAAGTCATGCAGAAACTACTCATCTTCTGGATGAAGAGATTCTCATGACGCAAGATGACAAATGGGTAATGTACTTTGACGGTGCATCCAATCAAAAAGGATGTGGCGTGGGAGTGTTACTCATAAGTCCAGAGGGAGAACATAGTCCAAACTCTGTCAAATTAGACTTTGAGGTTACTAATAATGCCGCGGAATGCGAAGCGTGCATTATTGGATTAGAAACAGCAGCTAGCATAGGTGTGCAAAAATTAGAGGTATATGGAGATTCTAGTTTGATATAAATCATATACTTAAAAAATGGAAAATAAAGAACTCCACAATGATATTATACTAAGCACACCTAGAGCAACTCATCAAGCATTTTGAACATATTAATTTTAAATATCTCCCAAGGGATGATAATCAATTTGCCGATGCGCTAGCAAAATTAGGCTCAATGATCAACATTCAAGATCACTTAAATATGATGCCATTATGCGTTGATTTTTTTTTTTTAAGACGCCATTATGCGTTGATAGAAGAGAAGAACCAGCATATTGCAACGCGATAGAGGAAATAAATGACATCGAAGGAGACAATCCTTGGTATGATCATATCCTCCAATATATTACCCATGACACATATCCTGAAAATACTTCATCGAAATATCAACAAGCCTTGAGAACACAAGCGGCATAATATGCAATGGTCTGTTAAATGGTAAATTATGAAAAAAGGGACCTAATGGTCAAAGCTTATTTTGTATCGACCAACCCAAATCCACACGCCTTATGGAGAATACTCACAAAGGTGTTTGTGGACCTCACATGAATGATAAAATGCTTGCTAAAATAATTTCACGACAAGGGTACTATTGGTCCACTATGGAACATGATTGCATACAATATGTTAAAAATGTCAACAGTGTCAGATGTTCGCTAATTTACAACACCTTCCACCATCCGAACTATACAATCTCACTTCCCCTTGGACTTTTTCGACTTGGGGAATGACATAATTGGTAAAATTTCTCCAACAGGAGCAGGAGGGCACGAGTACGTATTAGTAGCCATCAATTACTTTACCAAGTGATTAAAGCTACTTCTTGCGTGAATATCACTTCTAAACATGTCGCAAAGTTTCTCGAAAGAAACATATTTTGTAGATATGGATTTCCACACGAACTAATTAATGATCAGGGATCTCAATTCAAAGCTGAAGTCGAGACCCTCTTAACTCGTTATAAAGTAAAACATCATCACTCATCTCTATATAGACCTCAAATGAATGGAGCTGTAGATTCGGCAAATAAAAACATAACAGTCATCATTAAGAAAATGGCAGAAAATTATAAAGATTGGCCGAATAACTACACTTCGCTCTATGGGGTTATAGAACGTCCATACAAACATCAATAGGAGTAACTCCATACTCCTTAGTTTTTGGAATGGACACAGTTCAACCAGTCGAACTGGAAATACCATCCCTACGCATCGTACTCGAAAGTAAGCTACCGGAAGCTTAATGGGTAAGAGCGAGGTATGAAGAGCTTTTATTCTTCGATGAGCGACGATTAAGAGCTTTTCATCATGTACAAGTCTACCAACGACGCATTGCGCGACATTTTAACAAAAGGGTACGACCCAGTAATATCAAAGAAGGTGACTTTGTACTAAAAGAGGTTAGGGGTCCACCAATTGATCCAAGAGGGAAATTCAAACCTAATTTGATAGGACCCTACCGCAAAATTGAAATTCTATCAGGAGGAGCTGTCAGATTAATGGATATTAGAGGTGATGAAATTCGCTAATTAATAAACATTGATCGACTTAAAAAATATTACATATGAAATCCGGATAAACTCATTCATTCATTAAAAAAAATCATTTTTTTTAGCATTCAATTAAAAGATTCTAAGTGTTACGCACTTTCCGAATAATACGGTAAAATTCATAACACCTGGGGGGTAATTTAAAAATAAAACATAGACCATTCAAGTGTTTATATTTTTTCGAACATCACGAAAAACTCTTCACACTTGGGGGGGTAATAATGCGAAAAAAAATTTAACACTCGTAGCACAGGTGTCGCGCGCAACTAAAACAGTTGCGCGCAACAGACTCGCGCAAACTTAGACGTTGCACGCGCCACCTGATGACGAACTGCGAACCCAGAATTTTTGCGATGTTTACTTGCGATAAAAAAAGGGGCGTTTCTCGAAAATAATACATACTCGAAAAATAAAAATTAAGCTTTGATTAAGCTATTAAACAAAGTTTGATTCAATTTCTACATAAGAGGTTGAAGAAAAATATATAAAAAAAAAATACATAATAATATAAACACTGCAAAGAACTACGCAAAGACCTGATTTCGTAATACCAATACGTAGGCAATCTTTATGATTCGGTCACATATTTTTAAAAATAATATATAGAATGACACCAAATTCCTTTGTCGGCGTTCCTCAAGCATGGAAGGCATTATTGGTGGATTTCTTCAAGCATAGAATGACACCAAATTCATTCGTCGACTTTCCTCAAGCATGGAAAGTGTTATCCGGTAAGTTTCTTCAGGCTTAGAAAACTACCAAATTCTTCAGTCGGCTTTCCTCAAGCATGGAAAGTGTTTCAACAAATGTCACTCGGTGGATTCCTTCAAGCTTAGGAAGCTGCCAAATCCGTTTGTCACCAATACACTGGTGTCAGATACGTATTCTATCCTTTTACCCTTTTATCTGTAAAACTAACATTTTTCTGCAGGTATCGGCGTATACAGAGTGATTTAGGATCGCAGAACGTCTTAAATCATTTTCCGTCCCTATCGGCTACTTTGACTATCGTTTTCGAAACTAACGTTTCGACAAACTCAGTCAAAGTGGGGGCTTCTGTAGACATCTAAAAATGTCTCCCCAAAACCAAACCCGATGATGAACAACCTTTCACCGCCACTATTGGTCGGGTTCTGTATTTAATCCCAAGAGTGCTTAAAAAAATCGTATTTGATTAAATTCGTTTTTTTTTAACAGTCCATGGATTAGCCTTGATGTTTGGTAAAAGTATAGTTTTAATTTCAGCCCAAACTTATTATTTAATTTTAGCCCAAACCTTTTTTATTGTTTTATTATTTATTTTTGGCCCAAACCTTTTATTTATTTTTATTTACTTATTTTCTTATTTTAGCCCAAATAGTAATAAGTCAGAAAAGGCCCGAAATTATTAATCGGTACTTAAAATGCCGAAGGAAATTAGGGTTAAAAATGTATTTAGACGGAAAAACAGGCTGGAATTTCCCGCGCCACGGCAGGTATCTACCGTGTCACGGAAATCCTTCCCGTCTGACGGTGGGATTTCCCGTGACACGGGAAGTCTTCCGTGACACGGGACATTCCGTGTCTTTTCCGCGTAAACCCATAACGCGTTTTCTATCCCGTTTTCTGAAAAATTTCCCGCGTCACACCAAAAATGTACAGTGACACGAGAGAGTGTGCCGTCTGACGGTGGGTCTTCCCGTGTCACGGTACAGTTTGCCGTGTCACGGGATACTTTTTTAGGGTTTTAATCATTTTAGGGTTCCGTGTGCTCCCTCAGCACATTTTCCCTATAAATACCCCCTCATTTCTGATGTACGGGACACCAAGTAATTCTCTTATTTTATTTTCTCTCTTCTATGCTTTAACCTAAACACTAGCCTACCCTTCTCTACTTCAAAATTCCTTTTTCAAGTACTCAAAGGAGTCCATACTTTACTCGTGGTTCTATCCTTAAGCCAAGGCGTGAAAGGTAGAATTGTTTGAGGGTTTGGCCCCAAAATCAACTTTACTTTATTTAATTTAATTAAATTATTGTTTTATTATTTCCTTGAAGTTACTAACTCGTTTATTATTTTGTAGTTGCAAACAAACAGAATCAAAGTAAGAGTCATGCTCCTTTTATTTTTATTATTTTTCTAACAATTTTATGTTGTTGGAATTGTGATTAAATTGTTTCCAATATTAATGCTTATTTATTATGATCACCATATTTCATGTTAAAGGGAATATGTAATTGAAAATCACGACTAATAAGATAATTTGGACAACCGGTTTAGGATCCTTTTTAATCTTGTTGTTTAATCAAGTGATCACAAATATTTTAGAATTATGTGTGCATTAATATTCAACCAATTTAGTTAAATAATAGTTTGGAGCAAATTGAATATTTTGTTTGTATGCCTTTGAGATCACAGGAATGCTTTTCAATATAAGAATCGAGTAGAGGCCAATACGGGCGAATGTGACTCCATGACTCACTTCGTACCATCATCCCCGATCCTCCTTTCGTGGTTCCGAACCATATAGAGTTAGTAATCTCATGGATTATGAATGGGGTGTAACCTTCACGGGTCAATCGTTGTTGCCTATCGTTGTCCCTTATCGTGGTTGCCTTATAATGATCCGTTAACGGTTTACAAGTTCCTTAAAAACTTGTTGGCGGCTCCCTACTTTATTTGTCCCTACTTTCCTTGTCCCTAATCGTATATGTCAATTCCCACTTCCTATGAGTGCCAAGCATATTCACACATGCTTTTATGTAGGCGCACTTCGAACGACGCCTACAATTTGGCGACTCCACTGGGGAGGATTCTTAATTATTTATCGATTAGAGTGATCGGTATTTAATTAAGATGAGTGGATGAGACTTGAAAGATTCTTGAAAAAAATATTCCTGTGATTAATTTGGCATTTTTGCATCTGCATAGACGTTTTAACGTCACATTCAGGTCTGTCCCGTAGGAAAAATTGGATAACTTGGTTGCGCGCGAAGGAAAACAGGGCACCAGTCAGATCTTCTGACTGCCGTGCCACGGCAGAATCTGCCGTGTCACGGTACAGTGCAGCGTCTTACGGTGCACAGTACCGTGACACGGGAATTTTTGCCGTGTCACGGCATTCCTAAAATCAGTCCGGTGGCTTATTTTCTTTCCTCACAGTCGACTTCCTTCGATTTTTCTGAAAAAACGTATGTGTTCTACATGCGTCTTAGCCCCGGGGGATTTAAGCTCTATCGACCCAAAAACGCTCATGGCAATAAGGGTTCATCCGAGTTATTAAATCTACCTAAACCATGGAGTCGAGTTCGATTTCATCACAAACTCGCGGAGCCGCCCGTTGGCATACACCCTCAAGGGAGGCTGCCTTGCTAACGCGTCCAAACTCTTAACCATGGTACCCTTTTGACACCCAAGGCTTGACCAATAGTTGAACATAGATCTTGACTCTAGGTTGCGAACTTTTTTTTTATCATCGTGCCTAAATGCTATGTGGTTGTTTGGTGCTAACCTTTATGTGTTTGCTCTTTTGTTTAACCCATGACCGAGGGTTTTTATTCTCACATAGTAATTAGTACGGACCTAAAATCGGTTAAAATCTGGAAAAATCACAAAACTGACCTGGAACTGCGCACCGTGTCACGGCATGTTCTGCCGCGCCACGGTGAGCAGTGCCGTGACACGGGACTGTCTACCGTCTGACGGTAGACTGCACCGTGTCACGACAGTCTGCACCGTGACACGGTGCCCAGGAAAGGTGTCCTGTCAGTCTTTTTTCGATTTTTGTGCGTACATATGTGAATGATGTGTCCAGTTTGGTGTCATGTCTAGCTATACGGTCAAACACGCGTCTATAACCTCACTTAATCACTCACATATCGTGTTCACACACTTTTTTTTAAGTCGTGCACCACTTTTTGACCATATTTTAGGAAAGTCTTGTTTTTGTGTCGTTTTTTTTCGGAGTAAGTCGGATGGTATCCTCCCATATGTTTTTTTTTTTTAAAAAAAAAAAAAGTAGAATTTCAAAACTATAGATTTTTTAATAAAAAAAAAATTCTTTTTTTCCGGATGGGTTAAGGTTAAGTTTGGTCATTAAAGGTGTGTTTGTTTCGGTGTCACAGCACTTGGTCAAGAAGCAGGGGTAGATTGTTACGGTTCGAGTCCATACCTCAACAACCTCTTATACCAAAGAGGCGTACAAGGAAACCACCTCAATCATCTCCACAAGATTCATCTCCAGTCTACTTTCAACCAATGGCCACTAAGGAAGACATCGAGAACCGCAACAGGACAATTGAAATATTGTCTGACATGATGCAGACACTCACCACTAGAGTCAGCACAGTGGAACAAGACAATCAAAACAATGTCACTACTGCTGCAATGGACAAGATTAAGGAACAGATGAGCAAGATTTCTGAAGAGTTCACTTATGTGGAACAGCCTGTCACCTCTTCGTCCATAAGAGACAAGCTTCCTGAGAAGTTTTCCACTGCTGACATTCCCAAATTCAAGCCTACTGATAATCCGCTTTTCCATTTGAAGGCTTTTTCTGCAACTATGGCTCTTAAGGGAGTAGATGTGACACTCTTCCCTACGGTGTTCCCTCTTTCCTTGGAGCATGCCTGTCAACAGTGGTTCTATTCTTTGGAATCCAAACATGTCGCGACCTGGGAGGATGTTGCTGAAAGCTTTATGAATCGTTACAAGTGTAACATCCAGGCCAAGACTTCTAAACGTGAACTCTCCATTCTCAAACAGAAAGAGAATGAAGGCTTCACCACTTACTTAAGCAGGTGGAGGGAAACAGCTGCGCTCCTGGTGGATCCCCCCAAGGAGAAAGAAATGGTTCGCTTGTTCATTGCCAATCTGACTCATAAGTACAAGCAGCACTTGAAGTTTCTGCCTCTGAGTACTTTTGAAGCTGTATACGATATTGGAATCAATATCGAGGATGAACTAATGAAGTCTGTTGGGAGCAACAATAATAACAACACTTGGAAAAACAAGAAGAACGACATTTCTTCTTCTTCGTCTTCTAAGCCCAATAATGCTACCAACAATATCAATATCAATGATGTGCTGGCCCTTAATGCTCCTCCTCAAAGATTCCAAAGGCAAAGGAGGGTTTACCCGCCGTTGGGAATGACTTATGATGCTGCTTATGACCGTTTGCATGGTCAAGGACTGATTATGCCAATCGGACGATTTCTAGAGCCTCGGCCAGAGAATAGGACCGCTAGTTATGACCCCAATGCTTATTGCAAGTTTCATCAAGGCAAGGGTCATAACACTTAGAAGTGTTGGAGGCTGAAGGATGCAATCCAAGACCTGATCGATGCTAATCAACTTCTTGTCCCTCCAGGGCCAAGAAGCCTTACATTCAAACAGGTCCTCTTTCTGATGCTTTGGCTATCATGGGAGATGAAGTCTCCTTTGATCTGTCGATACTCATTCAACCTGTGAATGAACCTCTGCCGGAAGTTGTATTTATCTCAAGTACTGAAGAAGTGAATTGAATTTGGGATAGTGATGATGAAGACGTCTATCTCAAGGATATAGCCTGTTCATCTCTTGGCACAAGTGAAGATGTTTAGGGGGACTTTGAGGTTAAGGTTCTCACTAGAAGTGGACGGTTGCAACAACCTAATCCACCTCCACCTCCACAACAATCACATCTGATATTTGATCCCAACGACCTTGTGAACAGTGATGTGGTCAAACAACTGCAAAAGACAAGGTGGAGATGAATGTATGGAAGCTTTTGGCCACTTCCCACGAGCATCGAAAGGCTGTGATGAATGCTCTGGTGAAGATAGGAGTTGATGATGACATGACTCCTCAAGGACTGGTCAACTTTCTCACTACTGAATTGCCAAGTACTAGCAATCTGATTTCGTTTTCTGATAAGGATCTGCCCCCGGAAGGGGACCAACATAATATGGCCTTACACCTCACTGTGGTGTGTAGGCAGATGAATGTTCCTATGAGCCTAGTTGATAATGGCTCTGCAATCATTGTGTGCCCACTCCGTACTGCAAAGAAGTTGGGCATAAAGAATGAAGAACTGACTCCCTCCACTCAAGGGATTCGCGCTTATGATAATACTCGTCGTCAAGCCGTGGGTACTATCATACTGAATATAACTACTGGGGCCATTGAACGTCGCACCAAATTTCAGGTGGTGAACATTAAGGCCTCTTTCAATCTGTTGTTAGGACGCCCTTGGCTTCATGAGCTAAAGGCGATTCCATCATCGCTGCACCAGAAAGTGAAAGCCATAGTTGGAGGGGTTCCGATTACTATTGATGCTTCTCCTATACGCATTCAAGTTATTGATACTCCTATCGTCCATGTTGAACATGACGAAGAAGATGAAGATCTTTGGGGGTTTTCACTTAATGATGTTCTCGTGATTGAAGAGGAGGAAAGGTGCCATCTCGGCTTCGATCCCCTATTCAAACACCAGTATCAATGCCATTCTGAAGAAGCAAGGTCATTTCCCTGGAATGACCCTTGGACTCAAGAAGAAAATGGCTGAATCTTGGGGCCATCCTGGTGCACTCAAGAAGGATACTTTTGGCTTGGGATTCAAGCCAACAAAAGAAGATGTGAAACAAGCTTTATTGAAGATGAAGGCTCGCAATAATGCTCGAATCACGAAGACGGAAATGGTCATGGATCCATATCCGTTCACCCTCAATGGCCAGTATATCAAAGAAGGGGAAAACTTCCAATGCTATGAATTCCCTGAGCCATTCGTCCATGATGGGATACGTGAACCAGGATTCAAGGTGTTCCTCGATTGTGACTTTGTTGATAAAGACGAAGAGCTCTTCACAACCGATGAGCCAGTTAGCCCGAGTTCTGATGATTTAGGAAACAACCTCCTTTTTGGAATGGAGAAGAATGAGTTTAAGCCGGTCCGCAATAATAACTCCGAGCTAGTTCAAGCTGTCATAGCAAACAAGGATTTTGACCCCTTTGAGTTAATCGTCCAAGCTGACAACATTTCAAGGGGATGGCGCAAGACATTGAGGATCACTACGCCAAGTGGAGAGAAGTTGGAAATAACCGCTGGCGAGGGTCCTATGTTTGATGAATCTGAGTCGTCTGGGTCCGAGTCCGAGTCTGAGTCTAAGTCTGTAGACGAGTCCTTAGAGTCTGAGGCCGACCCTCTTTCTGCTATAGAGTTCAATCCTGAGTCCCTTGTTGAGTCCTCCCTTTCTAGTCCTAATAATTCCGGTGAGGTCGCAGCCGACCTTACCTCTCTTGATGTATTAGCCAATGAATTCAATAAAATAAGTACCTTTGCTTACGATGCGTGTCATTCCCCTAGCCCTGATCAATATTGCTTTGCTAATGATAAAAATGACAAAGAAATAATAAAAGAAATGGAAGAACACGAAAATAAAACAACAGTTATCGAAGATACAGAAACAGTTAACATTTCCAATGACACGACTGTTAAAGAAGTAAAAATTAGATTAACACTAAGTCAAGATGAACGCAAAGAGCTAATTAACTTGCTTAGTGAATTTGTTGATGTATTTTCTTGGTCATACCAAGATATGCCAGGAATTGACAGGGACATAGCTCAGCATACGATACCACTCATTCCAGGTATGAAGCCTGTCAAACAAAAGCTGCACCGCATGAAACCCGATGTGGCTCTCAAAATCAAGGAAGAAATCAGGAAGCAGTTGGCCGCGGGTTTCATCAAAGTATCCAAATATCCAGAATGGATAGCAAATGTGGTTCCGGTTCCAAAGAAGGATGGAAGGGTCAGAATGTGTGTTGATTACAGGGATCTCAATAAAGCAAGCCCAAAAGATGGGTTCCCTCTACCTCACATTGACATTCTGGTCGATAACACAGCAAACCATGCACTCCTATCATTCATGGATGGTTACGCCGGATATAATCAGGTATTGATGGCCAAAGAAGACATGGAGAAAACCACATTCATCACGCAATGGGGTACATATTGCTATACGGTAATGCCATTCAGGTTGAAAAACGCGGGGGCCACCTACCAAAGAGCAGCTACAGCATTGTTACACGACATGATGCACAAAGAGGTGGAGGTCTATGTCGATGATATGATCGTTAAGTCTAAAGATTACCCAGGCCATATTATTGCACTTCGCAAGTTCTTTGAAAGACTCCGCAAGTACAACATGAGATTAAATCCAGCAAAATGTGCATTCGGAGTCACGTCAGGCAAATTACTTGGATATGTGATCAGTTCTCGAGGGATTGAAATAGATCCTACAAAAGTAAAGGCGATCATGGCCATGCCATCACCCAAAAATGAGAAGGAGATTCGAGGTTTCATTGGAAGGTTGTAGTATATAAGTAGGTTCATATCAAAGCTCACAGCGATATGTGAACCTATATTCAAGAAGCTCAAGAAAAATGTCTCAGTCACATGGGATGACGATTGCCAAAAGGCTTTCGACAAAATCAAAGAGCATTTGGCAAACCCACCCGTGCTAGCGCCAGCAATACCTGACTTTCCTCTTCGACTCTACCTTACGGTCACAAGAGAAACGATGGGGGCAATGCTAGCACAAGAGATCAAAAGCAAGGAGAATGCAATCTATTACTTGAGCAAGAAACTTCAAGGATATGAGACGCGATACACACCACTTGAGAAGTTGTGTCTCGCACTTGTATGGGCCGCACAGAAACTAAGACATTACATGCTCACTCATACAGTGCATGTCGTGTCCAAGATGGATCCTCTCAAATACTTGTTCGAAAAAGCAACACTCAATGGCAGATTATCAAGGTGGATAGTCAATCTTGCTCAGTTTGACTTGAGATTTGTGCCACAAAAAGCCATCAAAGGTTCTGCAGTTTCTGACTTCTTAGCAGACTTCCCGCTATAAGAAGTTGAAAAGGAAGAAGATGAGTATGATTTCCCTGACAAAGATTTACTCATGACTGAAGATGATAGTTGGACGCTCTATTTCGATGGAGCTTCAAAACAAAAAGGATGTGGTGTAGGAGTCTTGCTCGTATCACCCAATGAAGAGCACATCCCAATTTCCATGAAGCTCGACTTTGATGTCACCAACAATGCCGCAGAATATGAAGCATGCATTTTGGGGTTAGAAACAGTTGTCGCCTTGGGAATTAAGAAACTCGGAATCTACGGTGATTCTTCACTAATCATTAACCAAATCTCCAAGAGATGGAAAGTGAGAAGTGAAATTCTCGCTACGTATCAAGCTCATTTAGAAACTCTCACGGAGCAACTAGATGAAGTGGAATATACGTATTTGCCAAGAGAAGAAAACCAATTCGCCGACGCACTAGCTAAATTCATCAATGGTGCGAATTCCAACTGATACAATTAGGATGCCATTGACCATAGAAAGAAGATATGAGCCGGCTTATGTTCACGCACTCGACGATGAACAAGAACCACAAGAAGAAGATGAAGAGCCATGGTATACAGATATCCTTAATTATGTGACAAGAGGAGAATACCCTCCTAATACTGATAAAAGGGCACGCCGTGCTTTGAGGCTCCTGGCCTCATAGTATGTACTCATCAGGGGAGA
Source organism: Chenopodium album (assembly GCF_948465745.1). Classification (NCBI taxonomy): domain Eukaryota; kingdom Viridiplantae; phylum Streptophyta; class Magnoliopsida; order Caryophyllales; family Amaranthaceae; genus Chenopodium; species Chenopodium album. The sequence continues at coordinate 59,360,770 of NC_137836.1, read as the reverse complement.
ACTCCACAAGAGAACTGCAATGGGAAGAAATCTCTTATGCATAGCGAAGAAAGAAGCACATAAAACCATGGAAAACCTTCATGCCGGTATATGTGGAACACACATGAATGCAAAGATGTTAGTCCAAAAGATTCAACGACAAGGTTACTATTGGACTACTATGGAGAGAGATTGTCACGACTACATCAAGAAATGTATGAAGTGTCAAGTCTACGCAAATTAATAGCATGTTCCACCTTCGCTTCTCTACACATATACTTCTCCATGGCCTTTCTCCACTTGGGGCATCGACATCATTGGAAAAATAACACCACCAGGACAAGGGAGGCATGAATTCATTCTCGTAGCAATCGACTATTTCACCAAACGGGTCGAAGCTGCCTCATATGCTAAGCTGACGGCGAAATATGTAGCTCAATTCATTGAGAAAAATATCATATGCCGCTATGGGGTACCACATGAGATGATCAGTTATAACGGAACACATTTCCAAGCCGAATGCGCGGAATTATTACAGAAATATCATATCAAGCATCACAGATCATCACCTTACAGACCACAAACAAATGGTGCAGTCGAATCGGCCAACAAAAATGTGAAAACTATCATCGAAAAGATGACAGAAAATTACAAGGATTGGCCAAGTAAGCTACATTTTGCCCTTTGGGGTTATCAAACCTCTGTTCGTACATCAACGGGGGCTACACCTTTCTCTTTGGTCTTTGGAGTTGAAGTTGTACAACCAATCGAACTCGAAATCCCTTCTCTTCGAATCTCATTGGAAAGCCAACTAGATGAAGTCGACTGGATTAGAGCAAGATGAAAGTGCAGCTGGTACTCAAGAAGGGGGGGGTTGAATTGAGTACAGGGCAGTGTTAAGAATTATTGGATTTTCTTCTCTATTTATGTAAGGGGACCAGGTGATGAACTGGTCCTGCAGCGGAAACAGAAAATTCAATAAATAATCAACACAAAGATTTAACGAGGTTCAGCTCAACTCTGAGCCTACGTCCTCCACTACCCTAATTACTTTTATTAATCAACTCTGAAAAACAAAAGCAATTAAAAATGATCACACTCGTGATCCCCACACCTAACTCTAGGTGTCACTTCGCACTTGAACTCACAAGCACTTGCACTCACACTCGTAAATGCTACCCAATCACTAACCTCTTAGTGATTCAATACAAACCCTTTGTTTCCCTCTAAATGCTTCCACTCAAAGCTTACAAGAGATAATTACAAAACAATTCTTACTGTGTGCATAAATAGTTTGTAAGAGATGAACTAACTATTTCCCTTAGAGTGTATTTCGAGCTTTCAAAGATAGAGAAGTTTTTCAGAAAAGCTCACTCGAAATTCTGATCGAGTTTATGCTTTTATAAGGTTGGGAGATGAATTCTTTCGTGATCTTTTCAGATCATAACTTAGGAAAATAGAATATCTTTTATTTTGTAAATAAGAGATATTCTAAGATATTATTCTACTTTCCATAAATGGGTAGAATAATATATTCTAAGTTATATGCGAAATAATTCATCTCCAACTCTGCATAAACTGAATCAATTAGTTTAGTAAATATTTTCTAAGGATAGGAAATATATATTCCAGAAAATATTTACTGAACTAATGTCCAGGTTCACGAAACAAGCTACGAAGCAGCTGTTTCCTAACCTGTTAGTGTCCTAGAGATCAGGTCAACTTTTCCTGATCTCTACAACACTAAATATTCTAAGTAAGGGATACAGATAGCTTACGTACAAACATCCATGCACACTTAACATTATAAAGACTACAAAGATCAACTATCCTAATCTGAGAGACTTCATAATCTTCAAGTCTTGACGGCCTTCCTTGATAGAACATTCTGATACATATTTCTTGAATGCTTTGATTCAAAAGGACTTCATATTGCCTCAAGTACTTGGGATAGCTGTTCCTGTTCAAAATGTCAGTTGATATGATATAAAACCAACAAGAACCAGCTAGTCAGCTGTTTGTCATCACTCAAAACCTTAAGTGACTCAACAAATTCCCCCTTTTTGATGATGACAAACACTTTGAAGTTTCCTGCACCTGCACGTTAGTGAGAAACAGCAAAGTAAAGAAAGTTCTAATCTACACTTAAGAAGACAAGACTTTCTACTAGACTTTCTACACAAGGGATATCTTGTGTAAAAGACTTATGACACTGATGACTGACCAGGATAGCCATCTTTATTTAAAAGAAACAACTTGTTTTTGGATTTTTGGAAAAAGACACTGAAACAGTTAGTTAATCTAACTGTTCTCTCTATTTTAACTTGTTTTTGTGATTATCTGACTCAAGGAAATAAAAGACTCAATCTAATTGTCTAACAAGGCCTTTTCAGAAACTTCAACCTGCTTTTCCCCCTTTTGGCATCATTAAAAAGCATTCAAAAAAATAGAATTGCACACCAAAATATCGCAAGTAAGCCAAAAATCAGTAGTTTCAACCACTGATCAATCTCAATGCTGCAGGTTAGCACAAACAGGTTATTCAATCACATGAAACAGAAAAAGCTTAAAACTGTTCAGGATTACACACCAGAAGGTTAGAAACATAATAGAAACCACACTGCATGAAAAACAGTCTAGCAGTGTGGGGGAACAGCAAATATTATGGCAGTTAATGGAAGGGGAGGGGGAGACTGAAGTGATCATTCATCATCATCTTCATCCTCTTCTTCATCCTCTAGGTTGATCTCCTCCTCGAAGTCAGAACCTTCCTCAGCTGTCTTTTCTTCTTCCTTCTTCTCCTTTTCCTCTGTCTCTTCTTCTTCTTCCTCATCAGATTCATTTTCCTCTTCTTCAGAACCCTCTCCTTTTTCAGCATCAGGACCCTTCTCACTGGAGGATTCCTCATCATTCGTCTCAATGATCCTACAGTGTGTAGAGTCAAACTGCATCCCAGACTCTGGGGGCAACAGGTGATCAATCACCCTGCAAATAGTGAGGAATTTCTTGTTGTTCATAAGCTTGTCAAGCTTCCTTTCTTCTTCAGCCAGCACTAGACTGGCAGCCAACTTTATGATCCTCTCATCCTGCCTTTCCAACTTGGCAAGAAGCATTGCCACATCCTCAGGAGTGATTTCCTCCTGGTTCCCTGCATCCCTTGGGCTACTTTCTTGACCTACAAAAGTCAGCCTCTTTCCAGAGTAGTCAATCTCCTTTTGAGTGAGTATTTTCTTGGAGAACAACTGAAGACTCACCACTTCACCAGAAAAAGAAAACTTGGGATTCTGCTCCTTGATGATTTTGCAGATAAAGGAACCATAAGGCAGGGAGTTGTGGGATGAAGCATGGCAGTACAACATGTGCTCCATCATTAGAGCAGGCAGATTAACCTTAACCTTTTTCAGGATCAGATAGATCAGAACCATGTCCATGATCCTAACAGTACCTCTGCCTTGACCTTTGGGCAGAAAGACCTTCAAACACATGGAGTGAAGAACCAACATAATTGCCTCCCTAAAGTCACTAGGGGAACCAGCTTCTTCCTTCTTTCCAAACAAAAACTGAGTAACCTCCTCAGGTGTTACTCCTCCCATTAGGGGCCACCCATCACTGCTATATCTACCAAAACCATCTCTAGGTATACCCAGCAACTCAGATAAAACAGACTCAGAAACATGGACAATACTACCAGAAACAGTTGATGCCACAGACATATCAATGTTTTGCTTCAGATTAACAAAAAACTGACGAACAGGACCAACAAAAGCATCATTTAAATCATTAAACAGAGACATCCATCCTTGGAACGCAAGAAGTTCCTTAACTTGACTCAAAGCAGGAATATCAAAATATTCATTCTCAACACCACAACCAGATAACACAGTCCTAGAACTTAAAGAAGTTGCACCAGTACTGGGGTTAACAGGTTGTTTACCTTTAGCAGCCTTGGAGATACGGGAAACAGATGATGTTGCTTTCCTTTTCTCTCCTCTCTTAGACTCAGATGGTGTAGTCTCCTTCTCTTCTGAGCCCTTAATGACCTTTGAAGCAGCCCTAGTCTGCCTTTTCCTTACAGAACCAGTAGTGGTACCAGCAACCACCTTGGTCACCACTACATCTAGATCCTCCTCCATCTTCTTGTCCTCCTTCTCCTCATCCAATCCTTCATCAGCCAGTTCCTCTAACTGTTTTTCAAGTTTCTTGGCTATCTTTTTAACAGGTTCCCCCTCAGAAGGTGATTTGGGGTTTGAAGAAACGGTTTCAGTTATTTGAGTGAGGGTTTCGATGGATTTCTCTTTTGGGGCCTTTTTGGATTTGGATTTTTGTGGAGAAGGGGTTAAAGTTTTAGTCTTTGATGATGAGGCAGGTTTTTCCTTCAAGACATTCTCTTGTGAAGGAGTTTGTCTCAAGGGAACGGCCTTGATGGGTTCAGTTTCAGAGGGGATGATTTCTGGTGTTGCTTGTGAAGGAGTCTGCTCAGAGACGTTCATAAGAACATCCTTGATTGTTTCTTGAGATTTTGACGAGGGGGAACTAGCCAAACTTGCTTTGGAACCTCCTTTCCTTCCTCCTTTCCTTCCAGTTCCAGCCTTTCTCACCATTGTTGCTTGTCTAAGCTTCGAAGAATTGATCTTGTGTAGAGAGAGAAGTTGAGAATTTTTGATGAATGATGAATAATCACGGAGCAAGGAAAGGGAAGCAAATATATAGCAAGAGGAATTATAGAGACAATCAGAAATAAAATCAGAGAATCAGAAGATATTTGGAAGTTATTTTAATTTGGAAATAACTTCCATAAATGAACAACTGCCCATAATTGCAACTGTCAGAACAAATTGCCGTTGGAGGAAAATAACTGCCATATTTAAAAGATTTTAAAATCAAATAAGAATAAAAAATATTTTCTCACGGTTTAATTTGAAATTAATTTCAAAATTAATCCGTTTGTATTTGCTGCTGTTTCCTCTGCTGGTAGGGTTACTGAAACAGTTGCTCATCTGTTCAATATGGCCTTCAATCCTGAAAGTGATTAGCTGCAATATTGCTCACATAGAGATAAGCAATTAACATTGAGATAATAGACAGATTGCAAAGGTATGATGCACGCACACATTTAAAGAATACTTAATTAGCCAATCATTGGGGAAAACAGCTGAGAGAGGTCTCTTAGTTTGACCTAGTCAGACCTAACATGACTCTAAACTTGCAGAAAGACTCTTTACCCAATGGCTTAGTGAAGATATCTGCAATTTGTTCTTCACTGTTGCAAAAACTCAGCTCTACAAGATCTTTCTCAACATTATCTCTTAGGAAATGATGTCTTATCTCAATATGCTTTGTCCTGGAATGCTGCACAGGATTCTTAGAAATGTTAATAGCACTTGTATTATCACATAAAATAGGTACATTTTCATAGAAAATACCAAAATCTTTCAACTGGTTCCTTATCCACAACAGCTGGGAGCAGCAAGCTGCAGCAGCTATGTATTCAGATTCTGCTGTGGATAAAGCAACAGAATTTTGTTTCTTTGATCCCCGTGAAATCAAGCAGGGACCTAAGAAATGTGCCATACCAGATGTGCTCTTTCTGTCTACTAGGAATCCAGCATAATCTGCATCTGTGTATCCTAATAGTTCAATTGAACCACCTTTGGGGTACCACAAGTACAGGTCATCTGTTCCTACTAAGTATCTAAATATTCTCTTGACAGCCTTTAGGTGAGATTCTTTGGGATTGCTTTGAAAACGTGCACACAATCCCACAGAAAACACTATATCTGGCCTACTAGCTGTCAAGTAGAGAAGAGAACCAATCATACCTCTAAACAGTGTAGCTTCCACACTCTCTCCTTTATCATCACTGTCTAGCTTTGCATTTGTAGGTATTGGAGTTGCATATGATTTACTGTCTTGCAATCCATACTTCTTGATTAGTTCCTTTAGATACTTCTGTTGATGTATCATGATCCCATCAACTGTTTGCTTGATCTGCAATCCTAGGAAGAATCCTAGTTCTCCCATCATGCTCATCTCAAATTCACTTTGCATCAGATCTGCAAACTCACTACACAAAATTTGATTAGTAGCACCAAATATTATATCATCTACATATATATGTACTACGATCAAATCAAAATTTCTGGTTTTGATAAAGAGGGTCTTATCAACCGTTCCTCTTCTATAGTCATGTTCCATCAGAAAGTTGGACAGCCTTTCATACCAAGCTCTAGGAGCTTGTTTAAGACCATAGAGCGCCTTGTCCAGCTTATATACATGATTTGGGAATTGACTATCAGCAAAGCCAGGGGGCTGCTCAACATATACTTCTTCTTTCAAATAACCATTAAGAAATGCTGTCTTAACATCCATTTGAAAGAGCTTAATGTTCTTATGAGCAGCAAAGGCAATCAAGATCCTTATTGCCTCAAGTCTAGCTACTGGGGCAAAGGTTTCATCATAATCAATGCCTTCTTGCTGATTATAACCTTGCACGACCAGTCTAGCTTTGTTTCTGACTATAGTACCCAGATCATCCAATTTGTTTCTGAAGACCCACCTGGTACCTATGACTGACCTGTTCTCAGGTCTTGGCTCAAGATGCCACACTTTATTTCTTTCAAATTGATTTAATTCATCTTGCATAGCCAAAACCCAATCAGGATCTTTTAAAGCCATCTTGTAGTCAGTTGGTTCTATATTAGATAAAAATGAGAAAAATGCACAAAAGTTTTCATAAACTGCTCTCCTAGTCTGAATGCCTTTACTGATATCACTCAGAATTTGTTCAGAAGGATGAGAAGATTTATATTTAAAAATTCTAGATCTAGGTGCATTCTCATTTAATCCATCAGAACCATCATGCATCCCTGGTTCATTTGTGCCATCGAATTGGTTTTGCGCAGATGGACCAGTATGCTGAGATGTTCCCCCTACCTCCCTTACCTGGGTGGAAAACTTGTCCTGAAAGTTTTATGTTCCCCCTGAGGTGTTGCTTTCTCCATTTACTTGGGGGCCTTCATCTCCATCCTCATGAGTATCCACTTGTTGAGGATCTCCTTCATTGTGACCAAGTCCTTCACCAGCAGCATCTGGTGAACCAGTATGTGAACCTGGTTTTTCTAAGGAGACATCAGTTGATTCTCCTGTAAAATACAAAAGTCCTATCTCATCTAAGTCATCAACCATTATTATGCACATAACACTTACAACCAAAGGTTCTGAAGTATGCTATGTTTGGTTTCCTTCCTCTAAGAAGTTCGTATGGAGTCTTCTTCATTTGAGGCCTTAACATCAACCTATTTAACATGTGACAAGCTGTATTTACAGCTTCTGCCCAAAAAGACTTGGGGAGACAACTCTCAATGAGCATTGTTCTTGCCATTTCTTCCAAAGTCCTGTTCTTCCTCTCAACTACTCCATTTTGTTGAGGAGTTCTTGGGGCAGAGAAATTGTGAGAAACTCCATGTTCCCTGCAGAACTCTATGAAGCTAGAGTTATCAAACTCTGATCCATGATCAGATCTTATGGCAGCCAGTTGATGATTGATCTTGTTCTGAACCTGCTTTACTAATACAATAAACTCATCAAAAGTTTCATCTTTAGAAGACAGAAATAGAATCCATGTGTATCTGGAATAATCATCAACAATGACACACACATATCTAGAACCATTTCTACTTTGGACTCTCATGGGTCCACATAAATCAATATGAATAAGTTCTAGAGGTCTGCTGGTACTGATAGTTTTCTTTGGCTTAAAAAAGGATTTGACTTGTTTCCCTTTAGCACATTCTTCACAAACTCTATCTGCTTCAAACTTGATGTTAGGCAGGCCTATCACCAATTCTTGAGACCTGAGTTTGTTAAGAAGTCTAAAGCTGACATGTCCCATCCTTTTATGCCAAAGCCACTGGTCCCTATCAGAAACAGCACTCAAACAGATGGACTTGTTCTCAGGGATTTGGTTTAAATAAGTAATGTAAACGTTTTCATGTCTGAATCCCTGGCAGACAAGTTCATTTGTTTGCAAATTCACTATGTGACAAAGGTTGTCTTTGAACTCAACTTTATTACCTTTATCACATAATTGTGAAATACTCAAGAGATTATGTTGTAAACCATCAACATAATATACATCACTAATAGCATGGGAAAGTGACTTACCAACCTTACCAATTCCAAGAATGGTACCTTTGCTGTTATCACCAAAAGTCACCTTTCCCCCTTCATGAGCTGTAAGTGAGAGAAACTGTTTCCTATCCCCTGACATGTGTCTTGAGCAGCCACTGTCCAAATACCAGTAGGTATTGTCTCTCACTTCAGCCTGCACAGGAAAAATTCAAACGTTAGCTTTAGGAACCCAAATCTTTTTGGGTCCCTTTCCAACAACAGATTCAAGCAAGTCTTTTCTAACCCAAATCTGTTTAACATTTTTCTCATTTTTATCCAATCTACTTTTCCTGTCTTTACACTCATATTTCTTATGGCCATTCTTGCCACAATGATAGCACACATGCATGTCTTTCGCTAAGACATACTTACCTTTCTTATACTCCTGTAACCATGTAGTATCTCTGGGAGACCAGTTCCTCCTGTTCCCCTTCCCAGTATAACCAAGTCCCCTTCTACCACTGTTTCCAGCAGTTAAGGTTAACTGGTTCAATGAGTTCTGGGATTGGAGGACTTTATCCATTCTCTTCTTAAATTCTATGAACTCTCTGTCCTTTAAGTTCATTTTCTCATGCAGGGATAAATTCTGGTCAACAACTATCTCAAAGTCAAGCTTAGCTCTTTCAAGCTCAGCTTGCAATTTTGAAATACTTGAATCATGCAAAACTGCAGAATCACATGAATTAGTCTTTCTAAGCTGGGCTAACTCAACCTGCAAGCTACAAATTTTAGCTTCACATTCATCATGCATATTACTAGAAACAGTTTCAGAACCAGTACTTTTGCTGTCCTTAACTAGGACATATGCTTTATATAGTTTCTCTACATCATCAACTAACAAGTTGAATCCTTCTAACAGTTTAGACCTATTTAGAACACTTGCCCTAGATTTTATACTATCAAAGTCGTACAAGTCATCATCACTATAAACAAGCACGTTAATGACACAACTTGTAAACTGTTTCTCACATTCATCATCACTGTCATCACACAAACCCATATCAGATTTTATTCTCTGAATTTCAAGTTTGCTTTGATCTAAAGCAATCTCTAGTTCAGCCACTTCCTGTTTCAAGTTAGCACAGACACTTTCCAACAAATCACAACTTGAATTAGCAATATCATATTCTTTAGACTTTTCTTTAAACTTTCTCTTAAAATTATGATAAGCAATTCCAAGTTCTAAACATTGATCTAAAGCACTACTAGCACATTCCATCAAGTTTTCTCTATCATAAAAGAGCATATCCTTTTTGATCTGATCAATGTTTACCTGATGTTGATCCAAGGGGTGCTTTTTTGCCATGAGGCAGTGGACATCTGAGCTAGTTCCTCTGCTGTTCCTGGTACCTTCTTCTGAACTTTGATTCAGTATTGCTGTCATACATACATCTGACTGACTTGAATCATCTCCCTCTTCATCACTGTCTGTATCTCCCCAGACAGCAGCAACCATGGCCTTTTTGTAGGCCATCTTGTCTGCTTCCTTGGACTGGTTGTCCTTCCATTGAGGACAATTCTTCACAAGGTGTCCCTTCTCACCACACTTAAAGCATCCTGTTGTAGAGAAGTTGTTAGATTTTTTATTTGATGCATTATTAAACTTACCCTTGATGAATTTTCCCTTCTGGTTTCTGAAACTTCTTTCAAACCTTCTAGCCATCATTCCTATCTCATCATCCTCATCTTCGACTGTTCCCTTTAGAGCAATTCCTTTTGCTGGTACCTTCTCTGACTTAGATCCAACCAGCATTTCATGGGTCATGAGGGAGCCTATCAACTGTTCAACTGAAAGAATTGAAAGATCCTTTGCTTCATAAATGGCTGTAACCTTGGGAGTCCATTCACCTGTCAAACTTCTCAAAATCTTTCTAACAAGATCTTCATCAGTAAAGCTTTTACCAAGAGATTTTAAATCATTTACAATAGTCATGAATCTACCAAAACAAGTATTAATATCTTCATCCTTAAACATATTAAAAGATTCATATTTTGACATAAGTAAATCAATTTTAGACCTCTTTACCTCACTGGTACCCTCAAAGGCAAGTTCAAGGGTATCCCAGATCTCCTTGGCAGTGGTGCATGCTGAGATCCTGTTTGTCTCATTCTCAGCAATGGCCTGTTGCAGTATCGACATAGCCTTAGCATTTTTCTCCAGCTTTTTGTAATCAGTGGAGATGTATTCATCTTCAGCCTTTGGGACTAGCTTCCCTTCTGGATCAGACTTCTCAATGGTCAAGGGACCATTCTTAACAACCAACCAGCATTCATAATCAATGCCAATGATGATGTTCTTGATTCTGTTCTTCCACCATGCATAGTTCTTCCCATTGAACTTTGGTGTCTTGTTGTCATATCCCATAGCATTCATTTCCTGAGTACTCATGATCTACTTCTCTAGGTGTTACCCTTACAAGAAGCCGAGGCTCTGATACCAATTGAAAGTGCAGCTGGTACTCAAGAAGGGGGGGGGGGTTGAATTGAGTACAGGGCAGTGTTAAGAATTATTGGATTTTCTTCTCTATTTATGTAAGGGGACCAGGTGATGAACTGGTCCTGCAGCGGAAACAGAAAATTCAATAAATAATCAACACAAAGATTTAACGAGGTTCAGCTCAACTCTGAGCCTACGTCCTCCACTACCCTAATTACTTTTATTAATCAACTCTGAAAAACAAAAGCAATTACAAATGATCACACTCGTGATCCCCACACCTAACTCTAGGTGTCACTTCGCACTTGAACTCACAAGCACTTGCACTCACACTCGTAAATGCTACCCAATCACTAACCTCTTAGTGATTCAATACAAACCCTTTGTTTCCCTCTAAATGCTTCCACTCAAAGCTTACAAGAGATAATTACAAAACAATTCTTACTGTGTGCATAAATAGTTTGTAAGAGATGAACTAACTATTTCCCTTAGAGTGTATTTCGAGCTTTCAAAGATAGAGAAGTTTTTCAGAAAAGCTCACTCGAAATTCTGATCGAGTTTATGCTTTTATAAGGTTGGGAGATGAATTCTTTCGTGATCTTTTCAGATCATAACTTAGGAAAATAGAATATCTTTTATTTTGTAAATAAGAGATATTCTAAGATATTATTCTACTTTCCATAAATGGGTAGAATAATATATTCTAAGTTATATGCGAAATAATTCATCTCCAACTCTGCATAAACTGAATCAATTAGTTTAGTAAATATTTTCTAAGGATAGGAAATATATATTCCAGAAAATATTTACTGAACTAATGTCCAGGTTCACGAAACAAGCTACGAAGCAGCTGTTTCCTAACCTGTTAGTGTCCTAGAGATCAGGTCAACTTTTCCTGATCTCTACAACACTAAATATTCTAAGTAAGGGATACAGATAGCTTACGTACAAACATCCATGCACACTTAACATTATAAAGACTACAAAGATCAACTATCCTAATCTGAGAGACTTCATAATCTTCAAGTCTTGACGGCCTTCCTTGATAGAACATTCTGATACATATTTCTTGAATGCTTTGATTCAAAAGGACTTCATATTGCCTCAAGTACTTGGGATAGTTGTTCCTGTTCAAAATGTCAGTTGATATGATATAAAACCAACAAGAACCAGCTAGTCAGCTGTTTGTCATCACTCAAAACCTTAAGTGACTCAACACAAGATACGATGAACTGGTCTTACTTGATGAAAAACGCTTGGCAGCTTTGCATCATGTCCAAACCTACCAACAGCGTATGGCGCGACATTTTAATAAAAAGTCAAGACCAGGAATATCAAAGAGGGTGACCTAGTGCTTAAGGCACTTCGTAAAAATGTGTTAGATCCAAGAGGAAAATTCAGACCGAATTGGTCAGGCCCGTACATTGTTAAAGCCATCCTGTCTGGCGGAGCGGCACAATTGGTAGACATGGACGGTAATGGTTTCCACAATTTAACCAACTTGGATCAACTCAAGAAATTCTATGCCTAGTCGCATGGGTTCATGACCCAATAGAGCTACGTCTGGCCTGATTCCTTTTAGGATACGTAGGCAACCCCTCAAGGGGGCCCGGCCACTTAAAAAAATAAAAATCCTCCCTCTGTTGATCAAATATGCGCGTCAGTTCAGCATTGCGTCACACAAAAAAAAAAGGGGGGGGGGGGAATTGCCGTGGCACGGTGGCCCTGAGCGTAAAAAAAAAAAAAAAAAAAAAAAAAAAGGGAATTGCCGTGACGCGGGAATTTGTACCGTGTCACGGGATTTTTCACCGTGACGCGGGAATTTGTAACGTGTCACGGGATTTTTCACCGTGACACGGTGGAATTTCAGGTTTTCCGTTTTTTTTAGTGACGCATTCGTTGCGAATTCATTATTTGTTCGAGGTTTTTTTTTTTATTTTCGTCCTTCCATTGCGTCCGACTCCTTGACTCGGATAAATAAAAAATAAAAGTCATTGTAATTTTTTTATTTTGAAGGCAGAAATAAATGTGTTATTATTATCAAAATAAATGCGACTACAATTATTGGCATCATATGCCTTATTTTAAATAAAAATTATAAATCATAAAAAGCAAAGCACTATTGATCTAATCTCTCTTCACTTTAGGAACATCCTTCTCTTGGTCAATTAGGTCGGCCTTCACCATTAATGTGTCTTTCGTAGCCCGAACCGTCACACCCCTAGTCGAACTTTCACCCCTTTCACCTTTCTTGAATTTTTTCGGTTGTTTCTCCCTATAGACCATCTTTTCTTTTCCCTTCCCTTTCACATAATTCTTCTTTCTTGGCATTATAGGAGTCTTAAACTCAATCCCTTGTGTTCTCGGACCTAGACGATCTTTAGGAGGAGCTTTCTTATTTCCAAGACGACTCTTCACATCAGACTTGCGTGATCCGAATCGTTCCCTCCTACTTCTAGGGTTCAACCATGCCTTGTATGCACTAGATAAAGGAGGAGGAGCTTGGTTACTTGCAGAAACAGTCCACAAAGGTCTTCCAATCCAATAAGTCTCATACTTGTGAACGTTACTTTCATGCAACGATACTTCACGAGGACTATCGTTATAGCGTGGAATTACTTGTTCAAGTCCATACTGCCGCATCAGTCGAGAAGGGCAATAAAAGGTCAGTTTTGAGATACTAGGAACACGACAATATGGAGTATCATTCGTGCCAACCATCCTAGTAAGCCTCCACCAAGGCACCACCCAACGAATGGAAAATTCCCTCTTTGCAAAGAAATTTTTCCAATCTTCATACGACATGTTCGCAGAGTAATTCTTTTCCTGCGAACTAGGTCGTTAGGGCCATATTTTTCAACATCGTCGGGGGCTTCAAATAATTCTAAACGCTCCATCAACCAAATCTACAAAAAAAAATAAAAAAAAATAAAAAAAAATAAAAAAAAAAAGAAAAAAAATCAGTCGAAAAAATAAAAAAAAAATTGCAGATTCCCGTGTCACGGCAGACACCCACCGTGACACGGTGCCTGTTTTGTGTCACGGGGGCTACTCGGAGCGTATTTTTACCTGCAGCAGTACCAGAGAGCCCTTCCTGATGGCTTTCCGGTCAGCTTTTGCTTCGTCAAGGCCACGAAATGTTTCTCCAAGGCACGTCGGCATAGGAGATCTTCCAGATTCGACATGTTCAAGCACAGACGCTAGACAAGCATGTCCTACCCTACCGTTTGCAAATAAAAGCTTGCTAAACATGCAAAAAATATATACCCTTCTACGATATACATGATAAGACTCAGAGATAGGGCGATTAAAATATAAATTAGCAAGTTTTTCTAAGTCTACCTCATTACCACAAACAATTCTATTTAAATCTGGATCTGTTAGATTCAGATGGCGTTCAAAATCTTGGTAATAATATTCACGTAGGGTAGGCATGGCAATAAGATTTCTAGCAGGAAATCCAAAGATTACACCGAATTCCTCCGGCAGGGGACAGATTTCATCATAATCAAATTTAAAACAGTGTGTTTCTGGACTCCAATAATCTAATGCTGCCCTAAGAAAATCATGTTCAATAGCTACATGTCGCAGGGCTAGCAAACCCCTGACATGAAATAATTCTAACTCTCTTTTTTCAGCATTGGTCAAAGAATAAGACCAGTCACGCAATGTATTATCAAAATTCTGAGACATGATTATTGAAATATGAAATTCTAAATTACTTTTTGTTTCGTAATTATGCATATCATGAATAAACTTGTCTTATTTTATAGCAAAAGCGCTCGAAACTGCCCAAAATTTATCTTTTCATACGCGTAAAACACACCGTTGAGTAATACGCGTACCGTGACACGGCAAGTCCTACCGTGTCACGGGAACTTTTGCCGCGACACGTCAAGTTCTGCCGTGACACGGTGAACAGTGCCGTGTCACGGCACCTCACGCGTTTTCTTTTTTTATCTTTTCCCGTATCTATCCGGATTTTTTATAGTATTTTATCTTCTCCGTTTATTTTTCAGTTTTCTGAGAGTTTTATTTCTAATAAAATTCTCAACTTTTTTTATCTCTATTTTTATTTTATTTTATTTTATTATTATCTTTATTTTATTTATTTATTCATCACTTTAATATTGTATTTCTTTATCATTTTATCTTTTCTTGTCTTTTATTTCTTTTTCTTTCGGGGAAGGTAATTTTATTTATTCATCACTTTAATGTTTTTATTTCTTTATCATTTTAATTTTTGGGGAAGGTATTTTTTATTTATTTATTCATCATTTTAATATTTTATCTCTTTATCATTTTATTTATTTTTGCTTGTCTTTTTATTTCTTTTTCTTTCGGGGAAGGTCGGTACCCTCCATTACTCCACTTACCTTTTTTTTTTGTCGCATCATTAATAAATACACGATCACACACAATGAGTTTCAAGCACACACTAACACACAATAATAAACACATAAACTATGAATAATGTACAAAAGAGTCATAATAAATAAACATGTCAAAGTGTCATCATAGTATGTACAAATAAAAACCCTCGGTCAAAAGTCTCTAGAGCTGAAATCAGTATCATCTCCACCCTGCGGATATGGGAACGGTGAGCCAAAGAGTCCCTCCATCATCCGAGTACGAGCAGTAGTGTCCCTACTAGTCCCTGTGACCCCAGCAGTAGTCAAACTCAAGGCAGGACCCGTCCAGCCGGAAAACGGTGTAGACTGGCTCAAAGGCACGGGAATCGTCGGTGAAGGCATCGTCCCATACATCGGAACTGAGAACAAGCCCGATATCGGTGGAGGAATCTCGGACAATGGAGCTGAAAATGAACCAGGATCCAAGGGAGTCAAAACAGACCCAAGCTCAGGCTGTGGAGGCTGTGAAAACGACTGCCGCTGCCCCTAACTCTGGCCCGAAAAGCGCTGGGAAGACTGAGGCTGCTGCCACTGAGCCTCCTGAAACGGCTGAGTAACCTGAGGCTCTCGCTGAGAGTGAGAACGCCGATGAATCTCAGGAGATTGTCTACCACGACCAAGCTCCTCCTCATCCGAGCCTCTATGCCTTGAGCGCGAGCGGGACCTCCGTCGCTCCTGAAAGATACAAAATCAAAAGGTGTCAACAATGCAAAATAAAACAAATGGTAGAAGTAAAAAAATGAATGATACCTCAAGAACGTCGCTAGAGCTCCGACAACTCGCACCACGCCGAAGCTTGATGATGCAATAATTCAGGGCGTCAACCAGCTTCATGAGTCCCATCATCTCCGGGCGGATATGCTGAGGATAAAACAAGGAAAAGTCAGTAACAAGCAGTGTTAAAAGGATGAATAATGCATCAAAGAAAACTCACCGGCTCAAACACCTCGGGCAGAGACTCCTGCGCCTGTCTGTAACCATCTGGCGGGTCAGCAATATGGTCCTCAGTGATACCAATCGGCCCTGGATAGCGGACAGACTGAGGAGGAATCTCAATCCTCCCCACAGGGCGAATAGTCGTCTGAAAATATGATCGAATAATCAAGTTATTCGACTATTTAAAACAGAGACTAGTAAAGAAGATCCTCAAAAGAAATCATACCTCAGGAAGACGGGGTGGAGGAGCCAGAGAGGGAAGCAAGTCCCGCGCATAGTCACTCTCCATGTGTACAAGCTCCTACCATGGAAAAGTATAGCGCTCTCCCCTGTTTATCAACTCTCTGATCAAGCGTGAGTCCAGCATCGACTTTGGTGGAGATGAGGCCACCACAAAGCAATCGCCGCTATACTGACAAACGACTCGCTCCCCCAAATACCAAACAAAGCGTCCGGTAGCAACCAAAATGGTGCGATGCGCTGAAAGACGCAAGGCCTCAGGTAGATCAGTCATCCCGGCCCAAGGACGATACTGGACGTCAATGGCAACCTGAAAACCATAAAAAGTTGGCGTGAAACAACGGAAACAACGTCAGAGGGAAAATAACAGCAACAAAACTGATTCTTACGCCTACGGAAGAGGTGCCTCGGCGTAGCAGCCCACGCAGCGCAGGGACAGACTCCACCCGCGACTCTCCTCGATCGCGCCAGCTGGCCCCGACAGGGAAATCATGGACCGCTCCACGACGCCGGCGAGGAGCCAAGCTTGGGAAGTACTCGTAGAACCATAGCTGCAATAAAAAGTAATCTTTAGCACATGTGTCGAACAAGTTAAAGTGAAACAAAAGAGGAAAAGATCATCACCTCTATAACTCTCCACAGGCCATAGACAGTGATCGGAGACTCGTCGTTCAGCTGCCGGCAGCCATGACGTAGCGATAGGAGAAGGTCGGCGTATCCAAGGCTGGCCCAGCTATAGGATCCTATCTCATGGATCCTGACCAAAGAGGGGAGGTAGCAAAGGAGTACGCGTGAACTCCTATCAGGAGAAAGGGTCATGGAGATCAGGATCAGGATGAAGATCCGCACTCGCTGCTCAGCCGACGTATCCTCCATGTCGAAGCCACGAGCTAAAACTGAAGCCAGCTCCGATCGTCCGCTCCTAGGACCACCTCGAGACACTGGTCGGGTCCTGATATGCTGAACGATCGGACCCAACAAATCAGCTGTCTCAGCCGATCCCCAAGACAGATTAGACATCTGAGCTACGGCCCGGTCGGTGAAGCGCAGCCTGCTAATCATACTGAAGTCTAGAGGGGTCACCGTCATCTCCCCCCAAGCAAAATGAAAAGTGTTGGTAGTATCCCAGAAATACTCCAAGAATGCGCGAACGACCGTCGCACCGCAACCCCGGGGGCTGCGAAACCCTACAACCGCCGTATAGAAATCTACTAAACCAGTCGATTCCCATAGGGCGTTCGTAGGAGGATCCCTCGTAATGATCTGGTGAAGTCGAGGGATCAAATCGCCGGCTCCAGAACCGTGGTGGCGAAGCGTGCCATCGACTATGCCGGAGAGTGGGCGATGAGAGACATGGTTTTCACGGCAGAAAACCAACTGGTCTGGAGTCCACGGAGGTGGAACCCACCTACCTCTACTCGGAGAAGCCCGAGGCTCGGACTCTTAGACATCGTCGTCCATGCCCTCAGGAATAGTGGGAGTGTCCTCCCGAAAAGCCCGACGCCGGCCGTGGGTAGAAAGATCGCAATCTCGTCGCCTAGGCATGCTATTATAAAAATCTAAATGCTTAGCATCATTTCCTAAGACATTTAATTCAAGTTGCATTGTTATAAAAATAAAGATCTAAAAACTTAACATCATTTCCTTAGTTATTTAGTTATTTATCGAATTACACGCTAAATTTTTACCTCCAGGCTAAAAATTGGCAAAATTATGGTATCTAGTTTCTCCATGACAAACTAATACTACAGTTCTCCTAGCCGCATGATACTATGTTCTCCATGACAATATAGTACGTACGCAAAATATGTTTCGAAGTTGCACAAAAACAATGAATCAACACATCATGAAATATTTCACAAGGTTTACCACCATTTTTTCACCATTTCAAGTACAAAGGAGTAACATGAACATCGTTTCACAAAGTAGTACCCAAAAATGGTGATTTGCTCAATTCTCCATCAAATCATGCAATTTTTGTCTCAAATTTCTCACAAACACACATACATACATATACAAGTAAAATCATGGCAAGAATTTCAACATAAAACCTCAAAATGAAAAATCCCCAAATTGATTTTTAAGGGTTTTTCATGAAATTACTTGAAGCAAATTTGAGATAAAAATTAAGAGGAACTTACATAGATCCTTGTAGAGAGTCAAAAATGAGGAAAGTAGCAGAAAATTAGAGCAAAATTGGTGAAAATTTGAGCTCCAAAAGCTCAAAAAATTTTGAAAATCCGCGCAGCCGCCGTGACACGGTTGGGCTTGGTCACGGCTCGGTGGAAGGATGACGTGTCACGGTGAGTCTGTCCGTGTCACGGTGAGCATGAGAGGAGGCGGAGCTCCGGCAGTAAACAGCAAGAGCAACGGCAAAAGGCAGCAGCGAATAACAGCAGCAGCAGGTCGCGAATATAAAAAAAAATAAAAAAAAAAGGATAAAGAGAAAGAAAAACAGAACCGTCGTGTCACGGTGAGGCCGGACGACCGTCGGTTGTCTTAACCGTGGCGCGGCGATTTGTGTGAGCAAGAAGATAAAAATGGAGAAGATAGAGAGAGGAGATGAGCAAGGAAATGGCGAAATGGTGAAAGAAGTGAAGCAGAAGTGTGAATTTAAAGCCAAAAAAAGTAACCGTTACGCACCCCGTTCACCGTGCCACGGTTACCGTTATCGTGTAACGGTACACTGATGACGTGGCGCGCTGGGATTCGTCGATAAAAAGCATAATGATTCACGCGTTGACCGATTCAAACAGCAAAAAAAAAATATGTAAAATATTCCCGTGACACGGGATTTCATCCCGTCTGACGGGAGAAGTTACCGTGTCACGGCAAAAAAGTGACGTGGCACGGCAGCTCTGCGCATTGTCAGCGAATATTCCTGGCGTTTTTGACCAGTTTGAATGATTTTTAGAGGTTATTGGGCGGTTATTTTTCGCTGGAATTACGCGGAAAATTGTAACTGATACTTAAAGGGGACTAAAATTACC
Source organism: Chenopodium album (assembly GCF_948465745.1). Classification (NCBI taxonomy): domain Eukaryota; kingdom Viridiplantae; phylum Streptophyta; class Magnoliopsida; order Caryophyllales; family Amaranthaceae; genus Chenopodium; species Chenopodium album. Next base: position 59,341,607 of record NC_137836.1, on the reverse strand, counting down.
ATTTTACCCCTAGCAAGCATCAAAGTCTATTTTTCGGCATTTTAAGCACTTAATACGGTCGGATAATCGACTTAAAGGTGTGAATCATCTGCGGCCCACGTTCGGGGATAATTGAACCATCATACACTTATAAATTTCAGCAATCGTCGGCTTTCCTCAAGCATGGAAAGCGTTATCGGTGGATTTTTCTTCAAGTATAGAAAATCGCCAAGTCGGCTTTCCTCAAGCATGGAAAGCGTTATCGGTGAATTTTTCTTCAAGTATGGGAAACCGCCAAGTCAGCTTTCCTCAGGCTTGGAATGCATTATCGGTGGATTTTTCTTCAAGTATAGAAAACCGCCAAGTCGGCTTTCCTCAGGCTTGGAAAGCATTATCGGTGGATTTTTTCTTCAAGTATAGAAAACTGCCAAGTCGGCTTTCCTCAGGCATGGAAAGCATTATCGGTGGATTTTTCTTCAAGTATAGAAAACCGCCAAATTCCTTTGTCAGCGTTCCTCAAGCATGGAAGGCATTATTGGTGGATTTCTTCAAGCATAGAATGACACCAAATTCATTCGTCGACTTTCCTCAAGCATGGAAAGTGTTATCCGGTAGGTTTCTTCAGGCTTAGAAAACTACCAAATTCTTCAGTCGGCTTTCCTCAAGCATGGAAAGTGTTTCAACAAATGTCACTCGGTGGATTCCTTCAAGCTTAGGAAGCTGCCAAATCCGTTTGTCACCAATACACTGGTGTCAGATACGTATTCTATCCTTTTACCCTTTTATCTGTAGAACTAACATTTTTCTGCAGGTATCGGCGTATACAGAATGATTTAGGATCGCAGAACGTCTTAAATCATTTTCCGTCCCTATCGGCTACTTTGACTATCGTTTTCGAAACTAACGTTTCTACAAACTCAGTCAAAGTGGGGGCTTCTGTAGACATCTAAAAATGTCTCCCCAAAACCAAACCCGATGATGAACAACCTTTCACCGCCACTATTGGTCGGGTTCTGTATTTAATCCCGAGAGTGCTTAAAAAAATCGTATTTGATTAAATTCGTTTTTTTTAACAGTCCATGGATTAGCCTTGATGTTTGGTAAAAGTATAGTTTTAATTTCAGCCCAAACTTATTATTTAATTTTAGCCCAAACCTTTTTTATTGTTTTATTATTTATTTTTGGCCCAAACCTTTTATTTATTTTTATTTAATTATTTTCTTATTTTAGCCCTAATAATAATAAGTCAGAAAATGCCCGAAATTATTAATCGGCACTTAAAATGCCGAAGGAAATTAGGGTTAAAATGTATTTAGACGGAAAAACAGGCTGGAACTTCCCGCGCCACGGCAGGTATCTACCGTGTCACGGAAATCCTTCCCGTCTGACGGTGGGATTTCCCGTGACACGGGAAGTCTGCCGTGAGACGGGACATTCCGTGTCTTTTCCACGTAAACCCATAACGCGTTTTCTATCCCGTTTTCTGAAAATTTCCCGCGTCACACCAAAAATGTATCGTGACACGGGAGAGTGTGTCGTCTGACGGTGGGTCTTCCCGTGTCATGGTACAGTTTGCCGTGTCACGGGATACTTTTTTAGGGTTTTTATCATTTTAGGGTTCCGTGTGCTCCCTCAGCACATTTTCCCTATAAATACCCCCTCATTTCTGATGTACGGGGCACCGAGTAATTCTCTTATTTTATTTTCTCTCTTCTATGCTGTAACCTAAACACTAGCCTACCCTTCTCTACTTCAAAATTCCTTCTTCAAGTACTCAAAGGAGTCCATACTTTACTCGTGGTTCTATCCTTAAGCCAAGGCGTGAAAGGTAGAATTGTTTGAGGGTTTGGCCCCAAAGTCAACTTTACTTTATTTAATTTAATTAAATTATTGTTTTATTATTTCCTTGAAGTTACTAACTCGTTTATTATTTTGTAGTTGCAAACAAACAGAATCAAAGTAAGAGTCATGCTCCTTTTATTTTTATTATTTTTCTAACGATTTTATGTTGTTGGAATTGTGATTAAATTGTTTCCAATATTAATGCTTATTTATTATGATCACCATATTTCATGTTAAAGGGAATATGTAATTGAAAATCACGACTAATAAGATAATTTGGACAACCGGTTTAGGATCCTTTTTAATCTTGTTGTTTAATCAAGTGATCACAAATATTTTAGAATTATGTGTGCATTAATATTCAACCAATTTAGTTAAATAATAGTTTGGAGCAAATTGAATATTTTGTTTGTATGCCTTTGAGATCACAGGAATGCTTTTCAATATAAGAATCGAGTAGAGGCCAATACGGGCGAATGTGACTCCATGACTCACTTCGTACCATCATCCCCGATCCTCCTTTCATGGTTCCGAACCATATGGAGTTAGTAATCTCATGGATTATGAATGGGGTGTAACCTTCACGGGTCAATCGGTGTTGCCTATCGTTGTCCCTTATCGTGGTTGCCTTATAATGATCCGTGAACGGTTTACAAGTTCCTTAAAAACTTGTTGGCGGCTCCCTACTTTATTTGTCCCTACTTTCCTTGTCCCTAATCATATATGTCTATTCCCACTTCCTATGAGTGTCAAGCATATTCACACATGCTTTTATGTAGGCGCACTTCGAACGACGCCTACATATATATAAAGCTCATTTTATTCCATTCAAAATTCAAAAAAAAACCAAGACACATTATTGAACTAGATAATAAATTTTTAAAAAAACATAGTAGTGATTACACTTTATTCGAAATAAACTATTAATAATGGTGTATCACTCTAAGGTTTTCCTATATCCTCAATTGTCACAGTCGAATGAGGAGTAGTTTCCATTGCAGTAGTTTCAACACCTTTAGAGCTTTCCCCTTCACTCTTCTTCTTAACCCAAACATTGTTCTTCAATCTAGGAATTGGGGTATTTTCAACTTGTTTTCCTTTTTCTTTAGTGATTGTTGGAGTCTTCTTGCGAATATTTGGTGAAGGTTCTTTAATCCTCACTCCTTGTTGCATAGGTTTAGAAAGAACCTTTCTCTTTGGTTCCTTTGAATGAGCCTTAGGAGATAAGAAGTCTAATTTTCTTCTCACTCCTTTGTTTTGGCCACTAGGAGGAGTAGTGGTGGCCGAATACATCAAATTTTTGGGTGGATTACGAGCCGAGGCGGCTTGATTTTGTGATCGAGCCTTGTTTAGTTCACCCTTGTCTGCCGCATTCATCCAAGCCTTGTAGAAGGAGGATAACACAATACTCGCAGTAGGATTTTGTACTACCCACCTAGCACCTAGGAAAACTTGACCAAAATTCCATCCAACGAGGAATTCGTTCGGGTTTAAAGATCACATCTTTAGGGGCGTCACAATCTTGAGGGGGGGATGATTTTTTTCATTCCGTATTGTCTCATCACCCTGCAAGGAAAGATGTAAGTAGTACTAGATAGGCCTAAAAGCCTAATATAGGGACAATTAAAACTATTCCCAACCACACTACTTATGTTCCACCAAGGAATCACAAAGCGTATGTTAGGAACCCCATGACAGAAAAACGACGTCCATTCTTTTTCATTCTTCTATTTGTAAAGAATTCGACGTCCAGGGAATGTTCTCACTCCGTTAGCCTCAAAATTTTGTGGCTGATCAACAATTCGCTAACGCTTCATGAGCCAAATCTAAAAAAACGAAGAAAATTAATTTGCGACATTACACAAGCAGGTGGCATGCGCATCAAAATCAGTTGTACGCGCCATCTACGCACATCAGAAAAGATTGCGTTGGTCAAGCCAGCGCAACTCCCCAACTTGCACTGCATTACGACGAAAAAAAAACGTACGTGTAATAGGAGTGGACTTCCCGTGAAACCATTCTTGTTAGGGTCTCCTCTAAGGCGATTCAAGCATAGAACGGTTTCCGCCAAAGCTAAAGGAGCGGGTGAATGACACCCCTCTATTTGCTCTACTGGACACCATGGAATAATCCCCGTATTCTTTACCTGTCCTAAGTAAACAATTGACAATAAGACAATAACATAATTAAAGCACGAATCTTACAACGTTGTTTAGTCAAGTTGTCACGAGGGGCGACGAATGTTCAATAAATTGAATTAAATTCACGCCTTCTTCTTTTCCAATGTTAGCCATATCATTGTCATTCAAACAAAAAAATCTTTGAAATACAGGTTTAGGATCTGACAAGTTAGGGGCATATGTCACGGGGAGAGTATTTGCAGGGAAGCCTAGTAGAGCCTCAAATTCGCCAGGTAATGGGACAAATTCATCCCCTTTGAAAAGAAAAAGGATGATGGTTCGAGTCCGAATGATTGACAGCAGCAGTTTATAACTAGTTGCGTATAATTAAATAGAGGGTCAAGGTGGTATATTTTAAAGGCTAGTTTATCCTCAGTTGAAAGAGAAGTGACCCATTGCTTCAACCGTTGTTCAAAGGTTTTTGCCATTGTTCAATATGTAAAAAAAAAGAGAGGGAAAGAATTTAGAGAGTTTAATTATTTATAGCACTACTAAGCGAATGAATGCCAGATGATCAAAAGCCTACACAAAACCACGTTAAAATAGACCCAAAAAGGGCAAATTTTCAGCAATTTTCGCTCAAAGGAAAGTTCACCCACAGGTGGCGCGCGCAACTCACGAGTTACGCACGCCTGCCGCGCGCAACCAATTCACATGCGAGTGACAGCCGCACGCAAGACATCCAGTTGCGCGCGTCTGGTCTTTTGCGACATGTTGGTTAGATTTATTTCCGTATTTTGAACCACATAATAACGGAAAATTGACGAAATCTTATGACTAATCATACGCTTAACTTTGTTAACTCTTGTGTCCTTTTTTATGATTTTTTATTTTTATTTATTTATTTTTTCCTTATTTCTTTCTTATTTTCCTTTTCTCTTTCCTTCTTTCTTTTCCTTTCCCCTTCATTTTCACTTTCCTTTTCCTATCCTCTTTTCTTTGTTTCTTTTTGTTATTTTTTCGAGGGTGGTAAGTCAAGAACCCTTTCCCTCCCCTAGAAAATTTTTTGCTTAAAAAAAAAATAAAATAAAATATTCATGGAAGCAAAAATGTATATATATATATATATATATATATATATATATATATATATATATATATATATATATATATATATATATACAAAATGTGTGTCATATGTACAAAAATATATATATATACATCTGTTTCCAAAAAATTAAAAATACAAAGAAAATTAGGGTGCTCGGCGACTCCCGGACGGCTGCTGTAGACACCCATTTGTGTCTCCCCAAAACCAAACCCGGTGATGAATACCTTTTACTTTGAATCATAATCGAATGAAGTGAAAGTGTTGAAAGTCTAGTGTTGCGGTTAGTTTTTATTAAAATTCTCTCTTTCTGTTTTCAAAAACCTATTTTATGAAAATAGCCAATCCAGTTTAGTTTAGTCCATAACAAGGGTCCAATAATGGTATAGTTGGATTGGGATCGAAAATACCTTTCCAACGATATATTATAAGCCCAATTCCGATGAATAATGAGGAATTTATGGTCAAATTACTAAATTGGAACCAGTTTGATCTTTATATGCGGCCCAATGATCTAGAGGAGGGCCTATTATGAATTATTATTCCTAATGCAATTAGGATTGATTATAGTCTTCTAGAATCTTCTAAAAGGTTCTTTTGAATCCTAATATGATTAGGATTTATAATTAAGTTTTATGAGTTTTATTTTGAATAAAAGAAGTATTTTAAATGAAATTACGATTTTACCCCTCGTACGGACTTTTACGCTTGATTTTATCAAAAAAATAGAAAACGTGTGGAAAATCAGCTGCAGTGCCGAACGCCAGGCTATCGCCTAGCGACAGACTCTGTCGCGCGGCGACAGGGGCTATTGCGGCGACAGCGACGTGTTTTATTCCTTTGCAAACTCCGATTCTTTTTTATCATATCCGGACTATTTTCATTATAAATAGTGTCCTTAGAACTTCATCAATTTTTAATCAGAATTCTCTAATTCTTCTCTCTCTAAGCTAAAGCTTATTCTCTCTCTCTCTTTCTAAACCAACCCTTTTACAAACAAAATTCCGCATTCACAAGATCTAGACACACCTAGCATAGTTCGAAGTTGCCTTCGTCCTAGACGTGAAAGGTTTGATATTTCTGAGGGTTTGGTCCCAAATCTAGTCTAAACTTTCTTTCAATTATTAAATTTAATTGTTTGATTTATTATTTTTCTTGAATTTACTAACGTGTGTATTTTGTTATTAGAAAGATATACGAGGTATCCAAGTAAGTGCTTTAATTGTTTAATTGATATTTTGATATAGAAATCATGTTTAGATTGTTATTTTGATTCCTGGTATCATGTTTAGGACGTTTTCCCTGGTATCATTTTAGGATGCTTTTCTTAGTATGATATTTAGGGTAAAAATAAGTTTCTTAATTATATTAATTATGATTTCTATGATGCTTCCTATTTTCTTTGTTAATAGCATGTTAATATCATGTTAGGGTTAAAGCTTTGATATTTATTGTTTAGTGACATGCTAGGGTTTGTTATTAATCTTGCTAGTATCATGCCTAGGATCTCGCTATTATTATACTTTAACATGATTATTTTAATTATGATTATTTTGATTGCTATTTTGATTATGATTATAATTATTGTTGTTATTATGTTGCTTGATGCTTATATATTTATTGTTATTGCTTGATCACACCTTTTATGCATGTTTAAAGGGAATTTGTACTTGTAATCACGCTTAATAAGATAATTAGAAATCTTGTTTAGGTTAATATGATTATAATTCAAGTGATCGCCAATAATAGTTTTATTTGTGCATTAATATTTCAACCAACATAGATTAAACAGGTTTAGGGTTAACCTATTGATTGTATGTTAGTCAGAAAGCGCACATGAATACGAGAAGAATAAAGTAGAGGCCTATTATTAGGGCAGGTTCTTTCTCTTTTAGATTAGATTTGTACCTTCATCCCCGAACTTCCAGTTTTGGTTCCAGACCTATTGGAGTTAACGATCTCTTGGATCGTTAACTTTCACCCTGTGAACGGTTTACAAGTTCCTAAAACTTGTTGGCAACTCTTTTGCTCTACCTTCCTTCCCTTTGGACTCCACCATGCTTAAGTGTATGATCACAGTGGGGTTCAAGTTTGGGGTAATGCTTGAAATATTCCCTACAGCTGTTGTACATCCTGCAAAATCCAAACAAAGATTAATACACAAACTGTGTAATAACTTTAATAAAAGAAAAAAGAAATAAACTTACCGCGACCATCCGATGATCACGACATGATAAAGCCACGAGGGCTCTCCGATAAGCAGCTCGGAAAGCGCGCATAGTCCTCACCATGTCGTTCACGGTCTCCCGCGGTACCTGTTCCTAAATACAAGGACAGTTAGCGAACAAATGTATATGAAAAAAAATAATAATAAAAACAAATACATATACAAAATAAACATACCGACTCAACCGTCTCAGGAATAAACGGTATGTCCTCCTCCTCCGCTGCTGGGAGAATCTCACGAATTACCGATCCAAAAGCATCGGTATACGTGATCTCCGCCATAGGAGGCACCCAACCACCTAGCTTGACTCGCTGAAGACGCAATAAAAGAGTCAAGGTTCCGAAAATAAAAGAAAAAATTAAAAAAAAAACACATATAGTAAAATACAAACCAAAACAAAAGCTGGAAAAGGAGTCAGCCTTGATGCAATGAAAGCCTGGTAGGATGCATCCGACAGCACCAGCTGCTCCGCTGGATAACCGAGGATCACCTGAGCTCGATCCTCGGTAGACAGGAAGTCCGGACGCAACATCTGGATCGGAGGATCCGTAGGAACCAAAGGCTCCTCGGATGAAGATTACCAGAGAACACGCTCACCTAAAAACCAAGCGTCTGTCCTCTGGAGCACTGGAAGTCCCTAATAAAGGGCCCGAAAACGGCAACGAATCATGCCATGCCAGACATCCTTAGGGACTCCGACGATCAAACTCTAAGGACGGAGATCGATCTACAAAATACAACCGCATGAAAATCATCAAAAAAAATATCGAAAAAAAAATGCACATGTGTTGTTAAAGTACTCACCGACGCACGAGTCGCTGAAAGGATCCTCTGGCGAAAGTCGCCGGCTAAAGTGGCTTAATTCTTCTTAATCGTGACCAGTAGATGGCCGATAGGAAAGCGAGTAGCCCCGAGCATCCTAGGGGCTAAGAAAGGCAGGTCGAACATCCCCAAGCCTATAAGAAACGGAAAATAATAAGGAAAAAACAAAAATGATGATTAAAGGAAAATTTAAAGAATAAGTACGTACCTCAAGGATACGACCGTGCCACGTGAGGGAGATCCGAGGCACCTCAGTAGCTGTCGCGGAATCCCTCACCCGGGTTGTGTAACACCCCCAAATCTCCCTCTACGGAAATACTAGTATAATACGTATAATTATACCGTAGAGATAGACTTGGGCGTATTACCGCCGCGTGATTACCCAAGGCTACTCAAAATACTTAACTTGACAACAAAACTTGCAGCGGAAACTCAACTTTCTTTTATTAATACTTATAAAAATAGTAACATTGTTATGAGTGCTCAAAATAAAGACAAGACCAACATTCCTAAACTAGGTGAAGCAAATCCCGAGAATCTCATATGCTCATTCATGACTCCACCTGAAAATATTCAAGACTGCTTACCATTACGGTAAAAAGGGCGAACCCAAACAAATAAGAAGTACGGATTAGCAAAATATGCTAAGTACGATAAGTGCAAGATAATGTAAACTCAATTTATTTGCAAACATGCTTTTAAAACCAATTTCAATAATTAATCCAATAAATTCAAAACTCATGATTCAAATCCAATTCTCAATATTCCAATATCAATAATCAATAAAACCAATACTAATTATTTTAAAAATCGATTCCTCATATTAAAAACCAATTCCTCATAATAAACCAAAAAAATCAATTAAACTAATTCCTCTCCCAAGTGTGCACACCCCCCAAGCTAGTCTCCTTATGTTACAAGGCTATTCTTGAGGAAAGACCCATTCATACAAATGATAAGTGACATTTATGTCACTCCTAGGGGTAGTGTTTAGGTCATTTTCGTGTTTATTTTCCCTTATTTTTCCTTTTATTCTCTTGTTTTCTCTTTAATAAAGTTTCTAGTTTATTTTGGTAATTTTGGTGTGTTTTAGTTTATTTTCTTTATTTTATTAGTTTTAGTCTATTTTCCTATTTTATTTTTATTTTATTTGCTTGCGTAGTTTTAATTATTTTTAGTTTAGTTTTATGTCTCTTATTTTCTATTTTATTTTATTTATTTCTATTTTATTTATTTCATTTTATTTGTCGTGGTTTTGTTTTATTTCGTCCTTTGTTTATTTTCATTTTATTTTATTCTTTGTCCCAATTCTCTCCTCAATCTTGCTCGTGTTTGTAGGTGTGTTCGAGGTTCAAGGCATACGCTACAATATTCAAATGGAGTGAGTCTCGGGTTTGCCCTGCTACTTGCTGCTGCCCCTTAACCTTCACCCCACGTTTCACCTTATCCTCCACCACACCAAAACACCGCACATCCCATGCTCCCTCATCTCACTTAAACACCACCAGTTAACCCCCTATTCTCACACCAGCAGCAACAACAAAACTGCAACAACACCAGCACCAGCCACCACCTTCACGCACAGCAGCGCAACAATCAACCCCACAACAGCACCTAACACCGCTGCAACCCCTCACACCACTCACCACCAGCCACACAACACCACACACCACCAATCCACACCAGCACCACCAACCGCAACAGCAGCCGCACCACCACAACCCAAACCAAACCAAAACCACCGCAATCAACCTCCCTCAACCAATTACAGCAGCCGCACACCTAGCAGCCCACCAAACAACCTCACACCTTACCACCACCGCGCAACAGAGCAGCCACCACCAGCATCAATTACAGCAACAATTGCGCCACATCGTCACCAATTCGCACAGCAACAGCCCCAAATCAGAGAGAAATGCAAGTTCATTTGGGTTCGAGCAAACCCATTGAGAAGTTCGGTCGAATTTCGAGTCAGAGACTTTGGGGGTTTTGTTATTCGAAGAGGAGTGGTCGAACATACCCATGGTTCGACCGAACCAACCCCGTAGTTCGGCCGCACCAACCCGGTTCGATCGAACCATTTCACGAGCTTCGCACGCGATTGTTAATGAAGACCAATGACCTTGATTGATGCTCATAATAGGCGTTGATGATGCGATTGGTGGTGATAGCCGTTCATTTGGTGCTTGAGTGAAATCGGAGGGTGGTGATGCAATGAAGATAATTGATGGTGGAGCTTGGTGATGATGATAGAGCAGCCATGAATTTGGAAGAAGGGGAAATCGGGGTAGCTGATAGTTTTTGGGGATTTTGGTTTTATTTTTCTTTTTCTTTTATTTTTATTTCTTTTCCTTTTCCTTTTCTTATTTCTTTTCTCTTTTATTTCTTTTCTATTTTATTTTCTTTTTATTTTCCTTTTCTTTCTTTATTTTATTTTCCTTCTTTTATTTTTCTTACTTTGGCTAGCTTAGTATAAATACCCAATTTTGGGGTAATTAGAAAAAAACATTGAAGAACATTTTAGCTATTATTCTACTCTCTAATTAGTTTGAGGAGAGATTCTCTCTCTAGGTTAGGTTAGGTTAGGATTAGTCTTCATTGGTAGAGAGAGAAAGTGTGGTTTTCTTCATTAATGAACTTGGATCTTGAAGAAGGAGCTTGTTCAATCCTTTGTAGACCTTCATCTTCAATTAATGAGCAATCTCTTACTCTTTCTCTTTATCTTTGTTCTTGATTTTGTTTATTTGCTTTTATTTTTCTTCTTTACTTATTAATCATGTTGATTCTTATTGATTTGATGATTGATATTGTTTTCAACATGATTTGTGAGTAGTCACCTAGCCAAGGGTGTGGGGATGGTGTAGTTGCTAATTGTTCATGCTTTTAATGTTGGGGTTATGTTAATGGTGATTAAAGTCTTTGCATGCTTGATATTCTTTGGTCTTTCTTGCAAGTGCACATTGTTAGTTGATCAAAGATGAGTCTTTACTAACAAGTAACGGAAGTTGACTTAGTTGAGATTCATTACTATCGATTGTTATTTAATAGTACCTCCTAGTATATGGTTCTAATGTGGAAACATAGAGGCTATGTTAGGAGAAGCCAATTGACCCCGGAAGGCGGCTAGATTGGACCCTTTACTTCGGTATTCATGCATGTTTAGTTTACCATTGATATGCTACTTTGTTATTGTATGGTCAAGCGTCAACTTCACCTACCCATTTCCCTTGGTGCCTTAATGTTTTATTTCTTGTTTTAGCATCTTTAGACTTTAGTTTATTTATCTCCTATTCCGGACTAGATTAATTGTCGATAACATTTGGTGGTGTTTACCGTTCTCTGTGGTTCGACCCCTATGCTTGCCTTATACTCGTATTAGGTTTGTTTAGGTTGTATAAATTGTATTTGATCTAGGGATAGACAATTGACGACGCGTTTATTCCCTTGTCAACAAAGTCCAAGGCCTTATCAATAAACCAAATCCGCATAGTGGAATTACTAACATGCTTATAAAGCATAAATAATAATAATTCAATGGTTCAATAAATCCTTTTAATATCCAATAAATTCGAATATCATTCAAAATCTTTTTTAATTAATTCCACATGCTTTCAAAATCAAACCTTGTAAATAAATACTTGAGAATAAAATCTCATATTAATAACTTTTCACAATCAACAATGCACTACAAGAAAAAGGGAAATTAGCAACTGATTTTTGCGACTACCATAATAATCAGTCGCAAAAATTATTTTTGCGACTGAAAAAGACGAGTAGTCGCAAAGTTTGCAACTAATTTTGTAATAGTTGCTACGTGGTCGCTAATTAGCAACTGATTTTTGCGACTACCATAATAATAAGTCGGAAAAATTATTTTTGCGACAGAAAAAGATGAATAGTCGCAAATTTTGCAGCCGATTTTGCAGTAGTTGTTATGCGGTCGCTAATCTGCGACATTCTTATAAGTTTTGTGACTAAATTATAGTTGCTGGGTTAACAATTTTAAATTTTTTTTAAAAAAAATTGCGGTTGCTATTGCAACTATTCGATAGTCTCTACCATTGTTGTTAAAATTTATTAAAAGAGAAATAAAAAAAATTATTAAAGGAGAAATTAAAAAGGATTTTTTTGACTTTTACCACAAAAAAAAATCACAAAATTAATTTTTTACTACCAAAACTTTGATTTTATCACCAAAAAAAAATTAAAAATTGTTTTTTACCACATGTCGCCAAAAACCTAATCGAAATTTATATATTATTCGATTTTTGTGCCAAATACATGGTTTTTAGGGGTTTTGATACTTTGGATCCAATTTGAGGTCATAATTGACAAAAAATGATCATAATTGTTTCCTTTTGCGAGTCTAAAAATACATCGATTTGCGTGAAATACTCAAAACGACTCATTTTTAATCATTTTTTGTCAATTCTGACCTCAATTTGAATCTACAAGGCCAAAATGCTCCCTTAAACTTATGAAAAACATGTTTTGCGCACAAAAATCGAAGAATTTTTTTTAAAACCGTTAGATGTAACGGTTTTCTTTACGGTAGGTTGAAAAAAACAATTTAGTTTTTTTATGGTAAAATAAAACTTAAGAAAATTTGCAAATTGCAGCCATTTAAAAAAAATTGCAAATTGCAGCCCAAAAGTTGATATAAATTGTAAATTGCAGCCCGATTCAACTTTTTCATCGGTTTACAAGTTGAAAAATCTTCGATTAAGGTTTTAGGGGCTATTTTAGCCCTTTGGGGTCTGAATTGAGCTCGGAATCAGCAAAAAAAATAACGCAAGTATCTTGTTTTGCGCAACAAAAATGTATCGATTTGTGGGAAACTGTAAATATGAGACACTTACGTTATTTTTTTTCTAATTCCGAGCTCAATTCGGGCCCTTAAGGGCTAAATTAACCCCTAAAACCTTAACCGAAGATTTTTCAACATGTAAACCGATGAAAAAATTGAATCGAGCTGCAATTTACAATTTATACGTACTTTTGGGCTGCAATTTGCAAAAAAAAAAAAAATGGCCGCAAATTTGCAAAATATGAACTTTAAATGGCTGCAATTTGCAAATTTTCCTAAAACTTTTAAAATTTTTGGTGGTAAAAAATAATTTTGTGTTTTTTTTGGGGTAATAGTGAAAAAAATTCATAAAAAAACCCTTAGTAATACATGTTGTTCCCTCAAACCAAGAACTAAATCGCTCTTTTTTACTTGAGTCATTCATAATACGTAATTACATACTCTTCTTCCTCCAAAAAAAAAAGAAAAAAACAGAAGGCCAAGTTCAGAACTTCAGAGTAATCAATCAACCCGTCGTCGTCGTCTTCATCTGTCGCCGCTGCGCCACCACATCTCCTCCCAGGTTAGTCACGTATTCTTCCCCTTCCTACTGTCCATTCCATCTTTCTTTTACTACAATTGGCCAATTATGAATTTTAGTTTATCATTGAGTTTTTTGCCCAATTTTTTAAAATCTGGTTTCCATTGCGATTTGTGAATTGATTTTAATCTAATTAAATTGATTGAATTTCGAGTTGATTTATTTGCGAACTGATTGAATTGATTTTAACTCTGGTTTCCATTGAGAATTGATTTTAATCTGGCTGCCAATTGCAAATTTTAGGATTATCATAGTCAATTAATGAAAAACCTATCAAAATTGATTGATTATGCAAAAAGCCCTAATTATTTTCAATGTACAGATCCCAAGTTATATTATTCCAACTTTTTTTTTCCTCTAAATGTGGTTGATTGGTTAGAGTATGTGAGATATGATCTACAGCCACTTATTCAACAGTGCTCAATCAAAATCATGAGCTCTTTGAGGTATTCATTTTATGTATCATTCTACCTCAATATTCTTTAATCAATAAAGTTTTGATTTTTGTTTTTGAGGTTGTTTACATCTATAACTGATCAACCGTTCTTAATAACATTAGTGAATGTTTCTTAGTTAGCCAATACCCAACTTTATTTTGTCTTACTCTCCTTCATAGTTCATACTTCATGCATCACTTGCTAGTGGATTATTTTATTAAATATTCATTGTACTTACTATGGAAACTAAGTCATGTCTATTGTCCTTATCTTTGCCAGCTCTCGTATGGTTGTGCTAGTTCAGTTGCAGCTGAAATCTAATTCTGCAAGCTCCTTGATAGATGATTATGCTCCGTGCCTAGAGACACGTGAACAAGAAGGCCAGATTGCGGATAATAGCAGTGATATCTGGGTGTGCTTATGCTCTAGGTGCTAGAGTATTGTTAGTGAGTTTCTTATACTATTGAATTTGTTATGTGGCTTTCTATTGATATCATCTCTTTTTTTGACAGCTTCTTATTGGCAATATCAGCAAGCCGCACCAAATGTGACTCATTTGCTACTTAAATTTGATCTAGATACCCTGATTGAGCTTACATCCTTACGGCCAAGATTTAATTATAGGTACGGTGACTTTAGGTTTATGTTAATTCATTGTATTGATTGTTTTGTTCTTATAAGTTTTCTCATCTCTGTACTGATTTGTGATACAGAGTTGCTTAATTATGGTTATTCTTGATGTGTTGGATAAACTATTGAAGCCGGGCGTAAATGCATTGCTTCATGAGTGTTTGGGTACTAAAATGGTCATACCCATTTTAGTCTTGGGTAATTCTACCCATATAAGCCCAAAGGGCATAAAAAGGTCTAAAAGGTCCCAAATAAGTAAAATGCATCAATATGGCCTTCAACGGCCCACATATGTACTTCTAAGGGTTCACTAACACCCACCATGTACTCCTATATATACCCCTCAAGGGGCCAAAGGTAAAGAAGGTCACTCTTATCATCTAAGATGACCATACTCCTTCACTCTCTCCCCTTAACTCCTCTCAATATATGCATTGTTTGGCTACTAACTTTGGCGTCGAAGGCTCCACCCCGGGGTCCACCCTTGGGGCTCGGGGTTCATTTTGCAGGTCGATTCAAGGCCCAAATTCGAGGTTCTCAGGCACCCCTTCGAGGCCCAGTTAGCTCATTTTTTGCCGAAACAATGAGTATGAATTTCAGGTTAGTCTTTTATTTAGATAGCTACAAAGTACCAATACTAGTCTTGAGAGTTTTCAAGTGTTGGTGATTGTTCTTATCTGTAATCTAATTAAGGGTCTTTAATTTTACTTTTTATGCTGGCACATAAGTCCTTTGGTGCATGTTTTATGATTTGAACATTTGAGACCATATTTACTAATACATATCTTAATGCAGGGAGAATATATGGAAAAACTTGAGGAATATAAGAACAAAGAAATTGAGATAAGCTCCAACAAAGTCTACTTAGAGGTTGTATGTGGGCAAAAGAAAGGAAAAGTTTACGGTTCAGGGAGCGCTTCATAAATGTACTTCAAGAACGATTTGTGGATAACTACTGATCTTTAATATTTAGAGGCATATTTGTATATCGTCATTAGTTCTTATTTGAAGTAGCTTCCTTTATATGGGTGGTGATTTTGAAACAATAAGTCATGTGGTTTAGAATATTATTTTTTATTATATTGATACAAATTGATGATATTTTTGATATTTTGATAAAATTGACATTTTGGTTATTTTAATTTACGCTTGGGAATACTTTTCTTTTCTTTCGGTGACTGATATTGGTCATCACTAAATTATGGTCTCCAAATATTTATAGTCAATTACAAAAATTTAGCGACTGCAGATTTGTTTTAGAGACTGAATGGTTAGTTGCAAAATAATTGGTCTTAGTAGTCTCTAATCCATCGCAAATTATTAGTCTTGCAGTCGCTAATCCGTCACAAAATATTGGTCTCCGTAGTCTTAAATTATTGGTCTTCATAGTTGCTAATCTGTCGCAAATATTTTACGACGGACAGTGATTTAGTTGCTAAAATTTTAAAGTTAGTCGCTAAATTGTAGTCCCAAAGTCGTTGCAAATCCGTCGCTAAATTTGCGACTATCCAAAAATAAGTCGCAAAAATGAATTTGCGACGAGGTCTTCAGCGACTTGCCAAAGTAGTTGCAAATCCGTTGCAAATTCATTTTTGCGACGAATTTGGCCGTCGCTAATTCGCCTTTTTCTTGTAATGAACTCTTCCTTGAAAAAACCTTTATTTAATTCAACAAACCTTTTAAAATCAATTCCTTTATTTAAAAACGATAAGTAATCCAAACCATTAAAAACATGATTTAAAAATCAATCATTCAAACAATTTAAGTCAATCACCAATCAAATCATGTAAAACATGTTATTCAAACCAATCACTTTCGAAGGTATCTAGCCACCTAAACGTACCTTGATCCTTGCTAGAAAAACCACACAAAAAGAACCTCAAGAACCTTGATCAAACACACCCTACAAATAAATATAACCTTAATCAATATAAGGTTAACAAATAATTAAAAACCCCCAACTATATGTACATGAACCTTAATTTTAAATTAATTTCCCATAAACATCATTAAAAATCTGATTTTACATAACTAAAACTACTCATAATAATTATTTATAAATCCCCCATAATAGTAATTATAATAATTGAATAAGAGAAGAGAATAAGAAAGGATAAGAAACCAAGGAAAAGAGAAGAATTGGATTTGCGTTGGAAAGAACAGGCAGAACTTGCAGAGGCTATAACTCCTTCAATATAACTCCTAATTGGGTGATTCTTGAGCCTAAACTCAATTATTTTTCGATAGGAACAATCTTCTGTGAAACATAAATACCCCAAAAACTGACCAGAAGTGCCCGAAAATTGGCTTCAAAGATAAACAGGGTGATTTGTGTAAATTTGAGGAGAAGAAAAGAAGAGAATTGGTGTGAAGAATGTGAGAGGTATGAAGGGGTATTTATAGGCTAGCTCATGCAAGAATTATGTCAAGATAATGTGGGAAGAATTATGGCAAGTAGGGTTTATGGGATTACTTGGAGAAGTGAGTAAAAGAATTAAGGAAAGTTTGGATATTAAGGTGATTGTGTATACTTGAATATGGAAGGTATGTATGTCATGAAAAATAATAAGGAAATTAGAATTACTTGGGGAATAATTAATAAGAATAAATGGCAAGAAAATATGATGATTAAATATTAAAAAGATGGAGAATTAGAATTAAGGAAAATAAGAGATTTTGGGAGATAATTAAAAATATAATTTTACCAATTAAATTCCCCCAAAATAATTCAATAGGGCCGAAAATATTGAGCTTACCATAGCTCAAATTTTCGGACTTCTATAAATATATTTAGGAAGATTTTGCTCGATTTTTAAGGAATAAAATAATTGTATAAATAATATAGAATAAATAATTAATTAATTAAATACCAATTATTTACCAAGAAATAATCAAGAAAAATCAGATTTTCCATAAATGGAAAATCCGAAAATCCTAGCTAAATATTGGAAAATTTCGGCCATAACAAAATAATAAATAAAATATTATTTTTGCTTTAATTAAAATATCCGAAATATGTAAATAATCTGGTTTTTAAGATAAGATAAATGGATAATAAATCTTATTAAAAAAAATGATTAGTTTTCAAAATACTTTTGGCACCAAAATTCAAATATTATTTTGGATCCAAATAATAAATTTACTAAAATACCCTTTTTATAAAATAATTCTTAATTAATTAGAAAATACGTATGAAAATACGGGGTATTACAGCCTTGCCCATAGCTGTAAGCATACAAGTGTACGACACCTCCGCCCAACTCAAGTTACCTACCTCCCCAAAATCACTGAGGCAAATAAGTAACCCGATAGCGAAACGCTCTCCCCGGTCATTCAAGATAGTGATGGAAAGAACGTGAGCAATGTATATTCGAGCCAGCTGCTTAGGTGTACACTATCGATCAACCTCGTCAGCCGACAACTCATCAGCAAGAACCAAGTACGGACAAGGCTGCGCGTACATCTGAAGAGCCACCGCAAGACGGTCCCCCATGAGGTCATGCAGTCTCTCGTCTAACCCCTTGACAATCTCCATAGCTACGGGCTCACCTCCAAAAGGAAAACCCATAATCATAGAGAAATCGTAAGGGGTAACCGTCATCTCTCCACATGGAATGTGAAAAGTGTTGGTGGAATCCCACCAAAACTCCAGTAATCCACGAAGGAAAGGTGACGACGCAGGCTAACTCGATAAATCCCGAGGAGCCGCCAGTTGGGGGCTGATCCCCGAAAGCTTCATAATCTCCTTTACCACCTCAGGTAAACTCTCAAAACGGCCTCGCAAGTCACCAGAGCCGTATAGACGCATGCTAGGCTCACTCTACAAAAAGATCACAAAACAAGTAAAAATATAGTTACGGCTTGTTTCGAAGAAAAGAAGAAAAGACAAAACAAACGGAGGCACAAGGGACTCACAATGCCGCGCCAACCCCTGATCGAGACGTGATGGTCTGGGTCCCACTTAAGGACCCTAGGGTCCCAGTTGGGAGGAGCCTCCCAAACCACATCCTCCTAGCGACGTCGATCAGCTCCGACGCGTCACTCCTGAACCTCCTCACGAGGACGGATCACCCTCTTTTGAGGGAAAACCGCCTCGTCAGGCACGGGTTCTCCTAGAACCTCCTCGGCATCGACGAATGGAGGCGAATCCATGCTATGAATGGATAAAGTTTCTTTATTAGTTAATTTTTCTAAACTAAGCTAATATACGTGTTCTAGACCCATTTCGGCAGCATAACAGCTACCGAAAGGGCAAAACATAAAAATCGAATGCCACCCATACTTGGGGGCTACGATACCTGCAGTTAAACTCAATAAACGGGGCTTCTAACACCCATAAAAGCCATCCTATACCAGTTTTAACTAAGCATTCAAGGGATTATATTCCAAAATCTCAAAGAAGGAGCTATTTTTAGGCGAATAATAGTAACACAAACACAATTATCATCTACCAAACAATCTTGAAGTTCGAACATGGCAAAAATAAGCTAAGTGTACACTTCGAGCCAATTTTCGGATTCAAAATTTTCAAAACATTACTTATGAAGATATAATTAGTTCTAATACTATAATTACTTCATAATCAACAGGTATAGCCAAAATGAGCAAGCAAAATAACAGGTATTGAACCAAATTCAAAGAAAAGTGCAAAAAAACGTACTCAAATGAAGAAATGCTCATACAAGGTTCAATACTTAACCATTTTTCATGAAATTTGTTGCAAAACACTCTTTAAGCATAGCATAATAACATGGAGCAAACAATTTCAAGAAAAATGGATCGAATCAAAAAACCCCAAATTCAAAATTTGGGGTTTTATGGTTCGAAAATCGTCCCAGTTAAGATTGAAATTAAACAAATTTTGGGAAAAAACTTACATTAGATTTTAGCAAATGTAAATAGAGGATGAAATCTACTTCCTTGAGGTTTGAAAAACGAAAAATTCGAGCTTCTTAGTGAGAGAGAGGGACGAAAATGGCGAAGGAAGAAAAAGAAGAGTGCGAAATGAAAAAATCGCGCTCAGCGATTTCTTTTTGTTGACTTAAATGTTGCGCGCAACAGAAACATTTGCGCGTGACAGACCAGCGTAACTCAGAACGATGCAAGCGCCTGGCCAGCGCGACCCACTGAGTTATGCGCGGATACCGGTCATTTTAGTTTGATCCGTTTGATCCAGATTTTGATCCGTTTGATTATTTTCAACGGTTTTTGCTCGTTATTAGACGTAATGGCGCGCAAATTATCAAAATCTTTTTAAATTGCTTTGCATTTTGTAGTTTGTTTTCTTCTTTGATAGTTTTTTTTCATCATTCTACATGCACACCGTGCTTTGTGCCTCCCCTAAGCATATGTTTTGAACGTTTTTCGTAAGAGTGTCTTAAGACGTTCCGTAGTGGTGCTTTACGTAAGAGCTCCCATAGACAGGTTTGTCATTTTACCGTACTGACGCTATAAATTGTTGAAGCTTAATGGTTTTGATGATGATAGACTTAAACTCAAGCAAAATTGACTAAAGATTTCTTTAAGTGTTTGACTAAGAACAGGTGAAGTGGACCTTGGTGGAAGAGTAACCTTAAGTAAGAAGAACACGAAGAGAATACTTTAAGAAGGTTAATCAAGAAAAAAGAAGAGTTCCCTAACAGGAACTTAGTTCTCTAACAAGAACTATTTAAGTTCCATAACATGAACTTGAAGACAGCAGGAACTTGGTCCTGGTCTGCGTGAAGCCCAAGTAATCTTCGAGTGCAGAATAAAACGGCGCAGCAACTTAATTTAGTTAAGATTTTATCTTCTAGATTTGTTGTTAAATATATTAAGTAGGGTTTTCACGAAACCTATTAGAAGCGTGACAAAGAGCTTGGAAAATCTAATAAAAAGGGAAAATATAAAAAGATAGATTTTAGGAAAAGATTTTCTAAAAAAATATTTCTTAAAATCAGAATATTAAAAAGATATTATTCTTTTGGGAAATTCTCTTTGGTAAACTCCAACTTTTTAATTTTCTAAGTGGTGAACAAAGTTTTATAAAATTATCTTTGATGCTCATAAACTTTTTATACTTATTACTTATGACATTAATTATAATATTTTATTAAAAATTTAACTATAGTTAGGGTTTTTTTATTTTTTAACAATAATATTAAACTATAGTTAGGTTTTTAATTAATTTTTAACAATTTAATAATTATACTAAAATTAAAAAATCAACCACCCCTCCCCCACCCACTGCCAAGCCTCCCCTCCCCCTATCGGCGGCCGGCACCTCTACCAAACCCCCGGCGCCGGCGACGCCTGACCTGAAACCCCTGACCCATCCCGACATCTCCCAAACCACCACCTCTAACCCCCCACTAATTAGCAACAATAGCCCAACAGCCTCCCCACAACACCCACCTAGCCTCCCCGCCACTACCAACGCCTGACCCGAAACCCCTTCGCCGGCAGGCGGCAGCCCAAGTCCCCTCCCCTACGTCGCCGCCGCCCACCATAGCAAAAAATACCACCTCGAAACCCTAAAACCCCAAAATCGAAACCCTAAAAATTGATTTTAGGGCCTTTAATTTTAGGGTTCGACGTGGTGTTTCAGAGGGTGGAGATGGTAGGGGGAGGGGCGGTTTGGGTTCGTCGGTGCGGGATTGAGAGTTTGGACTCCGGGGGTGGGGAGGGGAGTGGTTTTTGAGGGAAATGGTGGTTCATGTCGGGGAAATGGGTTTGGGTTTTAGGGGAGAGTGGAGGTGTCATAGGTGGAGGAGAGGGAGGAGGTAAGGGTCGCCGGCGCTAGGGGAGAAAGTTTGTCGATTTCCGGCCGCCGAAGGGGGTTGGGTTGGGGGAGGGGGAGGGGGCTGGGAAGTGGGTTGGGGGAGAGGTTGGTTTTTTTTATAATTTCAATATAATTTAAAAAATAAAAAACTAACTATAGTTAAGGAAATAACACTTATCAATGGTAATCAATAATTTAGGTTTACCATTGATAATAAAATTTAAGAACGTTTACCGCTTAGAAAATGAAAAAGTTGAAGTTCACCAAAGAGAATTTCCCTATTCTTTTTAATAATCATTCTTTATCTTATTTTCCGAAAAGATTTTCTATAAAATTAGATTTACTTAAAAATTGTGTTTTTGATATTTGGTTAAAATTAACATAATTATCTTTTTGAAAACCCTACTTGCTATACGAGTTAATCTTGTATAAATAGTAGAGATCTCATTTCATAGTTTTTGTGAGTTTATGCTTGAATAAATCATTCGTGCTTAATTGTGTAAGTTTGCCAAGCTTATCATTTTGACATATTAGTTTCAGGTTTCGTGCATAACTTGCCTAGCACATTCTAGGGTCATATATTTTTTACTGGTTGGGTTCTTGGGTGAGTGTGTAATTTATATTTTGCATACAGTGTGTAAGCTTCTAGTGTG
The DNA here is from genome assembly GCF_948465745.1 of Chenopodium album. Taxonomy (NCBI): domain Eukaryota; kingdom Viridiplantae; phylum Streptophyta; class Magnoliopsida; order Caryophyllales; family Amaranthaceae; genus Chenopodium; species Chenopodium album. The sequence continues at coordinate 59,319,642 of NC_137836.1, read as the reverse complement.
AGGCTGAGAGAGTACTTTAGGAGTACGAGTGAATCTAAGTTTGGGACTTAGATTGGGTAGGATAGGGTCCTATTATGTAGCAAGTTCAGTGTGGAACTTGTGAGTAAAGGTGCGTGCATAATAGGTTGTAATTTATTATTGCCCTATTATAGTGGAGTAACTTGGTTTTGGAAATCTCTTAGGAAAGGTCGAGGTTTTGCTTCCAGTTGGGCCCTGGAAGGTTTCCTTGTAAAATCTGTGTGCAATTATACGTTCCTTTACAGTTTATTTATTTTCCGCAAAAATTAGCAATAGGAACTCACATACAATTCCCCCCCCCCTCTTGTAGTGTTCGTCTCAACTAACATAAATGTCTGGATTTTCTTCTTTTTTCACGTCCACAACAAAAAGGAAGGCGTCATCATGCAGCGTAAAAATGCAAGGCGTTATCATACAGCGTAAAATTGTGTGGCGTAGGTGTTTAGGTGTTGTGTAAATTTTCACTTCTTCCTCAGCTTTGCGAGATTTACCTCTCGGAACTAAAAGGTAGAGAATTACTTTACTTTAGGCGTTAGCTCACGAGTTGAAAGGCACGCCGAACCATTCAGGAACACACACTTCTTGATTAGAAGCAAGTACGGTAGTTAGTGAGCTTACTAACTTACCGGACAGTTAGGGCATCGTCCACCCCCTGTATAAAGAGCGACGAGACGATGTCGCACCTATGTAGGCACGTGCCCCCATGAGACATATGTACTTATCTTGTGGACAAAACTGCTGAGAGAGTTGCCGATTTTCTTCTTTCTCACTGAATTTGGATATATGCCTCCAGTCCTAAAACATGTATTTCTATCTTGTGGACATCGAGTTTTGACAAATAAATTATTAAGAACTTTATTTCGGCTGCGAAAGCCGAAACGTTTAGGCTGCAAAAGCCGAAACGTTTAGGCTGCAAAAGCCGAAAGGATGCGAAAGCCAAAATGTTTAGGTTGGGAAAGTCGAAAGGCTGCGAAAGCTGAAACATTCTTTTATCATATTTTAAACTTGTTAAAATCAGGCTAAAGTTTCAATGAAATATCGAGGGGAATACGACCAACGCTAACATGGTTGGGAGGAAATCATCCCCTTTTAATCCTTTTTAAATTGATTTCTTCTCATGACATGACATCACCCTTTACTTGTAAAAGCGTTCTACAATTGCAAAAGGATCAATCTAGATTCTTCAGCGTGTTAAGACTAGAAAATACTTTTTCTAGCCTGAATAGCTACTTATTTCAAACACTTAGCGAATCAAGGATCATTTCGACATCCTTAACATTTCTGAAAGATTCTCTACTCTTTGAGAACTTCGCAGAATAACTCTCGGATTTATTTCCTTTGACTACTTTAATTTGATCCTCGTCTATTCTAGACTCGATCAAAGTGGGGGCTAACTGTAGACATCTACTTTTGGCCTCCTGTCCCGACAAGAAGTTCAATGACGATAAATAAAACCATCTTTGTATTGGATCAAAGTGAAAAATACTTACAGATGACTAGCTAAACCGCAAAGACACAAAACCAAATACAAACAAGAGTTAATTAACTAAACCCGGTCATAATTAGGCTTAAGCCCATGCTTAAGACCCAATAATGACGGATTTAGAGGCGCATAGGTTAAATTTAATGTTGTCGCAGAAAAAGCCGCACGCATCTCAATGAGTCGCGCAGGTCTGGCGCGCGCAACTAATTTAGTTGCGCGCTACACCCAACGAAACTTCTAATGATGCACTTGCGGAAGATTCAGAATTTCATAAAAATATAAAATCGAATCAAACCATAATGTCGCGCGCAAGATATCCAGTTGCGCTGCCCATAGCAGCGCAACTAAATCACTTGCGCTGGGATGCAGCGCGCGACACCTGTTGCGGCAAAATACTTAAAACTCTAATTGCACCCATTCCCTATAAATAGGGGCTTAATACGAGGCTTAAACACACAGAAATTAACCTAAAAACTCTGGCAGAAAATCTTGTGAACTTGTGCTACCAAACCCTCTTGTCCTAAACACTCACCCCTTTTGATATTTTGTTACTACGGTGGAGGTTCCCGAACAAGAAGGAGCCCATAAGTGTTCTAAATGAAGATCTAGCAAAGAGAAGTGGTAAATTCCCGAGCACTTAGATAAATCACATTTACTTTTCTTGTTTAAAAGAACCTTAATCAATTAAATAGTGTTGTTTAACCACTCTAAAAAAAGATATTTAATTAATCAACTCCACATAGTATCTTGCGTTAAATAAGATTAGAATTGAATAATTAATTGATTGATTGATCACTTAAGCCAAGGAGAATCTTGTTTATTTTTGCTCCTTTCACAAATTTGAATTAAATAAAGAATAATGACTTCGCAATGTAATTCCTACGTGATTGATGCATGTAAATAAAATTAACTAACTTAGTTTTAGGTATCGCGTTGCATATATTGTTTGGTGATGAAATTGTGAAAAAGGAAGAGCTAGTATAGGCCGCACTAGGGCTAGAATAACGATTCTCCTCTAAAGGGAACGTTATTTTAGTACCCTCGCTCCCGAACTCATTTTTGGATTATGTAGACCAATTTGGGCATGGGTAAAGTTACGATTTGTGCTAATTATCCCGTGAACTCCACATGAGAGAAAGGCATGAACGAGGTTTATGAGTTTTCCCAAAACTCATTGGCAACTCCTACTTGTTTCTTACAAAAAAGCGTAATGATAGAATCAATTCTAATTCAAGGTCCCCCAAACAGTCAGGAATTCAAATCCTAATACACCCTAACAAGTGTAAAGTCCTAGGCTTTTAAAGGGCCATAGGCATCTACGGAAGGATCCCCTACGATAGGAACACCCTCCTTACAGAGCTACCTCTAACCAAGCCTTGCCCTGGCTCAGCCAGTACAGTTCCTTCGGGCACCAAGGGGGCATTTCCCTTGTCTTTCTTTCCATCCCCCGAACTGTGATTTCCATATGGAGCGTTACGGGGGCGGTCGGTCAGCTCAACCATTACAATGCTAGTCCTAGCTTTGGCTAGGGGTGTACATAAATTAACCGGACCTGAACCGGACCGGACTAGACCCGGACCGGAACATTCAGGTCTGGTCCCAGTCCTTAAAAATGGTCTATTCCGATTTTCGGTCTGGCCGGGTTTAACCCGAACATTTTCGGTCCAGACCGAAAACCCAGTTTTTATTTTTTATTTTTTGGTTATAATAAAGAACCAATTCATTCTCACTCTCAAGTCTCACAAACGTTTAGTTCAATTCTCTCACCTAAAAAACCCTAAGTTCAATTCTCTCTCACCGGCGATTCTCCCTCACACCTGCGATTCTCCCTCACCGGCGATTCTCCATCACCGGCGATTCTCTCTCACCGGAATCAAATCTCTCTCTACGACTCCTCATTCATGGTTAGTGTTTTTTTCTCAATTATTGATGATTATTTACTTGGTTGATGTTTGCATGTTGATTTTTTAAATTTTATTACATTTTTTGAGTGCATTTATATGGGTTTTAGGGTTTCTTTGAATCTATGGGTTTATGATTTTTCAATAGCTTTGATTCTGGGTTTTTGTTTTTTCAATGCCCACCACCTGTTCGATAAAATTACAACATTTGCTACTAAGCTCTGAAATAATTTGGTAGTTAGTAATTGTGAAGTTATTTATTGATTTGACTCTGATTTCAATCTGGGTTTTGGTTATTCTGTTGTTTTCAGCACAAAGTTGGGTTTGATAATGGAAATTATGCAATTTTGGTTTTTGTGAAAGGTTGATTAATTTCGTTGTAATTGCAATTGAATGGTTGTTTTATCTGTTGATTGATGGATTGATTGTTGTTTGTTTTCAATTTTAATCTGAAGTTGATGGAAGAAAGGAATTTCTAATGTAAATTAGGCAATTTTGGTTATTGCTGAATTTTGATGATGAATTTTGGTTTGGAGGAACTAGAAACAACCCATGAAGCAACAGAGCTAGGAGGTTGTCCACCTTATTAAGAAAAAGAAGCTAATATTAGTTGGGATAACCTAGCTGGTAATTTGGATTGGGTCAGAAATAATAAGTGTTATTTATTTATTTTCAATAAACAATAGTAGAAAAAATGAAAAAGGCACCCCCATAATGCCACTGGTTCAGTCCAAACCGGTGGCAAAAAAGGCTAAAAATGGGCAAATTCAAACCAAGGTAGCATAATGGAACCGGTTCAGTTCAAACCGGTGGCAAAAATATGTAGGCCACTGGTTTGAACCGATGCCTTTTTCAAAAAAAAAAAAAAAAAACCCGCGTCTTCCTCCCCTCCTTTCTTCCTTCTCTTTCTCTTTCATTTTCATTTCTCCACTGTTGCATTCCCGAATAGGCGAAAACCCTCACCTGCAGTCTCCCCTTTTCCCTCCACCACAGCTGCCACCGTCGCCGGCCAGGGTCGAAAACCCTCCACCACAGTACAGCCGCCCTTTCTCCCCTGTCCTTCTCTTTCCCCCTTCATTTCTCTTTCATTTTCCACCACAGTCGCGTCCACCACTGCGCAGCCGCCACCACCACTCCAACGTCGCGCCACCGCCGCTGGTTCCTCCACCACCGAGGGTCGTCCTCAACCTCTTCTCCCCTTAGCTTCCACCTCCAACTAGCTTAAATTAGGGTAAGTTTTAAAGATAACAGAGTTAAATTTGTGTTCTGCTTTGGGCTATTTATTGAAATCATAGACTTTGAGTTGACTGAAGATAAATCAAAGTAAATTGTGAGCTTTGTATGGCATAAAACATAATGCTAGCTAGTATGCAGTAGCTTAAGTAAGTTGTAATAATTGTGTTCTGTAGCTCAAGATAAATCAAAGTAAATTGTGTTCAGTTGAAGTGTTGAGTATTGGAAACCTATAATAATTCTAGTAATAATTCCAGTGTGTCTGAATTATCTTCCCTGCCCTAACCTATCTCTTTTTAATGTAGGCGGAGAGCTCCCAATCCAAATGAACGCCCGCTTATTCTCAAGACACGGCACAATCACTTAGTGAAGTGGATGTAGAAGAATTGTATGCTACTTTGCCTTCGGGTAAAAATTTAAAAGTGGGGCGGGAATATCTACAAAATAGAAAGAGTAAGAGGACAAAACCTTATTGGGGAGACTTCATTGAGTATGTTGAAGGCGGGAGACTACGAGCCGAATGTAAGTACTGTGAAAAAACCTATGATGCTGATGGAAACCTTAATGGCTCAAAAAATATTTAAAAACATGCAGAATCATGTCTTAGTAATCCTACCAATGTAAATAAGGGCAAAGATAAACAAACTGAATTGCTTTTTGATAAAGAAAATGATAGTGGCAAATTGAAGTGTGGGAATGTTAACTTAAAAGAGATTAGGGAAGCATTGATTTACATGATTATTGTTGATGAGTTACCTTTTAAACATGTAGAGAAGCCGGGTTTTAAGCACTTAATGCAAGTTACATGTCCACTATTTACTACTCCCTCTCGTGTGACCATTGCTCGTGTTATGTAAAGATCTACTATAGTGAGATTGAGAGAAATGTTTAAAGCTTGTCAAAGAATTTCTAGGACCACTGATACTTGTACCTCGATACAACGAATCAATTATATGTGTCTTACGACTCATTTTATTGATAGTGAGTGGAAATTGCATATAAAGATAATCAATTTTTGTCCAATATCAAGTCACAAAGGTGAGGCTATTGGAAAATCTGTCGAGGCATGTTTAGAGCATTGGGGTATTGAGGATAAGCTTTTCACTGTCACTGTTGATAATGCCTCTTCAAATGATGTTGCTTGTATGCACTTAAGTAGAATGGTTAGAAGAACCGGATGTATTAATGATGGAAAAAATCTTCATGTTAGATGCATGGCTCATATCATTAATCTAAATAACACGGTGTGTGCATTGATAGAGTTAGAAATGCCGTGAAACATGTGAAAAAATCTCCCGCTAGAATATCTAGGTTCAAAGATCTTGTGCAAAAAGCAAATATAGATTCTAAAGCTTCCTTGTCTTTTGATGTTCCCACTGGTTGGAATTCTACATTCACAATGTTGGACACGGCTTTGAAATTTCAGCGTGTTTTTAGTTGGTTATCTCTTCCCGATAGAGAGGATTTGAATGATAATGAAAGACCTCCCGAAGAAGAAGATTGGAAAAAAAGTAAAGAGATTAACTTTGTTTTTGAAGGGGTTCCATGTTTTGACTAAACGTATCTCTGGCTCTCATTATGTGACAAGTAATAGAGGATTGAGAGAGATTGCTTCCATGTATAATATGTTGAATAAGTGGAAGAAAAGTGAGGATTTGAACTTTCAAGCTATGGCTATTGCAATGAAACAAAAGTTTGATAAGTATTGGGGGAATATGAATAAAATGAACAAGCTTATTTATGTTGCTTCTATTCTTGACCCTCATTGCAAGTTCATACTTGTTGAATTGTCACTAATTGATATGCATGGAAAAGAAAAGGGTTTGAAGCTTGCCAATGAGGTGAAGGAATTCACTTACACTTTATTTGATGAATATAGAAATATGTACACTTCTTCTATTTCTCAAAGATGCATTAACTAGGTGGGGTATTAATGGTCATCGTTATCCGGTTCTTAAGTGCATGGCACGTGATATACTAGCAGCCCCACTGTCTACAGTTGCATCTAAATTTGCTTTTAGTACGGGAGGTCGTACTCTAGATCCATTTCGGAGCTCTCTAACACCTAAGGTAAAATTCTTCTTTCGGTTTTGTGATGCATGCTAGTTTGTTGTGCAGCCCTTTTATTTAAATTATGATGAATTTGATAAATCATGTTGGTAAGTTTTTATGCTTCTTTTGGTCAGTTTGAAAGTATAACAGCAAAATTTTGTTAACATCAGCAAGAAAAATAGAAATCTGACTATATTTGTCCTGATTTCCTGATAGATATAGTCACAAATTAAAAGTCTGAAAATAGATTACAAATTTAATGTTTTGTTCTTCTGAAACTCTGAGTTTACCAGAAATGATGTTTGACTGTTGAATACCAATTGCCATATCATATGAAGCATTATTTTTTCTTGGATTGTATAACTTTTTACAGTTGGAATAAAATAGCTGAATACTTGTTTGCTAGTTCTGGATTAATTTTCCCTTTACTGTACTTTGCAATTTGCATAGATGTTGCTAGAAATAGATTACAAATTTAATGTTCTGTTCTTTTGAATTTGATTGATAAAAGTTTGCTTAGCTTTCTAATCTTTTCTTGAAAAAAGTCTACAGTACCTGTTTTTTAAAATCTGTCTTGGAAGCTCTTGTGTAACTCACTGAAATTTGATTGTCCTGTAGAATTGAACTTACATACTAATCAGTTTTTGAATGCTATGTGGTAAACTTTGGACATGATTATTTCCTTAAAATTTTGATACAGGTTTACTTGTTTACGTTTATGTTTACAGATGACTAGTTAAGAATGCATTTTCTAAATTCCTTAACTTTGGTAATGTTGTCTTTGTATTAAGATGGTTCAAGCCCTTATTTGTTCACAAAATTGGTTAAGAGCAAAGGGATTGCTAATTATTGATGTGGAGGAAACTTTGAAAGAGTTAGAGGAAATCGAGAAAGGTAGTTATGTTATTTAGCACTTTTACTTATTTTTCAATTACTACTTATTAATTATTAGTACAATCTAATATAATCTATTTTCGTTTTGATTTAGATGTGCAATGTGGCGATGTAGACAATGAAGTCATTTTTGTAGACTCGTTAGTTTGAAGCGCGTGATTGAAGGGAGATAAGGGATCAAGCATGCTAATATAATCAATTTTGGACTTTATGTAACCTGTTAAGTATGGTTTATACTATGTTTTGATGTATATAATAAGTAGATAACTATGTTTTGTACTAAAAAAAAGGTCAAAATTTGTGCAAAAGAAGGTCATGAAACAGGTTCAAATACAGGTGTTGAAACAGGTCCAATAACAGGTCCAAAAACAAGTTCAGAACATGTCCAAAGTAGGCCTTTATAAAAAAAGAAAATAAAACAGGTCCAAACCTGAACCGGACCTGGACCGGTTGAAACAAGTCCATTAAAGGTTCTTTAAACAGGTCTGATCCGGTCGTGGACCAGTGTTCACCCCTAGGTCTGGCCAACCTGATATGTTGATAAAAGGGGGGAGGAAGACTTCGTTCGACTGCCACAGAAGCCTGTGGCTGATTTTGGACAGATTGATCAGAAGCGGCCGTAGAAGCTTGCGACTGATTTTGGCCAGATTGACCTGCGGCCATTCGATATAAAGAGCGGGGCAAAGAAGTTGGCAAATCGTCCGGTGCAAGGATCGAGTTAGTAAATAAAGCGCGAGATACATTCAGACTCCGTCCAAAAGTAGAGGTGCCTAGTTGATTCTGGCGCTCCTCAAAAGAGGTGGTCACTTCGACCACCGAGCATTCACTACCACCAACAATAGCGGTATTTGTGTTTGAGGTTGTGGTCTTCACGTCCGTATTATTCGGATCATAGGAGGCCAGGGGTTAGACTAGGCTTCCCATCCGGATTTCTTACATCAAAAAGGTCGTGGGTTTGCCTCATACGCGTCATGCTTGGCTGCAAGGACATAGAAGAACAGGTGGGGGTGAGTTGGTACGCACTAGAAATGTACCCAATCCATAAAGACAAGGACTTGTCCCCGTCCACTCTAGATTCCTCAGTCCTAGACAAACAGACGACCTCATGAGGAGAAATGAACGAGGCCGAGTGTCGATTTAAGATGTTCGAAAATAACAAACAAATATAAAAAGAAAATTAATAAGGAAAAGAGAGAATTCGGTTACCTTCTTCCGAGTAGAAAGTTGGAAGACTTTGAAGTTCTTGGATGAAAAGTTGACCGGAAAACTCAACTGCTTGGTCGGAAAACTCTAGTACACGGGTAAGCTCTTGTGATCCGTGCCATTTATGGCACCTTTAGGCTATGTTTTCTTTATATTTCTATGCTCGTTTTTAGTCGTTTATGTCGTGTTTTTAGGGAATAATGCTTGATTTGCGTGTTTGTGTGTTAGTTTAGAGAAATGCGTGCTTTTAACGGTTTTCTTATTATTTTATTCATTTCTCGGATATTTCCCTTGCTTCTCCGTTTGTTTGACTTGTTTTGCAGGTGTGTCGAGCTTCCCGGGATTTAATCATCAAGGAGGGAGCTCAAGTGCATTCAAGAAATTTAACGGAGCCAATTTAGGGAAGCCAAGCACGCAAGTCAAGCCAATCCAAGAAATAAAGGAAAATGAAGGCTTGCAAAGTATTAAAAAGGACCTTTGTGCATTGTTTCGGCCATATCTCGAGTTATACAGATCAGATTGAGGTGATTCAAGTTGGATTGGAAACTAGACTTGAAGAGCTTTCCAATGATAGGTCTAACGCCTTCATAAAATTCCTATATTGTGAGTTACAACCTTCCAAAGTTGGCCCTGCAAATCTGCCGCAACCTAATTTTGCCGATTTTTGGCAGTAAGTCCCCGAGGGCTAGCCACGGGCGCGGGCTTTGTCCGCGGGCGCGGGCTTTGGCCGCGGGCGCGGGCTTTGGCCGCGGGCGCGGGCTTTGGCCGCGGGCGCGGGCTTTGGCCGCGGGCGCGGGCTTTGGCCGCGGGCACGGCTATCGGGGTTTCCATTCCCCTCCGCGGGCGCGTCCGATTTCTCCGAGGGTGCGGGCTTCCGGGTCTTTTACGATTTTAAGCTTCTTTTCTCCTTTTGTTTATAGATAGTTTTGGGGGGTTTTCATTATCATTCATTCATGTAATTCTTAGTTTTGGAGAATAGTTTTCTCTCTCTTAGGTTGAGAGCTTCTCTCTCTAGATTAGGCTAGATTAGGAGTAGTTTTAGAGAGAGAAAGTGAAGGATTTCAATGGTGATTAAGAGATTGAAGATACAAGGGTGACAATTGTGTTCAAGATCTTCTCTATTATCAATGAGCATTCTTAACTCTATCTCACCTTATTGATTTATTAAATTTCATGTTTGTTTGAATTGATTTTGATGTTTAATGCTTGTTTAGTGTATTTGTTCTTGATATTTTGTGAACTCTTGATTTCTTTAGTTGATTGTTGATTAGATGATGATGTTAGAGTAGTTGTTGGCTAGGAATTGGGTGAAACTTGTATGATTGATTAATTTTGGAATTGTGTTGATTGATTGTTGAGATTAAAGTGATTAATGTAGGTTTTCATGTGTGTAATTCGATTAGGCCTCAAGAATTATGCTAGGTTGCATTGTAATTGCTAATGATACGAACAATTGATTTAGTAATTGCAATTATCGATTGGTTTTGATTGTGATTCTCTTAGTTTGTTATTTATAGTGAACCCTAGCTTAACAATTAGGAGATAGCTCTTTGATTCCAATTGATTGCTCTTATCATTAGTTTTTCACAACCTTTGATTGGCATGCTCTTCTCAAGTTGTTGCAAATGACATGATTACTTGTTGATCCCCGTTCCTAGTGTTTTATTTGTTTGGTTACTTGATTCGTTAGTTGTTAGTGTTACATCTTACCTTCGATTTCGACCTAGCTTAGGCACATAATTGAAAGTGCTTGAACATTACCGTTCCTTTGGGTTCGACCCTTGACTTGCCTCAATACTCGTATTTAGGTTTGTTAAGTGTTTATAAATTTAGTTTGACCAAGGGAAGATTAGATAACGACCTAGTTTTCCCCTCATCATCTTGAAGATTCAAAGCAAAAAGTAACTTTCTCTCTCTAGAAGCTCTGACTTCTCTCTAAAAATTTGAAAATGCAAAGTAATAAATGAGGTTAAACCCTTGATATATATAGGCAAAACTTAAGGGGTAAAATGGTAAAAACGCTGTTCCTTCCTAAAGAATGTTAAATGGTTAACATTCAAAGAATTTTGACCTAGAAGTCGAACGATTAAAAAAAAACCGCTCCGCCACTTTTGACGAAATTCGTGCAATTGCCAAGTCATTTAAGACAAAATTCGAACGGGCGTCATAATTGCCCGTAAAATTCTACATCTACCTCGGAAGTTGAACTATTCTCTTGAAAAAATGGAGTGCAACTGGTTGCTAATCTAAGGCCATTCGGTCCATCCCATCCGCCTGACTATCCAACGAAGTTCCTTGAAAATGTTAGGCGAGTCGAATAAGGCATCCGGCCTAAATCAAAAGCCATTCGGCCCATCTCGTTCGACTTACGATACGACTAAGTTCCTTGAGAACGTCAGATTAATCGAACAGGGCATTCAGCCCAATCAGATGACCCCGTCCGACCTCTACAGACATCCTCAAATGCTCTAAGACGCCTAAGTACTCGGACGAGTAAAGATCAGAGGAGGCGGCCTGTTTGGGAGCAAACCACCCCCTTTAAGGGGCAAATATTTAGGGTAAAAATTACCCGACTACGTGGTCCAATCCCACAGCGACACGTGGCCTAACCAAGAGGTGACACGTGTCACTATAAAAAGATGACACGTATAATGAACATTAAAGCAACTGAAAACACAAAAGAGTAAAGGCCTCCTTACAACAGGATGCCTAACTACCCTTGAAAGCCGCAAAAACGGCGCCCTAGAGGGACACGTGCCCTACACTAATTGCGTAACCAATCAGAGCACACTTTCTTAGGTCACTTACCCTAAGGGGCACAAATAATTCCCACCCCTATAAATACCCCAATAATTAATGATGGTAGGGGTGGATTGTGACATAACATTAAATAGAACACTAAATAGCTCCAACTTCTCTCTACTTTCTCTCTCTAGCCTTTCCGATTTCAGGTTACTAACTTAACCGTCAGAGGCGAAGATTCCGTCACCGGAATATTCATGTTTTATAGGTGTCCGAGTCTTGTTTCCAGCAAAAGCGTGACCAGTATCCCGAGGGATTCCAAAAAGTCCCAAAACATATTAAATATTAAGGCAATTGATAAGAGGGTTTTCCCTTCACTTTTACCACTTTCACTTGAAAGTGTATGTCAACAATGGTTCTTCTCTTTAGATAAAGAAAAGATCGATGTTTGGGAGTCTATTACAAATGCTTTCATTGATAGGTATAAGTGTAACATTCAAGTTGAAACTGATCATAGGGAACTTGAAATGCTTAAACAAAAAGAGAATGAAGGTTTCACCGCATTTTACAATAGATGGAAAGAAACTTTCGCTAGGATGATTGGAGTTCCAAAAGAGAAAGAATCTGTAAGGATGTTCATTAAGAATCTCCAAGACAAATATTAAAAGCACTTGAAATATCAATGCAATTTAAATACCTTCAAAGTCGTTTACAACATAGGCATTGACATTGAAGATGACCTTGCAAACAGAAAGCTGCTAACAATAGTAACAACAGTGGTTGGAAAGGAAAAAAGAACGACATTCCTTCTTCTTCCAAAAACAATGTTAGCACCTTTAATCTCAATAATGTCTTAGCCATGGATAATCAAGGACCCATAAAGAAATTAAGAAAAGAGTTCACCCCTATTGGGATGAGTTATGACATCGCCTTCTATCGTCTTCATACTAAGGGACATATCACTCCTATCGAACATGTTGACTCGAATGAACAATACAAGAGGGGGGGTGAATTGTATTGTAGAGGAACTAGGGTAATTTTTGCGAAATTCTTAAAGGAACTTAAACAAAAACTTTAAAGTGCAAGAGAGATTTTACGTGGAAAACTTCTTGGCCCTAATCAAGAAGAAAAACCACGAACACAAGGGATTTTAAACTCAACTCTTAATAATAATAGGGCAAACAACCTATTACAAATTAAGACTCTAAACTCAAGTTCCTCAATGAACTTAAGTTCCCCCTTAACTGATCCCTCAATCAGTTAAGCTCTCGAATCTCTCTCTTTCTCCCTGCTTCACTCAAAGCAATAACACACTCTAGAGTTTACCCAAAATCTTCCCCAATACAACTCAAGACAAAAACTCCTAAGATTCTAAGTACAAGGACACTCAAGGACTTAAGTGGATTTTTGACTCTTTTCGAAAAACTAAGAATTGTAATGCTCAAGTGTACTTTTTAAAACAGAAAACTGATCCTATTTATATAAGAGGAAACCAATTGAGACCTTACGTTTACCTCAACTCCCACTACACCACAACTTCCATGAAATAAGGAAGTGCAGTTCGTGGATGCTTGGGCAGCAAGCTGAAGCGCACAAAAGGAAGTGGTTCCTTTATTTTCTCAACTTCATTGACTAAGTAAAAAGCCGTTTTTCAAAATAGTTTTACCAAGTCAGATTTTCCAAAAGATTAGGATAAAATAAAAACAGAAAATATTTTAAATAAGATATTTTTCACTTAAAAAATAGTTTTCAGAAATAAGATTAAATCTTGTTTAAAACAAGGAAAATAAAATCTTTAAAACTCGAAATTAAATCCACTTAAATTCTATCAATTTTCCACGTATTTAACATATATACAAGAAGTCTAAAATAAATAATAAAGATACAATAGAGTCCTTGGAACACAATGAAGCTTCGACTCTGGAGCTTCAGTTCCTCACTAAAGGAACTTGGCTACTGATTGTCTTCTATGCTTGTCCATAGCTCATCCTTTAGACTTGTTCCATGCTCCATTCTAACTCTAGAACTTCGTTGCATATAAAACCTGTCAAGTACATCAAAGCTAATAGACAAAAGTTAATGCCCTTATGGTTTGCTTAGGTTCCTTGAGTCATCATCAAAACTTAAGATCAACAGAACACATTCAAGATCCCAAGCCTGAAAAAAGGTTTCCTAGTTGGAATCCAAATGCCCATTGCAAATACCATCAAGGTAGGGGTCATAGTTTCGAGAATTGTTGGAAGCTAAAAGAGATAATCCAATATTTGATCAATAATAACAAGCTTCCCATACCTTTAGTCAAGAAGACTGATTGATGATAAGCTCAAAGAATGAGGCGCGCTTCAATAACAAGATTTCATATTTCTTTTCTTATTTCTTGATTTCCCCTTTCCAATAATTCTAGCATAGACACCAATAATTTTCCTTAGATATATTTCTTAGAGTTTGATTTTTATATCCCCCATGTGTTCATACTTGAGGTATATACGTTCCAAGAGTTTTGGTGCGTAATCTCTTTCACTTTATGTTGTTTACATATTATTAGACTTGGTGATGACTCTCAAACCATAACATATAATCAAACATTGTAATTATGCAAGCAATCAATCATACCAAATTAATTCTTGAATAATTAGTGACCACATAACTTTTAAATGTTCACTAAAAAAATGAGAATACGCAACACTTACGATTGCAACACTTACAGAAATGTTACTCTTAATAATCTAACGCAACAATATTTATTTATTATCTTGAAACTAAAGTAACAGAAAAAAAAAAGTGTTGCTCTAGACTATATAAGGCAATAGTCGATTAAAGTGTTACCTTTTTCTTGTCTAAGACAACTAACATAATAATTGTTGCATGAAAAAGATAACAATAACAAAAATATTGTTTGAATATGTAACATTAATATCTATGTTGCCATCTATGGCAACATTTATATTAAAAAGACAACATAATTTAAGATGTTGCTTTTATGATGGAGTTGGTAGGGAACTCACCTTGTGACTTAGAGTTCACAAGTTCGAGCCCTACCAACTACTAAATGCTTGGGAGTGGCAACATTTAGAAACATTTTTCATTTCTTGTGACTTTTTTGAATTGTCTCCTTAGATGGCAACATTTTTCATTTGATGTTGCCTTATGTATCATTTTACCTTGGCTTTAAAAATTGTTGTCTTTGAATAAAAATGTGTTTCCTTATGAATAGACAACGAGGGCATATACTACACCTCATATGTGTTGCCTTAGCTTCAAGGCAACACTTTTTTTATATTAGGCAATGGTTTTGCACTGTTACCTTCGCTTTATTTTGTTGTAGTGGTTAAATCCTTTTTAATCTACCTCGATGTCAAAGACATCTTAAACACATAATATAATGCGCCTCAAACTCTATCCCTCGGTGTTAGAAACACCTTAAGTGCACATAGGCACCGGAATATAATTTATTCCTGTGTACTAAGACACTTGATAGCTTAAGTCCCATGCTTAAAGCATCAATAAAAATTATATGAACCATAATAAAATTTCCTTTTCATATTCCAAACCAAATTAAACATTTAGTTTAATCAAACATGCCTTCAATCATGCTAATAATAAAAGTATGGTTCATATCCAACATGTCATCATATTTAATTCCAATCACTAATCCATCATTACTAATTCATACATCACAAATCAATTTCAAAAAAAAAATACATCACAAATCATTCTCCAACATTAACCATACAACACTTTCCAACCAATACCTATCATGATACTACTTTGAATTAATTAATGAAAGTCAAGCATGTTTTTGCATATTCAAATACTTACCAAGTACGCGAACATACCTTGAATATGATCTTAAAATCACCACGACTACAAGAAATCACTCACTTGGAAATCTCCTACAATCCAAAATTACAATGAGGCATTAATACCTATTCCACACAAATTTCCAGCAATATATACACTCCCTAAATCACTCATAAATCCTTTAAAACAAGCTAAAATTTAATTTAAAACCCTTACTTTTATTTCCAACTAACTGGTAATTAAATATCCTTTCAAGAAACTTAATTGTAGCTTATATACAAAATTCCAGCTTTATCAAATCATCTGAAATTGTTGTAATTGTGTTTTAAAACACTTATTTCAATAATTTAAATCACCCATAAACAATTTTCATCAATATTCATAAACTTGAAAACCTAGGGTTTGTAATTTGGGGCTTTTTAATTCAAAACCAAATTTGAAAATTTATATGAAATAGAAATTACTTATCTCTTGATTCGTGAACCAAAACTGACAATAGCCATGTCGTGGCGAACCACTGACCTAAAAGACGATTCCTCGCTACCTCCCGGTACAGCAAACTAGAAGCGGTCGCCCTTCCGGATAAGCACGACGATGGAGTTTATGTGCACTCGCAAACCCGACTGGAATTCAGAATACTTGCCTAGAAATCAAGAACAGTGATTAGTATTTTAGAGAAGAGAGAGAGGTACGAATTGTTGTGTATTTTGGCCGAAGAAGAACAGAGTATTTATAAAGTGAAGGAGAGCAACGACCAGCATTGAAGAAGGTAACAACCAGTAGAAATTAGGGAAAATGGCTAGTTGTAACAGTTAGCCCTTAATCTCCATGATTAATGGAGAATCCGAACAGTCAAACGGAGTGAATAATGTAACTGATTACAATATTTTAAAACAAGGTGAGCCAAAAAAAGGAAATATAATTTCTCCAAAAAGATAAGAGGGACACACGCTCGCGCATTCCCCGAGTCCACGAGTCCCGAGCCCATCCCGACTCGGCGCGTGTCTGTGTGGTACAATACCCACCTCTAAGTCACTCAACTAAGTAGTGCTAAGACACTACAACACATAAACAAGGCAAAATCTCTCCCCCAAACCAATGTAGGACTTTTTCCTTTTCATTTGTTTTCTCTCTCTCTTGTTTTTTCCCCAAACACTCTTGTTTTATATCAAGAACTTCCAACATATACATCATACTTAAAATCAAACATCATAAAAATCATCACAAAACCCAAAACAATAATTGGATCAAGGGTGGATTGAATTAAAATCAAAAAGGAAGATTTTTTTATATGTACATGAAAAAGGGAGAAAAAGAGGAGATAGTGGTCAAGGATGCTGCTGCTGCCGCACTATGTTGGCAGCGGCCGACTGTGGTGGTGCAGTCGGCCACCGATGGTGTGCGTGTGAAATAAAGAAGGGAAGGGGGGAAATTAAGGGGAAAGAAAATAACAGGAGAGAGAGATAGTTTACCTTTAGGTATTCTCCACCTTAGGCAAAGTTTGAATTTGCTCATGTGATGGGTATTTATACCCTCTCTCAATAACCCTCCTACTTAAAATTCCTTTACTGCCCTTAATGATTCCTACTCATATCAACTTTAGTCTTTTGACTTTCTTTTAAATATCCCATTGACTTTCAAATTTCCCTTTTTATAAAATTATATGCCCCAAATTATAAAATAAAGTATTTTCAAAATTATTAAATAAATAAATTTAACCTTTAATTTAAAATAAAACTCTTTAAATTAATAAAACAGCATAAATAATACATTTCAACTTATTTAAATACTTTAAGAAATACTTATTTAAATTAAAATATGTATAAAAATATGGGGTATTACATGGAGTATAACTCAAACACAAATTTTTGTATGCGGCTTGTTGTACCATGCGGTAGGGGCTACTAGAGTTTCTCGGTCAAGGGTTACTCGGGTTTCTCGGTCAGGAATTACTCGAGTTGTCGGGGTTACTCAAGTTTCTCGGTCAGGGGTTACTCGAGTTTATCAGTCAGGGGTTACTCGAATTGCCGAGGTTACTCAAGTTTCTTGATCAAGGGTTACTCGAGTTTCTCGGTCGGAGTTACTCGGTCAGGGGTTACTCGATCAGGGGTTACTTGAGTTACTCTAGACCGAGTAACCCCTCAAGTAACCTCTAACCAAGTAACCCCTCAAGTACTCTGACTGAACTCTTAAGTATCGCCTGACCGAGTAACCCCTGACCGAACTCCTTAAGTAACCCCTGACCGAATTACTTGATTAACCCTGACCAAACTCCTTAAATAACCCCTAACCGAGTAACTCGAGTAACACTTGACCGAGTAAGTCGAGTAACCCATGACCAAGTAAGTCGAGTAACCCATGACCAAGTAACCCCTAACCGAGTAACTTGAGTAAGATCGAATAACTCGAGTGACCCATGACCGAGTAACCCCTCAAGTAACCCTTGACCGAGTGAACCCCACGAGTAACCCTTGACCGAGCGAACCCCACGAGGCCACGAGTAACCCCTATTCTAGCTCCTCAAGTGGCCCCTGACCGAGTAACTCGAGTAACCCCTAACAAACTCGGGTAACCCTCTAAAAAAAACTCGGGTAACCCCTGCCGCATGGTGTGGCCTGTTGCACCAAAAAGTTGTTGTAACCCAAAAACCCTTTATCATCACGTATTGCCAACTAGGCCTAAATTTACCGATTCAATCGGGTCCCATTTTGCAGGGGAATGATGGAATGCTACCCGGTATAGGTCACCTTTCCCAATACCAAGTGACGTTAGCTTTTTTTATATTTATTTAATTTAAGGTAAATAATAGTACTTAATAAATCAATAACAATACTTAATAAATTAATAACAGCACCTTAATTTAAAATCACAGTTTTTAATAATACAGTGATTATACTATAATTCGCTTTGATAACTTATATGATTTTTATTGGTACTAGTTATCACTACTTTACCATTTATATCTTAAACAAATTAGTGTTTATATTTAATAGCTCACCATGCTTCGCAATATAGAATGTTTTACTTAGAGAGTTTTGACCAATACCAGAACTTCGTCGATAATGGAACCTCCAGCGTTCTGAGCTTCCGGCTTTACCAAGGTAGCTAACCCCAACCCCGTCTTCTTTAGATCAGGCACAGCACAGATCTAATTTTTTCCCACCTTAGATCGTAGTCTCTACTCAAAAAATCTCTATTGTATTTGTGATGGTACTTTTAAACATAAAAATAATCATCAGTGACATAAGTTTTGAGAGGATAATGTTCCCTTTTGAAAGGAAATTTTTTTATTTAACTTGAAAAGATTACAACACTCATTTCTTACGGAATTAAAAACAAAAAGTCTAAACAGACATGACAAGAAATAGAGTTTTTCTCTACTTTAAGAGAGATGGAGAACCAATTTGTCTCTTAAGGTGAGGATTTTCTCTAGAGAATTTTCTTGTTTTCAGAAATGCTCTAGCCAACTCACTTCAAGCCTGCCTTCACTTCTTTGCCTAATGCCCTTTATATAGGGAAGGCTCACAAAGGTCACCGACACTTTCTATGGTTTACAGCAAACGATGACTCAACAAGTGAATATAGTTCACTACTTTAGTAAAGATTCTATAAAACAAATAAAACGTGCTACAACAGTAAAAGTAGAATACATTATTGCATGCTGGTGTAGGCTCGGGACTTCATCATATCTTGTAGACCACCTTTACTGTCCTTAGTGTCTTCATAATGGACATACATTTGGTTGTCTTCTTCTATACCGAGATCTATCACACATTTGGTAGCATAGGATTCATCCCATGTGACAAAGATCTCCAATAAGTGCTCTTTTCCTTCTAAGGATATATATCTCCCGGCTTCAACTTGTTCAAGATAATCATACACTGATTCACCATGTAATATTCCTTCTAAATAATTTCTTAACCATTTCGGTGCTACTATTGTGGTATTTCCCACATGTATTATGACTAGTGGTTCTTCCTTTATCGCTATGAATTGGTTAATATACTGAGCAATATAGAAAAACCCATAAGCTCTTACCTCCGTAGGGTCTTTTACTCGTCTATGTTGAATACAGATTGGATCTTTGACTTTGCTATGAACATCTTCAAACATGATCAGGAAATGCAGAGAGCTAACTTTTCCTTCAACCATTTCAATGTTTTCACTTTGCACTTGGACTTGTTCAACTCTTCCTTTGTATCTTGTTGCATCATAAAATCTCCTAAATATATACCTTTGAAATGTTGTGAGCTTCTCAATGAAAGTAGTATTATTATTAGGAAATGGTACCATGCTATGAACCATTCCATAATCCCAAGCTTTGTTGTGCTCTACCATATATGTTGCCCTCCAATCCAGAGAATGTGGATGAATTGACACAGTGCCCACTCTGGAATTGGTGTTGAACATTATTCTACATCCCCATACATCATAGACATCATACAACTTGTATAACCTTGATACAATTAAATCGTACCATAATCTAATATCGTTATCTTTTATTATATTTAGTATTATATTCTAAATATCTGGAATGAGTCGCAGAATGATAACCATTACTTCGTACATTAGGAACCTTCGAACGGCTACATAACAACTCTTAATCAAACCATCTCGATATCTCTTTTTTTATGAAACAATCTGGCCTCCATCAAGGCCCAAGTAAAGCGTGAAACCCGCTCCATTGCTTTATTTATTTGTTCAATAAGAGTTTTTCTCTCTGCCTCCATCTTTTCTAGTTGATGGGCGAGAGGTTTTTCTAATGTCTTGTGCTTCTTCGCCAGTGGCTAATTCTCTAGTCAAACTATCTTCCGAAAAATTCTTCGATCCCTGTATATGTTCAACAGTAAAAGAGAATTGGTTAATCCATAATTGCCAACGCAGGAGTCTCCCTTGCGCTTGCATATTAGACAAATTCTTTTTAACAAAACCAAGTATGCCTTTGCAATCTGTTCTTATTAAGAACTGTTTAGGGGCTAAGAAGATTAAGAACTTCTCAATTCCTCTAATGACTACAAGGATTTCCTTTTGCATTGTAGGATAATTTAACTCAGCTTTATTAAAACTTCCACTGCTATATCTACAAAGTCTTTCTCCTTCTTTGATTTTTAACACAGCACTCCACTGCTCATTACTAGCATCTGTTTCTAGGATTAAATCATCTTCACTAGTAGGTAGTGTTAGTACAGGAAGATCTTTACACACAGCTTTTAAATCTTGAACAATTTTGAAATCACTTTCCTTCCAGTTCCAAGTTATTTCTTTCTTGAGTTTTTGTTGTAATGGTTTTCTTAACAGAGCAAGATTTTCTATGAAATTAGAAGCATAAGTTAAACATCCTAGAAATCATCTAGCCGTTTTCTATCTTCAATTTTATCTGGGAATTTTTCGATCTTTTCCAGAATATGTTTTTGCAATATTATTTATCCTAATTTAAACTCTAATCCTAGAAACTCAATTTCTTGTTTAGCATAAACACATTTATCTTTTCCAAACATTATACCATGCTCAGCACATTTTTGGGTTACAGCTTTAAGATCATTCCTATGTTGTTCTAAATCTTTTGAGAATCAAACAACAATGATTAAGTTCTCTAAAAATATTATTCATTCTTCTCTAAAATACCCGTGGAGCATTTTTTAATCCAAAAGGCATTACTAACCATTCATAATGCCCTTGAGGGGCACTAAATGCAGTTAATGGTGCTTTCTTCTTCCAATTTAATTTGCCAGTAGCCATTTTTACAATCCATCTTAGAAAACCATGTGGCTCTTTGTATTCTATTAAATAACACAGTTTATTAATGTAATAGCCATCAAAGACAGTATTCTCATTTGGCTGTTTATAATTAATGACCATTCTAGATTTACCTCTTTTTTCTTCTACATGATTTCTTACCATGAATGTTGGACTATTATGAGGACTTTTGCTCTTCCTAATCAACTTTTTATTCAGCAATTCTTTTATTTGTTCATCAAATTTCAATATATCTTGGTTAGCATATGCCTTATCCTTTTCCCAATGTTCTAATGGATTTGTTGAATATAGTTTTTCACATAATTTTTCTTGTTGCTTATTTATCTGATCTATTAATGATAAATCATAGTCAGAAATTTTAAGTGCAAACTCTCGTTGTGTAGGTGTAACACTATGCTGGCTGCGTGCAAATTCTTCTAGTACATAATTAACCATAAGTAACACCCAAAAAGTGTTATATAAAGTGGTAAAAGTGTTATTATAAACAATAGGTAACACTTTAGTGGGTGATACATCCGCCCATGTTACCTAAGGTCTTATGTAACATTTTGACTAACTTATGGTAACACTTTTAAAAGTGATACAATTAGCCCTTTTACGTAACACTTTTTTATATTATTAGTATCATTTCTTAAGTGTTACTTTTTATCTTTTATGTAACACTTACTTATCTTATAGTAACATTTTTCAATCATATAGTAGCACTTTATCTAACTTTATGTATCACTTTAGCAAACTAATGTATCACCTAGTTGATTATTAGGTAACATTTTTCAATCATCAGTAACATTTTAATCCACATTATGTATTACTTTTTGCAAAATAATGTAACACCTTATTAATCAATTATTATTATTATTATTATTATTATTATTATTATTATTATTATTATTATTATTATTATTATTATTATCAACTTTTTAATTTTTTTAAATATAAAAATAGTATTATCATGTACAACAACCACGAATGTAAAATTAAATAATAGACAATAATTTCAATTGATATAATTTCATAGTTTCTTACAAAAAACATCCATAATTACACCAATTTGTTTGTTTAATCTAATAATTAAAACAAAAGGACAGTAAACTTTATTCTATATATCAGACCACCAAATTCCAAGAAAGAAAAGTCAAAACAAGTCTATGTAGTTTCCAAATAGACAGCAGTAATAACAACAGCTAGCAGTAACAGCCGCGCAGACAACAGCTAGTAGTAACAGCGCGTAAATAGTTAGCAGCTAGCAATAACAGCGCAAAGATAGCAGCAGAACAACACTGCCTAGTGGTGATAGTCCGTGTAGTTAGCAGACAACAATAGCAGCAAGCTGATAGGAGCAGGCGAGGCAGCAATATTAGCAGTAGGCAACAGTAACAAGCCTGTAGAAATAAAACCAACAATCGTCAATAATCTAGCTTTATTGAAATAAAAGAAAAACATGAATGCTAATCTATCTCAAATGAAAAAAGTGGTTCATAGCACGTTATATCTCATCTAAAACAATCCAGGTCCACTACTCCTACATTATTGAAAGTTAGTTAAAAAAAAAAAAAAAAAAAAAAAAAAAAAAAAAAAGCAAACATAGGAGTAATGATCCATGAATGGCACATTGTAAATTCTCTCTTTCCTTTTATTACTTCAGTTTCTTAAAGGAACGACCAAGATTTATTGTCTTACTGAGGTCTTGAAGAACTTTATATAGATAGTTGTGGATAGAATTAGCAATTCTTGGTATTAGCTGCCATCACACAAGGGGGGCTAGGTACTGCAAAGTGTATCATGTAGTTTAGTGAGAGCCTAAAATATGGTTATTTTGTGATATATTCAGCATAAATACAGTAGCTTATGGTTCAATTGTATTCAAATGAGTGTATAAATTTCAATAAAAATGCAATAGCTTAACTTGAGAATTAAAAAAAAAAAAAAAGATACACTACAAAACTTCCTACTTGCAGAATGAGTGAACTTTCACACTTATAATATAAATATAAATACAAGCTATATACTACTAAGTGCTAAGTGATTATTGAGGATGTACTACATTACCACTCAACAATGAGAAAGAGGCAAAGAGAGGATGACTAGGATGTTAAGCAACTTAAGGCAGCTTAGGGTCCAGCAATGACTTGACTTGCTGTCTTCTTGATGCTGCTATTTTTTTTTTTTGACAAATTCTTGATACTGCTAATTAATTATTGATCAGAATAAAAAAAAAAAGAAACACATAATTAGAATTTAGAAAGAATAAATTAAAAAAGATATAATTAAAATTCAGGCTTCAAAAATCATTTATATATCAGAAATTAAAGGGGAAAACTGACAAAATTGAAGGAGTTGGAGGTGAGCAGCCGTGAGCTGTTGAGGAACTCCTTGTTTGATTAAAAAGAACTGATAATGAGACTAATAAAGCAGGTTTATATCTACCTCAAATGTGGACGTCTTTGCTCCAACCATTGTTATGTACTTATGTCTGCCATTGATTAGTTTTTTTTTTTTGAAAAAATGTAGAAAATTCCACTTATAAGATGTTGGTGGATTTCTACTCAAAATACGAGCATCTCTACTTCGATCACTAGGACCATTGCTATGGCCGCCACCAGCGAAACAATAAAAACCCAAAAAGTTTCGCCTTTGAGAAGAAATAAACGTATAAGATAAACAAATTACCACAATTTGGATTTTGGAGTTAATTAACTCAAACAAATGCCTATTTACAACAAATAATTTCATAAAAATCATCATATACCCAAGAACAGAACAAAAATTCACAAAATTGTATTAAAAAGAAGAAAAATCGAAGAAAAAGGGTGAAATTCAAGTTATGCGGAAATCAGAATGAATAACAAAACTCTAATCAATAAATGTTACCCCTTGCAATGAATAGGCAGCAAAAATAAACCCTAGATCGAAATTATTGACAATGCAAAATCAAAAATCAAAGAAAACTCACAACTTTCGATTGTTAAAAGTGGCGTATTTTCTGTAGTTAACACCGCTCGTTGGTCCATCTCGTCGGTGCTCTTGACTGTGACAACGGTCCTCCGACTGCTCCATCCTCTTCCTGCGTAGCTTGCTTTGCCTCACCTTAGAGGAGAGAGAAGAAGACATAAAGTAAAAATAAAAAGGAACAAAACAAAACCAAAACAGTAAAAAAAGAAAAAAAAAAAAAAAAAAAGGCGAAAATATCATTTGATATTTTGAGGAGTAAGTAACTAGGGATGATATAGAAAATTATAAATACGGCTAGTGTTACCATATTTTTCAAAAAAAAAAAAATAGTGTTGCCATAAAATGTTACCTATTTTAAAAGTGATACTTTATAATGTTACTTATGATAAAAGTGTTACCTTCAATGTTACCTTCTACAAAAATGTTACTAAAGTGTTACTTATCATTCTAATAATTTTGCATTTTAAAAAGTGTTACCAAAACGTGTTACCAAAACGTGTTACATAAACTCAATTATGTACTAGTGTTCCATAGTCTAATGAGTATAAGCCTTTGTTATTTTTTGTATAGGAACAGAATGACCATTAATAGTAAAGATTATTTGACCAATGGTTCGAGTGCATGGAGAGTATAACCTTTGAAAGTTGTTTCCTATTATCATATCATGACTGGATTGATCATTAGCCCATAAAATAGGAATAATACATTGAACTCCTCCAATTTCTATTGGTAATTCTTCAATTATTTCCGTATGCATCATGACACTATTATGAGCAATTTTAACTTGCATAGGATTTAGTATTTTTCCACAAGAATTCTGGGAATAATGATCTTTTTCCAAAACATGTAGAACAACCACTATTAATAGTCTATTAATATATGCACATAATTTATATTTATTATAATCTTTAATGCATATATCAATTGGAACATAAATGCTATTAAGATTAGTACCAGATATTTCATTACAGGCTTCCATTTGCATATTGAATTCATCTTCATATACTAGTTCACTCACAGTTTTGGTTTTATATCCAATTACCTTTCTTTTATCAATAATAGAATTATTCGGATCTTCATGCACTTCTAAATTAGAACATGAACCAATATCTATACTATGTCTTGCTAGTTTGCTTTAAGGCTTTCTTAGCTTCATATTTTTCATTTAACTTTTTTATTAAAGCCAATATTTCTTCTTCATCTTCTTCGGGTTTCTCATTGACTTGTTTTTTCATCCTTATTATAGTTGAATTTTGTCTACTTAGACTTGGTGTTCTAAGACTCATACTTCTCTGCATTTTAGGATTAGTAGTTACCCCAATATGAAGTAATCTTGAGTCATCAATTAACATCTTACTTGACCTATTTTTTACCGCAGGATTCATGAAGAATTTTTCCCAAGTTTTTCAATTTCAATCTCATTAGGATCTACTTTAATTTTATAGGTGTGATTTTCTTCTTAGGGCCTCCTCCTTGCTCATATTTCTGAGCATCTACTATTTGTTTCTTGAACGATGAATCTATAGTGTTAACTAACTTATAGACTACCTTCCATCTTAATTGTATAGGTCGAGTTCCTTTATGCATGTTTACTCCATCAGTTAATAACTTGATTGCTAGAAACTTTATAGCATATGAATCTTTTATCATAAGTAACATTATAAAGTATCACTTTTAAAATAGGTAACATTTTATGGTAACACTATTTTTTTTTTTTTTTGAAAAATATGGTAACACTAACCGTATTTATAATTTTCTATATCATCCCTAGTTACTTACTCCTCAAAATATCAAATGATATTTTCGCCCTGTTTTTTTTTCTTTTTTCACTGTTTTGGTTTTGTTTTGGATAACATTGTTTACATTAATGTTTTCATTAATAATATCTTCTCCAACATCATTATTATCCATTACTCTTTTAACTGGTTTATTTTCAATCTTTTGCTTAACCACTTCTATAAGTAGAAAGTCTAGATCATCTAGTTTCATTAATCCCATTTGTTGAAATCTTCTCTAAAGTAGCATAGTTATTTTCCTCTACTACATTATCATCAACAATCCCTTTTTCAGAAATTATTTTCATGATATCATTTAGCTTATCAGGTTCTTCTTCTTTATCAAACAAGATTTGCAATTCTTCAATTGGTTTCTCCCGAAGATGATGGCTCGTCTTTAGTTTCTTCGTTATTTTCTTGATTACTAGTAGGTCTTTTAGGGAGTTATACAATAAACTTCTTATTTTTATCTAGATTTTGAAAAGGATATTTATATTTATAAGGAACAATTTTTTCCTTACTAGATGATACTTCTTTTTTTTGAAAAGTAAGATACATTGAGGAGCTTAGGTACGTCTTCTCACAAGACTGTGACCTAAACTATCAAGGAGTAAAAAATAAGAAAATTTACTATCTAAAAATGGATCTATATCTTGATGAGTCGGAGTAGAGTAGCCGAGAGAGGCAACATAGTCTGATGCCCGATTGCCTTCCCGATAGATGTGTCTTGCCTGAAAATTCGTAAAAGAATCCAAAATAGCCTTGGCATCCGCCATAAGAAGCTGAAGTTTCCATGGACAGCTGGAATGACCCTGCAAAATATTAATAACAGTAAGATTATTGCCTTTAATAAAAATATCAGAAATATTAAATTCCCCAGCAAGAAGGAGGCCATTTTGAAGGGCAATAGCTTCGGCAAGGAAGGCTGAACAAGAACCTAAATTATAAGTTCGACTGATGATATGATTCCCCAGGTGATCCTGAATGACCACACCTGCAGTAGCAAAATTCTGATAGGAAGAACCATCAAAATTAAGTTTACAAAAGCCGAAAGGAGGTGGAGACCATGAGACAATAGGTGGAGGGGACGGAGGAGGAGGCAATGGAGGTGACACAGTCAGCAAGTGAATTGTGTCAAGAAGGGAACGAGATTCCCATTCCTTAAACATAAGGAAAGCCCGTATAAAAACACTATGAATAGTAGCAGAAGAGTTCTTAAAAATAACTGCATTATGATGTTTCCAAATAATCCAAAACAAGATAGTTATCTTAGGAAGGAGTTTAGGCATAATGAACTTAAGGAAAACCTGGATTTTAGGTGGAATATCTAATTTCCAAATCCAATGAAATTCCCATTTAGAGATAGGAATTGAAGGAGTTATGTCTTCGTCATGTGCAATTACTAGATATATAAATGGATCAAATTATGGAGATAATTAAGTTCGTACTTTTGGGTCGTCGTTTTGCCATAGCTAGAGGTACTAACGATCTTTGGACTAGTAAAATAGCCCAAAGCCCAATTGGACGGATCCTATAAGGTCACACAAAGGGGCTAGATCGAGCATTAGAGGACGAGGCCCATCATGGGCCTCATCACTCTAGGTGGCCGGCCATGTAGGGGAATTAAGAGGTTTTTGGGCTTCGTGCCCTAGTCTAATTATAATGAGATTATAAATTGTAGGCATCGCTCGAAGTGCGCCTACGTAAAAAGCATGTGTGAATATGCTCGGCACTCTTAGGAAGTGGGAATTGACGTATACGATTAGGGACAACGATTAGGGACAAGGAAAGTAGGGAGTCGCCAACAAGTTTTTAAGGAACTTGTAAACCGTTCACGGATCATAAAAGGCAACCACGATAAAGGGACAACGATAGGCAACAACGATTGACCCGTGAAGGTTACACCCCATTCATAATCCATGAGATTACTAACTCCATATGGTTCGGAACCACGAAAGGAGGATCGGGGATGATGGTACGAAGTGAGTCATGGAGTCACATTCGCCCGTATTAGCCTCTACTCGATTCTTATAGTGAAAAGCATTCCTGCGATCTCAAAGGCATACAAACAAAATATTCAATTTGCTCCAAACTATTATTATTCTAAATTGGTTGAATATTAATGCAACATATAATTCTAAAATATTAGTGATCACTTTAATTAATAACAAGATTAAAAAGGAACCTAAATCGGTTGTCCAAATTATCTTATTAGGCGTGGTTTTCAATTACATATTCCCTTTAAACATGCAATATGGTGATCATAACAATAATAGAATAAACATTAATATTGGAAGCAATTTAGCAATAATTCCAACAATATAAAATCGTTAGAAAAGTAATAGAAATAAGAAGAACATAATTCTTACTTTGATTCTGTTTGTTTGCAACTACAAAATAATAAACGAGTTATTAACTTCAAGGAAATAATAATAAAAACAACAATTAAATTAAATTAAATAAAGTAGAGTTGATTTGGGGCCAAACCCTCAAACAGTTCTACCTTTCACGCCTTGGCTTAAGGACAAAATCACGAGTAAAGTATGGACTCCTTTGAGTACTTGAAGAAGGAATTTTGAAATAAGAAGGGTAGGCTAGTGTTTAGGCTAAAGCATAAGAGAGAAAAATAAACTAGAGAATTAATTGATGCCCCGTACATCAGAAATGAGGGGGTATTTATAGAGAAAATGTGCTGAGTGAGCACACGGAACCCTAAAATGATAAAAACCCTAAAAACGTATCCCGCGACACGGCAATCTGTACCGTGACACGGGAAGTCCCACCGTCAGACGGGAAACATTCCCGTGACACGGTGCATTTTTAATGTGACGCGGGAAATTTTCAGTAAACGGGGAAGAAAACGCGTTAAGGGTTTACGCGGAAAAGACACGGAAATTCCCGTGTCACGGCAGATTTCCCGTGTCACGGGAAATCCCACCGTCATACGGGAAAGATTCCCGTGACACGGTGGGTAACTGCCGTGGCGCGGGAATTCCCAGCCTGCTTTTCCGTCTAAATACATTTTAAACCCTAATTTCGTTCAGCATTTTAAGTGCCGATTGATAATTTCGGGCCATTTTCTGATTTATTATTATTTGGGCTAAAATTAGAAAATAATTAATTAAAATAAATAAAAGGTTTGGGCCAAAAATAAATAATAAATTTGGGCTGAAATTAAAACTATGCTTTTACCAAACATCAAGACTAGTCCGTGGACTGTTCAAAAATATGAATTGAATTTAATCAAATACGATTTTTTAAGCACTCTCGGGATTAAATACTGAACCCGACCAATAGTGGCGGTGAAAGGTTGTTCATCATCGGGTTTGGTTTTGGAGAGACATTTTTAGGTGTCTACATAAATAGACTAGGTGCCTAGGTTTGCATGTACAGAAGGAATTAACTGATCAATGTGATCAAACCCTAATTAGCAAACACGGAACCCAACCCCTCTCAAAGTCCTCTCTCTCTCACGGCTCTCTCCTCCTCCTCCTCACGCCGGTGGTGGTTCGTGGTGGTGGTGGTGGTTCGTGCGGTGGTCGGTTGTCCATAAAGGTGGTGATCGCGGTTTTCCTAAATCATTCGACCAATCTAGTATTGGTGGACGGCTCGTTCGAATCTCGTGGACTAAGTAGAGGAGCAATGCTTGGGGCTCTATTCTCTCCCTGATTTGCCTGTCGAATAGCTTCGTGGAATTCACGCGTCAAAGGTATGATTATGTGTCTTGTGTGTTATGCATGTGATTCTTGGGATTGGTACTTGATTGAATATGATTCATGTTTTTCCGCTGCGTAGTACCTATAAACTCCTACAGGAAGAACATGAGAATGGGCAAGCCAAGTAGCAAATTTGACAGTGAACTGACCATCTTTAGAGAGATCCCAACAAGGTTCATCTAGAACATTATAGGAGGGAAGGGGAATTCCTCTGATAGTTTGAACTATATTATTGGGAAGAATAGTAAGCAGAAGAGGGACATCCCAAGTATTATCATTAGTGATGAACATATCAACTATCATATCAATATTCGCAGTTTCATCAGGGTCCAGACCGAGAAGGGCAATAATATTGGTGTGAGCACACCAAATATCAACCAAAAATAGGATAGAAGAACCATTCCCCACCTTCCACCGAAGTCCTCTAATTAAGAGAGGGCAGATTTGGAGAATCTTTTTCCAAATCCAAGAGTCTCTAGGCTGAGTACGGTAGGTAAGGAAGTGAGCTTTACGTAAATATTTAGCAGTGACAGACTGGACCCATAAGTTAGACGGGTCAAACATAATCTTCCAACCAAGTTTAGCCAAGAATGTAGAGTTAATAGCATTTGATTTACGAAGACCAAGACCCCCTTAGGATTTAGGTTGACAAATTGTATCCCAAGCAACCATAGGTAAGCCTGCCTTTGCTGGGGACTGCTTCTAAAAGAAACTTCTACTTAAACTATCAAGAGACAAAGTAATTGAAACAGGTAAACGAGTAGTGGTCATAGCATACGAAGGTAGATTGATGTCTTACCTCGTCTGTTAAAACAAGTTGTACTTGTTTAACTTGTTCTTTTAAATTAAAATCACTTACTTTTTTTTTTATTTATTAATATCGGTTGTGGTTATTGATATTTTGTTTTCAATATTAATACAACGAGCATGTATGTTATCAACCTCTGATCTTAATTCACCAATTTGATCTACTATATAATTAAGGACTGGACCAAAATTACTAGTATTTTTAGGAATATGATAATAATGTTTAAAATCAGGTTTCTTACACTCAATAGAAGGAATAGTATACTCTACCTTTACTTAATTATTAACAACTTAGTTTAACTTTTAATTGTATGATTCTGGTACCAATTCTTGTACCTTAACAGTTTCTAATTTATAATAACAGTATTGTCTTCTGAATAATCGATTTTACTTATGCAATAACAGTATGCAAATATAACACTTTATTTCTAATACAAACCTTTAGCCTTTTAATATATAAGTGATACTAAAAAGAGCAAAATGACACCTTGAAAACAATATTGAAGAAACATGTAACATTATTAATTTTATTATAATAAGCTCAAACTTAAAATAACAATATTAAAATAGCAAATAAAGTTTTTCTAACACTAAATGATTTTATTTATTTATTTTTTTCGGCTCTATACCTGGTAGTGGGATATACTTAAGCCTTGTTCTTTTGAGCTTATGGGCAGAGCAGGTTAAATTTCAGCTCAGCAGAGCGGAGCCGAGCCGAACCGAGCCGAGCAGAGAAGATTTCAACATTATTATTAATACTATTATTAATGTTATTATTATTAATGTTGTTTTTGTTGTTGTTGTTATTATTATTATTATTATTATTATTATTATTATTATTATTATTATTATTATTATTATTATTATTATTATTATTATTATTACTACTACTACTACTACTACTACTATTACTATTACTATTATTATTATTATTATTATTATTATTATTATTATTTTTTTTTTTTTTTTTTGAAAGCAAATTATTATTATGATTATTATTATTATTACTACTACTACTATTATTATTATATACGATTTAGGTGAGTGAAAACATAAGTATATGTGTACCATATTTAACATATGTTTATAGTAGAAAGATAAAAGACAACATTTTACTTATATTTATTTCACAAAAATTTTAAAATAAAATGATTTAATGAGTATTAATGATTTTACTTATAAATTTGTCTTAATCTTATATTTTTAACCCTAATAATAATAATAATATACAGAGTACTACTTGAAAACAACTTTTTTTTTTTAATTCTTAAAATGTATGGGAAAATTTGAAAAATAATTCAACTCAATGAACTAACAATCAACACCCACATAAAATGTTTCTACACATTGTGATTCTAATATCAAATGTTTATAAAAGAAATTGTTATAATTATTTATTTTTTTTGAAAGAATTGTTATAATTATTAGAAATTATTAATTAATAATATTATTAAATATTAATTCTTAATAGTTTGAATTATTAAATATTATTATTAATAATTATGATTAATGAATATTAATTATTATTAAAATTATTTTTAAATATTAATAATTATTCAAAATAATAAATTATTATCATCAATACAATATTAAGTATTATTATTGTTGTTACTATTACTTATTATTTAAAAATTAAGCAGAGCAGATTTGTTTTGAGCCTTACTTCATTTTAAATACCCCAACACACACTATAGTAAGTCCAAACTCTAGTAACTTTACCTTCTTAACCTCCATGAGCATTTCCTTCCCCATCCCCCAAAAGGGGAAATTAAAAAAAAAATCTCAGAGCGGCGCACGTTAGCAAACCATCCCCAAAATTAACTCCCCCTCAATTTCCCTTTCTCTAATTGTTTTCACTTTCTCTCTCTTCCCCTCCTCTCTTCTCTTCTGTGTTGTTGTTTAGGGTTATCTGCAACCGCAGTCACTCCCTTTTCTCTCTCCTCCCCTTTTCTTCAATTTCAATTTCACTTTCAATTTTCAAATTCGATTTTGAATTTCCCAATTCAATTTCCCCAAATTTCCTTTCCAATTTTTCTAGGGCTTTTACAACTTTCAATGCCTCGGAATTTCCCGACTTCATCGGCTTCTGGTGTTTCTAGCGACTGTGTTCCTGCTACTCGCTTCTTCGCCAAAGCAGCGAGTGGCCGCATCACTTTTCGAATTATTCTTCGATTTTTTCTTTTCTTCCCTAATTTGATTTTTAATTTGGCATGACATAGAGAGTTTTCTTGCTTCTATACCCCTTTTTTCCTTTTTCTTTTTTGTCAATTGAGAGTGGGGTTTTGAATTTTTGAAATAAATTTTGGGTTTTTGATCGGGGAGAGTTGGTTTTTCTATGGCGCCGAGTCGAAGGAAGGGCGCTAGTAAGGCTGCTGCTGCTGCCGCGGCTCGCCGGCAGTGGAATGTCGGCGATCTTGTTCTTGCTAAGGTCAAAGGTTTTCCGGCTTGGCCGGCTACGGTATGTTTTTCTGCTTTGATCTTCTATTGGGGTTTATGGGTAGTTATAAATCATGGTAATTAGTGGTTTTGCTTCGAATTTTGAATTTTTAATTTCTGGGTTTGATGTTATTTTCTGTGAAATTCAGGGATTTTAGCTTATTAGTTTAATTATTGGATCTTGTGGGTGATTTAAGTTTATGTGGGTTGTTGTTGCTTCTTAATTTTTTGATTGTATGTTCCAGTTTAGGTGCAGAGAAGTTTGCTTTACCCTCTGATTTCTTGTGTATTATTGTGCAATGATGTTGGTTGTGGTTTAAGTGAAATCATACACTTATATGGAACTCGTAGGGTTTCGGTTTCTTGTCAGATCATGATGGTTGATCAATGGAGGTTCATTTTTACTTGTAGAAGTAATCAAAAGGGGAAACTTTCTTCATTAGCGAACATATAGGATTTCAATTAATAAAAATAGTTTAAGGTGTACGAGGAAGCAAGGTTTTTATTCTTTTTTTGCTTAATTTGATGTTTCACTCGGTCTCTTTGCTGTTTTGAAATGTTTTGATGTGATCCTTTAGATTTGTAGAGAGTGTTGGTTCATGGATGTTATTGCTTATGCCTTTATCTACACAATTTCAATTGAAATTAGACTTTTGTTGAGAGAGAAGCATCCTGGTTAGTACCTGTGAATAGGCTATCCACCAATATCGTTTCATGGCTTAAGTATTTCTTGGGTATGACACTTTTTTTGGTTGGATTCAATAGTTGGTATGCAAATCTTGTATTCCAAAATTTATCTTGTTGGCTACCATCCCATAAGAGTTTAGGTTTGTAAATAATTCTTTTCACAAATATAGAAAGTTTAAAACCTGATCATTTAACATGTGTAAGATTTCCTTCATTTATTCGCTAGGTTTTAGGTGCTGCATTGTTATTTTTAAACGGAATAATTTGGGGGCGATGTGATGGATTGATTAAAGTGAAACAAAAATGTGAATTTAGTTGTTTTGTTGATCATGGCTATTGAATGTATTGATAGATGTGTATATACTACCAAATACATGTAAATATGTAATGCTGTTTCTATAGAGATGTTATGTTGGATATACTTGTCATGGATACTTGTATTTAGGTTATATATTACCACTGTTTACCACTGTTTACACGTAATATTTTTCTATAGTGATTTCATGATGGAAGCAACTATTCACAATAAATAGGATTATTTTGTTGATTTGTTATATTTGTGTGATATGTAACAATCATATTACCATAAATGAGGATGTTTTGGTGGTTGTATCAAATCTGAAGAGAAATGTTGACTTTGTTAGGGTTGTGGAGGTTATATTTTGTTCTATATGGAAAGAAAGCATAATTTATAACACGTGAGGGCATTGGGAGATGTTTATTGCCCAAAGGTACATGAGGAAAGC
Organism: Chenopodium album; assembly: GCF_948465745.1. NCBI lineage: Eukaryota > Viridiplantae > Streptophyta > Magnoliopsida > Caryophyllales > Amaranthaceae > Chenopodium > Chenopodium album. Next base: position 59,285,439 of record NC_137836.1, on the reverse strand, counting down.
TTGGAAGCTTAAAAAGACTATTTCCTTTTAATGTTGAATTATGGAATTAATGCTTGCATAGTGTTAAAATTTTGAGCTTTGGCATGCTGTACTCATTATTTTCATAATAAATCCCCTTTTGCCTCATTTTTCTTGTTTATTTAAGCTGCCTTGGGCTGTATAATTCTGGTAGTGTGACCTATTGATCACTAACACTTGAATTTTACCTTTTGGTGCTAGGTAAGTGAGCCAGAGAAATGGGGTTATTCTCGTGATTGGAAGAAAGTACTTGTTTATTTCTTTGGAACAAAGCAAATGTGAGTATTTGTTTGATGTTTAAATGTTTGGGATGTGAATTTGAATTTGTTAGACTAAAATGCTTTGGTGTATTTTATTATTGACACTTAGTATCTTGAATGTATTTTTTATGATTTTTTTTTTGACTTTTCACTTGTCTATTGAAGAAATCTCCACCATGATTGGGGCTTGTTTGTTTGGTTGTTAGTTGATGCACAATAGGCTTTAATCATGGGTTTTTGAGTCATCAATATCATGCAATTTACACTTTAGGTGATATGTTTAGGTGTTTGTGTGAGTTATGTATTTATATTAAATGAAATAGCTTTAACCAAGTAGAAAGAGTTAAGCTCTTTTTTTTTTTTTTTTAAATTTTTTTTAAGCAAGGATTAGAAAGAAGAATCACAATTGCTTATAGAGAAAGCACATTTAAAGCTAGAGGCTAATAATTTGGACATCATATAAAGGTTCTTATAATTCGAAGCAAGCCTTAAAGGGAGGCATTTGTATTTTATTATTTTTGTAAAATTTTTAAAAAAACAATTCGTAATGAGCCTTTAATTCTTAGGATCATATTAAAAAATAATATAATAAATTAAAATAAAGGACTAAACATAAATAGTCACTTCCTGACCATGGTAGTGCATGTTGTGTGCTAAGATTTATATAGCATGTGTTATAGCTTGTTTGATAGATGTTAAAACTTTTACTTTTGGCACCATTTTCCATACTAAAATGCTGAATTTTTGTTGTTTACACACCTTTATGTGTAAATGGCCTTCTTTAACAATTCAATTCAACTTGGATAGTCTTGTTTAAGCTCTAAAATCTCATGAAAGTCTTCAAACTAAATCTTGACATATTTAACTTGCCTAATTTAAATTAGGTCAACTAAGATATCTTTTTAAGATTTTTAAATTTTTTTTTTTTTTGTTGTATCTACTTTCAATATTTTGGTTAGACACACTAATATCTTTAATTGTGTGTTAGTAAAAATTATAAATGTTTAATATTTGGACAATATACATTTAAAACAAACCCAACATCTTACATGGTAACATTTTCTTTCAATACTAGCAAAATAAAATTGGTCAAAATGGTGTGTGAATAATGCAAAAAATCAAAATTATTCAATCAAAGTCTTAATCCCATAAGTGGGGTTAGCTACAAGAACCAAAAGTTAGTATTTTTGTAGTCATCAACAAAAATCTTTCTCCTCCATCCCTTATTTTCAAATACCTCTTCCTCATGCAAATCCAAATACTTTCTATCCTTCCTAACTCCTTCTAACCAAGTAATTTCCGGTCTCCCTCTCCCTTGTTTAACCCTTCCATAGTTCTACTCTTCGTACCGATGCACCCTTGGGTCTCCGTCTTATATGCCCAAACCAACGCAGGTGATTTCCCCTTAATTTGTCAGTAATGCCTTGCCACACCCACTTTCTGGTGAATAACCTCATTCCTGATTCTATCTTTTTTCTCTTACTGTGTTCCCGCACATCCAACTTAACACCAACTTGACACGCGCATTTCCGTAACCTTCATCTTTTTAATGTGCTCCTTCTTAGAAGCCCAACATTTTGTAACATTGAGCAACACTAGAATTTCCCCTTAAACTACAAGAGAATGCTTCAGTCACATAACACACAAACACTTCTGCGGCCGTTCTCCATTTAGGCTACCCCGACTTAATCTTGTAGGTCATGTCGTGATCAATGTCACCATTTTTCCTGTATGACTGACCTAAGATACTTAAAACCTTTCACTCATGGTCAAGTTCTTTCCATCCAAACTCACCACATCATCGCTTGTTAAGTTTGTTGTGTGTAATTTAGGATAAAGTGAGTATGTTTTACAATGCTTACATGTCACTGTCATTAGAATTTTTAGAGCCAAGCTCTTATCTTAACAAATTTTTGTAATTAAGTCCAATCTATTTGGTATAATTGCACGTGTAGAACATGTTATTCGAATTGTCGTCGTTTCATCAACATTCTTGTATGCAGATACAAAGTTAGTGGGTTACTCCTATCTTTCATGGGGTATGAAAGTTGATATGTTTTGCAAAATGTCTTAGTGACTTATGAACATCCAATCTTAGTTCTAAAAAGGCGCATGGCGCAGGAGATTTAACCAATTCAGATGCAAGCACCTATAGAAGGCGTGCACCTCATCCAAGGCGCATAACTGAACGCCTTAGTCGCTTTATGTTAAATAGCGCGAAAAATTGATATTTGGATCTAAAAATCTTATAAAGACCATTTTTTTAGTTTTTAAATTAAATCTTATCCAGTGTTAAAAGTATAATTCAAGCAATAGCCCCATGTTAATTTAATGAAAATACTTCAATTTAAACCCCAATTAAAAAATCCTAAATATTAGAAAACCCTAATTTACTGGATGCTGAACAATTGGAGAAATAAATGGGTGTTGCTGAGAGGATAGAACAATCCTCAACACTAGATTAAAGAGGTTTTGTTTATGTTTTTTTTTTCCTTTACGGATGAAGGCCAACTTCCCCATTTGATTTTAGTAACCGCGCGACTACCACCCCTCTTTTCTTAGCACCTCAAATATGAACTGGGACTTTATAAGTTGCTTTTGTTTTGATGCCAAGGATGCTCCAAAGTAGTGGCGTATCCAGGATTCTTATACACGGTATGCACTATAAGTCAATAACACACAATAAAAATTGATATATACGCATCGGTTGATGAGCCATATTTTCTTTCTCAATTATTTATTATTTTTTTTTTGAAAAATAATTATTTATCAATTAATTTACGACTAAGATTTAAGATTGTTTTGTATGAAGTATATATTTTTGACATGATCTTGCAAAAAAAGATTTAAGATTAAATCACTATAATTACATTATTTTTTTACTTGATTGATATAAAAAAATAAAAAATTTCAATCTTAATAAAGGTTTTAAGAATTTACAAGTATTAGTATATCTAAAAAACATATAAAGAAAACAACAACGAGTACTATTATGATTTATAATCCATTAATAATTTAATATGAGATGCTCCAATAGCCCATTAGGTGCTAAGTGCCACAATGATACAAAATTGATAATGTTAGTAAATATAGCAATTGCGCAAGTTAAACATGGCACTTTGCTTAATCTAAATTGTGAATTACCTGCCTTGTTGAATTAATGAACTTTGCGATTTAAATTAATTCTCTATCTAGGCTATGCACATGCATACCCTCAATGCATTTTGTGTATCCGCCCATGCTCCAAAGTGATTAAAGCAATTCTTGCATATATGAAAAATTCATTTTAACTTGAGTAAGTTTCATAATATTATACTACCTCCGTTGTTTTTTAGTTATTAGTTGACACGTTTTGACTTTAGCACTATTCACATACTTTTCATGTTTTGTGATTTATGTGTGAAGAAAAATGTTGTCAAGTGGGATCTTGTTAGATTCGTCACAATGTATATTTTCAAAATATAACTTTTTATAATTTTTATTTATCGATAATTAAAGATATTAACGATTGAATATGTGCATTGACAAATGTGACTAAAGAAATGTGAACTAAGAAGAAATAGAGGAAGTATATACTGTTTTACCTTTATTTTTCCAAAAAGAATATTTGTTAGCCTTGTTTGATAAGGTATTTTAGGCATGTTAGGACTCGTTCTCTTTAGCTTATTTTCAGTCAACTCAACTCCAATAAGTTCAGTTCAATTCTTAATTTCCTTCTCTCATAAAGTAATCAATTCAGTTTAGCTCAGCTCCAATAAGTTTTCATCTCAGTTCATCAGTAATCACAACAGGCCCTTAGGATGTGTTTTAATTACTTGATTTTACATATTAGAACTAATTTGTGCTTACCTAAACTTATTAGAACTTATTTAATTGTAAATTGAACTTGGTAGCCCTTAGACACCCTTAGTAAAACTTGTTTTCCCTGAATTTGAACTTATTAACTCCTATTAGAGCCTATTCTAATTTAAGCTATTGTAAATTATCAACCCTTATTTGAACATCTATTTACGATGAGTTAAATAAGTGTATCACACCATGTACTAATTCTCCATCACTCATGCTAGACATGTGTGTTTCTATTCACGTAGAGGAGCTTCTAGAATTGTGCCAGAATAAATATAAAACTTGCTCACAGGATGTAACCTCTTTACGGAGAGGCTTTAAACAGGCTACCCCCTTGTATCATATTATCAAATTATGATTAAAGTAATACAGTTTCCCATATATGGTCCAAACAAAACTTATTAGCTTTGTTGTCTAAATGAAATCTGTAATATTGTCTTCCTAACAGTATCCAATGTACACCTTTGTACCTTTGATCATATATATCTGCATATATGCATTGGTTTTAACAATTAAATGTTGTTCGTTTGAATATACTGATTAGATAAACCTAACACGATCCACTATTATTGTTTTAATCATATCCAAAATCTATGTAGTTTGACAACCACAAAACCATATTTTTAGCTAAGAAGTAAATTCATGTGATGCATATCCTTATGTGTATACTTTTTTCATCCTCTTGTAGATGCCCTTTTTCCCTCTCCTTATTAGGCATCTTGAACTTCTTCCTTTTTAAGTTGTCTCTTTACCATATTTTATAATATCTTGTTCCTGACATCCTCCCTTTATAGCCTTCTATTTAGAGATGCTATATGAGTTACGTGATTGCTGCGGAGATGGCAAATTGTCTTTATGTTAGCACCTAAGATGATTTGTAATCTGCAATCTTCTTTCTACTTGTGATGATAATCCAATTTGCGTGTTTGAAAAATTGCAAATTAAATGTTGACGTAATAGTTTTCTGGCCTTCAATTGAAATTGCTCCTTTGTTTTAGAAGATTAGTAAAAGTGAGATTAATGAAAGGATACTAAGCTGGTATATCTGATGCTGGAAGGAAAGGCTGACATTATTAATAATGCCGTGATGACATACAATTAAGAGTGATAGTGACAACAGAAATCTTTTATTCAAGCTAATTGATCTTGCATGAATTTTTCCAGAGATTTAAGGTAGTCAGGTAGGAATATAGATGCTCAAAGCAAGGAGCTTAATTTAAGCATGTATGTGGCTGGAGAGGTGGGCGTTGATAATTTAGGGTTCGTTTGGCATTGTTGTGGTTTTCTGTTTTTTGGTTTTTTGTTCTCTAAAAGTATATGATATGAGTCCCATAATGAATCAAAAATTATATAAACTTATTAAAATTATGATAATTATGAAAACTGACAATAGAAAAGTGGAAACTCCTTTTTCTTGTTTCCTGTTGTTGGTTTTCAAAAAAACAGGAAACTGAAAACTAAAACTGATGCCAAACAAGCCCTTTGTTATTTATCATTATTTTTTTTTCCAGTTTTGATTTTATTCAGAACAAAGATGGTTTTTATTTTAAATATTGAAGCTTTGTTTTTTCTTAAAATCTTTTCACAAGAGTATCAAGGATGTTGATCAAATGATCTCATTATTAAAATTGTTGGAAATGCACTAAAACCCTTTTTGAAATATTTTGTACAATTATAGCATTATTTGGTGATTACAAGCTACTCTTGAAAGCCTTCTTTACTCTCTTTTGTCTATTTCTTTGTTTAATTTATCATTATTTTTTTTTCCAGTTTTGATTTTATTCAGAACAAAGATGGTTTTTATTTTAAATATTGAAGCTTTGTTTTTTCTTAAAATCTTTTCACAAGAGTATCAAGGATGTTGATCAAATGATCTCATTATTAAAATTGTTGGAAATGCACTAAAACCCTTTTTGAAATATTTTGTACAATTATAGCATTATTTGGTGATTACAAGCTACTCTTGAGAGCCTTCTTTACTCTCTTTTGTCTATTTCTTTGTTTATTTTACAATAGGCGGTATACATCCTCCAAGCTAGTTATTCCTTTTTGGAATATCCCAAAATCTGACATACTATATCTAAATTTATCTTTCATTTATTTATATTCTATATACTCTATAGTTTTGAGTATTACGATGTTACATGTTGAGCTGTGGGAAAAATTGTTGATGTGAGCGGATAACTAATTCTTTTTTCTGAACCTTTCTACTCTAAGGCTAATAATAAATTAATTTGATTTGGGTATTTTTTTGTAAGCGTCAAATCTATGCATACATTTTGGGAATGCTGGATAGCTTTAGTTTAAAAAAGAAAGAATACCAAACACAAACGAGAGTATGGAAGCTTGTAGAAGTGATAAATTTTTTGGGAAACAAATATGTGTGTTTTTGTAAGTGTTGTTTCCAGCCTTTTGTATATTATGACAAGTTTTGGTCCACTTTAAAACAGAACGGGTATGCAGAGCGCAATTTACTGCCTAATTATGTTACATTAGTCTGTTTTACCATACCAGTACACGTGTTCTCACTATGCAGTTCATGGGGAGGGGAGGGGGACACTTGTTAGGTAACACTGGTCTTGACATGAGGGCAAGTTGTATGCTCTTTGTATTGACCTTGTTTTGGTGAGTTCATATTTGAACAGCTGCGTTTAATTTAGTTTGATTGTGTATAGAATGCATTTTAGAATTGTAATTGTGGTGATCTTCTTCCTTAAATGCAGAGCCTTCTGCAACCCTGCTGATGTGGAAGAATTCACAGAAGAGAAGAAAGAATTTCTTCTGGGAAAGCGCCAAGGAAGAGGTGCTGATTTTGTTCGAGCTGTGCAGGAGATTGTTGATTGTTATGAGAAGTTAAAGGAAAATAATCAGAATGATCGGCTGAGGTCTGGCGGTGCTTCTGCTGAAAATGCTGTAACTGATGATCTTAATGCATCTAATGCAAGAGTTCCTGATGCAACACATAATTCCACTGTGAAATCACCTAATTCTTGTAGACCAAAAGATGAACCAGGTACTGCTTTGGAAGATGTTGGAGCGCTTACAGAAGTAGAATCAACGCAGCAAACTGTGGCATCAGAAGAACAGGATAATAATGCTGCTGGACCCAGCTTTTCCATGCCTAATACTTATACTTTGAGAAAAAAGTCTAGAAGCAGTCAGCCTCAACGGTCTGCTAACAAAAAGAAAGTGTCTGTTCAAAGGTCCAGAAGTTCCCTGAGATTTCATTCGCGTGGTCTACAGAATGGTGATTTGAAATGTTGTGATAGTAATCTTTTGGATGATATTGGTTTAAATGGATTTTTAGATGGTCCATTGAGAAGAGCCAAGAGGAGTAAAAGATCACCTGATCTGAATGTTCCCAGTGTTGAGGATTCACCCATCTGTAATTCCAATGGAACCGTTGAAGATAATGGATCTGAAATTGCTATGGCTGACTCTGAGAACCTTAGTAATAATGATGGTAGTGCCATTGAATCTGACCATAAACGTGAACAATTAGATTTTTTCAGTGAAGGTTTTGAAAGAGGTCTTGAATTGAGCAGAAGGCTTGATTTTCATGCAAAGACTGTTGTTGTGAGAAAAAAAAGGAACTCAGGAAGAAAACGAATTCAAAATGATGTTCTAGAATCTACTTCAAGATCTGATCATGAAGTTAGTAATGAGTTACGGGTCCTAAAAGATAATATGGCGTTGCCATCCTTGTGTGGAAAATTGATTGAAAATCATCACAAGGATGAAAGTGATGAACACTTACCCCTAGTAAAGCGCGCTAGAGTTCGAATGGGAAAAATGCTAGCTGAAGAGCATCAGCAGCTTGATTTTCTTGTGAAGGCTGAAGAAAAATCCTTAGGGTCTGTTCCAGTTAGTGCTTGTAAGGTAGCAAGCACTTCCTTGAGCTGTGATGATAGCCATCCGCCTACAAGTACTTCCTTGAACTGTGATGATATCCATCTGCCTAAAAGTACTTCCATGGATTATGATGATATCAGTCCACCTAAGGATTTGTTAACTGTGAATGAACTAATTGTGTCGTCGCCTGTGGATAATGTTCTAAAGGTTGCAGAGGATAAGTCACAGACTCAAAAGGAAATTGACTCCTGTGTTGTAAATGAGCCGGTAGCATTTTCACCGGTGAATAATTGTATCCACATTCCTGAAGATAAGCCTCAGCTTTTGAAGACTAAGACAAATCTCCCGTTTGGCTGTGTCTTTGATGGTGAAGCTGCCTTACCTCCATCTAAGCGCCTTCATCGAGCCTTAGAAGCCATGTCAGCTAATGCTGCTGAAGAGAGTCAAACACCAGTTGAAACCGAAGTGTCTCATTTCCCTCTTGCTGAGATTAACTCTGATATGCATGAGAGTGACGAAGCAGGCAATGACCTGGAATCACATCACGATTCCTTGAACTGTAATAATACTTTCCATGATGATTGTGCTGGACCTTCTAACATTTCTGATCCAACCAGTTATGAAGTAATAACCACGTCATTTCAAGACGTGTCTATGTTGGATTCACCTCACAGGATTTCGGACTCTGAAAAGACTGAATCCAAAGATAATTCTAAGGAAGTGACTGTTTGTTTAGAAAATAAAGATCCCAGTGGGACAGAGATCACTATTGTGTCTGACGATATCCTCCCAGAGGCTTCACAAGCCTTTTTAAGCAGTGTTCCTGAGTCAGGGCTGTCAGAATCACTGTCTACTGTACTAACTCAGCCTCACTTGGAGGTCTTAAGTAAGGTAGGGGAAGAAGAAATGGATGAATGTGGGACAGAATGTAACAAGCCTGAGAATAAGCTGCAATCTGGAAAGGAAGTAAACTCTGAATTAGGGGAAGATAAAGATACAAATGTTGGATGCAGTAATGGTACTACTGTAGGTCTCTGTAATGGAAAGGCTGAAAATTTTGCAACAAATGAAAATTTGAAGGTTGTAATGACCAAAATGACTGAAGCTGTTAGTTTGTAAGTAATTTTGCTGATCACTTTTTCCTCATTTGTTGCTCATTTTATTTTCTTTAAGTTTTGCATCTCTGGGGCTGGTTTATCTCATTAATTGTATGCTACTTTGGCTTGTAATCTCAGATGTGAAACTCTGAACGAAGTTGAAAGTACAACAGATGTAAGAATGGATGCCTCTTCATCACCGCCATTGAATGCTTCACAACAAATATGTCATGATGCAGTATCTGGTGGCCGGTCAAATGATTTAAATGATGATAGTAAAACTACAATTACCCTTCCCGCTGAAGTAGAAAAGCAGAAGCATGTTTCTCATTTAAACAACCTTATAGCTGCCTCAGATAACAGTTATCATTCTCTGCGTAGGGAGGGTGAAGCCATTGATGCCAAGTTACCTCTTGCCAGGCTAGCTGCAGATGCTTCTGAAAGTAAAGTTTTAGATGCTGATATGTGTCTTCAGGTTAAGTCAGGGGAAAGAACTAATCTAGCAGAAGTAAAAGCTACTCTTGCTTCGCTTGAATTTTCACTTGGGATTTTGACTAGAACTAAAGAGAGCATAGGCAAGGCAACTCGAATCGCAGTTGATTGTGTAAAATTTGGCAGTGCTGTTGAGGTATGATCAACTCTCAAATATTTTATTTTAATGATCTTTGTGAACTTGTTAGCTGCATATGGTTGAAGTTTTCTTGCTATTTCTTTTCTTATTTATTTCTGTATGGGGGTTTACATGTATATAGTTGTCTAGAAAATATTTTTTAATTTTCAAACCGGAAGTCCAAGCTCAGAGGCACAGGTGTATGATAGAAGGTTGCTTTCGTTTAAAATAATGTATAATATACTCAGTATTCAGTACATTTACATTCTGCTTTTGTTGAAATCTGGTCCCACATTTAGCTCAATAGCCGAACATCATAAATGTTGATTCTGCTGTAACAATGTCATGATGGGTTAAGTGATAGCCATATTGTCTCAAAGGTTCAGTCAGTTAATTTATACATGTATGAAGAGTTGGATTTTTTTTAATAGTTATAAACTAATGGCACTGTTTTTGAGGACAATAAATTGTGAATTTTAGATTATCACTTTTTGATGGATGGAGTTTTATAAATTTTATCTATATTTGTAGTTTTTAGAGGTATTACAGTGTTGACTAAGAGTTTGAGTAGGTGGTAGATCTTCTTGCTCTCTATTTGGAGAAAGAGTCAAGCATGCGCCGGCGAGTAGATCTATTCTTCCTTGTGGATTCTATTGCTCAATGCTCTCGAGCTTTGAAAGGTATATTTTTATCACTATTACTGTCATGCAAGTACTTTTGCTTGTTTCCATAATTAAATGTAGCATGATTGCTTGCAATGCCTTGTTGTGGGTTTTTTTTTTGGCTTTGTGAATTAAAATTTCTGTGTCCAGGTGAAGTTGGTGGTACATATATATCTGCTGTCAAAGAAAACCTTGCACGCATGTTGTCAGCTGCTGCTCCACCTGGTCAAGCTGGGAGAGAAAATCGTAGGCAATGCTTGAAGGCAAGTTTAACAACAACAATTTTTTACCCAGCTTATGTTGAGTTCAGTTCTGGTTATCTGCAATTGTAATACTATCATAAGCATGGTCAATCTTGACATCTATCTTCTGTTTCAGGTCTTACGGCTTTGGCTAGAAAGAAGGATCCTCCCAGAATCCATTATCTGTCAACATATACGGGAGCTTGACTCACTTAATTGTTCCTCTTCTACTGGTGGCTATTCTCGTCGCATGTCAAGGACAGAGAGATCATTTGATGATCCTTTACGAGACATGGAAGGCATGCTGGTAGATGAGTATGGGAGGTAACATTCTACTCTCTGTCCACATCTGTACATGTGATTAATTTTCTTAGTTGAATAAGTTCTCCATTTTTTCTTTTCATAGTCAATTTTTCTCTAGATAAGAACGAGTTGCCAAAAACCTGTTTAAATTGTGTATGCATTGTGTAAAAAGATAGTACAACTTCCATTTACAACTTATGTATGATAAGATTATTTATATTAATATAACATATTTCCTCTGTTTCTCTATACTTGCAATATATTCTTTTAATGAATGTTTCAACAATACTTGCAAGTTGCAACACCCATAAAAACTAAAAAGACTGTATTTATATTGGAATGTAATAATGGTCTAAGTTATACCTAAAAGTCTTGAAGAATCCCGATATTCAGTGGGACTATAATTCTAGGTCGTCAATGGAATGCTGTTCACTGGCTAAGTTGCACATAAATGTTCCAATTGTGCATTTTACCATTCTTGAAACTCTTGGAATAGCTTAGGGAGAAAGTAATAAATTGTGGAGGTCCTAAAATTGCTTCTGAAGCTCTGAGACTGTTGAAACAGTAAGAGGGATAAAATATTCTCGTAGATAATAGCTAGAGGTGGCTTAAATGCTTTTAAAAGCATACAGACTTTTACATCCTCAAGGCCTTGTATGACTTGGCATAGTAGCGAGTCTTCAGGGATTGCACATTTTCACATAACATTATATTTTTTTTCTTTCTTAAAAATTATAATTAGCAACAATAGCGATACTTAATTGGAATAAACAGATTTGTTCACTGGTGGCTGGTTGTCGTTGGGAGGCTTGCTCTCCTAGATTAACACTTGTGGTTTTCAGCCACCTTTACATGAGAACCTCGAATTCCATCTACTCTTCCAAATTTTTAGTTTCTATTCATCAATTGCCACGAATGCACCTTTCTTTTTTTGACAAAGGATCCAATTTTTTGGGAGTTTGTAAAAGCGTCAGATTTGAGAATGATTTCATGGTTGTCGTTTGAAAACTGTCATCCAAAATTTTTAAACATTAACGGTTAAGATTTAATGAATTTTCAATTATTTTTAAATGTTGATTTATTAATTAAAAATCAATTTAATTATTTACTATTAAAAAAATATTTTATTTTTCTGATTTTTAATTATATTTTTTAATAATTATAACTGAATTTCATAAATTAATTTGAAATAAAAATTGCAAATTAGAATAATTTATTTTTGTTGGAATATTTCCTTTAAATTATTAGTGCCTTAGTGGTTAGTTAACTCTTAATGTTAGTGGAGTCATAATAGTAGTGGATTAATTTATTGGGTTAATGTTAGCATGATCAATGATCATGGGATCTAGCTTAGTTATTTTGCACTATATATATGTTGTTATGTAATATGTTTTTTAATGGATTTAATACAACTTTTATTAGTCATTCTTTCCCTTCTCTCATCTCTATTTAGAATTTTATCAATTTTCAAAAATTTAATTGAATATCTAAAATAAGGAAAATGAATTCTAATTAATTTAACATGTAAAACAGTTCAATAATTAAATCACAAATGTCTAATTTTAAATGTTATGGTAGTCATTTTTCAATGACTATTGTAAATTGTTCACATTATTGTTGAATGTTCACAAATTTGAAGAATCTCATACTGATATGGTAAGCTTTTGTTTATTTATGTATTTAAAGAGTTGCACCCAACCTCTTTATACTTCTTTCGTTTCAGAATACTTGCAACCAAGTTCTATTTAACACATTTTAACAAAGAGATTGTAAAAGGTTAATCAATCAATCAAAAGCCTTAATCCCATAATTGCGGTCGACTACATGAACTAAAAGTTATTATTCCGTATTGTCATTCATAAAAATCTTCCTCCTCCATCCCATATGATCAAATACCTCATTCTCGTGCAAATCCATATGTTTCATATCCTTGCTAACTCCTTCCACACCAAGTCATTAGATTGGAGAAGGTTAATGGACAATTAAATTACGTTGCTTTTAACTTTTTAAATCCAATACACTCTCTTACCAGTGTTGTAGTTATATAGACTAACTAATACTTCCTCTGTTCTTTTTTACTTGACCTGTTTCTTTTATCACGCTTGCTAATGCACAAGTTTAACCATCAATAATTTTAATACTCTATAAGTAAAAATTATAAAAGTTATATGTTGTGATATAGTACTTATTTAGACGATTCTAACAAAATCTTACATGAATATGTTTTTCTTTACCTATAATTCACAAAAGACGGTCAAAGGTGGGTTGGTGAATAGTGTAAAAGTCAAAGCGGGTCAAGTAAAAAAGAATGTAGGAAGTATGTTTGTTTACCCTTTAAAAATCTTTCTCAAAATGCCTACTGAGATGTTTGTTTGCAAATATTAGGAAACAGAGGAAGTATATTGTAAATATTGGATGACTTGCATGCATGTTGGAGTCAAATATGGTTACATAATTCACAAGCTTATTTATTTATTTAATTTTTTGTTGTTGCTTCTGCTGGTTTTGTGTTGAAATTAAGAGCTCTGATGAAATTGTGGTTAGTTTTCTTATCTAATTGTTACATATATTAGTTTCATGCTATGAGATGTTGGCTTCATCACCTCAAGTGTGAGGCGCTTGCTTTTTTTGTATTTATGTGTGTGTCTCTGTGTGTGTGTGTGTGTGTGTGTGTGTTTTTTTTTTTTTTTTTTTTTTTTTTTTTTAATTTCCTCAATTCCCTCTTGCTTCTCACCTCCTTTGAAACCTACTCTTCAAGAAATAGCATTTAATATTGTATTTTTGCAAAGCTTGGAGTCCAAAACATCTAGATTGGTTTTTGCTAAAAAGTTGCGTCTTAATGGTATTAGGCTCAAGGCATAACTTAGCGATGGGGTGAGTCTGGGCTTTAAGAAAATACCTCATTTTGTAGTATACGGTAGGAGTTGTGGGACCCATTTATTGCCTCACATATTTTATTAATGCGAAATAGAGAAAATCTAATTTTGAAACTTGATGAGTTCATATTTTCTGTCAATTAAATTCTAACAAGGTTTTACTATTCAAATTATCCATAATGTTGTTTTATTAGCTTCATTGTATTATATTAAAATTTATAATGAAATTTGTGCATTGACATATGTGGAAGTCAACATGCTGCATGTATTGGGAAACATATGAAGTTTAACTTTATTCTAGGTTTCTAACTTGCTATACTAATTTTACTAAAGTTGGGAGTCCCAACCTTTAGAATTTAGGGAAAAGAGCTTTAATGGATAGAGGGTCAAAGATAATGAATATGGTTGAAATCAAAGAAAAAAAATGAGGACTATAAGGGGGGGGGAGGGCGGGGGGATTGCTATGTTATGATATCTGACGATTTTTATTAATATAAGTCTATAACAAATATGACTTTAAATCTTAGTAGAAGTATATTTTATAGGGTCTAATGCAAACTGCCACTTTCAAAAGTATATTACACGTGTACTACTAAAAACATATAAATAGCTTTGGTCTTTATGCTGAAAGGCCCAAACCACTAAATGCCTTTGCTAAGCAGAGCTTGCATTGGATTACAAATTTACAATGTGAAAGATGCTCACAGGATGTAGTTTTGTTTAATTAATTCTTTATCTGAGTAAGGGAAGTAGTTATCTCTTAGATATATGGCTTCATCTGTATTATAGCACAAAATGAAACCAGTTGATAGAAACAATAATGGTGATTGCTAACAGTGTATAAGCTGATCCCAATATGGTTTGTTGTGCTACTAACTAAATTTTAAATGCAAGAATAAAGCAAGGAGGAGGAGTTTGATTGATTATAATTTGGAAATTACAGCCAAGTAAATGATAATTCACATGTGATAGATGGATCTTCTTCCAATTTAGCTTAATTAAGCTAAATTAAAACATTCGTTCAGTATTTAAAATATTTCCATGCATCTAATATTACTCCAACTAACTTATTAACCTCGAGACACTAACTGAATTATATTGCACTACCTAATATTTTCTCCTTTCATTGAATGGTTAATTTATAGCGGTTGCCTTCAATTTGTTAAATTTGCGGTTTTGTTTTCTTGATGGAAGGAAGATAAGTGGACTAATGGCATGATTTTTAATGGAATTTTACTTAATTGGCTATTTATCTGGCCAAATATTGAACTTTAGCTGAGTTGGTCCCTTGACAATTTTGGTAAATAGTCGTATTGCATTTAGTTTGGATCCTTTAGCTGCAGAGGGACAAAGCGCAGGAGAGTTATTTCCCTTCCTCTCTTTACTTCCTTTCCCTTCTATATTGCTATCCTAATGTTAGAGTGCATGGAGTCCTTTGGGTATTGTAGAGGCACCAAATGGAACCAGATTATGGTTGAAGGGTAATTTGAAGCCTTTTTTAGTGATGATTCTTAATTTTATGTGCTCACTTTGGTTCATTGATGATAGTTTCCATGTTGATCCTCATAATTTTTTTTTGAGGGGAATGAAGGGGGATGTCCTATTAATTTGTTAAATATGCGATAATATATGATGAAAGGAAGAAAAGGGGAATAAGGCATGATCTCTAACAAAATATTTCACCATTGGACTCAGTAATTATCTGGACAAATTTTGAATTCTAGCAGCATTGGTCCCTTGAAAACTTTGGTTAATGTTGCTAGTGATAAATTTTTAGTGTTTAATTTATCTTTTAGCTGCAATGTGCTGAATGGTAAAGATATTAAATGGTTTTTTTCCCCATCTTTTTCAGCAATTCAAGTTTTCAGCTTCCTGGATTTTGCATGCCCCGTATGCTTAAGGAAGAAGATTATGGGAGTGATTCTGATGGAGGGAGTTTTGAGGCTGTAACTCCTGAGCATGATTCTAAATATCAAGAGCCGCAGCCGCAGGAAAAGACTCCTGCGACTGCAACCGTGAAGCACAGACATATCTTAGAGGATGTTGATGGCGAGCTTGAAATGGAGGATGTGGCGCCCTCAAGTGATATTAAAATGGATCCAACTGCTTCTGCTGCCACTGCTACTTCTACTGCTACTGCTACTTCTCTTGATGCACACAATTGTAAAGAGCAATTTACCTCATTTGTTCCACCATTACCTCATGATGTTCCTCCTCGAGCACCTCCTTTACCTTCATCCCCACCCCCACTCCCACCTCTGCCACCACCGCCGCCACCCCCGCCACCACCACCGCCACCACTTGCTCCTAATGTCTCTAATGTGCCTCATATGGATGTTGATTCACAGCTTCATGTTGGTAGAAATGTAAGTTTAAAACTATATATGCAATTTAAGATGTTTTATTTTACCCCCTCCCTTTTGTGCTCCTTTTATTACCTGATGGTGGGTCGGTTGTGTACATCCCCTCATCTCTTAATTTTTTTTTTTTTTTTTTTTTTGAAATTTTCTTTTCTTTTCTTTATTTTTGTATTAGGTTTTTTCCCTTAAAAGTTATACTACGTATATCATATATTGTTTATTGTGTCTTGTGTGTGTAGTTTGGGTGGGAATGGGATGATAGAGTGTATATTATGCAGACCCTTACAATACAGTCTTTTGTGATTTATAGTGATTGGGGTTATGAGGTTCTGAGATTTAGGATCCTTTTGCACTCGAAAACCTTCTTATTGACTTACCCTTTGGAGTGATCTATTTTATTCTCTTATTTCAAGTTTCTCTATGGATGTATTATTGTCATTAGTTATTGATTTATAATTTGATGCCTGTATCTCTTTGGTTGCAGAATATGCAAGAAGCAATGTCAGCACGACCTCCGGTTTCCGGAATGCACCATCCAATGCAGATGCCTACATCAACTAGCTGCTCTTACAATTCCTATCCTGTAATGCATAATCATGTGGCACCAGGGAATAATCTTCAACCGATGGATGGGAATTTGTACGGTAAAGCTTATAATGCCAGGCCACCATATCCATCCTCATCCAATCAATTTTCTTACCTTCAGCCAGATCAACAAGTCCGGCCACAAAGGGAGATTGCACCCCCACCCTACTATGACCGGTCCCGCTTTGCTCAAAATGTAGATGGTGGCCAATTTTATGGAGACCACGATGTTAGGCAGCCGAGACATGAGTTGACAGACAGCTGGGGATATTCTAGACCTCCATACCCCAGTAAGACAGCCAAGTACCTTGAAATTTAATAATCTACGATTTATTGGTGTTTTGAAGACACTATAATATTGTTTTTGGGATCTATGCATTTCCAGATTCCTAACTTGTGTCCAACATTTTCAGGTCCATGTGAACCAATGAGACCACCTAACCATGGGTGGGGATTTCCTCCTCGTCCAATGCACCATGGAAATCACATGTCTGGTGGACCGCCTTGTGATGGTAGTATACCAGTGGCTGCAAGAGGTTTGTGCCATGTCTTCATTTTTCACTTGAGTGTTTGGTCCTGCTTTGATTTTGCTATTTCTTAGTTTCCTATGTTCGGGTGATTAAAAGACTCTTGTTGCAGCTCCTGGCTATTGGCGACCAAGATGAGCATTGTAGTATAGCTAATTGGCAACGGCTGTAAGTGTTGGCATAGCTCAAATTGTTAACATGTTTTCATTTTGCTGTTGTATAATTTATAATAATAAATTTCTTCTCTATTGTTCAGTTTAGGCAGAAATTTTTGGTCCAGATAATCTGGCTTTTGTGCAAAGGATTGAGGGACTCCTTGATGTGCAATATAATTCCAAGTTGCAAATACTGAGGATGGGCCCTTTGTTTCCTTGTATATAAACATGTATCTCAGTCACATTTGATTTTTACTCTTTGCACTGTATCGCCCAATGACGTATGGACTGTTATCTGATCCTGCTCAGCATGTATCATTCATAGTTCATCCTCCTCCCAAAGATGAGTTAGCATTAGTGTTAGTGCCGAAATACAAGGAAGCCCTCCTTAGGAAAGTGTTAAATTTTTGGGGCTGCTGTAATACATATCTGATTTATCTATTTGCAGTCGATATATGCACAGTTGTAAAGAAATTTTGTTTATAAATTTAATATATGCTCGAAGATCCCTTTATAGGAGTGGATGTGTTATCAGTTGGATTTGATCAATTACAAGGTAAGTTTTCAGGGTACATATGAGGGGGTTGGGTGGAGAATTGAAGTTTAATGAGAAACACTTTGATAGATCAGCCTTCTTTTTTTTTTTAACTGTAATATGAAAGTTTCACTCATAAAGTTGGAAAGATATTATCATAGGTAGAGAGAATTTTTAGCTTTGGCCTTTGGTCTTAAGAATTGGAATTAGTAATTGGAATTGACACAAGAGGGATAGGTATATTAGGAAAGTTGGTATTTTAATGATGTTATTGTAGTTATTCTTCCTAATGTTGCATTCCTCTACCAATCTTCTTGGAAATCAATGTGGAAGGCGTGATGGGCCACTACCAGGTATGGTCCATACCAAGAGACGAAAACAGTATAAAAATCAATAATAACAGTATAAAATTAATAATTACAATTACAATTTGATAAAAAAATATGCTCTTTCCTCTTTCCCTCTTTCTTCATCTATAATCTTGCTGTATAAAATCAACAATAACAGCATATTTATTAATAATAACAGTAAAAACAAAAACAAAAAAAGTACTTGGTATGGAACAATGGCTCTTGGTTGGATTGGCGGAACTATAACTTAAGTTTGAGCTATAATTGGGAAGTCATTTTTGTTAAGGCTTTGAGGCATATTTGGAAATTGAAATCATAGAAATAAGAACATCTTTAACAATAAAATTCTTAAATCCTATCTTTTTTTAAAATTAAGTACTTCCTGTAATAAAATACTACCTCTGTTACAGGTTATGTGCAACGATTAGACATTTTTCCTCTCTATTTTATGTCAAATCGTTGCACATAACTTATAACGGAGGTAGTACATGAAATTAAAGTAAGAATAAAGAGGATGTAGAGAGTAATCTTCATTGTCATATATCTTCTCCATTAGGTCATGCCCATACACATATATATACATATACATGTGAGTAGTAAGTATTAACCTCTCAAATAGAGTGTAAAGTCACCATTATGTGAAGGATTAAAGAAGTAAAGACAAAAGGGGGTTATAAAGGAAACTAATAAAACTAGGAAGTTACAAAGACATAATGGACATACATAACTCTATTTCATAACACTCCCCCTTGGATGTTCATTATTGAGGATTGTGCCTCATTAAAACCTTACTAGGAAAAACCTTAGTGAAGGAAAAAGAGTACATCATTTTCGTAATACGCCTTGACATGTTGCCTCATTAAAAAACCTTACCAGGAAAACCCTATGTGGGACAAAACCATGGTTAAGGGAAAAAGAGTGCAGCGCGTATTTTCTCCCCCTGATGAATGATAAATTGAGAACTTCCAATGTAATGAATCCAATGTCTTAGTAAATTCACACTTGTAGCTGAATAACATTCTTTGATATTTGATCCTCCCCGATCAAACTTGAATTTTCAAATCCACTGTGATGCATCTTCATTTCTCCATATTTCTGAGAACAAACCTATGTCGTTGCGTTTACCACTATCATACTTGTATATGACATTTTTTTTTCAAGTTGCCTTATCATCAAAATTATGCCTGCTTCTGGAGGTCGTAAAAGTAGCTATTAACTCAAATATTGATAATAATTTATGGCAACTCGTGATATCTTGATGTCATCATCTAATCTTATATGAATTAGTGATAATATAACATAGCAATTACTATGTACTTTACTCATGGTTCTTCTGGACTATAAGAAGATTATTCTTGTTGTAGTATATCTCATTACTACTCTTCTTTAGACATTTTGCATTGTATATGAGAGTTCTCCAATGAATACAAAATCGATTATTTCTCACATGGTTAAACTTTAGGTTGATATCTCAATAACTTAGCCAACAATACTCTCAATGAGTTTGAAAACAATATCAACATTGTCATTTTTCAGAATACAAAATTGGAAGAGCTAGATATTTGAGTACATTGTATGGTAAGTACGTTCTTCGGAAACTTTTCATGCATGATTCATAATATGCTATTGGATCGTCATCATATAAACTTTCATCACAATTATAAGTCCATCGAATTATAAATTTCTTCTTGTAAGCCTTCATCATAATTATAAACTTGTCATACCACAAATATTCACATATAACACAATTGTTGTATAGAACTAATGCATGTAATATAAAATGTAGAATTCATGATAAAATATAAAACAAAAAATATATATGTGATGAATAATGCATCATACTACATCCTACACATACAAGGAAAAATGCATAAATCTAAAACTCAAACATGCACATAAATAAAATTAAAGAATAAAAAAAAAAATTCAAACACAGTACATCGTGGATTTCATAAATCCATTTTCTAATTGGACTAATAGTCCATGATAAGCTTTTGATCATTAGAATTCATATTTCGTTGGACTTTTTGTCCATGATAAGCTTTTGGTTATTATCTTAGTTTCATGTCGACATCAAAATAGACATATATTTCTGACCCCCTATTCACAAGTCCATTCTCTCTGCATATGCATATTATTTATCGGTTCCATCATATACCGGTATCATATAATTCCTCAATATACAATTTTAATTTGCATGCTATTTTGACAATGATATCTGAATACATTTCTCATTGGTACCATTATAACTTTTCTTACATATTAGGTCATCCAGTATAATAATTCAGATATCTATACCACCTATCAAGTGTATGTCTCAGCTATTAATATACTATAATTATACTGTAAAAGTATCAACTGCACTATCTTGCCATATACTACATATTTATATCGGAACCGATCATATAATATAATCTACACTTTAGGTGTAGTGAATTAAAGAAAACTTGGCAAAATCTATCTTAATGTATGCACATAATATCTTTATCGCTATAATAAGTTGGCATGTAACTTTATAAAGTATCATTAGAGGGATCAACTGATTATAATTTTATAATTTTGCCAACTTACTTCAATTCTTCTCCATAAGTTGGTAAAATATCTCAAATATTGGGATAATTCTTCACCAACTTAAAGTATAATTTCGTGTGCAACAAATTTCATCTCATAGGATAATTATATATATTCAACAAATTTCGATCTCTTCTGAAGAATAATGAATTTTTGTTCTCTTCTAGAAATCAATATTGATATATAGGGAGATTAAGAATTGTGCAGTTGTCTATTTTCTTATTGTCTTTCTTATGTGCTGACATACAATAACCCCAATCAAGAGAATTGCTATATAAACATTAAATTTCCTATAATTATTGCACTAGGTGGTGATCTTCGAGATCACTAGCTAGAAACATTGATAGTATGATACTAGTCACTTAAAAATTCCACATATAATTTATACTTGGTGAGCTTCTGGTCACGTAATATTTGTTAACATATAATTTATTCTAGTGAACTTCTAGTCACCAATTATATTATCAAATGAACTTTTCTTTTAACACAAACTATTAAAAATCATAATTAAAATATAGCTCAATCTCAATGTTATGTCTTGCCATTCAATTATTTCATATATTTAACATGAGAGAGCATCAACACACTATTTCTTTCATATCAAATGAAACTTCAGGTTTCCATGACGAGAATTTATTAAACCCTGAATGACCTAATTTTTTTTAATTATCACATCCAATCATTTTTCCTTTAGTATTTATATTCCGGTCAGTTTTATAATACTGGTGATCACCTTATTATAGATACTTTATGCATGGCAATGAGTATGATGTGATATACGTACACCAATGTGTTTCTTTCTACAATTGGCAAGACAATTAAATAATATTCATATTCTACTGGAGCATTGATTGTAATCTTGATAGCTAATCTTGTTTGACAACATTTTATTCTCTTCTAGATTACTTTATATATAATCATAATATACTTTAATATACTAGAAATAATCTCTTTATGAGATCCATCAAAATGTGTCACTTTCTCAAATTTGTCATTGTCAATTATTTATTTTTATTTTTATTTTTTTTTCTCCCAAGGATTCTTATCTTTGTAACCCTTTGAATTACCACATTCAGGTGTGCTATTTTCAATAGCAACTGATGTTGTCCTTTTAGGATATCAACTTAATATGTACATTTATAGCTAGTATATAGGTAATAACATTTATTCATATCCATCTTCGGGATGGTATCATTCTAAATATTTGATTATCATGTGGCCACCTCTATTAAATAAATTATTGATATTTATGCTAGTGTATGTATCAAACCAACCATCAACATATTTAATTATTCATGTGCAAGAATTACATAAAAACAATGGATGTCTCCCCCCAATCTTTGCATATGGGGGTGTAAAAATAGTCCAATAATCTTTAAATCCCTTGCTCCTTTTAAGCCACAAATTCTTTTGCATTGCATGTATCAAACAAAGCAAAGTTATTCATTTCCTCTTGCCCAATTACATGAATCTTTAAATTGAAAATTCTCAAAAGTATGAGCATTAAGAATACATTATTCAACTAATTAATTAATCTTTTCACAATGTCATGATTAGATTAATTTTATTTCACATGAATATTATGTACTCATGTTTGTAATTATTATGAACTTTACATGAATGATAATCATCATGTAAATATGTACCTTTTAATCATAATAATTCTTATTCACTTCTGGGAATGAGTAAATTAATTTATTTTTCAACATTCATATATATAGATTGAGTTCAATATCTTAAATGTGCACCCAAACGAAAATATTAGAACTAATAAAAAAGATTTTGTATATTTTTCTCTTGACATTGTGTCTATAAAATCACTGAACATTTTCAAATCACGTACAAATGACCCTTCATTAATTTAAGGAACTTCAGGTCCTTACGTGTGAACACTTTATGTTCAATTCATACATTATTCCAACTTCAGGTACGGTACTTACGCGTAATATATTATATATAATTGAATTTTAAAAAAATAAATTACATTCATACTAAAACCATGATAGTTGTACAAATCATATGATCATGTTGTAGACACCCATTTGCGTCTCCCCAAAACCAAACCCAGTGATGAGTACCTTTCATGTCGAATCATAATCGAATGAGGTGAAAGTGTGGAAAGTCTAGTGTAGCGGTTAGTTTTTATTTCTTTTCTTTCTCTCTGTTTTTGAAAACCTATTTTTAGAAAACAGCCAATCCAGTTTGGTTTGGTCCATGGCAAGGGTCCAATAATAGTGTAGTTGGGTCGGGTTCGAAAAGACCTTTCCAACGATATATTATAAGCCCAATTCCGATGAATAATGAGGAAGTTATGGCTAAATTACTAAACTGGGCCCGATTTGATATTTATATGCGGCCCAATGATCTAGAGGAGGGCCTAATATTGATTTATAATTCCTAATGCAATTAAAATTGATTATAGTTTTCTAGATTCTTCTAGAAGGTTCTTTTCATTCCTAATTTAATTAGCATTAATAAATTGACTTTAGTTGACTTTTTAGAGTTTTATTCAGGATAAAAGAAGTGTTTTTAAGGAAAATACGATTTTTCCCTCTTGTACGGCTAAATTTTATCAAATTAAGAAAACGCGTGGAAACTGTTTTCTAGCGTCTGACGGTAGGAGCAGCGCCTGGCATCAGGATTGGCGTCTAGCGCTAGAGTCTGGCGCCAATTGATATGTCTATTTTATATAGTGTTTTACCCCCGTCCCTTGGTCATAATTAGTAGTGTTTTTGGCCCTTTAGGGCCACTTTTATTACTAATATGTGTTTTCTAGTGTTTTCGTAGTTTTGGTTGAGTTTTGCAGGGAATTGCACCTTTGGAGCATTTTCCCGGGATTTTTATGAAGCGACTACGAGCATTGGAAGAACACGACCACTTATGGAGCCCAAGGCCGGTTAGAGCCATCGAGCCGGTGATTAAGGGCTCGGTTATTTGGGTCGCGAGGCAATTGGACCATGTATTCGAGACCCGAGAGGAAATATGGATTGGGCCGAGGAATCTAGCCCAATCGAAGTCCAAAGCCTTGAAGATAAAGACCGGGCCCGATCGGGCAAGCAATCGCCCGATCGGGCGGATGCGTGGGAGTGCCATCAAGGGAAGGCGCGCCCGATCGGGTGAGCTGCTAGCTCGATCGGGCGCGGCAACTTAGAAGGAGCACTGGCAAAAAGGCGCGCCCGATCGGGCGGCCTCTAGCCCGATCGGGCGCGTGTTTTTGGAGAAGTGTTTTTTGACGAGCAATTAGTTTCTAATTAGGAGTTGTTTTAGTTTTGTTTTAAATACGTTTTGTGCGGAATAATTAGGGGTCTCTTCTCTTAGACCTCTTCTTCTTCTCTTAATTCTTCTTACTTAGACTTCTTTCTCTAAAACTCTCTCTCTAAACCTTTGTTATTATTTCTTTGATTAATTCCAGATTATTTGGTAACGATTTCTTTTCCCTTAATCTTAGTTATTTATTTTATTTCTTTCATCATGATTTATTCTATTATTTTGTTTAGTTTAGTTTTTAATATGTGTGAGTAGTTCAATTTCTAGGGTTTATGGGGATCTAATAAATAATATGAAGGGGGTAAATTATTGTTGTTGATTATCAATGATAGATTAATTTCCTATTGATTGATTTAATGCTCTGTGACTAGATTAGGCCTATCTTTTATGCATAAGTTTGACAATATTAATTCAAGAATCGAGAGATGAGAATTAATGTTTAGGTCCAGTTTCAATAGGCAAGTTAATTTATAAATGGTTAAGTCCAGATTCGAGAGATGAGATTTAATACCGGTAAATTAATTGTGTGATTGTAATAAGTAGCGAGAGCCCTTTACAATTTGGTTAATTGATGCATTGATGATTGACTATTATTGATTGTTGGTATTGCATGATAATTTCTTATTGGATTGTTTTAATGTTTTACAATTGCGGCTTGTAAAAGTATAGCAATATTAAATTGATGAATCGAGCAGATGTTAATTTGATATTAAAAGCTATTTTCAATAAGAACTTAGATCTAGTAAATTGCGAGAGCCTGTTAGATCTGTGTTGGTTAATAAATTGCGAGAGCCTGTTAATCATGTTATTTATGCAATGTCAATGATTGATTACCCTATTCTACCCCGGAATATTATTTATTGGTGAACCTATGCCCTAGATCCTTTTATATATTATTTTCTCTCTATTCCTACTCTTTTTAGTTTAGTTTCTTGTTCATTCATAAATATTGGTTACTTAAATAATTTAGATTATAATATTTAATTAGGAGTAAAAAGACTTGTTTCCCTGTGGAGATCGACCCTACTTCCCTATCTACTTTAGTTAGTGATTTAGGTAATTATTTTTGATTAGGGGATACGACTTTACCCTATCACCAATCTGTTTTATTCTTTTCGAAACTCTGATTCGTTTTTTTATCCATCCGGCTGATTTTCTCTATAAATAGCCTCCTAAAACCTCCGTTTTTAATCATAAAAAATCATCAACTCTCATCAAGATTCTCTTGATTACTCTCTCTGTCTCTCTTTTTTCTAAAACTAGCTTTTTGCATACGAAATTCCGCATTCACAAGATCTAGAAATACCTAGCCAAATTCGAAGTTGCCTTCTCCCTAGACGTGAAAGGTTTTAATTTCTGAGGGTTTGGTCCCAAATCTCTATTTCAATTATTTAATTTAATTCTTTGATTTTATATTTTCCTTGAAGTTACTAACGCGTGTATTTTGTTATTAGAAAGAGATACGAGGCATCCAAGTAAGTGCTTTAATTGATTTATTGATATTATGATTTAGAAATCATGCTTAGATTGTTATTATGATTCCTAGTGTCATGTTAGGGCGTTTTGATATTCCTAGTATCATGTTTAGGGTATTTATAATTTCTAATATCAAATATGACAATTGTGATTCCTGCGATGTGATATGTCCAATTTATATAGTGTTTTATCCCCGTCCCATGGTCATAATTAGTAGTATTTTTGGTTCTTTAGAGCCACTTTTATTACTAATTTGTGTTTTCTAGTGTTTTTGTAGCTTTGCTTGAGTTTTGTAGGAAATTGCACATTTGGAGCGTTTTTTGGGTTTTTCACGAAGCAACTACGATCAAAATTAGGAGGACACGACCGTCTTTGAAGCCCAGGACCGGTGTGAGCCGGTGATTAAGGGCTCGGTATGTGATACTGGGGCATATGGATCGAGTATTCAAGACCCGAAGAGGAAATTCGGATTGGGCCGAAGAATCGAGCCCAATCGAAGTCCTTGCCTCAAAGAAGAAGCCAAGCCCGATCATCGGGCGGGCGCGCACAAAGAAGCAGCAAGGAAAAGGCGCGTCCGATCGAGTGAGCGTAGGCTCGATCGGGCGCGGCGCGCCAGGAAGGGCGAAGAAAAAAAGGCGGGCCCGATCGGGCGCGTGTTTTTTAGAGACCTGATTAGTTTTCGTTTAGGATTTGTTTTAGGGATGTTAAGTACGATTTTTGTACGTAATTTTGATTACCTTCTTTTTTAGACTTTCTCTCTCTACTTAGCTTTTAGATTAGTTTCTCTCTCTAATACTTTGTTCTTGACTTTATTCTTAATTCTAGATTTCTTTGGTAACAATTTCTCTTCTCTTAATCTTAGTTATTTATTTTATTCCTTTGATCATGTCTTGTTTTATTGCTTTGATTAGTTTAGTTTTAATTATGTGTGAGTAGTTCTATTTCTAGGGTTTGTGATGCTAGATTAATTTCCTATTGATTGATTTAATGCTCTGTGCTAGATTAATTTCCTATTGATTGATTTAATTGTCCCTTGACAAAGAGAAAACCTCTACATGGGAATCAACAATAAACGCTTTCATTGATAGGTATAAGTGCAACATTCAAGTTGAAACTGATTATAGGGAACTTGAAATACTCAAGCAGAAAGAGAATGAAGGTTTCACTTCTTTCTTTAACAAATGGAGAGAGAAACCTCTGCTAGGATTATTGAAGTACCAAGCGAGAAAGAATCTGTGAGATTGTTCATCAAAAACCTTCAAGAGAAGTACTCCAAGCATCTGAAGTATCAAAATAATCTACATACCTTCAAGGACGTCTATGACATTGGAATCAATATTGAAGACGACCTGGCTAAGCTGAAAGCTGCTAACAGTAACTCCAACACTGGCTGGAAAGGCAAGAAGAACGACAATCCTTCTTCTTCCAAAACCACCCACTCAAACAATGTTAACACCTTCAATTTGAGTGAAGTCCTTGCTATGAACAACCAAGGACAAAAGAAACCATTTAGGAGGAACTTTACTCCTATAGGTATGAGTTATGACACCGCATTCGACCGACTAAATGCAAAAGGTCTTATAACTCCTATTGGACCATTTGGGAACCCACCAGTTGAGAAGAGGACAGCTAACTGGAACCCCAATGCACATTGCAAATATCACCAAGGTAGGAGCCACCTCACTGAAAATTGTTGGAAGTTTAAGGAAGCTATCTTAGATTTAATTGATAATAACAAACTACCATTGCCCCCTGCCAGTAAGAAGCCAAGCATCAACAATGCACCTCTTGCTCATTCCTTGGCCATCTTTGATGAGGAAAACGAGGTTGATCCCTCATCTCTTATCAAGCCTATTAAAGAAACTCATGCTATCGAAGAAGAGGAGGAAATCTTTTTCGATGCCATAGATGACTTTCCTGAACCAGCAATCAAAGAAGATGTACGAATGCTTATATGGTCCATGTGGGAGGGAACAGATTTGCTACGTGAGGCTCTCGAATTCGCAAAGAAACAAGCAGAGGAGCTTTAGAAAAAGATTGATAAAATTCCACCCACAAAGAAGAAAGCCTTCTCTCTACAAGTAACTGACGGACCCAAGAAGAGTAATAAACTCTATACTCCAATTGGGACTTCGTATGCTAAAATGTTCAAAATGCTCTCCGAGAGTAGTAAGGTTAAACCTCTCGAACCGAGACCATTTGAATCGCTAAAAAGGACAGATAGATTCTACTGTAAATACCATCAATCAGGGGGACACACTATTGAAAACTATTTTAAATTTAAAGATTTAATTCAGAAAATGATTGATGATAAGAAGCTAGTTCAAATCCCATGAGAAGAAGACATAAGCATTAATGGGGTTTGGGACAACGATGAAGAAGATGTCTACCTAAAAGACATGGAAGGACCTCCACCTTCAGTCTCATATTCAATAGATGATTTCTGGGTTGAAGAGGATTCACCTATAGACGTCCTCACAAGGTCTGGGAGAACACAACCTCCCATCTCAACACAACCTATGCCGACTACGCAGCAAATTCCCATACCTATCATAGAAGACAATGATATTGTCAAGAAATTCAAGAAGACCAAGGTCAAGATGAACGTATGGAAGCTTCTAGCTACATCTCGAGAACATAGGTTGGTAGTGATGAATGCCTTGGATAAGATAGGGATAGATTCTGACACCACATCCTGTCACGATCGATGCTTCACCCATGAGGATTAAAGCTATAGAAAATCCAATCATTAATACTTGTGGGGCTTTAATGAAGAGGTCTCCTTAATCGAGGAGGATGAAAGGACCCTTCTCTGCCACGACCCCCACTCCAATATGACGGAAATGCTATTCTTAAGAAATAAGGATATTTTCTTGGAATGACTCTAGGAAAGAAGAAGAGAATAGCAAAACAGCTGGAATTACCTGGCCTCCCTAAGTTAGATACTTTCGGACTTGGTTTCAAACCGACTCAGGAAGATCTAAAGCGAGCCCAGGAAAGGTCTAAGGCGCGTAGGAACGCTCGCATCCAAAAGAAAGCAATCCCAATGGATCATTATCCTCTTACCCTAAATGGACAATTCATAAAAGGAGAGGACTATCCATGCTATGAATTTCCCAAACCTTTTGTTGTAAATGGCATAAGGCAACCGGGATTCAAAATTTTCTTAGATTGCTACTTTCTTGATGAAATCTCAACTCCTATCCACAAGGAGAAAGCACCCCCATGCTTTAACTTTAATGTCATGGGATTACTATTTGGGCGAGAAAAAATGAGCCAAGATACATAGAGGATAAATCCTCTCTCATCCAAACGGTCTTACAAAGCGAGAACTTTGATCCCTCAAAGCTCAACACTCCAGCAGAAGGATCAGTATAAGGGTGGCGCAAGACAGTCAAGGTGACTACTCCAAGTGGAAGGAAAATCTCCATAACGACAGGGCAAGGACCGATATTTGAAGAGTCGTCTGAGTCAGAGTCAGAGTCAGAGTCAGAGTCTTTTCCTGTAGAGTCATCCAAGTCCTTAGTTGTAGCACCCCCTCCTTCTTTTATTTCTCCTCCTAGGATAGTTAGTAATCAAGTCCCTGAGGACATCTCCCTTTTCGATGTAATGATTTCCGAATTCAATAATATGTCTTCTTCTGCTTACTCCTCGTGTTTCTCTTTAACCCAAGATGACGAGCATTGCTTAACTAACAATGAAAATGACAAAGAAATTATTAAAGCAATGGAAACACTTGAAAAGAAAACACCGATAATTGAGGAAACTGAGACGGTTGATGTCTCAAATGATTCAACCATTAAAAGAGAGTTAAAATCGGATTAACACTTAATGAACAAGAAAGAACCGATTTAATTAATCTACTTATAGAATTTATTGATGTATTTGCTTGGTCATATAAAGATATTCCAGGTATTAATAGAGAAATAGCTCAACACTCTATACCACTAATTCCAAGAATGAAACCTGTAAAACAAAAGTTGCGTCAAATGAAACCCGACGTAGCTCTTAAAATAAAAGAAGAAGTTCAAAAACAAATAACTGCAGGTTTTATCAGGGTATCCAAATACCCCGAATGGGTCGCCAACGTCGTCCCAGTTCCAAAGAAGGATGGAACGGTAAGAATGTGTGTCGATTATCGAGACCTAAATAAGGAAAGTCCAAAGGACGACTTCCCTTTACCACACATCGATATTCTAGTAGATAATAAAGTGAATCATGCACTTCTCACGTTCATGGATGGATACGCAAGATACAATCAGATTCTCATGGCAGAAGAAGACATGGATAAAACAACCTTCATAACACCATGGGGTACTTACTGTTACACAGTAATGCCATTCGGGTTGAAAAATGCGGGTGCTGCTTACCAACGAGCAGCGACTGCCTTACTCCATGACATGATGCACAAAGAAGTTGAAGTATATGTGGACGATATGATTGTAAAGTCAAAAGATCGCCCAGGCCATCAAGTAGCCGTGAGAAAATTCTTTGAAAGGCTAAGGAAATAAAACATGAGGTTGAATCTATCCAAGTGTGCTTTTGGAGTCACCTCAGGCAAGCTTTTGGGATATGTCATAAGCTCTAGAGGAATAGAGATAGACCCAACCAAGATCAAGGTAATCATGTCAATGCCACCGCCCAAAACCGAGAAACAAATTCGAGGATTTATTGGCCGGTTGCAATATATAAGTAGGTTCATATCCAAATTAACAACAATAATTGAACCAATATTCAAGAAGCTTAAAAAGAATGTACCAGTAATATGGGACGATGAGTGTCAAAAAGCCTTTGAAAAGATCAAAGCCTATTGTAGGAAATATACAAGCATTACCCCAAACTTGAACCCCACTGTAATCATACACTAAAGTACGGTGGCGTCTAAAGGGAAAGAATATAGAGCAAAAGAGTCGCCAACAAGTTTTAGGAACTTGTAAACTGTTCACGAGGTGAAGGTTACACCCCTTAACGATCCAGGAGATCACCAACTCCAATAGGTCTGGAACCATGACTGGTGTTCGGAGATGAAGGTATAAATCCAACCTAAAAGAGATTGAACCTGCCCTAATAATAGGCCTTTACTTTATTCTGATCGTATTCATGTGCGATTTCCGACTAACATACAAACAATAGGTTAACCCTAAACCTGTTTATCTATGTTGGTTGAATATTAATTCACAAATAAAACTATTATTGGCGATCACTTGAATTATAATAATATTAACCCTAAACAAGATTATTAATTATCTTATTAAGCATGATAACAAGTACCAATTCCCTTTAAACATGCATAAAAGGTGTGATCAAGCAATAATAATAAATATCAAGCAACATAATAATAACAATAACAATTATCATCATAATAATAATCATGAATTATAAAAATAATCATAATCATGTTAAAGCATAAAAATAGCAAGATCCTAGGCATGATACTAACAAGATTAATAACAAACCCTAGCATGTCACTAAACAATAAAAATCAAAGCTTTAGCCCTAACATGATACTAACATAAATATTAGAAAGAAAATAAGAAGCATCACAGAAATCATAATTGACATTATATTCTTTACCCTAAACATGATACTAGGAAGCAATAAAACATCCTAACATGATACTAGGAATCAAAATAACAATCTAAGCATGATTTCTATATCATAATATCAATAAAACAATTAAAGCACTTACTTGGATGCCTCGTATCTCTTTCTAATAACAAAATACACGCGTTAGTAACTTTAAGGAAAATAATAATCAAACAATTAAATTAAATAATTGAAATAGAGATTTGAGACCAAACCCTCAGAAATTAAAACCTTTCACATCTAGGGGGAAGGCAACTTTGAACAATGTTAGGTGTGTCTAGTGCTAATGTATGAGGAATTGTGTTTGTAAAAGGCTAGGCTAGAAAGAGGGAATGAATCAAGAAATTCTTGATGAGAGTTGATGAGAAGAAAGAATTAGAGAATTTATGATTGAAAAAGGGGAAATATGACCTCTATTTATAGAGAAAAAAGAGGGTCGAAGAATAAGAAAAGAATCCGAATTCGAATCGAAATAAAACTCGATGGACAACAGTTTTTGCGGATTTTGTTTTTATAATATCTTTTGATCTAGAAGTCCAAATAAGGCATATGATATGTCGTTGGAAATATCTTGAAGTCTACTTTCCAACCCAATTAGAATAAGATTAAAATCTTTTGTAGATAAAAAGATATGGCCGAAATAGTAGGACGGTATCAGTTTTGGATAGAGTTTCATATCTCATTCATATCTTTTTCGTTATAGCTCGGAATTAAAATTATAATATATCATTGGAAAGATAATTTCAAGATATATCCAACCATATAAAATTTAGATAAAGATTATGAGGCACGAAAATAAAATCTGACTGTCTTTGAACATCTTTAAATTCGAATAGAATTAGGATTTAAGAAAAGGAAAGTTTTTATAAAAGGAAAGTTTTTATTTAACTCAAATTCTTTAATCTTATCTTTTCAAAAAGGATAATTAAGATCTTTTAGAAACTTATAGAAGCATATAATTAATCCTAATTATTTTAGGAATAGGATTAAACCTTTGGACCCTCCACATGATCATTGGGTCGTAGGTAAGATCCGGTTCGAGCACAGTTTAGTATTTTGGCCATAACTTCCTCATTATTCATCGGAATTGGGCTTATAATATACCGTTGGAAAGGTCTTTTCAAGCCCTATCCAACTACAATATTTTTGGACCCTTTTTTATGGACAAAAAAAAACTGGAATGCACGTTTTTCATAAATAAGGTAAGAAAAGAAATATTTTCAAAAACAGAAAGAAGAAATATTTTAATAAAAACATGCTCATCACTAGACTTTTCACACTTTCTCTTTGTTCTATAATCAATGACATGAAAGGTATTCATCACTGGGTTTGGTTTTGGGGAGACACAAATGGGTGTCTACAGAAGCCCCCACTTTGACTGAGTTTGGAGAAACGCAAGTTTCGAAAACAAAAGTCAAAGTATCGATAGGGACGGAGAATGATTCAGAACGTTCTGCAATTTTAAATCATTCTTGTAACGCCGATACCTGCAAAACTAGCTTTAGTTAAATAGATAATAGAATTAAGAAACGCGTATCTTGCACCGTCGAGAACACATCTCTGGGGGTAACCGATTTGTTGCTGTTGCATTGCTGTTACAACTTTCCACAATCTATGGAACGCAATTTTGCTGTTTTGATATTCACTCGTCTCTGAACAATAGAGCTTTTTTGATATGTTCACGCGTCTCTGAACAAAGAGCTTTTTTTGGATATGTCCACGCGACTTTGAACAAAGAGCTTCTTTTTTCTTGAATCATAGTGACAACCTTCCCAATCATAGCAAAAGTCGCCGAAGACCGCCTCATCACGAACCGCCGTTCTCAAATCTCGGTGACAACCTCCATAATCTTAGAGAATGCCGTCAAAGACCGCCCATCTCGTGATATCTTCTCAAATCTTGGTGACAACCTCCATAATCTTAGCGAATGCCGTCGAAGACCGCCCATCTCGTGCTATCTTCTCAAATCTTAGTGACAACCTCCACAATGTTAGCGAATGCCGTCGAAGACTGCCCATCTCGTGCTATCTTCTCAAATCTTGGCGATAACCTCCACAAACTTAGCGAATGCTGTCTAAAATAACCTCTCTTGAAGTCATCCTCAGTTGTTGCGATAATATTCCGAAGAAAACTACCGAAGACCAACGCTTGTCGATCATTAACGCTCGCTTGAACTTTGCTTCCACTATGCCAGTACGTCAGCGCTTTTACTTCTTGTGAACCATCATGTCAGTGCCTCTGCTGTTTATGAACCAGTATGTCGGTGCTTCTGAACCAGTATGTCGATGTTTTGAATTGTATGAACCATTATGTTGGTGCCTTTGCTGAGCCAATGCTTAGGGGCTTTAAGCTAAGTGAGACGACCATTCATCAGGTCGATCACTTATTGGGATTGTAATCAAGCCGACTACTTAATCATGTCAAATTGCTTATAGGGGCTAACTGGCGTACCATGGAACCCGAAATTGCTGTTCTGAGAGGCTTCGAGCTCTGTCGCTGCTGAAATATCTCTGGCGCCGCAATTTTGCTCTGTCACCAGACGTTGGGATCTAGGGCCAGGCGCTGAAATCTATTGCCAGAAGCTAGATGTTGTCGTCTGGCGCCGGAGTCGGGTCTTCCCTATTCTGCTCTTGCTGCCACTGTTGCTTGATTTTGCTCCAAACTTTGAACTTGGTTGTTTCCTATCAACCAAATCCGCTCAAATCTTTTGTAAATTAAAGCTCTTCATCTCTAATTTACTAATCTATGTAATTTTGCTCAAGATCCTCTCATCTTGGAAGAATCTCCTGTGTCATGTTCGCGGTTTTTTCGAAAAAATCCGAGAATGTCCTCGCTTGCTGGGATGCACCTGCATTTATATCTTTGACTATAGGACTTTGCCAATCTCTTTAATTATCTTAGGGTTGACCTAATGTTTAGTGTTTCTTGACTCATACTTGACACAAACTCAAGGTATAAACTTGACTTGCTGTGATTGACTCGAGGTTGACTCGACTCGAAGTGTTTGACACATGTGTTAGACTCAAATCAAGGTGATATGACACGACATGACTCGACGTGTACATGATTCGTGTGTGCATTATAATGTGATCGTGCGACTCGAAAATGCAAAAAAGCAAAAATTTTCCATCATTTTTGTGGAGGGTACCGACTTTCTCCCGAAAAAGAAAGACGCGAAAAAGAATCGAAGTGAAGTTTTTTGAAGATGCATGTTGAATGAGCTTAGTCAAATGTTGTCTCTCACAGTACAAGGATTGTAACATCATAGACTATCCTAGTTGACTCGATAATGAAAGTATTTAGGTAACTTAGGCACGGAGGCTAAGCACTTCATACTTCAATGCAATGATGATTATGATTGATGAGTGATTTTGACATGACAAGGCATGCTTCAGCGTTATGTTAAGATTTCATGACAAAGGGTTCCTAAGGGAATTATATTTGGTCATGTATCTGTGCGGTGTGTGAAAGTGATACTAAAGTTAGGCCGCAAGGGCTAAGTGTGTGGAAAATATATTGAAAAGAGTCAAATAATGGTGACTCTTTAGGCTAGGTAAGCTAATGATGTAGGGATCAAGCCTCCAAGTCTAGCTCTAAGTGAAAAGGGATGAGCATAGGAGACCCCTTGATATGATCATGGTGTGAGTGTGTGAATGTGAATATGAATGCATTTTTATTACGGCCGCACCTCGATGTGAGGTTGCCTACGTATCCGTTAGGAATCAGGCCGAACGTAGCTCTAGCCGAACCTCGCACAAGTGTGTGTATACCTCAAAAAGGTCTTTTTAAGGGTTGTAACGGGGTTAGGCTAAAGGTTGAAGAAGAAGGGGATAAAAGTTCAAGACCCTAGATAAGTCCCCAAGGTGTGCAACTTTGCTTTTGAATATTTGTATTTTCTTGCTTGAGGCTTTTGACTCTTTTTTAGCTCTCTCTCTCTTTTTTTTTTTTTTTTTTTTTTTTTTTTTGTTTTATTTATTTTTGCTCTCTTTTTTTTTCTTTTGCATTTTTTTATTTTTGTAAGTGTGGGCAATCCCGATCATGCGGTCTATCACTCACTTGGCATTCATGTTTCTCAGGCACGGTACCGAGCACTCGATAAGAGACGCAATCTGAGACGTGTTCATATCGAAGACGTGTTCATATCGAAGACATTGGAACACTTGCCCTTTTGTACACTTTTATTATTTTTTATTGCTTATTTATTTATTTTGATCTTTTGAAATCACTCAAGCTTTTTTTTTTTTTTAAAAATTGCATACGTTGCACACTGCCCCATCCCAAGGTTAGGTAGATGTAGGTTGAAGAAAGAAAGGTCTATCGTTAGACGAGGCTCAAAGTGGTTTATCAAGAAGAGATTGTATATTTGAAGGGTGAAAGGAGATATGATGTGGCTACAAGGGGTGCCTCAAATCATTGGTATACCTTGTGCTTAATTCGACATAGATTTTTATTTTATTATTTTTTTTAATGCAATGCAATGCAATGATCATATACAAGGAAATAAATGCTCATTTTATTTAAAAAGTGAAGGGTAAAAATCAAACTCTAAGAAATAAATTCAAGGAGGATGAAGGGTGCCTATGCTAGACTTATTGGGGAAAGGGTTTGAAAAAAAGAAGAAGAAAGCATGAAATCTTGGTGAGAAGCTT
This sequence comes from Chenopodium album, assembly GCF_948465745.1. NCBI lineage: Eukaryota > Viridiplantae > Streptophyta > Magnoliopsida > Caryophyllales > Amaranthaceae > Chenopodium > Chenopodium album. Next base: position 59,249,612 of record NC_137836.1, on the reverse strand, counting down.
GCCTTGTGCATGTGTTTCATCATTACCCTCATTTTTTTATTTGTCAATCACATGACTCAAACTCGATTCAACATGCATGGATGGAAGAATGGCGGAAGAATGAAGGTTGTGATATGGAGGGATCATGTAGAAAATGGAAAGGTGATGTAGGTGGAGAGATGTGAAAAATTAGGAGTAGAATGTACCCCCAACTCAAATGACGGAAAAGACCGACTCATGCATGAACCTAAGACATGGTCATGATGACATATACTCAAAGTGTGTGCTAAGTATAGTGACTAGTGAGTGTAGGTGACATGTTAAGACTTGTGTCATGACCATGTGGCTAGACTATGTGACTAGACTCGAACAAAGACTAAGTTAAGACCTCGCGTATATGCATTAAACTGGACAGGCTGTGGTATTTTAGTCATAACTTTTGATCTGTGACTCTTATTGGGATGAAACAAACGCCAAATTAAAGATAAAACTCGGGGCTACAGATCCAAAGGTTATAAGACTCGTAAATCTTCCTAGAACTCCGGCTATGACCAAAACAAGTTGACGTTTGTGCAGTATACGGGAATAAAAATCCGGGTTGACTTAAAGGAACTATGACTCGATTTTAGGTATATTTTTTAGCTCAAATTAATTAATTAATTAATTAAACAAAGTCCTTTAGTCATTAACTAGTTTATTTAGGCTTAATCACAAGTCAAACCAAATGGTTAGTTTAGTCACATAATAAGTATGCACAAGTAAGAGATGCGCAAGTAGTAAAGTAGTCACAATATGATGCAATGAGTTTGCAACCTAACCATGGATCTAGTTCTCTAAAGTTCAGGATATGGGTTATTCAAGGGGGTTGCATGGTGAATTGTCCAGATGCACCGCACGGAAGCCTAACCGTGAAGGGTTGGCACGAGTGGATGGGACACCGCGAGTTAAAAACTCGCTTCCATGGTTTGGTGAATTTTACATTCTCGGATGTACCCTTTGTTGCACAGAGCGTTCAATCAGGTAGATGGATCATGAATTCCTAGAGGGTTATGTCCATATGTAGAACAAATATGGGTTTCAGAAAAGTGAGAAAAACTCAATCAGGAAGTAGGATCAAGCAAACAGTGCTAAAAACTGGTCAAAATTAGAACGCATATTTCTGGCTCGGTATTGGAAGAACTTGGCGCCAGTGATGTGTCTATTTTATATAGTATTTTACCACCGTCCCTTGGTCATAATTAGTAGTGTTTTTGGCTCTTTAAAGCCACTTTTATTACTAATTGGTGTTTTCTAGTGTTTTCGTAGATTTGGTTGACTTTTGCAGGGATTTATGCTTTTGGAGTATTTTCCCGAGATATTTTAGAGCAATCACAAGCATTGAAGAAGCACGAGCAGATTCCATAGCCCAGGGCCGGTTAGAGCCATCGAACCGGTGATTAAGGGCTCGGTATAGGTGATGCCGGGGCATTTGGACCGAGTATTCAAGACCGGAAGAGGAAACCCAGACTGGCCCGAGGAATTGGAGCCCAATTGTAGTCCAAATAGTGGCCCAAGTGAGCCGCCCGGCCAAAGAGGCTGGCGCCCGGAGGCGCGCCCGGCCGGGTGGGAGAAGCTAAGGTGGTCGCCCGGTGACGCGCCCGACCGGGCGCGAGATTAGTACTAGAGAGTAAAAAGGCGCGCCCAATCGGGCGGTGCCTCGCTTGATCGGGCGCGTGTATTTATTAGTTGACGATTAGCGTCGTTTTAGTTTGTTTTAGTTTAGGATTTGTACGGAGTATAAATACTCCTCCGTAATACGATTTTAGGATCTCTCTTTCCTCTCTCTCTTTTTATTCTTTCTTACTCTCTTAATTGTTCTCTTATATTTCTTTCTCTTAAACCTTTGTTCTTAATTCTACTCTTAATTCCAGCTTTATTTTGGTAACGATTTCTCTTCTCTTAATCTTAGTTATTTATTTTATTCCTTTAATTATGTCTTATTTTATTGCTTTGATTAGTTTAGTTTTTATCATGTGTGAGTAGTTTTATTTCTAGGGTTTATGGGGATCCATAAATAATATGAAGGGGTAATTTATTGTTGTTAATTATTAATGTTAGATTAATTTCCTGTTGATTGATTTAATGCTCTGTGACTAGATTAGGCCTAATCTTTTATGCATGAGTTTGACAATATTGATTCGAGATTCGAGAGATGAGAATTGATGTTTAGGTGTAGTTTCAATAGGCAGATTAATTTATAAATGGTTAAGTCAAGATTCGAGAGATGATATTTAATACCGGTAGATTAATTCTGTGATTGTAATACGTAGCGAAAGCCCTTTACAATATGGTTAATTGATGCATTGATGATTAACTATTATTGGTTCTTGATATTGCATGATAATTTCTTATTGAATTGTTTTAACGCTTTACAATTATGGCTTGTAAAGGTATAACAATATTGAATTGATGAATTGAGCAGATGTTAATTTGATATTAAAGGCTATTTTCAATAAGAACTTAGATCTAGTAAATTGCGAGAGCCTGTTATATCTATGTTGATTAATAAATTGCGAGAGCCTGTTAATCATGTTATTTATGCAATGTCAATGATTGATTATTATGTTTTACCCAGGAATATTATTTATTGGTAGTTTAGTTTCTTATTGTTTATATATTGTTTTCTCCCTATTCTCAATATTAGTAGTTTAGTTTCTTATTCAAATATAAATTTTGGTTACTTCATAATCTAGATTATTTTAGTTAATTAGCAATAGAAAGACTTGTTTCCCTGTGGAGATCGACCCTACTTCCCTATCCGCTTTAGTTAGAGGACTTAGGAATTATTTTTGATTAGGGGATACTACATTACCCTGTCAAAATTTGGCGCCGTTGCCGGGAAAACGTTTTTATTTTTATTTCTGATTGTTTTTGTAGTCTAGATTATTTTCTTTTTGTCTCAGAGAACATTAGTTCTCTGAGGCAAATCTCATATTTGGTTCTAGTTTTTGTTTATGCCAGGTGTTCCAGATCAGGGTACATCCCATTCGATCCTGAGATCGAACGCTCCTTTCATAGACAGAAAAATTTCTACAAGCAAATCCTGGCGGATTCTGGTGATAATAACAATAATCACCGCGATCCTCCGACTGGTTCTAGCGATTCAGAGAAATCATCAGACGTAGAATCAGAGATGACGCCTCCAAAGAAGCTTAGTGATTACTCACAACCCAAGCTTATAGATTTTCCACATCTCACCCCTACTCCGGCTCTTGATGGGGTTCAATTCGAAATTAAGCCTCAATTTATAACGATGATAGAGAGGAAGCAATTTAGTGGAGCTAAGGGTGAAGACCTGAATCTTCACATTGCCGACTATTGTCAATATTGCAATACCATCAGGCAAGCCGGGGTCACTCAAGACCAAATCAGGGAGATTATCTTTCCCTTTTCTTTAATTGGAAAGGCTAAATTGTGGTTTAATGGCTTAAATAGAACTGCACTTGGTATAACTGACTGGGAAACTCTTGTTTTGAATTTTTATAACAAGTATTATCCTACAGAGAGAACAACCGTACAACGGAGTGCGATTCAGAACTTTGCCCAAGAAGCCGATGAATCTTTATATGAGGCTTGGGAGAGGTTCAAGGATCTACAAAGAGATTTCCCTCACCATAATTTAGCACAATGGCAGTTAATCCAAGCCTTTTATAATGGCCTTGGAAATTCTTCTCGAATAATTTTAGATTCTGCAGCTAGTGGGAGATTTATGAATCTTGATGTTGAAGATGCAGGTCAGGTTATTGAAGACATGGCGATACACAATTCCCAATATGGGAATCCAAGAGGATTTGCTAATAAGGGGAAGCATAGTGTTGACTCTGTATCCTTTTTGCAAGCTCAACTGACCTCTATTTGCCAAAAATTAGATAATCTTAGCACTGCTAATGTAGCTAATGTTTCTGCGGTTAATAATAATTCTAATGAGGCTTTTTGTGAAAATTGTGGTATTATAGGTCATTGGGAACAAGATTTCAGGATTTTCGTGGAGCAAGTTAATGCCTTTCAAGCTTATAGGCAGAATAACCCATACTCCAACACCTACAATTCTGGGTATCGGAATCATCCGTACCTTTCCTACTGGAGTACTAATGTTCAAAATCCACCACCACAAGAACCACAGGCGTCACAGCAACAACAGCATAAATATTATCATCCCAATGCTGGCCAGAAGAACCAACCACAACAACCCTCCTCATCTTCTGACCCTTCTCTGCTGGAAATTAGAGCAATGTTGGTTAATATGCAAAAGCACATGGAAAGTAGAGATGCGACAATTGATCAAATTCTAGCACATAATAAAATTGTAGATAATCAAATTGCGCAACTTTCTGCTACTTTACAAGCCCGCCAACAAGGAGCTCTACCGGCACAGCCGACCCGGCCTACGGATCAAGCATTTGCAATTACTCTAAGGAGTGGTTCAAACTATGAAGGGCCCTCTATGCCTAGAGTTGATGAATCTATTTTATTAAATAATGATAATCTTGATTCCGTTAAACCAAACAATGTAGTTAATAGCCCTGCAGGGCTAAAGGATAGTACTAACATATCTAATTCTACATTGCAGGGTACGACTCTAGAGAAGGTGGCTACTCCAGACAAGAGTAATAATGCTTCAAAGCCGATTATCAAACTTCCATTCCCCAATCGTCAATTGAAGACAAACTTGGATAAGCAGTTTGGTAAGTTCCTAGAGGTGGTAAAAGATTTGAAGGTAACAGTTCCCTTCACTGAATTAATCACACAAATCCCCTCGTATGAAAAATTTATGAAAGAAATATTGACGAGGAAAAGGTCTATTAGTGAGGTAGAGACAGTAGCTTTCACTGCAGAGTGTAGTGCCGTACTTCAAAATAAGTCTCCACCTAAATTAAAAGATCCGGGTAGTTTTTCTATCCCTTGTCATATTGGAAATCTCTTGATTGATAATGCATTATGTGATTTGGGTGCTAGTGTTAGCGTCATGCCATTATCCGTGTGTTCTAAGTTGAATATGGGTAAATTAAAAGCTACCAATATAACTCTACAAATGGCCGACCGTTCTTTCAAATACCCCTTAGGTGTTTTAGAGGATGTCCCCGTTAGAGTAGGTAAATTTTGTATACCTGTTGATTCTGTTGTTCTTGATATGGTTGAGGATATGAAAACCCCAATTATTTTGGGTAGACCATTCCTTAACACTGCAGGAGCAGTCATAGATGTAAGAAGTGGTAAGTTAACACTATCAGTAGGGGATGATAAAATTGTTTTTAATCTGAATAATGCCCCTAAAAGCTCCATGACTGAGGAGAAATGTTTCAGTGTTAATGTGGTTGAGAATTGTTCTAACAAGCCCCAAGCTCTTGAAAAAGATCCCTTGGAGGCGGTATCTTGTGTTGCATCCCTCTCAGATGAGATAGACAAATGGCAGAAAGAAGTCGATGCAATAGAAAGAGCACTTTACACTGTTGGTCTTGGTTTCGAGGATGAAAAGGTGGAACCGATCAAGCAAGTTGTGCGATTTGAGCCTACGGTAAGTGTTCCGCCAGATCGAGTTGCAAGTGTTGAATGCAATGACAATTTGAAGCGATTTTCGATCAAAGAAGGATCTTTAGTGCGTAGCATTGAAGATCCCCCAGTCCAAGTCAAGGAGGATCCACCAGATAAGGTGATTTGGCGTCCGACAAGGTATGTCAGGAAGCCGCATCGCAGCTTAAACACCGCTAGACCGGGTGAGAAACCACCCGATCAAGCGTTAGGCCAAGGGTCCTAGTTATTGTACTTGGTAAGAAGGTCGTGCGAGATCTAGATAAACCAGCGCTTTGCGGGAGGCAACCCGTATTTTTAATGATTTTTAGAATAGTTTTTCTTTCCTTTTTCTTATGAGAGGAGAGATGAGGGAATTTAATGAGTTTTATGAGTGTTTGTACAGGTTTGAAGAAAAGAGTTAGCCAAATTTTGGAGAACACAAGAAGAATAATAATTAGACGATTTAGCCTCGGGCCTGATCGGGCGCGAGAGCAAGGGTCCAAAAATAAGTAATTTCGCCCGACCGGGCGCGAAACTCGTCGTATACGGACTTAATTGTCCGCCCGATCGGGCGACTCTCGCCCGACCGGGCGCGAGAAGAGGCAAAAATTTGAACATTAGATCGCCCGACCGGGCGAGGGCGCCCGACCGGGCGCGAGAGTTGGGTAAAATCGGACCGATAGATCGCCCGATCGGGCGCGAGAACCTCTACGTAAAAATACTCCAGATCGCCCGACCGGGCGACCCACCGCCCAACCGGGCGCGAGATACCCGACGCCTCTATTCTTCTTCTTCCTTCAGTTTTCTCATTTCACTCTTATTTTTCCATAACTTTCTCTCTCTAAAACTCAAATTCTCTCTACCTTCTCTCTAAGATTTCTCCTTCATCCCTTAACCAAATTCAAAATTTTTTACATATTTGTAATCCTCTCTTCATCCTCTACATTTCCATATAAATTTTTTTCAGATTTAATTCAATAAATTTTAAACCCATTTTCTACCATGGCTTCAAAGAGGGCTAGGTCCATTTTCGGTAGGAGCTCCAGTTCGAGGGAGGAATACGACCCAGATTTGCAGCTTCCGTACTGGCCGACGATCCGCATTGCTAGCTGAGAGCAAAAGGAGCGGCTAGAACATTTAATTGGTCGTGAGGTAATTCCTTCTCGGTGGTTACACCGCCCTACTCTAGAATCATTTGGTTTGTTTGATTTTGTAAAACGATTTTCAAATGACATTGGCATGAGAAAATTTGTTGATATGCACTATCCTACATTCCGAGAACTTACTTGTGAATTCTTGTCTTCTTTAAATGTTGTTAGTATTAGAAATGGGCCAAATTTATTTTTCAAGTTGAACAATAGAAATATTAGTTTAACTTTTGTAGAATTTTGTAAAATATTTGAATTAAATTCTGAACTATCTCACCAATGGCATGCGGACTATAAAATGGGTGACATATATAATGCTTTGACCGGTTTGGCTACTCCCGATCCTCAACATGCTAGTACCAAACCTATTCACCACCCTGTCCCAAAAATCTGGCAAAGATTTGCGGGTTTGTGTTTTTTAGGTAGGGCCGAGCCCCATAATGCCCAAAATAACGAACTAGCTTTCATAGGACACTATGTGTATGGGTACGGGAAATTGAACATAGGCAGGTTTATAGTTCACCATTTGAGTAGGCATGCCACGGCTAGCACCACATCAAAAACCCCCATCCGTTTAGGAGGCCTTCTCACTCGGATAGCAGTGAAAAAGGCCGGTTTTGTAGTGGACGGACCCCACCAGCTGACCAACTGTGGATCAGATACCTATATGAGTGCTAGGTATTTTGAGGATTTGGGGTGGGTTCGGCCGGATAGCAAGCAGACACCCTTTTGGTGTATTCGGACAGGGAGCGAGCAACCTTTGCCTATTTTCCCCCTACCTAGTCCTGACTTGACCGCCTTTCCCCCAGGACAACCTTCTTACACTTATGATGTTTTAGTTGCCAAGTCTAGGGGGCAAGCACCACCACCACCAGTTCCACCACCTCAGCCTCAGCCCGAGGTGGCATTTTCTCCACCTTGTATGTCTCACTCCGTCCCTCATGTTGACTCTGACCTAGTTTGGGATCTTTAGAGTATAGGTCAGGCCTTAGGACGTATAGAGCATTCCCATACTAACCTTAGGAGGATGGTTGGCTCCATAGACCCGAGGTTAGGGTACCTAGAGAGGAACCAGGGTAGAGCTCTCTACCCTATGTATGATGACTATGCTCGTCGGGGCAACATTCCCGACGACGTTATTCACCCTGACTGGTTTCAGCCTCCACCCCAGGGATACGATAGGGATCCCACTGCCCGTGGTATTTACATTTACTATTCTTCCTTCTACTGGTACAGCCAGGACATTCCTTTCGAGGGACCGGCGGGGGGGGGGGGGGGTTTCATGCTGATTATTTTGGTGGTAGCTCTTCTGGTGCAGGTGGTGCAGGTGGCAGTGGAGGTGCGGGTTTCGGCTCGATGGATGAGGATGATCAGGACTAGCTATGCTGGGCTAGTTCCCGAGCCAATGAGGACATTGTCTGATTCTGGCTTGGGGGAGATTTTGGTTTTAGTATCTTTCTTTTTCTCCTTTCTTTTATTTTTGGTGTGTTTTCTTAGGTTAGATTTCTTGCTTTCTAGGTTAGTTTTATTGCTTTCTTATATATGAAAATACAAAAAAATTGAAAAATAAAAAAAATCCAAAAATACGTTCCAATGAATTGTGAATTATGCTTCCTTGTGCCCCTTACTTGAGAAAATTGTTTTGATTCTTGGTATTTGATGATAAGCATCGTGGATTAGTTAATCATGATTTGATGTTTGATTGCCTTGAAATCTTAACATGCGTCAATTTTGTCCAACTACTTGTGAATATAGTGCTTGACTAGTTGATTTGGTTAAGAATGTGTGATAGTTCCATAATTCCTGGTATGTCAATGAATTTGAGTATTGGTTTGCAACTATTAGTAATATTTATATGATTCATTATTATGCACATTGAGGAGGACGAAGGCATTTGTTCTTTTAGGTAGCCTTCAGATGTTGTAGATACATTTGTTCCCTTCTTGATACCCATGTTGTTGACTTGACTTTTTGTTGTTTTATTAGCCATATTACAAGCATATTTTGCCCCATTGGTTACTAGCCCCAAGCTTGGCTTGGGGGAGCTATTAGTGAGTGAGGTGAGGGAGTTTGTAGTGTGCTCATTATTTGCACAATTTGGGTGGGCCTTTGAGAAGTTGTTTTTGTTGTTGATCATGTTTATTTTTGATGAGTTTGAGAGTTATATTTTCTTGAAAAATAAAGCATGATGTTATGAATAAAAAAGAGAGAAGTTCAAGAAAAATTTGTTGAAAAAATAAGTGAACTTCAAAAGAAAAAAAAGTGTTCAAATGTTCTAGTTGGAGGTTGATCAAAAGAAAAAATAAGAGCTTCAATGAAAAATTCAAGTTTGGAAATAAAGTTTGTTTATTCACTCTACTTCTTCATTATTATATCTTATAAGTGAAATTGTAAGAGTTGGGATTATTTATTATGATTGGAGTATATTTGGTTGATGTTAGAGTTGGTTATGTAGGAGATGTTGATCATTATTTATTTTGATCATGGGTTTTGATAGGATTTGGCTCCCTTAAGCATAGCTTTTCTCTCACTTGTTCCCAAATGATTCCTACCCTTTACCCTAGCCTTACATTACAATCTTTAAAGACCTTCCGACCTTTGTGCATAGAATTGTATGAATGTGAAAGTGTTGTTTATCAATGCAAGTTATGATTTGACATATTTCGAGTCGACTAGTAGGTTGAGCGTTCATTGTTTTATACACACGAGAGTGTGAGTTGGGAGGGCATTGTTCACATAAAGGGGTTGGATGGAGAGCGATTGAGTACATCTTTTACTCGTCACAAAAATGAGAGTTGAGTGCGTGAGCACTAGTCTTGAATTCTATATGCTCTTGTGGTTTGCTCTGTTTGACAATTATTAGGGAAGATTGGTAATTAGATGGATTTGATTGGTTGATTTTGAAGCATGTTTATTTGATTTACCCTGGATCGTTTGTGCTTGATTTTTACTTTTGGGGTGAAGCATATTTATTGATTCATTGATGAGATCTTTGCTTAGGGATAAGAAAAGGTTTTGCTTGGGGGAGTTTGATGTGTCTATTTTATATAGTATTTTACCCCCGTTCCTTGGTCATAATTAGTAGTGTTTTTGGCTCTTTAAAGCCACTTTTATTACTAATTGGTGTTTTCTAGTGTTTTCGTAAATTTGGTTGACTTTTGTAGGGATTTATGCTTTTGGAGTATTTTCCCGAGATATTTTGGAGCAATCACGAGCATTGGAGAAGCACAACCAGATTTCATAGCCCAGGGCGGGTTAGAGCCATCGAACAGATAATTAAGGGCTCGGTATAGGTGATACCGGGGCATTTGGACCGAGTATTCAGGACCGGAAGAGGAAATCCAGATTGGCCCGAGGAATTGGAGCCCAATCGTAGTCCAAATAGTGGCCCAAGTGAGCCGCCCGGCCAAAGAGGCTGGTGCCCGGAGGTGCGCCCGGCCGGGCGGGAGAAGCTAAAGTGGTAGCCCGGTGACGCGCCCGGCCGGGCGCGTGTATTTATTAGTTGACGATTAGCGTCGTTTTAGTTTGTTTTAGTTTAGGATTTGTACGGAGTATAAATACTCCTCCGTAATACGATTTTAAGATCTCTCTTTCCTCTCTCTCTTTTTACTCTTTCTTACTCTCTTAATTGTTCTCTTAGATTTCTTTCTCTTAAACCTTTGTTCTTAATTCTACTCTTAATTCCAGCTTTATTTTGGTAACGATTTCTCTTCTCTTAATATTAGTTATTTATTTTATTCCTTTAATCATGTCTTATTTTATTGCTTTGATTAGTTTAGTTTTTATCATGTGTGAGTAGTTTTATTTCTAGGGTTTATGGGGATCCATAAATAATATGAAGGGGTAATTTATTGTTGTTAATTATCAATGTTAGATTAATTTCCTGTTGATTGATTTAATGCTCTGTGACTAGATTAGGCCTGATCTTTTATGCATGAGTTTGACAATATTGATTCGAGATTCAAGAGATGAGAATTGATGTTTAGGTCTAGTTTCAATCGGCAGATTAATTTATAAATGGTTAAGTCAAGATTCGAGAGATGAGATTTAATACCGGTAGATTAATTATGTGATTGTAATACGTAGCGAAAGCCCTTTACAATCTGGTTAATTGATGCATTGATGATTGACTATTATTGGTTCTTGATATTGCATGATAATTTCTTATTGAATTGTTTTAACGCTTTACAATTATGGCTTGTAAAGGTATAGCAATATTGAATTGATGAATCGAGCAGATGTTAATTTGATATTAAAGGCTATTTTCAATAAGAACTTAGATCTAGTAAATTGAGAGAGCCTGTTAGATCTATATTGATTAATAAATTGCGAGAGCCTGTTAATCATGTTATTTATGCAATGTCAATGATTGATTATTATGTTTTACCCTGGAATATTATTTATTGGTGAACCTATGCCCTAGATCCTTTTATATATTGTTTTCTTCCTATTCTCAATCTTAGTAGTTTAGTTTCTTATTCAAATATAAATTTTGGTTACTTCATAATCTAGATTATTTTAGTTAATTAGGAATAGAAAGACTTGTTTCCCTGTGGAGATCGACCTACTTCCCTATCTGCTTTAGTTAGAGGACTTAGGAATTATTTTTGATTAGGGGATACGACTTTACCCTGTCATCCAGCAAACAGAGGCCGGCGCCAGAATTTGGCTTTATTGCCTTGCGACAGAAGCTGTCGCCTGGCGCTAAAGTCGAATAAGTGGCGCTAGACTTTGTTTCCTGACGCTAGTTCCTACATGCCTCAACAGCTTTCTGTGCTCGATAAAATTTTCCAGTTTCGCGCAACATTATTTCGGTCCTAGTTATGAAAGATATTCCTCAAATTTCCTACGTGTAAAAATCCTATGTTTTAACTCATTACGGATGGTTTTTCCAATGAGATATTTTTTATGCATATGACAATAATGTTAATCAAAATTACGCATATGAAATACTTAGAACTTTTCGAGTCTCATCCACTCATTCTAAATCATTGCCGAAATAAATTTCAGGAATTAAAATAGAAATCCTACCTAGTGGAGTCGCCAAAACTTGAACCCCACTGTAATCATACACTAAATTACGGTGGCGTCCAAAGGGAAAGAAGATAGAGCAAAAGAGTTGCCAACAAGTTTTAGGAACTTGTAAACCATTCACGAGGTGAAGGTTACACCCCTTAACGATCCAGGAGATCGCCAACTCCAATAGGTCTGGAACCATGACTGGAGTTCGGGGATGAAGGTACAAATCCAACCTAAAAGAGATTGAACCTGCCCTAATAATAGGCCTCTACTTTATTCTGATCGTATTCATGTGCGCTTTCTGACTAACATGCAAACAATAGGTTAACCCTAAACCTGTTTATCTATGTTGGTTGAATATTAATGCACAAATAAAACTATTATTGGCGATCACTTGAATTATAATCATATTAACCCTAAACAAGATTATTAATTATCTTATTAAGCGTGATTACAAGTACCAATTCCCTTTAAACATGCATAAAAGGTGTGATCAAGCAATAATAATAAATATCAATCAACATAATAACAACAATAACAATTATCATCATAATAATAATCATGAATCATAAAAATAATCATAATCATGTTAAAGCATAAAAATAGCAAGATCCTAGGCATGATACTAACAAGATTAATAACAAACCCTAGCATGTCAGTAAACAATAAAAATCAAAGCTTTAGCCCTAACATGATACTAATATAAATATTAGAAAGAAAATAAGAAGCATCACAGAAATCATAATTGACATTATATTCTTTACCCTAAACATGATACTAGGAAGCAATAAAACATCCTAACATGATACTAGGAATCAAAATAACAATCTAAGCATGATTTCTATATCATAATATCAATAAAACAATTAAAGCACACTAGTAGAAAAATGCTCATTTGTGTCGCTCATTTATAGTGTATTTGCGTCGCTTCTATGAGCGACGCAACTGCTCGCGACGCAAATGACTTTTAAGTCATTTGCGTCGCTCCTAGGCGCGACGCAAATAAGAGTCATTTGCGTCGCTCCTTTATAAAGGAGCGACGCAAATGACTTTTTTGATAAACTTATTTTTTGTCATTTGCGTTGCTCCTTTATAAATAAGCGACGCAAATGACTCTTCTGACAAACTTATTTTTTGTTATTTGCGTCACTCTTTTATAAAGGAGCGACGCAAATAACTCTTCAGATAAATTTATTTTTGGTTATTTGCGTCACTCCTTTATAAAAGAGCGACGCAAATGACTTTTCTGATAAACTTATTTTTAGTCATTTGCGTCGCCCCTTTATAAACAAGCGACGCAAATGACTCTTCAGATAAACTTTTTTTGTTATTTGCGTCGCTCCTTTATAAACAAGCGACGCAAATGACTCTTCCAATAAACTTATTTTTTGTTATTTGCGACACTTGTTTATATAGGAGTGACGCAAATGACTGAGTAGACAATACAAAACTGCTGTATTTGCGTCACTTGTTTGTTTAATGAGTGACGCAAATGAGGTGAATTTTTTTTTTTTTAATTATAATATAATTGCCTTGTATATGTTTGTAGTACTTGTTTTCCTAGGTATAAAGTAATATGCTAACGCTAATATAATTGAAATTAAAATGCAATATTATTGAATAATGCAAATGTAAATTTCGGCAGAGTCTCCTTTGTAATTTGGCCTACCCATAAAATTTCCAAACCATGTTTCTTAACCAAATCAACGTATAATACAACTCCAACTTCTAGACTTAAAGGTAGAAGTACCTCAACAGCTCAACCTAGAGTTCAAAACGTGGTAACTACTGATTACTGACTATAGTATACAATTTCGCCCAAGCGAGCAAGAGGCATATGGCAGCTTGCCTATTGTGACCAGAAGTGAGACAGAGCCCTTCCATTTTTGTAGGCCACAACACACTCAAGCACATATTCTCTGAGCTTCTTCTGGACTTCTTCCATTGGCAAGCAGGCATCAACCATCTGTTATCATTCAGCATCGTATGAAAATCTAGATGGCATTATTACGGAATTGATGAAACAACAACTATCTCACAGAATCTAGTTAAAAAACATAATTTACAAAAATAAAAAGAACATTGCAAGAAACTGGAACATGTTTAAGTAAAAGAAAATTAGTATAACCTGCACTACATAATATTGCAGGCATCACTATAATGACACTATGCAAGATAAAGTCACCACTGTCAAACCTATTAACCTTACAGCCTTACCAAAATTGTACAGTCTGATGCAAGCTATGAAAAAACTAAGATTTGGTTTAACAGCCATGTCTCAGAGATTGTGGTGATAACATTTTACCTTACACCAATCAAAATCAAGGCCTTTGGCAGAAGAGAAAGCCACACCGGAGTATGAATAACGATCTATAATGAGGGTAGTCCCAGATTTCAACTTTTCTTCCATCATGGATCTGTAATTGTAGATGACAAAGTCATCAACTAAACAAGCATATCACCAAAAAAACAGATTCATGAAGAAGTAAAGTTTACAACTTTAAATCACATTTTGAACTCCTGTCCCAATATACTTGTATATATTTCAAAATTTTAGGGGAATAAAGACAGTTTTTTATCATAATTCCAACTACAATCTCCAGAATGTAATATAACCGAGAACGAATTACCCAAATTAACCAATAAATAACAACATAGAAAGGAATTAGATTCAGCTAAACATAACATCAAACACATGGTATGCAACTCACAAATTATGTATAAAAAAACAATCATAAAAAGAAAAAAGAAACAACCTTTTCTCCCAACGATTAGCACTGAACAAAAGATGAATAGTATGATCATCCAAATTAGATTGATTGGAAAGATAAGCAGAGATCATCTGCCCAACAGCAGTATTTCGATCCGAAAACCGCCATAACTCAGCAGAACACCCAATACTTTGCAAGTGAGAGAGAAGCTGAATACACTGAGAGCTCTTTCCACTTCGATCTAACCCTTCTAATACAACCAAAGCACCTCTTGATTGTAAATTGGGGTTTAGGGCAGAAACTTCAATTTTCTTGGAAGAATCATTCTCCATTTTTGTAGCAAAAATTGAACAATTTAACTGAAATTTAACATCCTGGTTTCTCCTCTGTGCTCCTGCAAAGTGCACCCAAGAAACAACTCAGATCAATATTTTGGTAATTAATATCGAAATCTTGCTTCTGTTGCAAAGGAAGATAACTGGGCATAAATTATACATCATTAGTAGTTATTACTTGTGAACTTCACTGTCATGTCTTTTCCTTGTCATCTGCCATGTAAACGGACTATTAGGATCCACACCAGGCTGTGAAATTTCCAAACCATGTTTCTTAACCAAATCAACGTATCTGAAAATTCAATAAAAAAAAAATGACAAAAGTTCTGTACTGAATAGCTCAAGACATTAGAGGATATGATGCAGAAAGAGTGCTAACTTTTCAGAATCAAAATTATCCACTCCCAAATCTTCGTCCCAGATAAATATGTAATCATATGGTGCCACAATGTCAGGATGTAGAAATCGTTTTGCATACCACCTTTAACCATACAATGAAAGAACGGATCAGTATGATAAAATTGATAATTAATCTGACCCAATTGCCTTAAAAACTAGAGTACTAACCATTTCGCACTAGTTTGCAAAATTACCAAGCAGAGACACAATTATGAATCATGTAAGAATAGCCAAAGTTTGCAAATAAAGCTTACTCAGCACACTCATTAATCTTCCCCGAATTCTGGCTTTCCACAATCTTCAGAATCAAAGACTTGTTTTCATCCAAGTACTGCCAAGATTTAAACCAACCAAAATTTAGAAATCAATAAGAAAAAAATATTTCCAGATGAGAACTAACCAAGCAGTATATATAGATGAAGCGGCTAATAGACTAGAATCATAAGTGAATTAATGTAACAAAGGATGAATATGTCATGCATAACCAAAGTGTATTACAGTACATATCAATTTTTACTTAAGCGTAAGGATCAAATGATCTGCAATTAGCAATGTTTTAGAATCTACCCCGGTAGCCCTAGACTAAGATAACAAGCAATGCATACAACACCATTCCCTTATATAATTTCATATGTATTAATTGTTTTATCAATGATCATTTGATTCACAATAACTTCCTTTTATTCAACCATTTACAAGGGAACATACGGATTCTCCATTTTAATTAATCGGAGATGACAATTGTTCATGCTTGAGACTTACAAAAAAAAAATTGAAAATAATAATAATAATAATTCTGGGTTTTTTCCTCCAGATTTAGCCCTTCAAAAGTAGCTTAACAGATAAGAAAACTTGATACTAGGTTTAAAAACAAGTTAAAAACCATCATCACTAAAAACCACTAGTTAAAAAAGTACATTTACACTATTTTTCATTATTAGCCAAATAGTCATAACATTAGTTGAGTAAGAAATACTGACATTGCCTATGTGAAGACCATTACAGGAGCCGACACCTAAAGCTTCATTACAGTAAATTTTAAGTTTGCTACACTTCAATGATTACACTGACATTTTATACTTCCATTTATATTTATATTTATATTTATATTTTGATGTTAATTCTTGAATTGCTTGTTGTGGTCCAAGTTCAGAAAAGGTTCAATTTCCAACTGCCGGAAAAGTTAAGTTTGGACCAAAAGGCAGATCTTAGGCCAGGGGTTGAACCATGCTCTTAAGGTATGTTGAACAGCATGCCAGCAATAATCAAGCTGCATGACAGTATGTATGATGGATATCGACTTTTCGATGCTTACAAATGCGAGCACGTAAACCTTAATCATCTGTTAGGCTAATGACTAAACCCGAGATCATAATGGACTTTTTAATTGCAATTAAGGCAGTAATAACTTAAATCATCAAGTAATGTACATTTGTACTAGACTAGAATAGATTAAGGCAGTAATAACTTAAATCAAAGTTTGCAAAATTACCAAGCAGAGACACAATAATTATGAATCATGTAAGAATAGCCAAAGTTTGCAAATTAAGCTTACTCAGCACACTCATTAATCTTCCCCGAATTCGAAGCCTTAAACCAAGAAAAGATTGAACATAAATAGAAGCAATCTTACCATAGGTGGAATTGACTTCAAAAATTCAACAATGCCGAGCCGAAATCGAACTTCAATTGTTGTTGCTGTAATTTGCTTGAACTTCCTCGGGTTTTTTTGGGCGAAATTAAGCGATTTTTCCACTCGAAAATTTCAGTTATTGCTCGAATTTTTGTTGCTGTAATTTCTTGACTTGAACCCAGAAAAAAACGTAATCCAAACAATTATTGTTGCTGTAATTTCTTGACTTAACCTATTGTTGCTGTAATTTCTTGACTGAAATTCGAACAAAAATTATTTATGACTGAAATGGGACGAATTTCTTAGGGTATATTGCGTCGCTGCCAAAAACCCTAGAAATCCCCCCACGAAATCCCCCAATCGAACTTGAAGACCGAAATTGAATTTTTTGGGGCTTTTAGGGTTCGAATTTGTATGCTTTTGAGTTGATTTTTTGCTCGAAATGGGGGATTTTTGGTCGGAAACAATCAATTTTTCTGGGTTTAAGGCTTCGAATTTCTTAGGGTTTTTGGTCTAAATTTTTGCTCGAAATTACTCGAATTTGCAGCCGATTATGGGTCTTCGACTTCACTGCGATTTCAGATGTTAAATTTGCTGGGGAAACGCAAGTTTTTGGCCGAATTTGTTGGTTTTCAGAGACAAATTTGTGGGTGTTTTGCTGTAGAAATTCGCTGGAATTTAAGAACTCTTGTTTTTTTTTCTTTTCTTTTTGTATAGTGAATGTAGGTACCTGATGAAAAACTAAGGTAAAAAACGCAGAAAAACCTAAAGCCAAAAGAGTTATTTGCGTCACTTTATTATAAAAAAGCGACGCAAATAACCTTGTTTATAATGTTGTACAATGTACATATGCGTCGCTCATTAGTAAAAGAGTGACGCAATTTATTTAATCACTTATTTGCGTCGCTTGCTAACTAATGAGTGACGCAAATAAGTTTATTAATTGCGTCGCTTTAATAAATAGGAGCGACGCAAATGATAGAAAGCTGAAATGCACTTGAGTTTTGCGTCGCTTCTTAAATAATATGCGACGCAAATAATTTAAAAGGAAGGTAAAATAAAACATTTGCTTCGCTCCTTAGAATGAGTGACGCAAATATGGCGACGCAAATGTACATTTTTCTACTAGTGGCACTTACTTGGATGCCTCGTATCTCTTTCTAATAACAAAATACACGAGTTAGTAACTTCAAGGAAAATAATAATCAAACAATTAAATTAAATAATTGAAATGGAGATTTGAGACCAAACCCTCAGAAATTAAAACCTTTCACGTCTAGGACGAAGGCAACTTCGAACAATGCTAGGTGTGTCTAGTGCTAATGTATGAGGGATTGTGTTTGTAAAAGGCTAGGCTAGAAAGAGGGAGAGAATCAAGAAATTTTTTATGAGAGTTGATGAGAAGAAAGAATTAGAGAATTGATGAGAATTGATGATTGAAAAAGGGGAGATATGACCTCTATTTATAGAGAAAAAAGAGGGTCGAAGAATAAGAAAAGAATCTGAATTCGAATCGAAATAAAACTCGATGGACAGCAGTTTTTGCGGATTTTGTTTTTATCATATCTTTTGATCTAGAAGTCCAAATAAGGCATATGATATGTGTTGGGAATCTTTTGAAGTCTACTTTCTAACCAAATTAGAATCAGATTAAAATTATTTGTAGATAAAAATATATGGCCGAAATAGTAGAACGGTGTCAGTTTTGGATAGAGTTTCATATCTTTTTCGTTATAGCTCGGAATTAATATTATAATATATCATTGGAAAGATAATTTCAAGATCTATCCAACCATATAAAAATTTGGATAAAGATTAGGAAAATTTGTAAATTACCACCCATAAAGGGGTTCTATTTTTAAATTACCACCCATTAAAACTTTTATTTTAAATAACCACCCATTAAATTAAAAAACATTTCAGATTACCACCTTTTTTGAAATTCCGGTGGAAAATCTGGTTGAGGGCCCCACCTTATTAAATTCCTTCCTTTTTTTTTTCATTTACCTCGACATAACCTTTTGATTGAAACATTAAACTAAAAAAAACATCTTCTTTCATCAATTTCTTTAATTAATTCATCCAAAAGCATCAATCTTTCCCCTTTTTCTTCCTTTAATTCACTGTCAACTTTGCAACTACTCCTTAAGGGTTGAATCAGAACCCTAACATTTGTTTTTTCTGCAAATAGGGACCCTATTTGTACTTGCATTTGCTGTTGAAGTCGCCATCTTGGGGTGTTTTCTGGGGACCAAAAGTACGTAGGTGAAGCTCCTGTCAAATGGTGATGTCAATGGCGACGCCTGAGGTAAGCAATTGGGACCTTTTACAATTTCAGACATGTAGCCTAATTGTAAAAAACCCCAATTTTAAAGCCCCAGGGAACCCTAATTCCAAAATTGCATAAAACCCCCAATTTTATTGCCCCAGGAACCCTAATTCCATAATTTCAGACATGTACCAGCTGCAATTTGAGGAAATTTGGATGAAATTTGGGGCAAAAGTTGTGAATTGATGTTGGGTAATTTATAAAGAAAAAAAAAACGAGGAGGGAAACATTCAAAAGAATCAAATTCGCCGTTTTAGCCGTTATGTGGGGCCCTCAAACGGATTTACCACCGGAATTACAGAAAAGGTGGTAATCTGAAAACTTTTTTAATTTAATGGGTGGTTATTTAAAATAAAAGTTTTAATGGGTGGTAATTTCAAAATAGGACCCCTTTTTGGGTGGTAATTTACAAATTTTCCTAAAGATTATGAGGCACGAAAATAAAAATCTGACTATCTTTGAACATCTTTAAATTCGAATAGAATTAGGATTTAAGAAAAGGAAAGTTTTTATAAAAGGAAAGTTTTTATTTAACTCAAATTCTTTAATCTTATCTTTTCAAAAAGGATAATTAAGATCTTTTAGAAACTTATAGAAGCTTCTAATTAGTCCTAATTAGTTTAGGAATAGGATTAAACCTTTGGACCCTCCACATGATCATTGGGTCGTAGGTAAGATCCGGTTCGAGCCCATTTTAGTATTTTGGCCATAACTTCCTCATTATTCATCGGAATTGGGCTTATAATATATCATTGGAAAGATATTTTCAAGCCCTATCCAACTACACTATTGTTGGACCCTTATCATGGACCAAACCAAACTGGAATGCACGTTTTTCATAAATAAGGTAAGTAAAGAAATATTTTCAAAAACAGATTGAAGAAATATTTTAATAAAAACATCCTCATCACTAGACTTTTCACACTTTCGATTTGTTTGATAATCAATGACATGAAAGGTATTCATCACTAGGTTTGGTTTTGGGGAGACACAAATGAGTGTCTACACCTATCTCGTAAATCCTCCCGTATTAGCACCAGCATTTCCAGGAATACCTCTTAGGTTGTACCTAACATTGACCAAGGAGACAATGGGAGCCATGCTTGCACAAGAAGTAGAAGGTAAAGAAAATGCAATCTACTATCTAAGCAAAAAGATGCTCGAGTATAAAGTACGCTATACACCGCTTGAGAAATTGTGCCTCGCATTGGTATAGGCCACAATCAAGTTATGACATTATATGCACGTGCATATAGTCTTTGTAGTTTCCCGAATGGATCCACTTAAGTATTTATTCGAGAAGTCTACACTCAATGGGCGCATATCAAGATGGATAGTAAACTTAGCCCAGTTCGATGTAAGATTCATTCCTCAAAAGGATATCAAAGGATTTGTGGTCTCAGATTTCCTAGCGGATTTTCCAATAGAAGATTCAACGCCAATACACGACAATGAATTTCCAGATGAAGACTTGATGGTCACAGAAGATGATACTTGGACCTTATACTTCGATGGAGCCTCAAACCAAAATGGATGTGGCGTTGGAGTATTATTGGTATCACCTAAAGAGGAGCATGTTCCAATCTCCATAAAGCTAGATTTCGACGTTACCAACAACGCTGCTGAATACGAAGCATGCGTGGTAGGCCTTGAAACAACTTTGGCATTGGGAGTGAAGAAATTACGAATATTCGGGGACTCTTAATTGATCATCAACCAGATTTCCAAAAGATGGAAATTAAGGAGCGAAAGTCTAGCCCCTTACCAAACTTATCTGGAAACTCTCACCAATTAGTTAGAAAAGGTAGAATACACATATCTACCTAGAGAGGAAAACCAATTTTCCGATGCCTTGGCAAGAATAGCCTCAATGGTTAGGATTCCTACGGAAATTGAGCAAATTCCTCTAACTGTAGAGAAAAGGCACAAACCGGCTTATATTCAAGATATAGAGGATGATGAAGTGATCCATGAAGAAGAAGAAGAAGAAGAAGAAGAAGAAGAAGAAGAAGAAGAAGAAGAAGAAGAAGAAGAAGAAGAAGAAGAAGAAGAAGAAGAAGAACCATGGTATGCAGATATACTTAACTATGTCACCAAAGGAGAATACCCTCATCATGCCGACAAAAGAGCAAAACGAGCATTAAGACTCTTGGCTTCCCAATACGTACTCATAGACAACGAGTTGCATAAAAGGGTACCTAAGGGTCGAGCTCTCTTATGTGTAGGGAAAAAGGATGCTCAAAGAGCTATGAGGATAGTCCACAAAGACATTTGTGGAACCCATGTTAATGGCAAAATGCTAGTCCAAAAGATAATGCGAGAATGATACTATTGGACTACCATGAATAGGGATCGTCATCAATATGTAAAAAGATGCCCTAAATGCCAAATCTACCCCAATTTCCAGCCCGTTCCTCCATCTCTACTTTACACCTACACTTCACCATGGCCATTCTCTACATGGGGAATTGACATTATTGGTAAAATTACTCCTCCAGGAACAGTAGGTTATGAATACATACTAGTAGCAATTGATTACTTCACGAAGTGGGTTGAAGCACAGTCATATGCCAAACTCACTGCAAAACATGTAGCACTCTTTATCAAAAGGAATATTATTTGTCGATATGGAGTCCCACATGAAATGATAAGTGACAACGGAACTCACTTTCAAGCTGAGTGTGAAGAATTGTTACAAAAATATGGATTCAACACCATCATTCTTCTCCTTATAGACCTCAAGCAAATAGAGCAGTTGAAGCAGCTAATAAAAATCTAAAGACTATCATCGAGAAAATGACAGAAAATTACAAGGATTGGCCTGACAAACTCCATTGTGCACTTTGGGGTTATCGCACGTCAATTCGCACATCAACAGGAAATACGCCATTCTCCTTGGTTTACGGAATGGATGCCGTTCAACCTGTAGAGCTAGATATACCATCTCTATGCATTGCACTAGAAAGTAAACTCGATGAAGTCGAATGGACTAGGGCGAGATATGAAGAGTTAAATATGCACATAAAAATGAAAAATAAAAAGAAAAACAAATAAAGTCATAATAAATAGATGATAATATGTATATACAAATATGTCTAATAAATGAGTCAATTAGGCAAAGTTCTATACAAGTCAAAAAAAAAAACCCAGGTACAAACTACGGCGCTGGAGTACGCAGATGATGAGAGACGCCCATCATATCATAGAACTGCGCAGTACGCGGAGTATGCTCTCCACCAGCTCCAGCTCCAGTCTCTCCGGGAGGAGGAAAACTCAGCACATGACTCGTCCACCCAAGGTCGCCTTGAGGCTGAGGCTGCTGCGATGACGAGCCAACCTCGTACATCCCACCACCTCTAGGAGCTGAGGTAGCCTCTCCCTGGCCTACCGGCTCAGCACGTGCGCCCTCAGATGAAGAGCCCGAGCCCTCCACCGCCTCGGTCCGAGCAGCCTCAGATCGACCACCCCAACCGCTAGAACCAGTACGGCGACGTCTCGAGGTAGACCTCGCCGAATCTCTCTGGACTTCAGGTCTTGTACGAGTACGAGAAGGAATGGGCTGACCCTGGAAGAAGAAACCAAGTCAGAAACAATAAAAATAGAAACATAACAATGCAGAAATAAGGAGAAAAGCTACATCCTGAACAGGGTCGTCGCGATGACACGTAGCCACATTCCTCATCCGGACGAGCTGGCTCCGGAAGGCGTCTATGCACCGTGCCATCGCCGTGACCACCTCGCGTGAGAACTGTTAATGAAATAAAGTCAGTAACAATGCATGACAGATATGAACAAATTGCAAGTAAATAAACTTACCCGAGTTTGGTGGCGAGGAATCGACCGCTCCACGAAGCGCTGATCCTCAGGAGCCGGAGGAATCATCTCCTCGATAGGCCCGTATGTCCCCTGGTAATGGATAGACATACAAGGTGGCACGAACTCAGTAGGCCTAACCTGACAAAAGCAAATCAAAGTCAGTAAAATATCACTTGGGGGCTACTTAGCAAAAGGTAAAAGATCAAAAGCATACCGCCGCCTCCTTAGACAAAACAGGGGCCAGAGCTAACAGCGGCAGCAGCTCCTCCTCATAGCACTGCCTTGGGACCGCATGAGATCGCCAAGGGGTACCAGCCCTCTCTGACATATTGAGCAGCCTCGCGTCATTGAACATATGACGCGGCAGAGGAGCAGGAACGATGAAAGCATCCGAGGAGTGCTGAATAGCAACCATCTCTCCAAGGTATGCAACCGCTCCATACGTCCCTAAGAAGTAGCGACGCTCAGCAGTGTACTGCGCAGCTAACCTAGGGACAACCAAGCCGTTCCACGGTCGATACTGCAAATCAGGCTCCTGCGAAGAATGCCTATAAGATGAGAATCTACCAAAGTAATACAAAAGTGTTCAACTATGCAAGAAACTATACCGAGAGGATCTGCTTTCAAACATAGGCGGTAGACATCCAAACGTGGCTGCCTCCCCAACAGGCGCTCACTAGAAACCTGCGTGGCGACGGTCTCGCCGGCGCGACTAAAGGAAAATACTCGTACATCCAGATCTACAAAAGACAAAAAATTATCAGCAAGTGCTAACAAAAGCTTAGAGCTAACTTTATAGGAGATAAAGTATACCTCTACGACTCTCCAGAAGCTGGACAGAGCGACGTTTCCCGTGAAGGACCGGTGTCGACACGAGTCTCGCAATGCTCGAACAAAATCAGCATAGGCCAAGCTGGCTAGTCGTAAGTCCCGATCATGTGAAGATCACGGACTGAAGGAAGGTAGTAAAGCAACACTCTACTACCCTTGTCAGGGGAAAACGTCCCTAACAACAAGATAAGCGCAAAGATGCGCACTCGCTGCTCTCGGGTGGTCGCATCATCCTCAAAAGTTGTCGTCAGAGTTGACTGGCGAATACCCTTAGCACTGAACTGTGCTGACTCCACCTCAGAACGAGCCCGAACATCAATCGGACCCAAAAACTCCTCAACCTCAGGAGAGTAGACGCTGATGTTGCAATCGAACGGAAGCGCAGTAGAACAAAACTCCAGTCCCGTAATGAGATTGAAGTCGGTTGGGGTGACCATCATCTCACCCTAAGGAAAGTGGAAAGTGTTGGTGGTGTCCCAGAAGAACTCCACTAGGGCGCGAGCCACGCGGTGACCCTCGTCGGAAGAAATCATGGCCTCCGCGGCCTCAAATAGGGCAGTTAGCCCACAAGACTCCCAAAGAAGTCTCAACTCTCCGTTGACGCTGGTGTACATCCTATGCAGGTTGCCCAGAGTATCGTTGCCCGAACCATGGCAACGAGTCCTACCAGCTGTAATCCCACGACGCACCCTCTTAGAAATGTGGTGGTTAGGGGAGAAGTACAAAGTCCGCTCATCCCACTTAGGGAGGGGACCGAGAGAAGTGGACAGGTTGGCGTCCTCCTCTACGGGCTCATGCTCCCGTCGTGTGTCTCGGGACCATGAACCCAAACCTCACTATCTAGACATACTACATTGTGCAAAATCAACATAAATTAAGGTTCTATAATATCTAAGGTTCGCCTAGCCGCATGATCCTATGTTCGCAAAAAACAGAGTACGTAGTACTAAAACAGAGCACAATTTCAATGTGAGCATATACGGCATTTTCCAAGAATCCAAACAATTTCTTGCAATACTATGGTAATTATTGTGACAAATTGGACAAGAATTGCTAGCAAAAACATCAAGAACAAGCTACATTGTCTTCCCGACCTTAAGAGGTCCAACAATGGTGATTTGTTCGTTTCTTCACCAAATTATGTCAAACAAGTCTCAAAATACTCCTAAGGCAATATATAAACATAATTAAGCAATTTCATGGCATAAAATTTGACAAACAAAGCGAATTAAGCAATTTAAGGTTCGAATTTTTCAGAAATTCGTGAACAAAGAATGTCAAATTCATCAAAAATCGGAGTGAGTTTGAAGAAAACTTACATAGATCAGGAAAGTAGATGAAAAGAGCTTCGATTTGCAACAAATTTGGGCAAATTTGGTTGAGAAACGAGCAAGAATGACCAAAGAGAAGTTCCGCGGCGAATTCGAAGAAGAAGCAGCAGCAGCGGCGAAATGAGGAAGAAAGGGGATATATACGGAAATCCCGACTCTAGCGCCAAACGACAGCTTTGGCGCTAGACGTCAGAGTTCAACGCTTGGCGCTAGATCCAGCATCTGGCACCAGAGCCAAATCGTGGCGCCATCAACTTTTCAACGGCGACATAATGCTTATCTACTCAAAATGGTTATTTTGACCTCTTACAACAATTTTGGGTTCCTTGGTACGACAGTTAGCCCCTCTAAGCAATTTGACTTGATTTAGTAATCGACTCGGTTACAATCGCATAAAGTGATCGACCTGATGAATGATCGTCTCACTTTGCTTAAAGCGCCTAAGCATTGGCTCATCGGAGGCACCGACATAATGGTTCATAAATAGCAGAGGCACCGACATAATGGTTCATAAACTGCAGAGGCACCGACATAATGGTTCATAAACGACAGAGGCACATACATAATGGTTCACAAGCAGCAAAAGCGCCGACGTACTGGCATAACAGAAGCAAAGTTCAAACGAGCTTTTAAGGACCGACAAGCGTTGATCTTCGATAATTTTCCTCGGAATATTATCGTAACAAATGAGGATGACTTCAGGCGAGGATATCTTTGACAGCATTCCCTAGCTTGCGGAGGGTTTTCACAAACAACTGGAGGTGATTTCAGGCGAAGTTGTCTTCGATCGTGTTCCTTGGCTTGCTAAAGATGGTCACAAAGCGCTAGAAGGTCGTTTCAGGCGAAGCAATCTTCGATGGGGTTCTCTAGCTTGTAGAAGTCTATCACGGCGGAATAGGAGGCAGTTACAGGCGTAGCAGTCTTTAGGCGGTATTCTCTAGCTTGCAGAAGATCGTCAAAACAAACAGCAGGATGGCATTCTCTAGCTTGTGGAAGGTTATCACAACAACAGCAAATGCAATAATCGGTTACCCCCAGAGACGTGTGCTCGACGGTGCAAGATACGCGTTTTTTAACCCTCTTATCTGTTTAACTAACGCTAGTTTGCAGGTATCGGCGTTACAAGAATGATTTAGGATCGCAGAACGTTCTGAATCATTCTCCGTCCCTATCGATACTTTGACTTTTGTTTTCGAAACTTGCGTTTCTCCAAACTTAGTCAAAGTGGGGGCTTCTGTAGACACCCATTTGTGTCTCCCCAAAACCAAACCCAATGATGAGTACCTTCCACGTCGAATCATAATCGAATGAGGTGAAAGTGTGGAAAGTCTAGTGTTACGGTTAGTTTTTATTTCTTTTCTTTCTCTCTGTTTTTGAAAACCTATTTTTAGAAAACAGCCAATTCAGTTTGGTTTGGTCCATGGCAAGGGTCCAATAATAGTGTAGTTGGGTCGGGTTCGAAAAGAGCTTTCCAACGATATATTATAAGCCCAATTCCGATGAATAATGAGGAAGTTATGGCTAAATTACTAAACTGGGCCCGGTTTGATATTTATATGCGGCCCAATGATCTAGAGGAGGGCCTAATATTGATTTATCATTCCTAATGCAATTAGAATTGATTATAGTTTTCTAGATTCTTCTAGAAGGTTCTTTTCATTCCTAATTTCATTAGCATTGATATATTGACTTTAGTTGACTTTTTAGAGTTTTAATTAGAATAAAAGAAGTGTTTTAAAGGAAAATACGATTTTGCCCTCTTGTACGGCTAAATTTTATCAAATTAAGAAAACGCGTGGAAACTGTTTTCTAGCGTCTGACGACAGGACCAGCGCCTGGTGCCAGGATTGGCGTCTAGCGCTAGACCTGGCGTCTTGCGTTAGAGTCTGGCGTCTGGTGCCAAGCTGTTTTATTAAACTCTGATTCGTTTTTTTTTATCCATCCGGCCGATTTTCTCTATAAATAGCCTCCTAAAACCTCCGTTTTTAATCATAAAAAATCATCAACTCTCATTAAGATTCTCTTGATTACTCTCTCTCTCTCTATCTTTTCTAAAATTAGCCTTTTGCATACAAAATCCCGCATTCACAAGATCTAGAAACACCTAGCCAAGTTCGAAGTTGCCTTCGCCCTAGACGTGAAAGGTTTTAATTTATGAAGGTTTGGTCCCAAATCTCTATTTCAATTATTTAATTTAATTCTTTGATTTTATATTTTTCTTGAAGTTACTAACGCGTGTATTTTGTTATTAGAAAGAGATACGAAGCATCAAAGTAAGTGCTTTAATTGATTTATTGATATTATGATTTAGAAATCATGCTTAGATTGTTATTATGATTCCTAGTGTCATGTTAGGGCGTTTTGATCTTCCTAGTATCATGATAAAGGTAACTATAATTTCTAATATCAAATATGACAATTGTGATTCCTGCGATGCTTCCTATTCTTTTCCTAATATTCATGTTAGTATCATGTTAGGGCCAAAGATTTGATTTTTATTGTTTAGTGACATGCTAGAGTTTGTTATTAATCTTGTTAGTATCATGCCTAGGATCTTGCTAATATTATGCTTTAACATGATTATAATATTATTATTATGATTATATTTTATAATTGTTATTATGATTATGTTGCTTGATTATATTTATTGTTATTGCTTGATCACACCTTTTATGCATGTTTAAAGGGAATTGGTACTTGTAATCACGCTTAATAAGATAATTAATAATCTTATTTATGGTTAATTTGATTATAATTATTCAAGTTATTGCCAATAATAGTTTTGTTTGTGCATTAATATTCAACCAACATAGATAAACAGGTTTAGGGTTAAAACTATTGATTGCATGTTAGTTAGAAAGGGCACATGAATACGATCAGAATAAAGTAGAGGCCTATTATTAGGGCAGATTCAATCTCTTTTAGGTTGGATTTGTACATTCATCCCTGAACTTCCAGTCATGGTTCCAGACCTATTGGAGTTGACGATCTCCTGGATCGTTAAGGGGCGTAACCTTCACCTCGTGAACGGTTTACAAGTTCCTAAAACTTGTTGGCGACTCTTTTGCTCTATCTTCTTTCCCTTTGAACGCCACCATGCTTGAGTGTATGATCACAGTGGGGTTCAAGCTAGGGGTAATGCTTGAAATATTCCCTACACATGTTAAAGTCAATTATAATGTATGTACATAAACAATATCTAGAACTTACAATTTATGGAAAGGGGTTTGCAATTAGTATATTAGTAGTACATTACTTGTTGTCAAATTCATCTTCAAACAAGAGTTATCTAGCATGAAATTGAGGTCGAACAAACATTCATATGACCAATAAAAATATGACATCATGTATATATAAATAATCTCACTTATCTCACTAATTATTATACAGAGCAATACAACAATCTCTTTATATTCATAGTAATACATAAAAATTTTGTACCACATAATTTAACATCACCCACAATAAGGTATGACTACTAACTAAATAACATAATATAAACAACAAGGATGATTTGCTACCCATATCATAAATGTTCGCCACAAAACATTCATAAAATTTAAGGATTAATACCAATAATTATAATTCTAAATTACCTTTAAGAGTCAGACTAATAGAGATATTCACATAATACGCTTCATACTCAATAAAAGCATTATTTCATGATCATACAAGATTAAGAAATGACACAACAAATATTAGACAAAGAAAATAAACTACCAAGTCTACAAGTCAACTTATATACTTGCCAGAGTTACCACAGACAAATAAGTTATCATAGAAAAAATACTCCTAATACACACTCATCACCAAGATGAGTTACACACTTCTGCAAGCCTTCTCGAATACCATTAGTTGACTTCAATTCAAACAAACATATGAGAATTCATAAGAATACTATTGTCTGCATATTCAGTATGTAACATAGCACTACATATTTTTGATTTAAATAAGATGACCATTCTAAAGAATGGGTTGGGATTAGAGCTGTCAAATTTCAAACCGAAACCGTTTAACAGCCCGAAACAAACCGACCCATATGAGAACCGAGCCGATTAAAAACCGTTTTTTTGAAACCGAAAACTGACCCAAACCATATGTGGATGAACCCGAAATCGAACCGATCCGAATAACGTTACACCGTATAAGAACCGAACACGTTAATGAACCGAACCAGTTCTAAACCGAACTGAAATCAAACCGAACCGAAAAAGAACCGAACTGTTTCTAACCCGAAACCGCTTTCAACCCGAAATCGTTTGAACTGAGATAAAAACCGTTTACACCGAACCGTTAACAACCCGCAACCCGTTTGCACCGAACTGTATATAAACCGAACCATTTATTAACCGAACCGCTTGCAAACCGAATCATTTTATGAACCAGACCACTTATAAACGAATCGGCTACAAACTAGTAAGATCCATATGGCTAAACATGAAACAGATTATGATATGTATTTCTAAAATCAATGAGAATTTGTATATCATATGATGCCTATTTAAGAAATGATGAAGTCTTGACTTAATATAAAACTTGTTAACCAACAAAAGGTTAGCAAGTACTATCAAATTTCAAACCAAAACCATTTAACTGCTCGAATTCAAATGACTCGATAAACATTCGATTTTTTTAAACCGAAAACCGACTCGAACTGTAATTTAGTAAACTCGAAATGGATCCGATCCGAATAATGTTAAACCGTAGAAGAACTGAACCAATTATAAACTGAACCAAAAAAGAAACGAATTAGTTATAAACTGAACCGAAAAAGAACCGAAATGTTTCTAACCCGAAACCGTTTCCAACCCAAAACTGTTTGAACCGGGATAAAAATCGTTTACACCGAACCGTTAACAAACCGCGACCCATCTGCACCGAGCCATTTACTACCCAGATTGTTTACAACCTGAACCGATTTAAAACCGCTCAAGAATAAGTCGAAACCGAATTGAACCGATAATTATTTAAACCGAACTGAAACCGACCCGCGAGACACTTAAACCGATTTCAAACCAACCCGATTAAATACCGAACCTATTTCAAACCGAACCGAACCCGAACTGTCAAACCGTTTTGACAGTACTAGTTGGGATGATATTTCTTAATCATCGAGAATTCAAGATAAAATTATAGACAATAGAAAATTACAGAGTTTTCGAAAGATAAAATCTGCTATGATATTATAATCTCTAGACTATAAGCCCACAAAGAACAAGCCAGAGCAAAAACCATAACCAAGATATCCCATGAAAGCAACAGTATACATATATAACAAATTAACAATCCATAAATGCAAATACATCAAAGCTTACCCATATGACCAACCAAATGCTTTCCCTGAATCCAATACAATCACCAAGTAATTTAGAGACGAATACGCGAGAAATCGAAGTTTGTTCCGTGAATGCCTGCTACTAGGGTTGCCCATTTTCGATTTGCCCTGCCATTGATAGACACACTATCTATACTTAGTATTTAAAAACACAAACCATAATTTTTCATGACACATGTCATCACAAGTTACTCACTACTACATATGACACATGTCACCCCTTTTGATCTTTTTGTTTAAGTCTTTATACATTCTATAACTTGCAAATTCAATTAAGAAAATGAAGTGTTTCATTTCCATCATAATAAAATAAAGTTGAACCAATTGATATACATCACATATACATATGAATTGAATTATATAAAAATTGTCTTTTCAACTAATAAACTTAAAATATAACTTAAACCAATATGTCATTTCATACCCTACAATCTTTATGTATATATACGTATCTAAATTCATTTATCTTTTTCTACAGTTCTACCCTCATTCTTTTTTTTTTTCCTTTTAAGTTTTAACAATGAAACAATTACTTCATATTTCATATCAAAAGTTTCAACTATTGAAAAACATACCTACATATGAAATAACCTAGATAAGAACCCGTGCATCGAACGGGCCAAAAGACTAGTTAATTTTACAAAATATAAAACGCGTTGTTTTTGAATTTGAAAACAAGATTGCTTTAACTTTGATGATGGTGAAGGTGGTGCCGAGGTGTTGGGTTACGAAACAAGATGAAATTTGGGGATTTTATTCGGGTTTTCTTGGCTTAATTGTAGCACTAATTTTGATGCTAAATTGATTGTTTTTTCAAGACCATCAATAATTCTTCCACAAATTCAAGAAACTGACAATATGATAATAATCGGTGGCTTAGAGCTATGGTGCTGATAACGTGTTATAAAATACATAAAATTAAAGTAAGAATAAAGAGGAAGTAGAGAGTAATCTTCATTGTCATATGTCTTCTCCATTAAGTCATGCCCATACATATATATATATATATATATATATATATATATATATATATATATATACACGTGAGTAGTAAGTAGTAACTTCTCAAAGAGAGTGTAAAGTCACCATTATGTGATGGATTAAAGAAGTAAAGACAAATGGGGGTTACAAAGGAAGTAAAGGTAAGGGGGTTATAAAGGAAACTAATAAAACTAGGAAGTTGCAAAGACATAATGGACATTCATAACTCTATTTCATAACACTTCCTCTATTTTTATTTATTTAATTAACACGCATTTTAAGAGTGATATTAGACTAGGTAAACGAATACATTAATTCACAAAATTTTACCACATATAAGAAGAAAGTTCAAATTTCATATCTTGATTCATTTGTTTACCTAGTTTGATCACCTACTGATGAAAGGTGTGTTGCAAGTATAAAAAACAAAGAATGTATTTTTTTTTTTCAGATTATCAATTCTCTATTTAGCAATGGACTCACTTTCTCCTCGCCCTTACCCTGCATAATGTGATTAGAGAATTGATAATCTTTGGAAAAAAAAAATTATTAGTTACTGTAGGGAATATTTCAAACACTACCCCAAACTTGAACCCCACTGTGATCATACACTTAAGCATGGTGGCGTCCAAAGGGAAGGAAGCTAGAGAAAAAGAGTCGCCAACAAGTTTTAGGAACTTGTAAACCGTTCACAGGGTGAAGGTTACACCCCTTAACGATCCAAGAGATCGTCAACTCCAATATATCTGGAACCAAGACTGGAAGTTCAGTGATGAAGGTACAAATCCAATCTAAAAGAGATTAAACTTGTCCTAATAATAGGCCTCTACTTTATTCTTCTCGTATTCATGTGCGCTTTCTGACTAACATGCAATCATTTGGTTTACCCTAAACCTGTTTATCTATGTTGGTTGAATATTAATGCACAAATAAATCTATTATTGGCGATCACTAGAATTATAATCATATTAACCCTAAATAAGATTATTAATTATCTTATTAAGCGTGATTACATGTACAAATTCCCTTTAAACATGCATAAAATGCGTGATCATGCAATAACAATAAATATCAAGCAACACAAT
This sequence comes from Chenopodium album, assembly GCF_948465745.1. Classification (NCBI taxonomy): domain Eukaryota; kingdom Viridiplantae; phylum Streptophyta; class Magnoliopsida; order Caryophyllales; family Amaranthaceae; genus Chenopodium; species Chenopodium album. The sequence goes on along the minus strand of NC_137836.1, from coordinate 59,217,130 downwards.
AATAATATAATCATGTTAACAATAAAGCATAATAATAGCAAGATCCTAGACATGATACTATCAAGATTAATAACAAACCCTATAATGTCACTAAACATTAAAGATCAAAGCTTTAGCCCTAACATGATACTAACATGCTATTAGGAAAGACAATAAGAAGCATTCACAACAATCATACTTGATATTAGGAATTTTTAGTTATTACCCTAAACATGATACTAGGAAGCAATAAAACATCCTAACATGATACTAGGAATCAAAATAACAATCTAAGCATGATTTCTATATCATAATATCAATAAAACAACTAAAACAATTAAAGATTTCTTGAAGAGAGTTGGTGAGAATTAGATGGAGAACTGATGAGAATTGGAGATTAAAAACGGAGGTCTAAAGACGCTATTTATAATGAAAAGGAATAAAACACGCCTCTGTCGCCGCAATAGCCCATGTCGCCGCGCGACAGGGTCTGTTGCTAGGCGAGAACCTGACATACTACGTTGCATGCGATTTTCCACAAGTTTTCTATTTTTTGATAAAATTAAGCGTAAAAGTCCGTACGAGAGGTAAAATCGTAATTTCATTTTAAACACTTCTTTTATTCCAAATAAAACTCATAAAACTTAATTATCGATCCTAATCACATTAGGATTCAAAAGAACCTTCTAGAAGATTCTAGAAGACTATAATCAATCATAATTGAATTAGGAATGATAATTCATAATAGGCCCTCCTCTAGATCATTGGGCCGCATATAAAGATCAAACCGGGCCCAGTTTAGTAATTTGGCCATAACTTCCTCATTATTCATCGGAATTGGGCTTATAATAATATATCGTTGGAAAGCTCCTTTCGAGCCCTATCCAACTACACTATTATTTGACCCTTGTTATGGACCAAACTAAATTGGATTGGCTATTTTCATAAAATATGTTTTTAAAAATAGAAAGAGAGAATTTAAAAACTAACCGCAACACTAGACTTTCCACACTTTCACTTCATTCGATTATGATTCGACGTGAAAGGAATTCATCACCGGTCTTGGTTTTGTGGAGACACAAATGGGTGTTTACAGAAGCCTCCACTTTGAGTAAGTTTGGAGAAACGCGAGTTTTGAAAACAAAAGTCAAAGTATCGATAGGGACGGAGAATGATTTAGAATGTTCTACAATCCTAAATCTTTCTTGTAACGCCGATACCTGCAAACTAGAGTTAGTTTAAAACAGATAAAAGAGTTAAGAAATGCGTATCTTGCACCGTCGAGCACACGTCTCTGGGAGTAACTGATTTGTTGCATTGTTGTTGTGACAACCTTCCACAAGCTAGGGAACGCCATCTTGTTGTTTTGATGTTCACTCGTCTCTGAACAATGGAGCTTTCTTAAATGTCCACGCGTCTCTGAACATAGAGCTTTGACGATCTTCCTCAAGCTAGGGGATACCGCCTGAAGACTGCTACGCCTATAAATGCCTCCAATTTCTGCTGTGATAGTCTTCTGCAAGCCAGAAAATACTATCAAAGATTGCTTCGCCTGAAACGATCTTCTACCGCTTTGTGACCATCTTCCGCAAGCCAAGGAATATGATAGAAGATAACTTCGCTTGAAATCACCACCAGTTGTTGCGATAATATTCCAAAGAAAACACTGTTTGTTAATCCTTAATGCTGCTTGAATTTTGCTGTTGATGTTTTGGGTGATGACAATCCTATTTTCTTTGGGAATAGTTGCCAACATAACTCTTGTATGATGTATGACAATCCGATTTGGGGAAAGTTGTCAATGCTTCGTAACAATCCATCCTTGGAAATGTTGCCACGATGAAGCGACAATCCGTATCTCGGAAAATTTGCCAAAATCCAATTTTGGGAAAAGTTGCCAATGCTTCGTAACAATCTGTCATAAGAACTTTTCTACGATCGACAATCCACATCTTGGAATATAACTCTTGAAAGCAATCCACCTTGGAAATTTACCAACGTCATGCGACAATCCTTTTAGGAAAATATTGCCTCTATTGACAATCCGCATCTTGGAACATTTGCAAAAAAAGAGTTGACCGACAATCCGCGTTGCGGAACCTCTGCCGAAATTTATGATGAGTAGAGACCTACGAAAAATCCTTTCGGAAATTTTGCCATTGGGAACTGGGTGTATGACAATCCAATCTCGGAAAACTTGCTAGAGATGACAATCCGAACTTGGAAAAAATTGCCAAACAGAGAAGGAGCACGACAATCCACGCTTGGAAACTTTGCCAGAGATGATAATCCAATCTTGGAAAAATTATCGTTGAAGAAGAATGCGCGACAATCCACTTTTGGAAATATTGTCAGTTAAGGATGACAATCCAATCTTGGAAAAATTGTCGTATAAGTGTTTGCTTTTGAACCAATGCCTTGGTGCTTGTAATGAGCCAATGCTTAGGCGCTTAAGCTAAGTGAGACGATCGTCGTCAGGTCAATCACTTACTGCGATTGTAATTGAGCCGACTACTAATACTGTCATTTTGTTTATAGGGGCAAACTGGCGCACGAAGGAACCCAAAATTGCCGTATAAGGTCCGCATAATCCAATAGGGGACCACGCATCTTGTCGCTACACCGGCGCTCGCCAGAACATATAGTCGTCGCGTTCTCGCTCTGTCGCCAGCTAGGCGACAACCTTGTCGTCTAACGCAGGAGTTAGGTTTTCATTCGCGGCTTTTCGAAAAAACCCGAGAATGTTCTTGCTCACTGCAATGTACCTGTGTAGGCGTCGTTTGAAGTGCGCCTACGTTAAAGCATGTGTGAGTATGCTAGGCAATCATAGGAAGTGGGAATTGACATATACGATTAGGGACAAGGAAAGTAGGGAGCCGCCAACAAGTTTTTAAGGAACTTGTAAACCGTTCACGGATCATTTAAGGCAACCACGAATAAAGGGACAACGAAGGCAACAACGATTGACCCGTGAAGGTTACACCCCATTCATAATCCATGAGATTACTAACTCCATATGGTTCGGAACCACGAAAGGAGGATCGGGGATGATGGTATGAAGTGAGTCATGGAGTCACCTTCGCCCGTATTGGCCTCTACTCGATTCTTATAGTGAAAAGTGATTCCGGCGATCTCAAAGGCATACAAACAAAATATTCAATTTGATCCAAACTATTATTATGCTAAATTGGTTGAATATTAATGCAACACATAATTCTAAAATATTGTGATCACTTGATTTAATAACAAGATTAAAAAGGATCCTAAACCGGTCGTCCAAATTATCTTATTAGGCGTGATTTTCAATTACATATTCCCTTTAAACATGCAATATAGTGATCAATAAAAATAATAGAATAAACATTAATATTGGAAGCAATTTAACCATAATTCCAACAATATACAATTGTTAGAAAAATAATAGAAATAAAAGGAACATAATTCTTACTTTGATTCTGTTTGTTTGCAACTACAAAATAATAAACGAGTTAGTAACTTCAAGGAAATAATAAAACAATAATTAAATTAAATAAAGTAGAGTTGATTTGGGGCCAAACCCTCAAATAGTTCTACCTTTCACGCCTTGGCTTAAGTAGGGGTGAAAGTAATTCGGATTAAAACCAAACTGAACCGACAACCAAACCGAATTAGTAATTCGGTTTGGATTTTTTAAGAATTCGGATTGGATCGGATTGGAAAAATTAAAAAAATATGGATTACGGATTGGATTCGGTTTGGGGTTTAAAAAAACCGAAAACCGAATTACAAATCGAATTTCGACCCAATACTTTAAGCCCGTTTTCTTTTTCAAAGTATCCAACCACTTTCCCCTTTCATATATAAACTTTTAAAAAGTACCTAATTCTGAAATCTCCTTTCTCAATATCTTACTCTCTCACAAAGAATGTAGTTAACAAGAAATGATTGTAGGAATTTTCAAGGTGAAGTTTGAGTTTCGGATTTGAATGTTTCAAAAGAAGGGAACAAATTTCGGTTTGGATTGGATTGTAATTTGAAAAACCGAATTAATTCGGTTTGGATTCGGATTTAGATTTTCAAAACCTAATTAATTCGGATTGGATTCGGTTTTGGCTATAATCCAAACCGCAAACCGAACTTTCACCCCTAGGCTTAAGGACAGAACCACGAGTAAAGTATGGGCTCCTTGGAGTACTTGAAGAAGGAATTTTGAAATAAGAAGGGTAGGCTAGTGTTTAGGCTAAAGCATAGAAGAGAGAAAAATAGAGAATTAATTGATGCCCCGTTCATCAGAAATGAGGGGGTATTTATAGAGAAAATGTGCTGAGGGAGCACACGAAACCCTAAAATGATAAAAACCCTAAAAAAGTATCCCGCGACACGGAAAACTGTACCGTGACACGGGAAGTCCCACCGTCAGACGGGAAACATTCCCGTGACACGGTGCAGTTTTAGTGTGACGCAGGAAATTTTTAGTAAACGGGGAAGAAAACGCGTTAAGGGTTTACGCGGAAAAGACACGGAAATTCCCGTGTCACAGCAGATTTTCCGTGTCACGGGAAATCCCACCGTCAGACGGGAATGATTCCCGTGACACGGTGGGTATCTGCCGTGGCGCGGGAATTCGCAGCCCGCTTTTCCGTCTAAATACATTTTTAACCCTAATTTCGTTCAGCATTTTAAGTGCCGATTAATAATTTCGGGCCTTTTTCTGATTTATTATTATTTGGGCTAAAATAAGAAAATAATTAAATATAGTAAATAAAGGGTTTGGGCCAAAATAAATAATAAAACAATAAAATTAAAAAGGTTTGGGCTAAAATTAAATAATAAGTTTGGGCTGAAATTAAAACTATGCTTTTACCAAACATCAAGACTAATCCATGGACTGTTCAAAAATACAAATTTAATCAAATAATATTTTTTAAGCACTCTCGGGATTAAATACTGAACCCGACCAATAGTGGCGGTGAAAGGTTGTTCATCATCGGGTTTGGTTTTGGGGAGACATTTTTAGTTGTCTACAGAAGCCCCCACTTTGACTGAGTTTGTAGAAACGTCAGTTTCGAAAACGATAGTCAAAGTAGTCGATAGGGACGGAGAATGATTTAAGATGTTCGGAGATCCTAAATCACTCTGTATACGCCGATACCTGCAGAAAAATGTTAATTCCACATATAAAAGAGTAAAAGGATAGAATACGTATCTGGCACCAGTGTATCGGTGACAAATGAGTTTGGCAGCTTCTTATGCTTGAAGGAATCCACCGGATAACGTTCGTTGAAACGCTTTCCATGCCTAAGGAAAGCCGACTGAGGAGTTTGGTAGTTTTCTAAGCCTGAAGAAACCTACCGGATGATACCATGCCTGAGGAAAGTCGACATATGAATTTGGTGTCATTCTATGCTTGAAGAAATCCACCGATGATGCTTTCCATGCTTGAGGAAAGCCGACAAAGGAATTTGGCGGTTTTCTATACTTGAAGAAAAATCCACCGATAACGCTTTCCAAGCTTGAGGAAAGCCGACTTGGCGGTTTTCTATACTTGAAGAAAAATCCACCGATAACGCTTTCCAAGCTTGAGGAAAGCCGACTTGGCGGTTTTCTATACTTGAAGAAAAATCCACCGATTACGCTTTCCAAGCTTGAGGAAAGCCGACGACTACTATAATCGCTGAAATTTGCAAGTGTATGATGGTTCGATTATCCCCGAACGTGGGCCGCAGATGATTCACACCTTCAAGTCGATTATCCGACCATATTAGGTGCTTAAAATATCGACAAAAATTGACTTTAATGCTTCTAGGGGCAAAATAGTAATTTTGGTACCCTTCAACCGTCAGTTAGAATTTTCCGCGTAATTTTACTGAAAAATTAACTGTCCAATTTGCGCGGAAAATCGTGCAATTTTGGTCAAAATGCCAGGAATATTCGCAAATAGCTATGCAGGCGCAGGACCACCGTGTCACGAAAAAGAATTCTCGTGACACGGCACAGATCCCCGTCACGCGGAGCAGATTCCCGTGTCGCGGGAAATTTGTTGGCTGAAAATCAGTCAACTGGCATCTTTGACCAGTCAAACCACGTGCGCCACGCCAATATATTACCGTTACATGGTAACGGAAACCGTTGCACGGGAAACGGGATGTAACGGGATGCTTTTTTGGCTTTAAATTCAAACTGCTTTCTGCCATTTTTGCTATTTCTGCACTTCCCCTTCTCCATTTTCTTTTTTTTCTTCAGCTCAAACTACCGAGCCACGGCAAGACTCACCGGCGCTCGGAGCTCTTTTCCGTCAGACAAAGATCACTCCCCGTGTCACGGCGTATCAGCGTTTTCCTCTTCCTCTTTTTTTTTATTTTTTTTGCTGAAATTTGCTGCTGCTCGTCGCTGCTTACTGCCGTGCTACTGTTGCTGTTTACCGGAGCTCCGGCGACCCTTGGACTCACCGTGACACAGGATTTTATCCCAGTGACACGTCATTTTTCACCGAGTCGCGGCGTAGTGTGACCGTGTCGCGGCGGCTGCTCTGATCTTCACGGTTTTTCGAGCTTTTGGAGCTTAGATCTTCATCAATTCTGCTCTAATTTTTGCTACTTTCCTCATTTTCGATTCTCTACAAGGATCTATGTAAGTTTCCCTTGATTTTGCCTCGAATTTGCTTCAAATGAGTAATTTCATGAAAAACCCTTAAAAATCAATTTGGGGATTTTTTTTTTAATTTTGTTGTTTATGTTGAAATTCTTGCTATGAATTTTCTTGCACATGTATGTATGCGTGTTTGTGAGCAATTTGAGACAAAAATTGCATGATTTGGTGAAGAATTGAGCAAAATCACCATTTTTTATACTACTTGTGGTAAATGGTGTTCTTTGTTGTTCATGTTGTTCTTTTGCACTTGGAATGATGACATGTTGGTTGTAGATCTTGTAAAATATGCTATGATGCGTCGATCTATTGTTTTTGTGCAACTTTGAGACATGTTTTGTATTGTGTATGTACTACATTGTCACGGAGAACATAGTATCATGCAATTAGGAGAACATAGTATTAGTTCGTCAAGGAGAAACTAAATACTATAAATAATTCCATTATTTTGCCAATTTTTAGCCTTGAGGTAAAAATTTAGCGTATAATGCGATAAATAACTAAATAACTTAGGAAGTGATGCTCAGCATTTAGATTTTTTTATTAAAATGCAACTCGAACTAAATGTCTTAGGAAATGATGCTAAGCATTTAGATTTTTATTTTCATGATAGCATGCCTAGGCGACGGGGTCACGATCTTTCTACCCATGGCCGGCGTCAGGCTTTTCGGGAGGACACTCCCACGATTCCCGAGGGTATGGACGACGACGTCTTAGAGTCTAAGCCTCGGGCCTCTACGGGTAGAGGTAGGTGGGTTCCACCTCTGTGGACTCCAGACAAGTTGGTTTTCTATCGTGAGAACCACGTTTCTCATCGCCCACTTGCCGGCATAGTTGACGGAACGCTTCGCCACCACGGTTCTGGAGCCGGAGATTTGATTCCTCGACTTTACCAGATTATCACGAGGGATCCTGCTACGAACGCCTTATGGGAATCGGCTGGTTTAGTGGACTTTTATTCAGCGGTCGTAGGGTTTCGCAGCCCCCGGGGTTGCGGTGCGACATTTGTCTGCGCATTGTTGGAATATTTTTGGGATACTACCAACACCTTTCACTTTGCTTGGGGGGAGATGACGGTGACCCCTCTGGACTTTAGCATGATTAGCGGTCTACGCTTCACTGACCGGGCTGTAGCACAGATGTCTGATCTTTCTTGGGGAGCGGCTGAGGCAGTCGATTTGTTAGGTCCGATCGTTCAGCATATCAGGACCCAGCCGGTGTCTCGAGGTGGTCCTAGGAGCGGGCGATCGGAGATGGCTTCGGTTTTAGCTCGTGGTTTTGACATGGAGGAGACATCGGCTGAGCAGCGAGTGCGGATCTTCATTCTGATTCTTATTTCCATGACTCTTTCTCCTGACAGGAGTTCACGTGCACTCCTTTGCTACCTTCCTTTTTTAGTCAGGATCAGTGAGATAGGATCCTTTAGCTGGGCCAGCCTCGGATATGCCGACCTTCTCTTGTCGTTACGTCATGGCTGTAGGCAGCTGAACGACGAGTCTCCCGTCACTGTCTACGGTCTATGGAGAGTCGTAGAGGTGACGATCCTTTCCTCTTCTTGTTTTATTTTAATTTATTCGACTCATGTGCTCAAAGATTACTTTTCATTGTAGCTATGGTTCTACAAGTACTTCCCAGGATTGGCTCCTCGACGGCGTCGTGGAGCGGTTCATGACTTCCCTGTCGGGGCCAGCTAGCGTGACCGAGGAGAGTCACGGGTAGAGTCTGTCTCTACGCTGCGCGGGCTGCTACGCCGAGGCACCTCTTCTGTTGGCGTAAGAATTAGCTTTGTAGTATGTTATTTTCTCTTTGACGTTATTTCAGGTGTTTCATGCCAACTTTTTATGGTTTTCAGGTTGCCATTGATGTCCAGTATCGTCCTTGGGGTGGGATGACTAATCTTCCCGAGGCCTTGCATCTTTCAGCGCACCGCACTATTTTGGTTGGTACCGGACGCTTTGTCTGGTATTTGGGGGAGCGTGTCGCTCGTCAGCACAGTGGTGATCTCTTTGTGGTGCCCTTATCTCCACTGGAGTCGATGCTGGACTCGCGCTTGCTTAGGGAGTTGATAAACAGGGGAGAGCGCTACACTTTTCCTTGGCAGGAGCTTGTGCACATGGATGGTGATTACGTGCAGGATTTGCTTCCCTCTCTGGCTCCTCCACCCCGCCTTCCTGAGGTATGATTTCTTTTGAGGATTTTTTTGCCACTAGTCTCTGTTTAAATAGTCGAATAACTTGATTATTCGATCGTATTTTCAGACGATTGTTCGCCCCGTGGGGAGGATTGAGATTCCGCCTCAATCTGTCCGCTACCCAGGGCCGATTGGTATTACCGAGGACCATATTGATGACGCGCCAGAGGGTTTCAGACAGGCGTAGGAGTCTCTGCCCGAGGTTTTTGAGCCGGTAAGTTTTTGATGCATTATTCATCCTTTTAACGCCGCTTGTTACTGATTTTTCTTTGTTTTGTTCTCAGCCTAACCGCCCGGAGATGATGGGGCTCATGAAGTTGGTTGACGCTCTGAAGTACTGCATCATCAAGCTTCGGCGTGGTGCGAGTTGTCGGAGCAGTTCTGGCGATGTTCTTGAGGTATGCTCATTTTTTACTTCTACCATTTGTTTTATTTTGCATTGTTGACGTCTTTTGATTTTGTATCTTTCAGGAGCAACGAAGGTCTTGCTCGCGCTCGAGGCATAGAGGCTCGGACGAGGAGGAGCTTGGTCGTGGTAGACGATCTCCTGAGGTTCATCGGCATTCTCAGTCTCAGCGGGAGCCTCAGATTACTCAGCCATTTCAAGAGGCTCAGTGGCAGCAGCCTCAGTCTTCCCAGCGCTTTCAGGGTCAGGGTCAGGGTCAGAGGCAGCGACAATCGTTTTCACAGCCTTCACAGCCTGAGTTTAGGCCTGTTTTGACTCCCGTGGATCCTGGTTTATTTTCAGCTCCATCGTCTGGGATTCCTCCACCGGTGTCGGGCTTGTTTTCAGTTCCAGTGTATGGGACGATGCCTCCACCGACGATTCCCATGTCTTTGAGTCAGTCGACACCGTTTGCCAGTTGGACGGGTCCTACTTTGAGTTTGACTGTTGCTGGAGTCATAGGGACTAGTAGGGACACTACTCCCCGTACTCGGATGATGGCGGGACTCTTTGGCTCACCGTTCCCGTATTCACAGGCTGGAGATGATACTGATCCTAACTCTTCTAGTTCTGCAGATTTTTGACCGAGGGTCTTTATTTGTACATACTGTGATGACACTTAACACTGCTTATTTATTATTACTCATTTTGTACATTATTCACAGTTTATGCATTTATTAGTGTGTGTTAGTGTGTGTTTGAGACTCATTGTTTGTGATTGTGTATGTATTAATGACGCGACAAAAAAAACATAAGTGGAGTAAGTGGAGGGTACCGACCTTCCCCAAAAGAAAAAGAAATAAAAAAAGACAAGAATAAATAAATAAGTATATAAAGAAAAAAAATAGAAATAAAATGAATAAAATACCAAAAAAGATAATAAATAAATAAATAAATAATAATAAAATAATAATAAAAATAAAATGATAAAAAAAGGTTGAGAATTTTATTGGGAATGAAACTCTCGAAAAACAGAAAAGTAAGCGGTGAAGATAAAATACTAAAAAAAATCCGGATGGATACAGGAAAAGATAAAAAAAAAAGAAAAGAAAACGTGTACTGTACACCGTGTCATGGCAAAATCTGCCGTGTCGCGACAAAAATTCCTGTGACACGGTGGGACTCCCCGTGTCACGGTGCGCGTATTCTATAACAGTGTGGTTTACCCGTATGGAAAGATAATTTCTGAGTAGTTCCGAGTGCTTTTGCTATAAAATAGGACCAGTATATTCGTGATATGCATAATTACGAAACACAAAATAATTAGAATTTCATATTTCAATAATAATGTCTCAGAATTTTGATAATACATTGCGCGACTGGTCTTATTCTTTGACCAATGCTGACAAAAGAGAGTTAGAATTGTTTCATGTCAGGGGTTTACTAGCCCTGAGGCATGTAGCGATTGAACATGATTTTCTTAGGGAAGCATTAGACTATTGGAGTCCAGAAACACATTGTTTTAAATTTGATTACGATGAAATCTGTCCCCTGCCGGAGGAATTCGGTGCCATCTTTGGATTTCCTGCTAGAAATATTATTGCCATGCCTACCCTACGTGAATATTATTACCAAGATTTTGAACGGCCATCTGAATCTAACAGATCCAGATTTAAATAGAATTGTGTGTGGTAATGAGGTAGACTTAGAAAAACTTGCAAATTTATATTTTAATCGCCCTATCTCTGTGTCTTATCATGTATACCGTAGAAGGGCATATATTTTTTGCATGTTTAGCAAGCTTTTATTTGCAAACGGTAGGGTTGTAACACCCCAATAATTCTCCCTTTTCCAAACCACTCACTTTAAATAAAAATAGAGGAGAACCATTGACATGTTACCGCCACGTGTTAAAACTTTAAGGCTTTATCAAAGTATTGCAGCGGAAATCCAACTTAAATATTAAAATAATATAATTTAGAAAACCAATAAGTCAAAGCTTACAATTGGAACCATAAAGGCCCTTATTTAATACCAAACCAATAATCAAAGTCCCAAAACATAATTAATGTAGTAAAACATAAATAAGTTTAACACAAAGAACGAATACTCTCAATCACACCAACCCCTTGACAATGCGTAAGTCAAATCACCGAACTTCACATCATCAAGCTAACCTGTGCAATACTACTCCCCAATAATACAAGTGTAATAATTGGATCATCACAGGGTCATTGAAAGGCGATGGCCATGACCAAAAGAAAACACACAAAAGTACGCAATCAGCAAAGCTGAGTACATACAACCTACAACGCACAAAACCTGACATGCTCAACTAATTAAAGTAAATAAACATACAACTTGAATTCATTAATCAAGACTCCACACTTAAACAATTCAATTGACTCAACATACTTTCTGACCGATTCTAAACACTCGACTCTTTATATTTAATTTAATTAATTTAGTTTGGAGTAAGCAATAGACGAGGTTGTCCAATCCACCAAATCATTTTGGTCCCAAATGACCATTTAAAATAAAAGTTTAGCGCGATGCAAGAATGGGTGCGACTCCATTCTCACAAAGTTAGTCTAGGATCCAATCTAACTTTCATTATAAAATAAAAATGTAAATACCAAAAGAGAAGAGGACATGTTGATCAAACAAGCCTCGGAAAGCCACGGGCTACCACCGTGTACCCCAACCCATAATTGTCAATACTCTAGAAGTGCACGCTTTCTAGAGTTTTATTGCTCATCCATGTTTCACTTTACGTGATTACAATTTTAATTAATAGCCGACTCAATCAAATAGACCATACATAAAAATCATACATCAATTTACTTTTAATCTTATTTAGGACAATGGTGATCACATCACAAATTGACCTTTAATTTCATTAAACTTCCAAATTATCCAAATTGTTGAACATAGTCAACTCACCTAGCCATTTCGGCTTAATCCACTTTTACTCAACATACTAACAAGTCATGCTTGATTAATAAATAAAATAAATAACAACCTTGTGGAATAATTAATAAATTCATTCCACTTAAACCATTCAATTCCAATCCTTTAATAATCTAAATGTGGTTAACAAACCAATCCAATAAAAATATGCTTGTATCAACATTCCATACAAACAATTAATCCAATATAATTCAACATGCTTGCATCCATAATTCCATACAAACATAATCAATTCACCAAAACATGTCTCATAAACATAAGCACATGAATTAATTAAATGTATAACCAAACAATTTTCATCCAAGTGTTCTCTAATCATGAAACTAAGTTCTTTTCTTTGGTACCTAAACATGATACTACTTACAACGAAGTAGACATGTACGTACCTCGTGTAAACAATTCGGTTGGCCACTTAAAAACTAGAAATCACCTTCAATAAACTCCTCTCCTAAACCAAACCATAACATCTCAATCAATACCCAATCAATCAAATTTACAGCAACACTAACTTACTTTAAAACCTTCAAAATCCAAATCAAACAACACTTTAAAACCCTCCCTTTAGTTAAAATTAAAGGCTTATATATAGTTCTTTAAATTTTCTTCATAAAAACCTTAAAATACACTCTTATACATGAAATTACAACAAGTTTAAAGTTTAATAAAAATCTTAAAATTATTTAAAAACCTCTAATAATCTCCCTTTTTAATGGGTGATTAAACCCTCTTTATAAAACATCAAAAGTAGTACTTAGGAACTATTTCCAGCACTTAAAACTTCAATAAAAAAAATATATTTATGCTTAATTAACTTTAAACATAATTAATTTTATTAATCAAACTCAAGGATAATATTTTAAGTATAAAAAAACTTCGTTAAAATCAAAAACTGCCCGAAAATCATATTTGTCAACATCGGATGAGTTTAGAACCTGATCGGGATTAAAACGGGATTAATATTAACGAACGTAAATCTAAAAATTAAAACACGAATTTATATGTTCAAAATAATCTGGAATTAAGTTAAACTAACCATTAGTTATAATCACCAAATTTTCAAAACATCATTACTATAAAAGCCCTAAATCAATTGTTCATAAAAATCCTAAAATCATGATTTTCAATAATTAAAAACCCTAGGTTATAAAATTTACAAAATCTGAAAATTATGACAATTATAAAATCTGAAATTATAAAGTTTAATCATCAAAATATAACTTGATACTAATTAAATTACTTTCAAACAATAAAATCAAAATCCATAAATCAATAATTATAATTATACAAATTAATAAAACAAAGGGGAGAGAAAATAAGGCTAACCTTTTTATGTAGGAAATTTTTAGGGATTAATGGAGTATTTATAGGAGAGAATGTTGTAGGGTAAGTAAGAGGATTGGGCCTCATAAAATTAATGGGCCAATTAGGTAAATGAAATGGATTAGGCTTTGTTTGTATGATCATGAATTGTAGAACATAGGTTCATAAAATAGTTTGTGCTAAAATAATTTTCGACCAATATTAATAATTTTAAACTTTTGTAATTAAATTCCGGAAAAGTACAAATAAATATTATAAATAAAATAAAATTTCATTTATAAAATATTTAAAAATACGGGGGATTACAAGGGTAGGACATGCTTGTCTAGCATATGTGCTTGAACATGTTGAATCTGGGAGGTCTCTTATGCCTACGTGCCTTGGAGAACATTTCGTGGCCTTGACGAAGCAAAAGCTGACCGGAAAGCCATTAGGAAGGGTTCTCTGGTAGTGCTGCAGGTAAAAATACGCTCCGAGTAACCCCCGTGACACAAAACAGGCATCGTGTCACGGTAGCTCTCTTCCGTGACACGGTGAAGTCTGCCGTGTCACGGGAAATCTGCATTTTTTTTTACTGTTTTTTTTTCGCAGATTTGGTTGATGGAGCGTTTAGAACTATTTGAAGCCCCCGACGATATTGAAAAATATGGCCCTAACGATCTAGTCCGCAGGAAAAAGAATTACTCTGTGAACATGTCGTATGAAGACTGGAAAAATTTCTTTGCAAAGAGGGAATTTTCCATTCGTTAGGTGGTGCCTTGGTGGAGGCTTACTAGGATGGTTGGTACGAACGATACTACAAAAGACACATTAATGGTGAAGGCCGACCTAGTTGAAAAAGAGAATGAGGTTCCTAAAGTGAAGAGGGATTAGATCAGTATTGCTTTGCTTTTATGATTTATAATTTTTTTAAAAATAAGGCGTATGATGCCAATAATTGTAGTCACATTTATTTCAATAATAATAGCATATTTATTTTCTCCTTAAAAAAAATTACAATGATTTTTTTTAATACCCGAGTCAAGGAGTCGGACGCAATGGAAGAATAAAAATAAAAAACATCGAACAAATAATGAATTCGCAAAGACTGCGTCAATAAAAATAATCGGAAAATCTGAAATTCCACCGTGCCACGGTAGAGAATTCCGTGACACGTTGGAAATTCCCGCGTCACAACACATTTTTTTTATTTATTTATTATTTATTTATTTTTTTTAATTTTTAATTTTTCGCTTAGGTCCACCGTGTAACGGTGGACTGTGCCGTGACACGGTGAAATGTCCCGTGTCGCGGCAATACCCCCTTTTTATTTTTTTTTGCTCAGGTCCACCGTGCCACGGTGGATTGTGCCGTGACACGGTGGGGAGTCCCGTGTCGCGGCAAAAACTCCCTCTCTCTCTTTTTTTTCTTTTTTTATTTCACCGCGCCACGGTGAAATTCTGCCGTGACACGGTACAGATTCCCGTGGCGCGGCAAACTCTTAATTTTTTTTTGTCGTGACGCAATGCTGAACCGATGCGTATACTTGATCGACGGAGGGAGGATTTTTTTTTTAAAGTGGTTGGGCCCCCTTGAGGGGTTGCCTACGTATCCTTAAAAAGGAATCAGACCAAACGTAGCTCTATTGGGTCATGAACCCATGCGACTAGGCATAGAATTTATAGAGTTGATCCAAGTTGGTTAAATTATGGAAACCGTTACCGTCCATGTCTACCAATTGTGCCGCTCCGCCGGACAAGATGGTTTTAACAATATACGGGCCTGACCAATTGGGTCTGAATTTTCCTCTTGGATCCAACACATTTTTGCAAAGTGCCTTAAGCACCAGGTCACCCTCTTTGATGTTCCTAGTCTTGACTTTTTTATTAAAATGTCGCGCCATACGCTGTTGGTAGGTTTGGACATGATGCAAAGCTGCCAAGCGTTTTTCATCAAGTAAGACTAGTTCATCATATCTTGCTCTAATCCAGTCGACTTCATCTAGTTGACTTTCCAACGCGATTCGGAGAGAAGGGATTTCAAGCTCTATTGGTTGTACAGCTTCAACTCCATAGACCGAAGAGCAAGGGGTAGCCCCCGTTGATGTACGAACAGAGGTTAGATAACCCCAAAGGGCGAAATGTAGCTTACTCGGCCAATCCTTGTAATTTTCTGTCATCTTTTCGATGAAGTTTTCACATTTTTGTTGGCCGATTCGACTGCACCATTTGTTTGTGGTCTGTAAGGTGACGATCTGTGATGCTTGATATGATAAATCTGTAACAATTCCGCGCATTCGGCTTGGAAATGTGTTCCATTATCACTGATCATCTCATGAGGTACCCTATAGCGGCATATGATATTTTTCTCAATGAATTGAGCTACGTGTTTTGCCGTTAGCTTAGCATATGAGGCAGCTTCGACCCATTTGGTGAAATAGTCGATTGCTACGAGGATGAATTCATGCCCCCCTTGTCCTGGTGGTGTTATTTTTCCAATGATGTCGATGCCCCAAGTGGAGAAAGGCCATGGAGAAGTATATGTGTAGAGAAGCGAAGGTGGAACGTGCTGTAAATTTGCGTAGACTTGACACTTCATACATTTCTTGACGTATTCGTGACAATCTCTCTCCATAGTAGTCCAATAATAACCTTATCGTTGAATCTTTTGGACTAACATCTTTGCATTCATGTGCGTTCCACATATACCGGCATGAAGATTTTCCATAGTTCTGTGTGCTTCTTTCTTGGCTATGCATAAGAGATTTCTCCCCATTGCGGTTCTCTTGTGGAGTTCTCCCCTGATGAGCACATACTGTGAGGCCAGGAGCCTAAAAGCACGGCATGCCATTTTATCAGTATTAGGAGGGTATTCTCCTCATGTCACATAATTAAGGATATCTGTATACCATGGCTCTTCATCTTCTTCTTGTGATTCTTGTTCATCGTCGAGTGCGTGAACATAAGCCGGTTCATATCTTCTTTCTATGGTCAACGACATTCTGATTGTATCCATTGGAATTCGCACCATTGATGCTAATTTAGCTAGTGCATCGGCGAATTGGTTTTCCTCTCTTGGCAAATACGTATATTCCACTTCATCTAATTGCTTCGTGAGAGTTTCTAAATGAGCTTGATACGTAGCGAGACTTTCACTTCTCACCTTCCATCTCTTGGAGATTTGGTTAATGATTAGTGAAGAATCACCGTAGATTCTAAGCTTCTTAATTCCCAAGGCGACAGCTGTTTCTAACCCCAAAATACATGTTTCATATTCTGCTGCATTGTTGGTGACATCAAAGTCGAGCTTCATGGAAATTGGGATGTGCTCTTCATTGGGTGATACAAGCAAGACTCCTACACCACATCCTTTTTGGTTTGAAGCTCCGTCGAAATAGAGCGTCCAGCTATCATCTTCGGTCATGAGTAAATCTTCGTCAGGGAAATCGTACTCATCTTCTTTTTTCTCAACTTCTTCTAGCGGAAAGTCTGCTAAGAAGGCAGAAACCACAGAACCTTTGATGGCTTTTTGTGGTACAAATTTCAAGTCAAACTAAGCAAGATTGACTATCAACCTTGATAATCTGCCATTGAGTGTTGCTTTTTCGAACAAGTATTTGAGAGGATCCATCTTGGACACGACATGCACTGTATGAGTGAGCATGTAATGTCTTAGTTTCTGTGCGGCCCACACAAGTGCGAGACACAATTTTTCAAGTGGTGTGTATTGTGTGTCGTATCCTTGAAGCTTCTTACTCAAGTAGTAGATTGCATTCTCCTTTCTTTCAATCTCTTGTGCTAGCATTGCCCCCATCGTTTCTCTTGTGACCGTAAGGTAGAGTCAAAGAGGAAAGTCAGGTATTGCTGGTGCTAGCACGGGTGGGTTTGCCAGGTATCCTTTGATTTTGTCGAAAGCTTTTTGGCAATCGTCATCCCATGTGACTGGGACATTTTTCTTAAGCTTCTTGAATATAGTTTCACATATCGCCGTGAGTTTTGATATGAACCTACTTATATATTGCAACCTTCCAATGAAACCTCGAATTTCCTTCTCATTCTTGGGCGGTGGCATGGCCATGATCGCTTTGACTTTTGTGGGATCTATTTCAATCCCTCGAGAACTGATCACATATCCAAGTAATTTTCCTGACGTGACTCCGAATGCACACTTTGCTGGATTTAATCTCATGTTGTACTTGCGGAGTCTTTCAAAGAACTTGCGAAGTGCAATGATGTGGCCTGGGCGATCTTTAGACTTAACGATCATATCATCGACATAGAACTCCACCTCTTTGTGCATCATATCATGTAACAATGCTGTAGATGCTCTTTGGTAGGTGGCACCCGCGTTTTTCAACCCGAATGGCATTACCGTATAGCAATATGTACCCCATTGTGTGATGAATGTGGTTTTCTCCATATCTTCTTCAGCCATCAATACTTGATTATATCCAGCGTAGCCGTCCATGAACGATAGGAGTGCATGGTTTGCTGTGTTATCGACTAGAATGTCAATGTGAGGTAAAGGGAACCCATCTTTTGGGCTTGCTTTATTGAGGTCCCTGTAATCAACACACATTCTGACCCTTCCATCCTTCTTTGGAACTGGAACCACATTTGCTATCCATTCTAGATACTTGGATACTTTGATGAAATCTGCGGCCAACTGCTTTCTGATTTCTTCTTTGATTTTGAGGGCCACATCCGGTTTCATACGGCGCAGCTTTTGTTTGACAGGCTTCATACCTGGAATGAGTGGTACGGTATGCTGAGCTATATCCCTGTCAATCCCTGGAATATCTTGGTATGACCAAGCAAATACATCAACAAATTCACTAAACAAGTTAATTAGCTCTTTGCGTTCATCTTGACTTAGTGTTAATCCAATTTTTACTTCTTTAACAGTCGTATCATTGGAAATGTTAACTGTTTCTGTATCTTCAATAACTGTTGTTTTATTTTCGTGTTCTTCCATTGCTTTTATTATTTCTTTGTCATTTTTATCATTAGCAAAGAAATATTGATCAGGCTAGGGGAATGACACGCATCGTAAGCAAAGGTACTCATTTTATTGAATTCATTGGCTAATACATCAAGAGGGGCAAGGTCAGCTGCGACCTCACCGGAATTA